>NC_069717.1:15481999-16694722 GCF_027358585.1 Pangasianodon hypophthalmus
ACTGAGGTGTGTCTCAGTCACGAGTGATTCTAAAGCCCATTTTTCTTGTGCAAGATCAGCTTGAGTAAGGAGCAGTATCAACTCCAGTGCCACTGTCTGACAGTACGATGTAACCATAATACAGCACACTGTAATGTATGTTTTAGCCTGGAAGTACACTCAAAAAACTATGGAATGCCATGTAAGGCCAATATTAAATACATAAATATAACACAATTAATTAACAGTATTGTCCTTCTAAGGTCCATGCACAGAGGACACTGGAGGAGACAGGATTTTAACTGGAGACAATGCTGATCTTGAGAACTAAATTTTTTATGGAAAAGTTATGTATTAACGAAATGTGAGCTGTAAGCATAGCAGATGAATGTTTGTTCAGGTTATGTTTCAAACTGTGCATATGTTTTCTTTGTAGAAATACGCATTATTTTATCAATTAAACAATTCAAAATAGTGAATATAGCCTACATTCTACACGTGCATTACGATTTCACGACCTTGATTTAGAATATCATGTCTTCATAAGTTCATCTTAATTTCATCTGTTCACAAGTAACTCTTGGACCATCTAAAAAAAATTTACTGCAAAATCATAGGATGTGCTGGATCAAGTGCTATTTTATAAGCTGTGAAAATGGTGGAAATAATGATTGTTAAATTAAACCAACTATGCAGTGATTAATGTGATAATTACAATTAAAACTATTCATGCAGTAATATGTTGGCAATATACCAGAATCACTCCTATTAGATTTTTATTTCAATGCTTGCCATCTGCTTATTCATATATCATATTGTCTGTTGCTTTTATCTGATATTTGATTTCATATTAAATTTGATTTCATACTAAATTTGACAGCAAAGAAAAAAGCGATTTGCTTCTTCAGTCTCATTTTTCTATCACTCAAATTTTTGGGGGCATAAAAGTGGCTTAACAGTTAGGTGGGATCAACATCTGAATGAACAGTCTAGGTCCACAAAGCTCTGCCACCAGGATCTAGGCCTGTAGAGTGTCCAGAAAATGACTGACAGGAGGCACATCCAAACACAAACTAGCATGCTGGACCAGAAGTCAGTTTTCTAAACGGGTTTTCTCAGCAACTTAATACATTTTTGCTAAGGCTACAGCTTAATGCTTTGTTCTTTTCATAATCATGGTCTCCATATCTTCCAGGTTGTTTGTACAATTAAGGAATAAAAAACACAGACTATTACCTCCTTCAAAGGCAAGTGCTTGTGTTTAAAGGCAATAGTCTCTGGATGATATTGCAAAACAACCCATCTGTCAAGAACCTGTCAACCTCAGAGGCATAGATTATGCAAGTGATTTGCATAATCTAAACGGCGTGCCTAGAAAATGGACTTGTGCATGTGAAACCCATCTCTGAATAGCTATAACCTTCCCTGCATAGACACTGATGTAACCTTTGGACTTAAGTTACTGACTTAATTTACACCTGCTTTTGGGAGGCAAAACTGGCTGCCGCTAACTGCCCAAAGCTTATTACATCAAATGGAATATGTAATCAGTCACACGTTCCATTTCTCCAAACTTTTTCCACCAACTTTCGCCTTTTTGTGTGATCCTCCCTCAAATACATATAATATATGTGAACACACTGTGTGTTTAGGCTTTTTCATGCAAAATGTGGCTAAATGGCAATAGAAAGCAGATACAAACAGCTTTCTCGGATTGTTAGAGTACATACAAATGCACACTGTTCTGAAAACCATACAAAATAATTAAATACTTCTAAATGCTACTCTACTTGAAAAGCATCAATAAAGCTTAAGAAAATCTGTTAAATGGCAATGAGTGTAAATACTAGTGTTGCAAATTACATTTATGATTATCATAATAACACACCTAAGTGATGGGTGGCGTAACTCTGCAGTCCACAGTCGCTTCTGCTGATTGCAATCATTGTTAATTATGTACAGCAACAACTATTTATGAGGTTTTCAGCCACTGGAATGCTAACCACATGCAGCTACCAAAGAGTGAATAACAGAGAGCTGGAAAACAACGCTGAAAAATAAGACAAGCCAGTGTGGTAGAAGCAGATTGAGATTTCTTTTTTATTATTATTACTTGTTTGACACCAACTACCAAGAGAATAACTCAGTGGCAAGGTTAAAGCATTGTATGGGTTATTCTGCTACGAGTTAAGAAGCAGAGGTCAGGCAGCTCAGGACACCTCTGCACTCCAAATTGCTTGGTTGGCAGCTACAGTAATTGTCCATAAGTGCTCTGAAAATTCATTTTGCCATGTTAGCAAGTGTAAGGAGAGATTTATGTGCCGCACCTCTGAGTCACAGAGAGCAGGACCATGAGACAGAGCTGCGATCAGTCAAAGAACTAGAAGTCAAGCAGAGACACCTTTATTTCCCATTGATGCAGGACCGATTCAACACGAATGTGAAATTAGATACGAGATGGGTACGACAAAGCTGGAGCCAGAGACACATTACATTCATGCTGGGGTCAGTGGGAGAGTGCAGCAAGGTACAATACACACTGATTACCAGCTCAGCACAACCCTCCTACACACAAGAGCAAAAATTAAGTTCGGAGCAAATAACATGCAGAATAATAACCTCCATCACTAAACAGTCTAGACTCTACCTGAGGATCACAGACTCAGTATGAGTATCTGAAAAGTTATAAAAGTAAAGAGGAAAAAATATAGTGTTCAATTTGTCACAATAGCATGACTCCAAACCAAACTTCTATTTAACTTTATCTAACTTCACTTGCACCACTGCGGCAATATATTATGAAATACTATGAGCAGAGTTGATTTAGGGCTTTTTCATGCTTGGTCCGAGTACCTGAGTCCACTCTCAGGGCTGATTCTGGGCTCGTTTTGGGGAGAGGCTCATCATCACAGGCTTGTGCTCATATACAACAAATCCTTCCAAGAAGCATACTGCCAAATATCACTTCCCAGTTAGAATCCTTCCTGCCTTTTTTTTTGGCAGAATACTATATTTCAACACAGAAACTAAATAGATGATCATCATTATGGCCTTTTCAGTCCTCTCCATGTCCTGGATATTCTTTTAGTCTTTTGTGTCTGCTTGTTATCATCCCACAGAGAAATGGCATTTTAGTGTTTTAAAGCTATGAACTGCTTTAGCATTAATTCTCGAAATAAATCGCATGTGACTAAATGGGACTTTCCTATGTGGAGTGATTTGGTGAATTCATCTGAGAAAAGATATTGCACATGTATGTGCACTGCTTTTAGATACACTGACGACTGATGACAGTTTTTGGCAGCTCCACATCCACACATGAAGTGCTCTGCTTTCTCCAATATCACCCAATCACAACAACTCCCTCCTGAAAAGTAAGGAAGTATGTGAATATTATTAAAAAAAAGTATTCTAATATTAAATTGTGGACTTCTGAATACCTCTGACATGATACAATGGCTCAAGTTACTTCTACTGAAAGAACAGATGCACTGATATATAAATAAAAGCACAATAAACAGGTTTGTAGTTCAGTAATAATAGTAGATGCAGTAAAAAAAAAAAAAAAAACATGAAGCAGTCCTTCATCAGCTGTGCAAACAAAGTGCTTCTGTGTCTTTAGAAGCTGAAATGGTTTAGAATGTAATAGCTGTCAAAACAACAACTACTATGAGAGACAACAACAAACAAACAAGTGCTGCAGTGAAGCATGGGGGTGTGATGAGTGACAAAATCTGATCCTAGAGGATCCTAGTGTTAATAAATGCACAAAAACCCTTTACTTTTTTTAAGGACATCAAAAGCCTGTACACACTCCTTCCTAATGAAGATGAATTGCGAGCTCTAAAACATTTTCTTGGGTGGAAAAGAACTGAAATTCTATTAAGAGATCGCGAGTTCGAATCTCAATGATGCAACCGCCATCTGTGGGCAGGAGCCCAAGAGAGCAAAATAGGCTGTGCTCTCAGGGAGGAAAGGGAGGCATACTCTCTCTCCCCTATCAGTCACAGTGACATTAGCTGATCATGGGCATATGTGAGCTCATGAATGCAGAAGGGGGTGAACAGCACTTTCCTCCGAGTGTGTTACACGACAGGGGAGAGCTGCCTGATGGGTGTGAACTAGCATGACTAAATTAGGGAGAAAATTGGGGGGAAAAAGAAAAAAGGAAAAAAAAGACTGTCAGAACATGTGCTAAGGGCATATGTATGTCCTTCACAGTCACACTGTTGACATGAAAAAAGGTGCAGTCCCTGAGCCATGAGAGGATATCCTCTGAAGATACTCGCCTGCTGTCACTAATCTTGTATTCAGTGGAAGGCCTCTGAACGTGTGAGTTGTATATTCTGGGGATTAGAGCAGGAACACAAATATTTACACAGTGGTCTTCAACTGAAGAGAGGGTTTGTGTATTTTGGTGTATCCAAAGTAGCAAAGGGAAGGGCAAGTGATGCAAATCTGGACTTCAATGAAGCACACAGGGTCAGTGACGTTGGCTTCGTGTGATTAGATCCTCAGTGTAGCGATCAGCCATTGAGAATATCCTATAATAAGAAACCCAATGGGAATGTACTCTCAGAAAGTTCCAGAGGCACATTTCTTAAAGAAACAGCCTCTACATTTTAACTGACAGGGCTAAAGAGCTTGATCAGAAAAGAAAAGCTCTTTTGTGTCTTTCATGCTGGACAGACCTGTGTCCACTCAACTGATGTGACATCTAAACAACTCATTACTAATCTCTGTGTAATTCATTTTAAAAAATCCATAATGGCTTTGGAACAGAAAGACAAAACAGCAAGAAGGATTTAGTGGTAAGGTCAGGTACATTTTTCTCAGCTTTTCTGTAACATGCCAAAGCAACATAACATTTAGAGTCAACAAGGAAATCAGTAACAGTTATTTATAACGCATATTCCCTTTTTCTCTGCATCTGACTTTGCTCTTTATCTATGATCGTCACTTTGCTTATGTCTTGAGGTTAATCCACAGACCACTGGGAAACAAGGGTAAGAAGAAACATATGGATGTGTAACTTCTCTAAGAAAAGAACAACTTGATCTTTATAAATATTAAGAAGTGAGGCCAACACAGCCAGTGGCAACTTCACGCACAGCACTCACACTAACTCCTCCATAACAGCTCTCTCTCTCTCTCTCTCTCTCTAACACACACACACACACACACACACACACACACACACACACACACACACACCCTGTGGCAGTTGGCAGAAGGTACTTTGCCAGGCTGGTGAAGGTTATTAATTCCAGTGCCATATCATTTTAAGCGAGAAGCAGGTGACAGGAGCCCAACTAGCAACACCCCATCATCCCATTTCTCACTCTATCTTCTCCTCTTGCTCTCACACAGATACACACACACACATTCAAATTCAGGGTTCAGGGCATTTGGCAGGAAGGAACAGGCAGGCAGCCGTTTGAAATTCTGCCTCTGCACCTCATGTTGTGTTAGAATGACCCATTATTTCACACCAGGGCATACAATATGAATTCATAAATATAAATAACTAGCTGCAAATTCTCACTCTCACTGATATGCCAGACACAAAGAGGCATGCCACATGTGAAGCAAACGTGTATTCCTTCTTACTGTACCTCTATGCACTCAGAAAGATGATTATGACAGGATGGACAGAAAAGGTGTTTATGGGTGTTTTCACAAATATGTGGAGGAATGTTCATAAACCAAAATCTATTGTTTTTTTAAACATTTCTCAGATTAAATATGGCCCTAAACCTCCCTGAAAAGACATCAGGAGAGATGGGTGTGGATTAGACTCTGACGTCCAGCCGCCACAGTGCCAATCAGCTGCAGAACAAGCAGAGCAGTGAAATGATACTATAGCTTGTTGCTTGTCTCATATTATAAAGAAAATTGTCTCAAATCATAAAATGTATATATATAGTGATATATATTACTACAGTTGAGTGGAAAAGTTGCATCTCCCATCAGTTAAAATATAACTCTATTTTATCTTATATTTATCTTTTAAAAATGACAATTTATTATTTTAAGTATTCATACTATTTAAAAACATTTTTTACAATAAAAAAACAGACTCCAATATGTTACAAATTAAATGTTGCTGAAATGTTATAAACTAGAACATGACATCAATCCAAATCATACAGAAGAATCAACAGAATTTTTTTTTTTTTTTTTTAATTTTTGCCATGATGAGTGGAGGGTAAAATAACCCCAAAACAATTCAAATCCCACCCGTTATAATGCCAAGTTATTAGAGAAGATTGACACTAACTGTACACTTTATTTGGAACACTTATCAGCTTAGAGAGAATAGTATAAAAACAAAAAACTCTGAGTGAGCAACAGTTCTGTGAGGCTATCATGGGCACAGACTCATCAAAACTGGACAGTTTAAGGTTAGAAAAGAATATCACCTGGTCTTTTTCCTGTCTTCATCTGTCCAGTTTGGGTGAGTCGGATAGCCTCAGACTCTTGCTCTTGGAGTGGAACCTGATGTGGTCTTCTGCTGTTGTAGCCCATCTACTGCAAGGTTTGATGTGTTGTCCCTTCTGAGATGCTTTCCTGCTCACCACGGTTGTAAAGAGTGTTTATTTGAGTTACTATATCCTTCCTGTCAGCTCAGACCTGGCCATTTTCCTCCGAATTCTTATTAATAAAGTGTTTCCATCCACAGAACTGTCGCTCACTCAATGTTTTATGTTTTTTGTTTTCCGCACCAGTCTGTGTAAACTCTAGAGACTGTTGTGTGTGAAAATCCCAGGAGATCAGCAGGTTATGAAATACCCAACCAGCCCATATGGTACTAACAACTATGCCATAGTTAAAGTCACAGAGATCACACTTTTTCCCCATTTTGATGTTTGATGTGAACATTAACTGAAGCTCTTGACCTGTATCTGCATGATTGTATGCATTGTGCTGCTGCCACATGATTGGCTAATGAGATAACTGCATGACTGTGCAGATGTAGAGTGTATATTGCATTCAGAAAGGGTGATGCAAACTTTTGAATGAACATAACTGTGTTTTTTTTTTTTTCTCTACTGTATCTTAACATGGACTACTTGACCACTTTTGGTACTTGATATTGAAGGATTATCTCTGAAAACTAGCACACTAAATGTCTTTCTGATATGAAGTGCTCTTCATTCTGTCCTAAGAGGATGCAGACATTTTGCACCTGACTACTGCATAACTACTGGATTGTAGTAGTAAGTGATTGTTTCAGCTGTGATTGTACTGTTTTAAAACAAACGGCACAGAGAGGAAGAACATCACTTGTG
Source organism: Pangasianodon hypophthalmus (assembly GCF_027358585.1). Taxonomy (NCBI): domain Eukaryota; kingdom Metazoa; phylum Chordata; class Actinopteri; order Siluriformes; family Pangasiidae; genus Pangasianodon; species Pangasianodon hypophthalmus. The sequence goes on from NC_069717.1 coordinate 15,489,271, forward strand.
ACAGTAAGAAGGAAATCTATAAGACAAATATTCCAGATATGAGCCATTACAGCTTCAATATTTGACCCACAGCTGCACATAACTCTCTCTCTCTCTTTCTCTTTCTCTCTCTCTCTCTCTCTCTCTCTCTCTCTCTTGGCACTGAGATCTAAGGCAAAAGAAGACAGGTAATCCAATTTCGGCTATTTGTATGCACCCGAATCAAAGAGTCAAGGAAAACCAAAGGAGGCGAATTTAACATTCACCCCTTAACACGCCTTCTCATTTTTTGTCTCTTTCTTTTTCTTTAATCTGAGCATCAAGACACACTATTTACCATAATCCATAATGCGTTTCACCTTAAGCCTGCAATTCAGCAGCAGATCTAACTCACCTCCTGCAGGCAGATATCTCAGCAGAGAGCTCCTCATTCATTTAGCATGGAAAAGTAGCTTAGAAACGCTGTTAGAGCCACTTCTACATCTAAAGACCTTGGCCTGTTCCAGGTGTCTTTTCTCAGTAAATACACTGCCTTCTCAAATGACTGCAAACATAATCTGAGGTAGAAAATGAAAAGAATGAAAACTATCTCTCTTCTGGGAAGTCAAACAGCCATGCGGTTATTAAAATGGACAAGGGGCTGATGACTTGCAGGCGTGAAAATACACAGATTAGAAAAAGTATGCTTATTTCAGCCCAATGTCAAGGTTTTTACAGTGCAACTCAATGGGTATATGTGTGCTCAAGAAAATGGATGGCCATACATAATGACTGTCATTTAAATGCAAGAGCAAATGCATAATTCATTCTTGTAATAAAAGCGAAAGAGCGCAAATACAGCCATTGGAGCATGCAAATGTGCTAATAATATTATCATATATAGTTTGGTTAAATGCACTTTTTTCCAGACTTCAACTCATCTTGCCAACTCTGTCTTGATTTGGTTTGCAGAGATATTAAACACAAACAAAGAGTGAGAGAAAGAAATAAAGTATCAATGACCCCCCACTAGGCAGTAAGACAAGAAGAAGGTGAAGATGTTCGAACGTTTCCAAAAAGCCACAGCCAAAGTGAACATTAGTAGCTGTGGACATTAGTGTTGCACCAATAATCACTTCTATCGTTATCGCAATATGGGTCTCAGCAGTAAACACACTCTGATGGGTTACAATAACAAAGCGGTTTAATCACACGGCTCAAAATGCATGCAGCAGAGTGAAAAAAACAACAAGAAACAAGAAAGAATATGAGGAAGAATTGGTACTGAAAAGCAGAAATAGAGAAGCAAAGTATTGTTTGTAATAAGATTATCATTCGCAGTCCCACATTTTGTGTAATTTTGTACTATATGCGATTTTTAAATAAACTATACTGTTAAGTTTTAATGGGAATCACTTTTACTGTTACTTGTCTAAATTTGTAAAGAGAAAATTGTATTTTTCCCCACTCATAATATTCTTACTGCTGCACTATTTTTTCCCCTCAGGCTTAATTTCAAATGCTGTAATGGGCTGCTGTCCCATCAGAGTATATTCCCACCTCACACACACAGTGCTACTGGGATAGGCTCCGAATCCACCACACCCTGCCCAGAATAAAGTGCTTACTTAAGATAGATGAACGAAGAGCCAGTGGCAAATATAGTACATTTGTAGGTCACACAAGGCCATTCTGTTACACCCTAGAAAGAGCGCATAGTGATTTGGGGTTTGGCTTAATGTGGTGTAGTATGGGCCTAATATTTGCTAAAATTATCTGTCTGTCAGTCTGTCTACACTATATGGCCAAAAGTTTGTGGACACCTGACCAACCACATTCATATATGCTTTTTGAACATCCCATTCCAGATTTAGTCCCTTTTTGCTGTGATAATAACCTCCACTCTTCGGGGAAGGCTTGCCATAGATTTTGGAAGGTGGCTGTGGAGATTTGCCCATTCAGCCACAAACATTGTCTTGTAGCCTTGTAATACAAAATATTTGCCGATGTAGCTGTTAGAGTTCCATTGTTTATTGTTTTTATCTTGCATGATATTAATTTAGTGTTATGCTTGAATGAGAATAATGTTACCTTTATTGTTGAACCTGAAGAATAGTTTAATTATCAGCCTATTGTGTTGCGCCTCTGGTTAGAAACACATTCAATTTTTAAAATTACTCTTAATTCTCCACTGTCCTTGCAACATCATGTGATTTGTCCAGATATACCTGAAGCACATGAAACATAATTTATGAAGTCAATAATTAAGGCCTGCAAAAATTTGTAAGGACAATTTGTGAGGGCGTTAAAGGCTACACTCTTTTAGCACATTATATTATGATGTTTAAATTTGTTTTTTTTTTAAACTTTAAATTTTTACCAGCTATTATATGTGATAAGTGATTTTTCCATTAGGAAGCAATGAGGCAGAACTTTATCCACAAATGAACTAGAAACATGAGCTAGTTGTAGGAAGAAGTGCTGAACATGAATGATTTTTCAAACTGCAACATACTGAACCAGATTTTCTGGGAGGAATTTTTTGTTGTTGTTGTTCAACTCAAAATCTCTTTCAATTCAAAACAGCAAGGCAAACATTTCAAACGTTCACATTCCAAATTGCAGTGTATGTTCTATTCATCTTTACTGTTAGAATCCTGATTTGAAGGCCCTACTGTGTAGCATAAACCACAGTGCTTCTGTTATACCTAAACATGGTGAAGCATGGTGTTAAATTATTCCTGCTGTCCACTGGGGAGCTAATCAAGGCCAGCACCTTTCCAGAGCGAGAGATCTGCTGAATCAAAGAGCTGTCAAAAATCTCACTGCAGATTTTCAGGGAGGGAGAGAAAGTGGAAGGGGACTTGAGTAAAAAGGAAAGGAAAAAGATAAAAGAGTAGAACACCAAGGATGCAGTGTCTTACAGAGAAACCAGTAGATGTAAAGTGAAAAGAAGTACCAAAAAACACCACAAGAAGCAACGGGGGAGTTAAACCACAACTTTAATCCTAAGAACTGAGCTTTACCTCAGAACTGACTGTCTCTGTAATCCATTACAATGAGCTAAAAGAGAAGACAAAGTGTTGAGCGCCCCATCTTAAGCGGAGAAAAGAGAGGGGAGAAAAAAAACATTTAGAGAACCTCGCATGACCTTGTGGGGAGTGGAGAAGTCCTAAAATATGAGGCGCTGAAGGCGGCTACAAACATTTGTCTTGCTCAGTGTCAGTTTTATATCTTCTTGTGCAGTGGCTTCCTTTCAGTGCTTCCCTAGTCTCATCACATGCATCTGACAAGCACCAAAACGACACAGGATAATGCAATGCCAACACGGAGGACTTGCTGACGTGTGCTAAGGAAATGGTGCACTTGGAAACAACAGCAAGAGATGTACACTTTGTGCCTCAGCACTGTAACTCTTATATCGGCATAGCACTTTTCCTTATCTCTTTTTTCCTGAAAGATGATTACAGTCTTCACCAAAACAACAATCATTCTCTTCTTGAAATCTCAGCCAAGCCTGGTTTATGACAGGTTCATGCTTGTGGAGTCTGTTCATATCACCAAAGTCAAGATATCGCTAACACCACATTCCAAGCAGTCTGGACTTTATGAGATAAGGTTGTTTTCAGGAAAATTTTGTGAAGACTAAAAACAGAAGTCTCTGCATTGGTTGAAAGACAGTAAGCCCATGCTTCAACTTTAAGACACAGTAAAAACTCTTCTTTGGCAAAATTCTCTATTAACAGTAACAAATGCAAACTCAGGACTAGCCGTATCCCGGCCAAGTGTGTGTGAGTGTGTGTGTGAGTGTGTGAGTGTGTGTGTGTGTGTGTGTGTGTGTGTGTATTTACCATCAGGAACCAGGCACGAGTAATAAAATGCTACCTGAAATTCATACAAACAATTCATTTAATTTGTTAAAAGTACACGAGACAGACTGTGTTCCTCTCTCACAGAGTGAACATAAGCACAAGACACGGTGAACTTGTTTTAATGGCAGCGCATGAATTATTATATAATAATACAGACGTGAATATCATTACATATCCTATGTAATGTGCAAACTAAGAGAAAAGGAAGATATTTGAGGTTTGCCCCAAGTAGAAGCTGGTGGATTTTTGATGGATCAAATGTAAATAAATAAAAAATATCGAAATCAAAAAGACTTTTTAGAATTCCTGTTTGGACCTGCTTCAATTATTTAATTTTTAAAGGCATTTGAAAAAAACGGGCCAAACAGAGGTCAGATTAATCATGTAGAAGAAAAATTATCTTCTGATATGATCAACGATCCTTCTCGCTCATAGTCAATAAACATTTGTTTATATATGACATGTTGAACTTCAGGTTTATTTGTGGCTTTGTTTCTGTGTGTGAGGGTTTAGTTTTTCTATCTATCTTGCACTTGTTTCTGGTCAGTTGGTGAAATTCACCATTATCTGTTTTAGCTTTCTAAACATTTGTATTTGGTAAAATTCTGGAAAACAATAAATTATCCTTGAGTGTGAGGAGGGCACTATAATTAGAAATTAATTCAATAAATAAAATAATCAAGCGATACACTATGTGTTGACAACCATGTTGAAGAGCTCTGGGAAGATGCTCTGCTCAGCTGTAATGAATATATGGATGTGAGAATGGTAAATATTTGCTCGCAGTGGCTCCCCAAAGAACAAGCCAAAAGATCATGCACATGCGCACACACACGCAGATACACACACAATTTTGTTTTGCTGTCAGTGTGATTTCAGCTCACAATGGCATAACAGAAGAAGAGAGGCAGTGACATCAGTGAAACTTCACCCAGGGGAAACAAATGCTGTTACAATGCATTGGGCGGATGAATCGCCTCGCCTGGCTCAGACGCCATCGCTCTCTCTGTCTCGAGGTTTCTAGGGAACGATGGAGTGCACCGATCAGTCAGTGTGATGAGGTCTTGGATTGGACTGTTGTGTGTCTCATGTGACAGCGCTCCTCCATCACACTGACATGTTTCCCCATACACGAGCTCGCTTGCTATCACATCGCCATCCACATCAATAATAAATTCATCCACTCCTGGACTTTTGCATGACAACGCTTCAATGAGGCCCTTTGAGAGAACGGGGAACGTAGCGCTCGATACGACTCTCAAACTGTTCAACAACTCTGACATTGTGACACTTGCACGCTTCAACGAGAGCATAGCCTCTTGTCCTTCCTCAAAATATTAGCTCGATTTCATGAAACACAGAAAAGCAGAATTTCCTCCCCACATGCCATCTCTCTCTCTCCTGTAAATAAGAGACAGCGATACACATAAATCTACATTTACCCATTTGGCATACCTTTATTCAATGGGACTTAGACGTGAGGCAGAATACAATTCAGTTGTGAAGTTTAGGGTTTTGATCAAAGACCCAACAGTGGCTCTCTGACAGTCCTGGGATTTGAGCCCTTAACTTTCTGGTCATTAGCACAGAGCCTTCACCACTGAGCCACCATCACCCTATTCAGCACTGTTTCTTTGGATGGACAATATGTACAAAATGCACTTTATAAGGAATAAAACACAGGGCATGTTGTTACAGGAAAATAATCAGTGCTGGGGTGTTGTGATGCCATTAATATCCCAAAGTTGATTTTCCAATAGCAGAATGTCTTGAAGCACTTTATTCCTCTTATACCACAGCAATTTGCCACTAACATTTTTATTTACTAAAGAACAATGCCATACGGTTTATCCACTAATAGTTAATGTGGTGGAATATCTGAGAAAACTTTAGTTCCTGTTATCACCCACATTATAGCAGCTATAAATAGTCGTTCCCTCACCAACGTTTTTCTCTCTCTCTCAAAGTTGATAAGACAAAAATATACAGCTTGTGTTTTTTGTTAATTTGCTTATGTGCAGAGCTCTCAATTCAAGTCCCTGTGCAAGTTGCTGTAAACCTGCGATCTGTCTTACAGCCAGCACTGGCGTCGGAGCTGCTGCTATAGAAAATTAATCAACACCTTCTGACCAATAAGAATTGCGAGTTCAATCAACCAGTACCGCAAACATAACAGAAAACCAAAAGACTGCACGCGCTAATGTGATCTTCACTCTACCTCTGTCCAAAGCACAGTTGCCAGGTCAGTTTTTTTTTCTGCTTTGCAAGCCAGAATTAGCATGTGACATGGTGGATCAACACAAATAAGGTATTGTTAACGCATATGAAATATAAATAGCATATCACATACTGTATGAATCGGCTTGTTGTCTGTCAGAGAGCTGTTTCTCTCATTCTCACAGGTATTATTGGTTTTGACACTGTCTGATAATAATATAAGTAATAATAATATAAGTAATAATAATAGTCATGGTTTTCATGGGTTTGCAGCCATATGCTTAGACTTCTGGAATTGGGCTAATTTTATTAACTCCATGGTTGGTTTGAGCTAGTTTTAAATGCTTATTATCCTTGTCATGAAAACCTGGCAACACTGCACCAAAGACTTCTTTTCTCTGTAACTTCACATCTACTCTAAGTCAGAAGCAAGGTTCTCTGGTAAAGTCTCCCCAGGATTCACCCAAAAGAGTGGACTCACATTCAAATAGTCAAATATTAGTTTCATTATTTTCATGCATTAGAACATATCTGTATTCCCAAATCTGATCCATGCTGCAGGAATCCATGAAACGGAATACAGTGGTGAGATTAAATTCATATTTGGTATGTGTAGGGCATTCTCCAGATTCAGCACATATCAGGAGGATAACAAATTTCTCTTCTTCCTCCACTAACTGAAGTCGACTTCAACACAAGTGTGCTTCTTCCTGCAGAGATGAATGCTGTGAAAATTCCCTTTATTCACTCCTAACGAGGATTATATGGCCAACAAGCCTGTCTTTACTTATTTTCACGCCTGTCAACAGGCAGCCGAGAGCAAAAGCGGCTGGATTTCCTGTTCATACAAATACTCCTTCAGGGCTTCTTTTAATGCTTTTTAAAACACCCTCAGCTCTAATTTGCAAATTTCATCACCTCAGCTTTAAGAAAAACAGAGGGAAACCCAGAAGAACGTATGCTCCACTATTATCTTCATAGTGTGAATTGTCTTTATGGGTGGCCACAGCCAAGCTTAAACATCCAAAATCAACTGTCTTCATGCAGACTATACAGAAATAGTAATGCCTTGGATCAACACATTCAGTGATGCTAATTAATAAAGCACACTTTGTTTTGACCAGCTTACACAGCCTGTAAGAATAATTATTATTACAACAGACACAGGGCTGTGAAAGATTGTATGCATTTAAGGATTTATCATAAGTAACAATATATTCATGCAAATACCACAAGTTTAGAATAAAGCATGATGTAGGCAAAGGGAAAACCCATGATGTTGGGCATGTGGAAAACCCAGCATGCCGGTTTTCAAAATACTGCTTTCTAGACAATCATGCTAATAGACCTGCCCTATTCCTTTCATCATTTCCCAGGGCTGAGTCAGCATTTTTGGTTCACACTTGGCTCAACTTTCTAAACGTGAGATGACATTTTACACACACTGTGACAGAGAAAAGTCCTAATGAGGTTGGAAAGCTCACTAGCTGTAGTGTAGGATTCAGGCTGTCAAGCGCACGTGTACTATCATGTTCCTCTTTCCGAGGAGCCACAATCCCTGAAATTGATGGTGGAAAGTTCATACTCAAGTGCACTTTGATGTGTTGGCGAAATGCTGAATACTTTCTAATAAGGCAACTCCTCTACAGTAAAAAGAGTTTATAAGAGAAATAGTGATTATTAGTAATTTTTTTAGATTGGCAATCGCACTTTATAGTATTCATGAAAAAGCTATTAACAGAATCAGCAAAGGTTATTTTCCCAGGAAACTTCTGTGTCTTCATGCACTATCAGAAATAGTTTTACTCTTCATAAGTACGATAGCCTTCAAACTATTAGTATCATTTCATGCAAAAGTGACACAAAAGTTGCAGTACTCCTCTCCACTCTCTCTATTTTTCTCAACACTAAATCAAAGAATGTGCTCCATTTTTTGGCAAAGAGTCTGTAGAATCAAACTATCACTCAGATTATAAAGTTTAAAATACAATTTCATGCAACAGACCAGATTCATTTTCCTAGCCCTAGTCAAAATGACCTGAAAATTAAATTATGAGAAGAGACCAATACTTTGGTTATTGGGTATGTTCTTTAGATTCAACATGTGGGGAGGCAAAAAAAAAAAAAAAAAAAAAGGTCATATTGCACTGAATGGGCATGATATATTTCTAGGGTTACAGTCAGTGAGAGAATGGACAAGGTACTGATTGACTAAATCAATCCAGCACAGATTTTTCAGTTTCATTTTTCTTCCAAGCCCGATTTAACAAAAATGATGGATGGATGGATAGACAGACAGACAGACAGAAAGACAGATAGATAGATAGACAGATAGATAGATAGATAGATAGATAGATAGACAGATAGATAGATAGATAGATAGATAGATAGATAGATAGATAGATAGACAGATAGATAGACAGATAGATAGATAGATAGATAGATAGATAGATCAAGTTTAGGTTTCTTCCCTTTTCCTAAAAACATACCAGTAGATAGATATGAGTTGTTGTTTAATCTGTACATTCTGGACTTTATTTTGGAATCTGCCAGAGAAGCTAATGCAACAAAACCAGTTTCTCTCCTGAGAACAACAAAAATAGAAAATGTTTAAACTGCTAATAAACTGCTGTTGCACTTGAGAACATTTTTATGCAGCCTATTTCAATAAAACCAGTACAGTACATAGCTGCACACATTCTTGACCCAAAGCTGCTGAAACCTCAGATTTTCTGTACAGCAGGAGAAGAAAAGCACACGTTTTGCCATTAAAAGTAAAGACATCATCTTTTATGAGCTTATGTAATGTTTTCACGGTCTCCTTTTTTACAGTAATGTGTTATTGTACAGATCTGGGTCAGACTCAGGTCATTGATGTCTGCTTTTAAGTGTGTCCTGGAACATCCTGATGTGGTTAAGTAATGGTGAAGTGAGGTACTGGAGGCTCTCAGTGTGTTGAGAGTTCATGTTTCTGTAAGCCCCCTCGCAGTGCTGGATATGAAAAGCAGACAGTCTCAACAAGTCGATCTGTCCCTGCTATCAGCTATCTGACTACTCCACCATGTTAAAAGGAGGAAGAAAATGATTTCTGGAAGAAGCTCTCTTCACCAATACTTCAGGCCCAGAATTTATATATATATATATATATATATAAAAGGAAGGAGGTTTTTACTTTCATGTGGGCACAAGCAAGAGTTCAAAGACCATATTCATTAACATGAACATACAACTTTCATATATTCATCCTTAGTAACTGGTCAGTACAAACAAACAAACAAAAAAAAAATATATATATATATAAATATATATATATACATACATACACAGTATATATACAGTATATATACAGTAATATACTCATACTGTATCACTGGTTACTGAATCATAGAAAAATGTCGTGACAATACACAACAAAGAGAGCATGCATTGCATGGTACATAAAATACAGACAAGAAATGTTCATGAAATATAAAATCAATTGTATGCACATTAAATCATCTTTTACCAGCATCTTTTCTCTCAAACACCCAGATAAGAAAATTATATAAACAGACATTTCATAACCATGTCATAACCATTCATTAAAGACGCAGTCTCCCTGTCACACACACAAGAAACACTTACTAAGATATATGAACTGGCATAATTACACATTTCCAGTTTTTACACACACACACACACACACACACAGTATAAGCACAAACAAAGCACTAAGGAGCTGCCAGGGTTTGACTCCATCTTCAAACAGAATGGCAAACGGCAGCCATGAAGGCGTGTCAAGAGATCAACCGAGCAAGAGGTGTTTCTGCATGTTGGATTAGCACACCACAGGCACTGGATTGGACCAAACACGATGTCATTAACATCTCATACGCCAATCGGCCAAAGCCAACTCAAACATTTGGCAAGAAAAATGTGAACCCAAAAAGCAATAAGCACTCCAGTCATTTTCTCTATCTAAATGTCAAACAGGCTTTTAGAGAAAATAACACACACTAAAATACATCAATTCATTCAACTACAATCAATGAAATCAATACATCAATTAAAATGCACAAATGGTGTACAGAATAATATAATCACTAAAATCTTGGTACATCAAAAAAAGACAAGCCATGCATTCAAGTATGTACACACACACACACACCTCTACTGTATGTATTAACACTGCACACATTAAGCAATGACAAACTGACAAGAGCAGCTGTGTTGAACCAATGTAGCGTACAGCTGAGAAATCTTACATACTCTTTTTAATAGTTAAACACACAGCTACAATAACAGCCAAAAGACATGACTCATTCCTGCCTAGAGTCACACGTAGTCATGAGAGTGATTAGCATATACACCTCAGTCGTAGCACTTTTTTGCCAGTACTGCCAGCTTCTTAATCCCCTTTTTAGCATACGTTTGCAGTGCCAGTATGAACAAACCAGTTTTTCATGTGCCAGTAATCGTATTAGCACCTGTATCAGCAGCTGCGCCTGGGATTCAACTTATGATGTCAACGTGCCACTCCTATACAGCCTGAAAACGCCTGGCTACTGGCTCAGACTGGCACTGGCTGCCTGTTGCCCTGTCTGTGTCCTCTAAATGTCCCACCACGTGCTGAGTGCCTCATTTACACCAATGAATAGATGGAGGGAACTGGAAAGGAGAAATGCAAGCCAGTGCTTAAGTGGGTAGGCCAAGGAGTCCAAATGCTGTTAAAAATTTGACTTTAAGTTCACTACATCAAGTTTGGCCAGTTTCCTTGAAGGCAGCAGACTCTTTACATTACCTTACAAACAAACATCTCATTAGCAAGTAACGCCAACAGCATCAACGGGGATGCCTCCGTCACAGGTCTAGTACTTATTGCTACTAATGTGTATGCCTGAAATACCCTAAACACATACTACAAACATGAAGGAAGCTTTGAAGAAAAACTATTTTAGACTTTTGACTTTCTTGTGACCCGGTTTGGATCAATTAAAAAATGTAATAAGTTCATTTGCTGGTTATAATTATAATTACATATAAATCCTACAAACACTCAACCATTTTTTTCTTGAGATATTGAGCTAACAACAATCTTGGACAGGCACGAATGAACACACGAATGAACACACGGATGGACACATGGATGGACCAATGGTAAAAATCATAGCTAGCCAAAATAAAGGCGTTGAGTTCCTGAACATGAATGTGTGCAGACGTTCCACAACATTAAACATAACCATACAGTCAGGTCCATACGTATTTGGACAATGACAGAGGGTTTGAAATAAAACATATTTTTGTGGAACCTCTTAAAATAAAGCTGAAAGTCTACACTTCGATCACATCTTGATTGTTTTATTTCAAATCCACTGTGGTGGTGTATAAAGGCAAAATCACAAAAACTCTGTCATTGTCCAAATACGTATGGACCTGACTGTATGAATAAAATGTATAACATGTCATTCTTTAATAAGTAAAAAATTACTGATTGGCAAAGTGCTGTGGTATAAGGGGAATAAAACACTTCAGGACATGCTGTCACTGGAAAATGATCATGTACAGGGTGTTAACATAACAGCATGCCTCCAAGTGTTTTATTCCTTACATATCAACTGACAGAATTCACAAAACATATTCACAGTTCTGATTTGTCTCTAGGATTTTCACTGGCTAGGAATGTTAAAGTTGGAGATGGAGGTATTTTTTTCTTTCTATGGCAGTAAATAAAGCATTAAGGGAAGAAAAAGAGCTATGCAAATGAAATACATATTGAGATAATTATTTCAACATTTGCATGAGTCAAAATGTTTGGATATACAAAACTGTATATACAATAATTAGGCAGACAAGCTTAAAAAAATATCAGAATGTGTCAACTGTTACAAGGCAACCATGCAGCCCTAGCTAGGATTGTTGCTTATTTCTATTATAACATGATGCCTCTATGAACCAGAAAGGCACTGTTTGGATCCCAACACTGGCTTTGCACCAATTTCCACAGTGTTGATTAGTATGAGTTCTGGCATGTTGGCTATGTAGCTGTTATGATTGGCTGATTAAGAAGTGGTGTTAATGCAGTAACTGAAACACTGCTGGCACCACTAAAGCTGAAGATCCGGGCAAACCAAGAATCTGAGCTTTGCCAATAAGATAATTAAATTTCTAGCAGCAAGATTTCCCTCTTACAGCTATTCCTTGTGTGAATAACTATTTTTTGGATTTCCTCTTCACATTTTCTTCGCCCCTCTGAGAACGCAGTAATTTCTTAGACATGAAGGACGTCAACCGCAGCTCCTTCGATTAACATGCAGGAAGTGATCCAGATGCTGCTGTAACAGATGTAGCCTTTCGAGGTCACAGTACTGCTTGCACTCCATAAGCCCAGCGGAGGATTTGTGAGGATTAGAGGGAGACGGATGAACAGGTGTGTGCAAGTGAGTGTGTGGAAGACACAGGCCTACTAACATACTCCAGTTTTCAATCAAATATCCATCTGCTATTGTAGCAACACAGAACCAAACAACTGAGAAATAACTTGTCTGGTTCTTGGCCCAATTTTGAAGGTAGTGAACCTTTTCAAAGATCTATTTCTGAAAGATTATCTAAAACATTTCAAATTTTACAGATCTGGAAACTGATGCGATGTAGAACTGAATATGGCAACAAAGTCTCATCAACCTGAGCTTTCACGCAGCCACAAAGTCATTTTATGAAAAAGACACGCTCTATGAACATTTTTCTTCAATGACTCCTGGGAAATAATAATATGATTTTTAAAGGGGCTTCTGTGGGCTTGGCTGCGCCAATATAATTCACCAGCTATTCATCATCTTCTGCTCCCATTAACTCCATCGCAATCTGAGGGAGAATGATAATCAATATGTACATCCCTCTTTCTCTCTGGCAAATCGTTTGAGTGACGTGTGCTAATGACTTTGGGTGTGTCTTTCTGAGCACCGGCCTCGGCATCATTATCACGACAATCTGACGGGCGTGAGCTTTCAACTTGCGCAATAAAGCCATCAATAATTCAGTGAGGAGATGAGTGTTCTGTCAAGTTCCTCTCAAAAGAAAAATTTCATGAATATTCTCCATAAGGAGTGACACTAAATGTTTCTGACACACTGTAGGTCAGCATTATGAGTTTTCAGCCATAATATTTTGATTGTTCTCAACCATCCATACTTAAAAGGCTGTTCCTAGTATTATATATATATATATATATATATATATATATATATATATATATATATATATATAAATATATATATATATATACACACACACACACATACATACACACACACATACACTATATTACCAAAAGTATTCGGTCACCTGCCTTGATTCACATATGAACTTAAGAGCCATCCCATTCCTAACCCATAGGGTTCAATATGATGTTGGTCCACCTTTTGCAGCTATTACAGCTTCAACTCTTCTGGGAAGGCTGTCCACAAGGTTGAGGAGTGTGTTTATTGGAATTTTTGACCATTCTTCCAAAAGCGCATTGGTGAGGTCACACACTGATGTTGGTCGAGAAGGCCTGGCTCTCAGTCTCCGCTCTAATTCATCCCAAAGGTGTTCTATCGGGTTCAGGTCAGGACTCTGTGCAGGCCAGTCAAGTTCATCCACACCAGACTCTGTCATCCATGTCTTTATGGACCTTGCTTTGTGCACTGGTGCACAGTCATGTTGGAAGAGGAAGGGGCCCGCTCCAAACTGTTCCCACAAGGTTGGGAGCATGGAATTGTCCAAAATGTTTTGGTATCCTGAAGCATTCAATGTTCCTTTCACTGGAACTAAGGGGCCAAGCCCAACTCCTGAAAAACAACCCCACACCATAATTCCTCCTCCACCAAATTTCACACTCGGCACAATGCAGTCCGAAATGTACCGTTCTCCTGGCAACCTCCAAACCCAGACTCGTCCATCAGATTGCCAGATGGAAAAGCGTGATTCAACACTCCAGAGAACGCGTCTCCACTGCTCTAGAGTCCAGTGGCGGCGTGCTTTACACCACTGCATCCAACGCTTTGCATTGCACTTGGTGATGTGTGGCTTGGATGCAGCTGCTCCGCCATGGAAACCCATTCCATGAAGCTCTCTGCGTACTGTACTTGGGCTAATCTGAAGGTCACATGAAGTTTGGAGCTCTGTAGCAATTGACTGTGAAGAAAGTCGACGACCTCTTTCAACTATGCGCTTCAGCACCCGCTGACCCCTCTCCGTCAGTTTACGTGGCCTACCACTTCGTGGCTGAGTTGCTGTTGTTCCCAAACTCTTCCATTTTGTTATGATAAAGCTGACAGTTGACTGTGGAATATTTAGGAGCGAGGAAATTTCACGACTGGATTTGTTGCACAGGTGGCATCCTATGACAGTTCCACGCTGGAATTCACTGAGCTCCTGAGAGCGGCCCATTCTTTCACAAATGTTTGTAAAAACAGTCTGCATGCCTAAGTGCTTGATTTTATACACCTGTGGCCAGGCCAAGTGATTAGGACACCTGATTCTGATCATTTGGATGGGTGACCGAATACTTTTGGTAATATAGTGTATACACACACAAACATATATACATACCCCGAAGAAGTATTATACATATACACACACACACACATATATACATAACCCCGAAGAAGTATTAGAAAGCACAGATTCTAATACAAGATAACAACATATTACTAGGGATATCACGATACTGAAACCTTGAGTTTTTTTTAACTGCAGCACTTTACAGTTAAACAGCTCTTACACACAAACCTCAATTACATTTAAAATACAATAAAGTATAAAGTATAAATACTGTAAAATCAATTCTAACAAAAGAAAAAAAAACAGTCTCTTTATACATATAGGTAAAAAATTTCCAGTTCTAAAAATAAATTTCTTTTCTAAATCCAATTCCAATCTTCTAATTCTATTTGTTTAAGGATCTGATATCCGATATGCTTTCTCTGATATCCAGGTCACCAGGTTTTGCTGGTATTGGCCCAATACTGATAATGGAGATCAGACTGATGCCATCTCTACATAATACATTATTGAAGAAACAGGATACCAACAAGTTATATTCTCAATATATCTCAATATTCTAACAAAATCAGGAAATCTAAACAAGTGTTTCAGATCATTGTATTTAAGCTGCTTTTGATTACATGGAAAGTCGCATTATGAACAGCACCATCAACATAACAGACAGAGAGAGAAAAAGAGAAAGATTTTGATTAGCTATGACCCAAGCTGACAATAATGAGATAAATATTCATAGGGAACCTGAGTCCCCCTGCGATTTGTGATTGTTTGCGTGATAATCAAAATCCTGCCTGTAAATATAGAAACTCATGCTGTGCTTCTGCTTTGTGCATCATTATGTCAGAGTAGGTCAATGGCAAAACTGTATGTCACACAAAAACAACAGCATCAGACACATAGCCACAGATATCGCCAAGAAAACTTCCTACTAGCGCACAGAGATGTCAGGATCTTGACAAAAATGGCACCTACTGTACAGCTCAAAAATTCACAACCATTTTAAAAAAAAAAACATTCTTATGCCTAAGTCCTGGAGTGCTTCTAAAGAGAACGTGTAATCTTCAAGGTGTCGAATGTACAAAAAGCACTTGATAGCTGGAGGACATGCGCTATGCCTTCCAGCGAGCTAAAAGAGAATAATTAGGCTGCCTTTCATCATAAATAAAGGTTAGATTTTTGTGTCACAAGTGCTTCGGCAGGTCTGAAAAAGCTTTACGCCAACCTGTGCATGGGTCGATCCCCATTTAGCTGTGGCGCCAAACGACATTTACATCTCAAAAAGGAACAAAAGCACCAGTTCATTAAAGCTCAGAGTGGGATAACTGAAGGGTCCCTTCTGATATTCAAGCAGAAGATGAAGAAAACTATCCACACCAAATCCAGAATTTTAACTCTGCATCCAAAATTAAAAGAAACTCTCCAATTAAAAAAATGAGACCAGTAAAAGAATAAATAATACATGCGGTTTTGACAGACAAAATAATACCATGCAGAAGCTGCCTGCTTTACTGACATGGGAGGATAAACCGCTAATTAAAAAGGTTTATGCTAAATAGGTATTTTGGCTTGGTGGTTGAATTTTGCTGTTTTTTTCTCTCCTGTCTCATGTCTCACAGCTCTCCATCAGTCCAGGTATGGACAGGTGAAAACCAGTGGTGAAGAAAGCAGAGTGTCAAAGGCTCAATTGTCTGGTGGAAACTCAAGGTGACTGAAATTGTGAGGATTGTTCAATTTATCCAAAGGCGCAGATGAGTACTGAAACACGTTATAACACTAGTGCAGACGCTGACTTACTCCTAGTACTCTCTTCAAAATGACCTGGGTGAGTGAAAACCTGGGACACTATGCATCATGTGACGAAGTTTGTGCAGGTGTCTACCATCATAATGAGCATGTACACTTTGGCAGCGGTTCTCAAAGTGAGGTCCACAAAGCATATCCAGTGGGTTTCTGATATTTTTATTTTTGTCACTTACTTGTTTGATCCCTTCAATTCCCTTAATTAAACATTCCCTTCAATTCCCTTAATTAAAAAGTGGAAAGTTCCAGAAGAAAAAGCTCTATAGCTCCAATAATGAAGCAAAATATTACTGTATATATTTAAATGATGAATTTAACAGCTGAAGAGTTGGATTATGTTTACCAAGTAAATCTGTACTGATGGGGTAGTGGAAGTTATTGTACAGTTAAAAAGTTAGTGTCCCAGCACTAGAGTGTACAGAAAAGAAAAATTGAAAAATCTAGTAGAAGTAATGGACAACTGTGCCAGTGTGCTAAAGAAAAAACTACACACTGGACTTGAGGATCATTTGTGACAGATGAAAAATGTACCACACTTGCTATTCTTGCTGTTTGTTCCTGTTCCTTCCAAGAATAATAATAGTAATTTTAGTGTTACTAATGTCAAACTGACAATGGTCTGAGAAAAGAAAGAAAATACACATAATTCAACTAAAATAAATAAGCAAACTTCATAATTTTTATGAAGGGTTATCTCACTCCAAGAATTAATTCTGACATCAGTGTTTCAGTAATGCTTTGACAACAGGATACACAAGTGTTTAGAAATGCTGCTTTTGCTGACCAATCTGTCTTCTTCTCAAAACTGCTCCATTTTCCTTTTTGCTAGTTCTGTTTTAGAGAGAGTATTGTTTTGGACTTGTTCTGATCTCAATGCTACAGGATAAACCTCTGTCCTCTGAACTGAACAGCACTTGCATGACACAACATGACACACAGATTTGATACTGTGCATGTTGACTCTCTGAGAGTCTTTATGACCTAGACTTACCCATAAACCCCTTCTCTAAAAACATTTTGTGAATTTGTGTGGAAATCTAATTAAGCGCTCAACCTATTGTCAAGAGTCTGAATCTTGATGAAGCCTCAGCCATACATGGCCAGCAGTCCAGGTGAGCATAATTAGCCCTGCTGTCTGGGTGGGTGGTATGGCATTTCTCTTGCCACTGTTGATTAGCCAGACATTGCTAGCCACTCATGGACGTCTGTTAGCTGATGTAGGCGGAATACAGAAGTTAGGGTTGTGTTCCAGGCTGCCCTATGATGCACGTTTGCTTTCACTTTATAAGCCAACACTGCTTCACAACTGTACAAAAAGGCCAGAGAGTATGATGAGACATGTATGACGAGTACGAACATATCATACGCTTAGATATAAGATGTAAGGCAGGGTATAAAAGGATGAGAGAGAGGAAAATAAGATGGACAAAGAGGATGATGAGGGTGGAATTAGTGTCACCTGCTTCCTGCTTTCTGATGTGGAACTACAATTAATATCCATCATCAGGCTGGCAAAGCACCTCTGCCAAGTGCCAACTGCCACAGGGAGTGTGTTTCTGTCTGCCTATAATGAGCAGGATTCAGGAGTCTAACAGAACGAGGCCCTTGCGGCACCATCCCTTACAGTCACTGCAGACATGCACTGTATCTAATGATTTACTCAGGAAACTGTAATTGTAAGAAAAGCCTCCAGAGTGTGTGAGACGTCAGGGGGTGTTAGTTCATAGATAGTGCTGCTGGGAAGGGGAGTTGCTGCTTGCTGTCTGCAACTGACTAGCTTTCAAAACAAGGGCATTAATCATCATCATGTCCCTCCTTTTCTCTCTCTCTCTCTCTCTATCTCTTTGGTCTGTGTCCCTTGTCTGTCTTTGAGCACAATCTAAAGAGTTCATCAACATTCACACAAGTACCATCATTGTAGCAACAAGTGTTTACCAGCAAGGAGTAGACCACAACAGATTCCAGTTTAACATGCGCAATCACATCTGGGCATGGAATACTACACAGAGAGTACAATTTATTGTCTCTTATGAAAAGAGAGGGCAGTCACTGTGCAACATTTTAAAGCAATTTTCCCCATATTGCAGCCGTTCAATCATTTATCTAGGCGTTTAGAGCTTCAGTCTGGCAAGGTGATGATAGTGTGCACATTCTCTTACGATACACAAAAAAACCTGGCACAGTATCTAATCTAAAGGCAAAACAGCACTAACTGTAAGAGCAGTAATTGGTGCTTAAGTACTACACAAGTAATACTTTAGCCATGGGAAGCACTCAGAAACTCGGCATCAGAAAATCGTCTTCCAAAACTTACTGACTTGACATTTGCAGAGATTTCAACTTT
Organism: Pangasianodon hypophthalmus; assembly: GCF_027358585.1. Lineage (NCBI taxonomy): Eukaryota > Metazoa > Chordata > Actinopteri > Siluriformes > Pangasiidae > Pangasianodon > Pangasianodon hypophthalmus. The sequence goes on from NC_069717.1 coordinate 15,507,982, forward strand.
CCTATTTGCATCTTAAGGTAACCTCAAGGCCATTATGATAAACTGGAATGGCATTTTGTGTGCTGGCGTGCAACATGACAACCACTGGCTCTCTTTACTTGGCAACAGACAGAAAAACAGTTTTTAAACAGATGCCAGAAACGGGGAAGCATATGTGTGATCACGTAAAGCATTATGCAGCATCATGGTAGCTGAGTCGGAGAGGGAAATAAGTTGTGACAGCGTTAAGCTAAATATGGATGTTTAGGTCCAAGACCTCTGTATGCTCAGTTGATCAAATGGTTCAGTGTGGGCCTCTAGTAGGAAGCATCCTGTTCTGTGGAACACACTCCACACACTCCACCCTCTAACATTCAAGTGTGAACAACAGCAACAAGCCGCTAGTGGGAGAGGTTTTGTTTACTGTAATGTAGGGTGTGTTTTCCAGTGACATGCTACACATTCCTCAGGCACCAGCTCTTTCTCTCTCTCTCTCTCTCTCTCTCTCTCTCACACACACACACACACATTTGTCTCACTATCATTGTGAGGACCTTCCACTGACATAATTATTAATGCTAATTAATACTATAAATAACCAGGATCAAATGAATTATTGAGTAGCCCTAAGCAATCAGACTGAATAAGCACATGAGATAGAGAATACAATTCTCTTGATCCTAGCAGGACAGCGTATTTAAGCCATTGTGACTATGGGATCAATGTACTTTCAGAGGCAGATTTTAAAGGCAGCATGTGAGATGCTTAATACCCTGCAGTTTCAAGTTTTTTAGGGGAAATATTTACAAGCTATGACAAATGTGCATTTTTAATAACCCACAAAAAAAGCCTACATGTATACAATGAACATACATGTATACAATGCACACACACACACACACACACACACACACACACCAACCACAGCAATTATATATTAAATAAGGCTATATAATACAAATTCATCTGTTATGGGTTCTAAAGACCATGGCAAAGAATATGAGGTAGGAGATTGAACAGAATAATTCCATTTAGCGTAAATGAGAAATGTTGGCTGGCAATGATGAGCAGAATTAATTTAACATTAAGAGTCATTCAAGTTGCCATTTTTCTCTTTTTACTCAGTCACTTTACAGTATTAATTGAAGACAACTGGTGTGACCTTCGCAGCATAATTAGACAGATGGAGCAGTTATGTTACTACTGGAGTGGCACATCAAACTGACAATGGTCTGAAGATGAAAAAAAAAGGAAAACACATAATTCAAGTAATATCAATACATGACCTTTATCATTTCTGTGAAAGGTCAATGGAAGCAACAATGGTGTTGTAAAGGTTGGAGGATAAACATCCTACAATAGACAATTCAGTTTAGTGATGTAAAAAATAGCATTCACTGGCCCCTGGGAAAATTGTGTTTAAATGATTAGCTCTACAGAAGAGCAGAATGAGCACAAATTAGGCATTTTACTACTTTTCCCTGCTTGGAAACACCATGAGAAAAACTGAGCTTTTAGTTCTTCATCATCACAAATGTCAACATTTAATGAGGCTGCATGGTCACCTTGTCATGACTTTTATTCCATTAGTAATCATCAGTATGCTTTAGTAAATAGATATATGTTTAATCTTAACCTCAAGCTGGCAGATTCAGGAACAGAATAGTTGTGATCTTGCTGACCCCTGACACACTTCACAAATGAAGTAGAAGTTCATAAAAACAAAAATAACATACAAGAACAATTTCGCCCAACTGTCTTCAGCAACTAAACATTAAACAGCCTATGGTGCAATATCACTGCTGCCTTCTGCATACATAAAAGTGTATTGTTTAACTGTATCAAGCACATATACGAAGCCTACAGTTCTTCTGTGACCCAGGTGCAATATCCTTCATATTAAACTTTATACACACATACATAAATATAGGGTAACCAGGATAACAATACTTTTAAACATTTATTGTTTCATAATATGTTTTTGTTGTGTTTCTTACAGGGCCTAAAACTAACTTTTTGCCACACCTGCCAACTCTTTTTGCAAAAACAGGCAGTTATTACTACTACAATGACTAAACATATTTAAAATGTTTTTAATTTGTCCTTGCTTTACTTTCAAGAAAAAAACAACAACAATGAACTGATTTATTGATTTATTAACTTTTTCAGTTTCTTTGAATAATGAATTATTTCATTTCACTGAATGAAAGCCAGACAATCAAATCAGCCTACTCACTTTTTCACACACATTCCCATTACCCCTCATCCTCAGATGAAACATATTCTTCATCTTGGTGGCTGTCTGTGGTCAGAGCCGTGTGGTCAGAGCCTTGACTGTCGGAGTTGACAAGGCAGGTAAAGACGTGGCCTGTGCAACGCAGTGTTTGTGACACCAGGACTTTTCGTGTTCTTTAACGTTTTCGAGTTTCATTTTTTTTTTGTCACTGCGTCTCAAATCACATACTTGCATTCTATTCTAGACTGTTGCAGTGTACTAACACAAACATGTTTTCAGATTACAGTTGGTGTTTAATTTAAAAAAACCTCTCATGTCGCCTTCAAACCCACCGAAAGGTCTGATTTGTGATTAGCAAATACTTTAGAATGTACGGTCAGAGTTTTCGATTTGAGACGCAGCCCATGACAACAGCTATGATGGTGATGGAAAGTTTTAAGAGATACAACACTTAACAATGCGTTTAACACCACTGTGCATTAAACATTTTATAGTTTGACTTGGAAATCTGGCAGACGGATGTTTTGACTCTGACATCCTGTCTAGCGAATGTCACTTTTAATCGCCAGATGTACATAAAATATGCAGACGAGGGTGTGAATAATGCTGCTCGGAATTGCTGTTGCTTCTGCATGCGCACACAAACTCGTAGCTCAAGTATAAACCACGTTTGAGTTAGGCATGCATTATTTTCCGATAACAACACAACACTCTCCACTAGACTGGTAAGTCAGTGCAAGGAATATTCCTTTTAGTCACTGTTTTGTTACTGAGACAATAAAATGTTCAAACATTACAGTAGTCCTATATTAAAATCTGGAATGTAGGGTGGTCAAGGCTGGGGGTTGCAGAAAATTCCTAATGTCCATTTGAGGTTGTTTGCCCAAAAGGTTTGGCATCCCCTGTCTTAATAAATAAATAATAAATGCACTTGGACCTAAAATCAAATGTAAAAGCATTGGCGCATAAGTCAACATCTTTATCAAGGTTCAAGAGGGAAGGATTTTCTATTAAAAATAACAATCACAGCTTTAATATATTACTGATATGGCAAAAGAGAAGCTCTGTGATAGTTTAAAAGCAACCAGAATGCAGTTTGCACTCATGGCAAGACTTATCCCTTTTTCCACATTTCTACTATCTATAATGCTATACTACAACAGTTCACTTCATATTTTCTCTCCTTTGACATTCTTTAAAATAAGCCATGTGGTTTGTCGTATTGAAATGCTTAGTATCTTTTTTATAGTATTTTAGTAGTATTTTTCAGTATTAGTAATATAGCAATAGTATTTTATTTCTAAGGAAGGCCTGATAAGTCTGGCATAACATGATCAGGCTGTAGAGTTTTACACATTTTATTTTTAATAATAATAATAATAATAATAACCTTTATTTAACCAGGTAAGTCAATTGAGAACCAGTTCTCATTTACAATGATGACCTGGCCTTTTTTAATAGCTGTTGAGTTTTATCACGTTATACATGCTCCCTTTAGGTAACATAATCCGTAAACATAATATTAGCTTCCATTGTTATGCTGATGACACACAGTTATACGTCTCAGCTAGGCCAGATGAGAATAGCCAGTTAAAGAAAGTTGAGGCATGTGCGATAGACATAAGAGACTGGATGCTAAGCAACTTTCTCCTGCTAAACCCAGAAAAAACAGAGGTTCTGGTACTGGGACCACAAGCCGCTAGAAGTAAGTTTAGAGATCACACTGTTACTTTAGATGGTCTCTCTGTTTCAAGTAGTCTAACAGTAAAAGATCTCGGTGTGATTATAGACTCTAATCTCTCATTTGAGGCGCATGTAGATAATGTAAGCAGGTTAGCATTTTTCCACCTCAGAAATATTGCTAAGATTAGAAATATACTTTCGCTAAGTGATGCTGAAAAACTAGTCCATGCATTTATCACGTCCAGATTAGATTACTGTAATGCTTTACTATCTGGATGCTCATCTAGATGCATAAATAAGCTTCAGATAGTTCAGAACGCAGCAGCGAGGGTCCTGACTAGGACTAGGAAGTATGAGCATATCACGCCAGTCTTATCTACATTACACTGGCTCCCAGTAAGATTCCGCATCGATTTTAAAATATTACTCCTAACCTATAAAGCATTAAACGGTCTCGCTCCGCAGTATTTAAGCGATATGTTAGTACCTTACGTTCCGCCGCGCCTACTTCGCTCTAAGGATGCAGGCTGTCTATCAGTACCACGCGTTGCCAAAACCACGGCAGGGGGCAGAGCTTTCTCTTACCAAGCCCCAAAATTATGGAATAGTCTCCCAGTTAATGTACGTGAAGCAGACACGGTCTCAGTGTTTAAGTCGAGGTTGAAGACTTATTTATTTAACCTAGCATTTAGCGACTAGTGTTTTTATCAAAGGAGTAGATCTGGGGGACTCGTGGATGTTGAGTTTTATCTCCACACGGTGACTGTGAGTGTACCTAACCACTTTCCTTCTCCTTCTGCCGAGCTACACTCCTGAGCTGCCGGTGATCCAGACCTCCCCCCCTTCACTCTGGACCTGTCCACCGGCAATGCTTCATACTGCCACGAAAACGCTTCAGCTGTTTTCCATGGACTACACCAACACACATTGTGCTCACACACACGCACACTACAGTGTAAACCCATATGAGGATGGGTTCTCTGTTGAGCCTGGTTCCTCTCAAGGTTTCTTCCTATCACCATCTCAGGGAGTTTTTCCTTGCCACCGTCGCACTGCTTGCTCATCAGAGACGGCACACACACACACTTCACTTTACTTTTGTTTGTGTAAAGCTGCTTTGAGACAATGACCTTTGTAAAAAGCGCTATACAAATAAAAATGAATTGAATTGAATTGAGTTTTAAGCATTATAAAAGTGGTACAAGCTGCATCAGTTTAACGTATTCCAGTATGTACAGATCTATAGACAAGTTTGTGGACACCTGACCAATATGTGGGTCTTCCCCAAACTGTTGCCACTAAATTGGAAGCACACAATTGTATAGGATGTCTATGTATGCTGTAGCATTACAGTTTCCCTTCACTGGAGCTAAGGAGCCCAAACAAGCTCCATCACGACAATGCCCCTGTGCACAAAGCATGCTCCATGAAGACATGGTTTACCAAGGCTGGAGTGGAAGAACTCGAGTGGCCTGCACAGAGCCCTGACCTCAACCCCACTGAACACTTCTGGGATGAACTGGAACAGTGACTGTACCCCAGGCCTCCGCGCCCGATATCAGTGCCTGACCTCACTAATGCTCTTGTGGATGAATGAGCAAATCCCCATAGCCTTTCTCCAAAATCTAGTGGAAAGCCTTCCCAGAAGAGTGGAGGTTATTAAAAGAGCAAAGGGGTCTAAATCTGGAATGGGATTTTCATAAACACATATGGGAGTGATGGTCAGGTGTCTACAAACGCTAGTGTGTATACAAATTATTATGCAGATTATGCACATCCTCAGAAGTCATTTCAAATAAAACATGCCATGGAGCTTTCAAGTTAGATATGTACATGTCGTGTATTTTAAATCCAATGATGGTAAAAAGTTATAAGAACAATAAATATAGTACTAAAGGATGGTTAAAGATGCGGTATTGGCAAAATTTATTTATTTCTACTTATTTCTATGTATATTTCTCCATATGTGTACTTACGTAATGTATTTCTCAAATTTATACTAGAAATGCTATATTTATTGCAAGATTAGCTCTTGCTATAAGAAAAATCTTTTTTACAGTACTATGTATAGCTATACTAATAGTAGTAAATGGCAAATAATTCAGAACTGTTCTCAGGGCAGTCAAATGGTGTGCAATGTTTGCAGCTTCATGCTATTTTACTCTCTGTATAGTCATACTCTTGTCACAGGAAGTGCCCTTGATCTGCCACTAACTTCCTACAGCCCCAGAACACAGAGACTGTTATAACCACATGCCACTCCTGAGCAGTTTGTGCACATTATCAACTTTTCACAATATTCTCCACTCTTTGTGCACTCTGTGTCGCATGATAGAGGGACAAGTACCTCTGGAAGAGTCTGAATCTTATAACCAATTTTCAAGTCATGCAGTGTTCTCTCCTTGGAGAAATGGGATGAACAGGGTTTAGCAATCGGTGGAGGACAGAAGCGAGGGATGCAGATAGAAGTGGATGTGTGAAATCATTACAGCTGTCTAAGTGTTTCTGATTACTAAGAGCTAGCTGTTATTGACACCATCGAAGGCCTATTCCAGATGCCAACAAGGATGTGATTTCTCTCACACTTTGAAAAATGCCTCCAGGGCCAAGAGTGCAAAAGTGATTTCCAGGAATCACTAAGGGGTTCAAAGCTCCTTTTGAAGGCATGTCTATTATGTAGTTTTATATATATATATATATATATATATATATATATATATATATATATATATATTCTGACAGATCTGTCTGCCAATCTTGTACTGGATGAAATGAGTGACACAATTTTTTTTTTTTTTTTTACTCGTCACACTTTATGTTGGTAGCTTTGTTCTTCCATAGCCAATTGATGTCTAAGGGAGATTCTGCACCGAATGTGGGAAGTAGTAACACTGCTAGCTGAGCCAAGAGCAAACAGAAAGCAGTGAAGCTATTAAACTGAGGCATGCTAAGGATTTCCGTGCATACATCAACCCACTGGGCTTAATTGTGCTAGGAGTTGTGATAGCTGGTCCTTACCTTAAAGCAGACACATTTGTTTAGCTATGCATTTTTTTATTGGTAGTACACTGCTGAAATTGAGAAATATTACTTCTTGGCATCAAAATTAAAAGATTCAACTTTTTTCCCCTCACAGAGTGGCAGCAGACAAGCCTTATTAATACAGTGAGCTCCCACTGCCAATCTTAACAGAGTTAATCCATGAGTCACAAACTTGATGTATTTTTCCACCCACTTCAGAGAAACTGCTTTCAAACTCTCAGAGAAACTAAAGAGTGAGGTTTGAACCATCAGATTATAACATAAAGATGTGTAAATTTAATTTAAAAAAAAATTAATATGAACTGAAATATCATACTGTAAAAATGGAAGACTGGTTTGTATTATAACCTTTGATTTAACCCATACCTCTGTGATTCATCAGGAACGTTTGACCACACCATGCACTACTACTATAAGCCTTGAGTTCTTGTTCCGAAAAAAACTGCGACTAGAAATACTGATATAGCTTATCCTAAATAGCATTTTTCAACACAATGTGTGACAATTCTTTCACAGGAGGCAGATAAAAAAATGAGAGGTGTGTGAAAAATGAAAGTGTACTGCAGAGTAAGAAACTCCCACTGTGGCCAAGCTCGTTTGATCTCCCAGAATTTAAAAGCAGACAGATGACTGAAGAAATGAAGAGCCAAAACCAGCATAGGTAAAGCCTTGTTATAATAAAGGAGTGCATTAAAGGGCACTTTCCCCTAAGGGGCTTTTGTTGTGCTTTTTTAAGACTGTTTCAAGTAAGGTACAATTCAAGCAAACAGACTTTAACTTGACTTCAATCAGTCCAGTTTTTATGAGGGTACATGGAATAAGTTGTATTACATTTGCAAATGTTTCCAAACAGTAAATTAGGAAAAACAGCATATCCTCAGATCATCTAGACCCCAGTTAAGACTTTTATCAATATCAATCCAAGATGTGTGCAGACCACAGATGAATTATGTATAATATATAATTACAATAATAGCTTTAACAAGAGCTCAAGCCCTTCAAGGAACCTTTTCACAATAAAAATCCAATGGATTATTTCAAAGCAAAGCCAATATATCACACAACATTAAACTGGGAATGTTTGAGAAGCTTTGAAGTATCTTCAGGTTGAGATTGTTACTGACTGTGCATTTGACCTGTATGGCAAAACAGCAGGTTTCATAAAGATCCAGTTTTATGCGGGCAGCAGACATTCCTCAGCATTGTACACTTTGAGTTTCTGAAGTGGTGAAGAATCTCCAAGCCTTTCAAGCGAATCAACTGAGCTAGCAAAGCCCATCCATGTCAGAGATGGAGTTTACAATCTGAATATGGATCCACCGAGCTCCAGAAGGAAAAGGTCAAAGCATAACAGTCTTGTTCAGTCCAGTTTTTAGTGCTAGCCAAAATCTCCACGCAGCTAAGAGCACTCCAAATCTTGAGACAGCTGCACACAAAGCTACAAACCCCAAGGTCACAAATTCAACAATGCTTTCCACTCCCTTTACTGGTCATGCCAAGAAGCTAATTATTCCTTAGGCTTCTCTTCCAATGCATGACTAAATGTCAGAGATCTTTAATATCACTTAAATATCTGCTGGCTATGCATTCCCATCAGAGCTTTCTCCCTCCCTGGGAACACAGAGGGCAGGAAAAGAGACCCACACTGGACTCCAGAGACCTCCCTTAATAGTCTTTCACATTCACAGGATCTGATAAGACCCAGTAGCCGAGAGGAGTTTAAATAGTGATCGTTCCGGCGGATGAAGAGGGGAATAAGACATATAAGCCAAAGTAAATAGTTATTATGGATCTCCAAAGGATAGAAGCGTGCAAGGAATTCACTAGGACCAGTGTCGTTATGAGCGACGAAAGCCAGTCTTTCTCTAGGAAAGGTTTGATGAAGGTTTTACGTTTCTGCTTAAGACCGTGTGTACTATCATTTAGTGTAGGTCAAAAGTAGTCTATTACATGCTTACTTGACAAGAAAATGACCAGAAATGACAAGAAGAAGAAAACATCTAAGAGAATGACTCTATTCAGTACTCATAGGCACCCTTTTGTATCTCTATTTTTGATATGCAAAAGAAAACAGCAAAGCCTATGAGTTAACTCAATTCAAGCATCAGAATCTGTACATTGTGCAAGCCCTCTTCTGGATAACATAAGGACCTACAAAGCAGAGCAAGAGAGTGAGGGGAAAAAGCAGCAGAGTCAATGGAGCATTTCAGGGAGTGCAATAAAAAAAAGTTTGTGTGTTCCGGCATCTCTCCAAAGCAAAGCAGCCAAACCCTGTATCAAAACAGCACTGTGGATCACAACCCCAGCTCCGTCTGCAGCACAGCCAGCTCAAACAAGCTCATTTTCCTCCTATCCCACCCCCTGCAGGATTCCAGTCAAGCTTCACACACATTACACTACATGAACGTCTAAAAATTCACCAAATTCAGCCACAATGTCATACATAAAAACCTATGCCAGCAAGAACCAGGCCAAACAACATGGAACATTGCAAGCCCCCCTTTAGTTTTTAATGTCCAATTTTAACCTCTCGAACCAGTGAACTCAACCAAAAACCATAAAACAGTGCATTTAACCACAGGACTCTCACCAGAAATGTCAAAGCCACTGCATATTCAGAAGAATGTGGGTGTGCATTTGAGCAAAATAGAAAAAAAATTGCCAAAAAAACAGAAACTTTGTAAGTTTCCAGAATCCACGTGCTACAATGATCTCTCCATAGGTTCAAGTTCAACTCCATGTTAGTAAACAAGATAATCCCAACAGCGAATCAGCACAGGGGAGTACAGTCAGCCTCCAACACTCCATTTACAGACATTTTTCAAGTTTCAGAATCATGAGAGTTGCAATCTGACTGGCTTGCTGCACTTCTGAGCATGTACAACTTTTGAACACAGTTCAGCAGTTTAGAGCAACATATACACTGATCAGCTATAACATTAAAACCACTGAGAGGTGAAGAGAATAACATTATCTCGTTACAATGGCACCTGTCAAGGGGTGGTCTTGTGGGGTGTTCCCAGGATGCAGTTGTTGGTACCTACCAAAAGTGGTCCAAGGAAGGACACCGGTGAACTAGTGACAGAGTCATGGGAAATCTTGGGTCCTGGCATTCATGTGGATGTTACTCTGACACTTACCACCTACCTAAACATTGTTGCAGACCAAGTACACCGCTTCATTGCAACGGTATTCCCTAATGGCAGTGGCCTTTTTCAGCAAGATAATGCACCCTGCTACACTGCAAAAATTGTTCAGGAATGGTTTGAGGAACATGACAAAGAGTTAAAGGTGTTGACTTGGCCTCCAAATTTCCCAGCTCTCAATCCGATCGAGCATCTGTGGGATGTGCTGGACAAACAAGTCCAATCCAAGGAGGCCCCACCTCGCAACTTGCAGGACTTAAACGATCTGTTGCTAACATCTTGGTGCCTCGACAGGTCAAAGCTGTTTTGGCAGCACAGGAGGGACCTACACAATATTAGGCAGGTGATTTTAATGTTATGGCTGATTGGTGTAGTCTCTGGACTGAAAAAAGTTCATGGGATCCCATTTTCCATTTGAAGCTGTTAGTGGTGAGCAAACAAGATCAGCAAAAAGGCTACAGAACAGGGTCTGTGGTAGGTCAATCAGACTGCCTCTATCTGCAGGAGTAGGTGGTTCTTGGCCATGTTTATTGACTAACCGTAGCAGACTCTCTAGCGGATTCTGGAGGATGATGCCTCTAACTGGGTAAAATAAATCAAGAATGGTTCTTGTTCACATACTTCCTTTGGTCCAATGCCCCTGTAGGGTACAGCTCATCTGGTGAACTTCTTTCTACTCATGATAGACAGCAAACATTTTTCGGTGCAAGTTCTTCACCCCTTAAACTCACAGGACCTACAGACTTACATTCCTCACTCTTGTTATTACAAAGTGCTCCTATTAGGTTTTATTTTTTACTTTTAGTCCAAAATACTTCCTAGTAGTTTCAGAATAATATTCATTAAGATGAATAACTCAATAAGGAGAGGGTTTAATAGGGATTAAGGAGCTAAACTCATTTCTTCTCTAAATGGCATGCATTTCTATCCAAACAAGACATCAAATTAGCTGGTCACTGAATAGTCAGTAGTTTTCAAGTCAGTCTGATCTACCAGACATGCAATGGACCACATGTTTTTCATTAGAGGGGGTAAATCAACTGACTGAATTGGAGTTAACTTGCCAGACTTCATGCTAGTTTGAATTTTTTTTTTTTATTAAATTAAAAATAGAAACTAATAATAAAGTACTTATAATGTCTTCCAAATTTGTTAAATTTTAGGTATTTTGTAAAACAGGTTCTTGATGGAATAAATTCTGTTTCATTTCATCTATGAAACCATAAAGTATTTTTGATAATCTCTCAATTAAAAAAATAAACAAACAAAATGCAGCAACCTCTTACCAGAATGTTTCCTTATAAGGCAATGACATATATGAATAGGCCAAACTATATTACAATGTAATTCACAGCCATGCTGAAAGTGTGTGGATGTGTAGTTTATCCAGCTCCAGGTTGCATCTTAAATAGAAAAACAAGCATGTCAACTGTGCGAGTAAAATCACAGAATATAGAAGTGACCCAAGAAGCATGGCTAACAAATGTCCATGACTCATCTGAGAATGAATTTCTGCGGTCAAATATTCACACCATTAGAAAAATCAGTATTCTGATGCTGCATTGCTAAAAACCACTCAAAGCCAGAGCACATATTTCTGAGACCACATCCTTCTCTAGATTAATAAAAACCCACATTTCACCTTTTAATTTACTCTTACTATCATGAGTATTGCGAGCACTTGACCATAGCTGAGATCCAATATTTTAATCCTTTACAAGTAGTGAGGTCTCTCTTGAGACAGAATTTTCCAACGGACGACAAGTCTGATGGAGGACAAACAACTTTGCGGACAGCATTAACAGCAGTGTTTTCCCTGTTGAATCCCCTCATTAGACTCTATCTCTGTAAAAGCAATAAGTCTTTTGGTAAGAAGCCAAGGGAGCACTTGTTAAGAAATGATCTGGGTTATTACATTACCTGTTTGCTTAGCAGATCCTCTCATTTTAGGAGATTCAACAAGCCTTCACACATTAATACATCTGGAAAGAGAGTTATTACTTGTAGCCAGTGCAACATCACTGATGAGTAAATCTCAGTGATAATCCAAACAGAGAAAAAAAAGGAAACTAATTTTGAAGCTACTTCTCAGATAATGGAAACCTGCCAGCTGAGCAAGATTTATTTTCTCTCATTCAGAGTTGATATTTTATTTGACAGAATAACGTTTTATAATTATAACACGAATAGTTATCCTCTGGGGTTTATGCAATTATCTTTGTATGTTAAATATTACTACGTCTAGCAAACATCCTATTTCTGTAATGGATCATTCTTCAACAATAAGCCATGAACATAAATTTTGTCAATTAATTAACTTAATGTATATATTATGGTCTTGGTCCTTGTGTGTCAGTTGCAGATGGACTACACCCTCTGAGAATCAATCATGATGTGTTTTTTCATGTCAGTGAGTAAACACTTTGGTTCACTGTGTCCTGCGTAGAAGCACAGATAGAATACGTCTGTGGTTTTCACTTCTGAACAACTTTTTTGGCTGTAGTGTGACTACCCAAAGTTAAAAGACTCAAAAGCATATGTAAACTACCTGTCAACATTTCCAGCCTGTTCCTTCCTAATTCTTCCATATCACATGGCATCAAACACTCTTGAACACTAAAGGCTATGAGATACCAGTCAGGTATAGTAATCCTTATCAAATCTGGTCTTTTACTGCATTGAGGAATCAATCATCATGATAAAAAAAGAAAACTTTAAATTAAGGCAATCTTCAAAATACTTCCTGCTTTACTGAATGTGAAACATTAATAAAAGCATAAGAAACAATTACTGAGCAATCCCTTTTCCAAATTCCATTAGGTATGTAGATGGCATGCAGTCAGAAGAAATAATTTACACTGAACAGAATCACATATTACATTCTCTGCCACCACATACTGTATTCATTTAACATCTCGGACTACACACAATTTCATCATGCATTCTTTATGTCCATGTAGTTCTAGAGGCTAAAAAACTGTCAAGAGCAGAGATACCTGAATTCTGAGCAAGTCCTGAAATCACCTCCATGAGCTCCAATCTCAATGTAAGTTGACAGCACTCATCCCCAGCTTTGATGAAAACACCCTCAAGCTGGGTAAGAAGTGTGGGCAGAAACAGACAGCAAAGACACACAGACAGAGATGAATGCTGCTTTCCTCATGAGAACGAAACTGTCAGAAGGGAGAAAGAGTAGGAAGCATAAAGCATACTAGGGATGAGTATTCCACTCTCCAAACTCATACACGGATTAGCACCTGAAGACCTCTTGTCATTTTGAAAGTGAAGGCCAAAAACTCCCTGAATTCACGCGCAGTTCTAGCAGGATTCAGAGCGAAGCTTCATCTGAGGCCTGTCTTTTTCATTTTTGATGAATACACAGTGAGAAGAGGGATTCCTGATACTGCTGGACACTTGGTTCTCAAACTTACATTTTCTTCTTTTGTGGTGAGACATGCAGAAAAGTAAAAGAAAAAAATATCTCCTGAATGCCACAGACTAGTATCTGGCTTTCTCCAACAGGACAGCGTCTAAAACTTAAGCATGAACAAGCAGGGCCATGCATGTGAAGTGTTACAGAGATAAACCATGTCAACCATGAGGAGAATATATTTATACCAAATACTGGCCATTCACAAAAATGTCATTTTCAGTAGCAGTTTTAAGAGACTCCTACCCTGCTGCTTCAGTCTTCTTATTATTTTTGTCCAGACTGTCAAGATCCAATCTACAAAGCAATTTTGTAAACAATAAATCTTTCCCATTCAAAACGGATGTGATTCAGGCGTGTGCAATGGATATTCTTTTGTGAGAAGACTGGTTTCAAAAGAGCAGATGACTTTCAGAATGCAGCAGTATAAAGAGGTGTTTTGCTTTCGACACATGGGGTGCCAATAAAGAATATTCTGCTCTATTTAGTTACAGATTGCACTGAAAGACACCTCATCTGAGGACAATGTGCAAAGAACCAGGGCATTTTAGCTCCCACCATATTGCAGAATTGGGACAAAGCTCTCCAAAATGCCCTCATGTGGGAAACTGCACCTGGAAATATATTCATTTATCATTACTGAAAGGAACGGCTTTTACACCTCAACCTGTGGTGAAACTGCCTGAAAGCCAGGGACTGCTTCCTTACAGCACATCAGTGAAAGATCATTTGACAGGGTCAAGCCCTTGATGTATATGGGTATTATCTCTGGTGTAAACTATTGTATAAAACAGACATTAATATAAAGGTTGTGTTTCACAGAGCTGTGTGTGGTATGGGAAGCAAAGGAGAGACAGAGAAGGAGAGGGAGAGGGAGATTACACATTGCAATTAGTCTTAGCAAGGCCATGACTAAAGCATCAAGACAGAGAAGTCTTCTGCACAGTAAACTAGGTGTTTTTAAAGAGCTAAACAGTCGGTGAATATTATTTTGCCACATTAGCAGTGCATTCATATTTCTAAAACAGACTTTGCAATCGTGGAGTTGTGCCCTGTGGTATGTATGGGAGGTATAGCACTAAATCCACAATCCATTTATTACAGGACAAAAAAACATAAAAACTTCTGAACACTAAATAATTTATATTTATTGAGGTTTTATAGTCAAGTGCTCTTTAAGCAATAAATAAAAAAAAAAGATTATATACCACACTGGGCAGAAGTCTTAGGCTCAGCAATGATATTTTCTAAAATAATGAAATAAGAAAAATAGCAATGTATGAAAATAATTACTGTATTAATAAGTAAACAGTAAAACAGTCAATAACTATTACATTTAAAAATGGCATCAATTCTCTTAGGTACACTGTTGCACAGTTGCAGGCTTCTTGAGGAACTTGCCATGGATCTCCTGTCTCTTCAGGTAAAATCCCAGACAACCTTGATAATGTTTTTATCAGAAACATGGTACATTACATAACTACATGATTCCGTGCTCTCTGGGAGAAAAATGCTACTGCAAGGCACTTTCAGACGAACGTTTTGGATGGTGCTGTGCCCTTCTCCACTGTGCAGATTAATTTCATGGCTGCAAGTGCATACATTTACACAGAATTCCAGGCTGTGTCCCAAACTGCAAAATGCACTCTAAGTAGTATACCTGACTACTAATGACAGCAATGGTGTAGAGACATACTGTTTAGTACAGTAGTATGCTCAGTATGCATTTGCCAAGTACTACAGAAGTATTATGAGAATAATATAACTATTTCATACAAATAAAGTAAAAAAGTGAAACTTCTCAGCAAGAGTTTGTGTTTTAGTTAGCATCAGCCGGTTAGTTACTGTGCATCGGCAACCTGTTGCAGTGTAACTGTGCTCATTTTGCAGTATCATAAACAGCATATAACATGCAGAATGAATAATTCACATAACATTAGCTAGCTAGTTACAATCCAAGCTCTGCTTGAAGGGAAGAGAGTTGCTCTGCTGGAATCTCACAGTGCGCTGCATGAACTGGACCGCAGGCTGAATGTAGGAGTTTTCCCAGGGCATGAAGGTTAAAGGAAGGTACAGTAGCCCGCTAACTCTAGCTAGCTAATTGAAATCTAGTGTAGTGAACAAAACTACTACAACTGGTATTTCTGATTTTTTTTGTTTTGTTTTGTTTTCTGTGCATTTTGTTTGAAATCCAAAAACATGGAGAAACTTGACATCACCTCACGTTAGTCAAAGCTGGCTGTCATGAGTCCTCTGGCTGAAGTTGTGTTGTAATGGCATTTGATGTAACTGAGCCGACACCATGCTGACCAGGAATTACTACTACAAGATTATCAGGGCAACTCACTGCAGCTCAGGAACATCATATTACAGAGGATTATTTCCCTCCTGATTCAGGCAACATGCACTGAACCTTTAATATGACTCATTACTTAAGGAAATACAAAACTTTCCCTGTAACACAAATCAGTATGCATGTATGTGTATATGATCAGCAGTAGTGAAAGCCTTTTTTTCCCCGAGAACATGGCTATATACAGTCAGCACCAGAACTACTGGCACATTTCATAAAAGTGAGCAAAACTGAATATAGAGAATTTAAATCAAATTCAATGAATGATATTTTCCTGCAAAACACTGCTTGTTTGTTTTTGTTTGTTTGTTCATTTTTGGCTCACTTGCATTTAATATTTGGTGAAACTTTCCTTGAAAATATGATACTCAACATATACGGTCTTAAGAGTGGATATATTTGTATTTTTTATGTTTTATATTTATTTATACCAAACATGCCAATTGTGTGCACAAGCAAAAAGTTTCATTTTGGTGTCATCTGAGCATAACACACAATTTCAGGCTCAATTTCAGTGATGCTTGATGAAATTTAGATCCTGTTAAATGCCCTCAGGAAGAGCATCTGTCATACAATCAACACCAACTGCTTGTTGTTACAGAGGTAGCATCTAATAGCGGATTTTGAAATTACACCTAAACAACCTCAAGAATCAATTAAACTGCACAATTCTGAAGTTCCTTGGGGTCTTCTTTGTTTGTGTGTAATGTTTGTTGCATATAATTCTTTTTGCCCCTTTCCCAAACGTTGCCAATATTTCTGAAGTTATCTGTCAGCTTCCTGGCTAGATCAAACTGACAGGCTAAAATTAAAAAAGAGTAAAACAGAAATTTTAGTAAAAATATTAGAAGATACATTACATTACCTATATTATGTAGATAGGTAAAGAGAGAGCAAACTTCAAGGCTTTCAAAAAAAAAAAAAAAGCCATCTGCATTACATGTGCACTCGGTGTGAGAGTTGTGAAGGTGAAATCTTGGTAAAGCTGAACAAACTCTAACTCATACACATCCAGACACCTTCAGCAGGGGTCGAGTCAGCAGCGCAGGTTTATGTGCTGTGCATATGGAAGCAAGGCTAAGAGCAGCGTGTCACTGACGTCCCTCCTGTGAGGTAATCTCTCCATCGCATTCTCACACAGACACAAAGGCCCCATGTAAAACACACACACACACACACACTTTGGCAGGCTGCAATCTGACACACGCCACCAAGCCACATTATCAACCAGATTCACTGAAACCTTTGAAGGCTTGTGGTCACAATATACAGATGGGAGACTGTATACTGTAAAAATCAATTAGTGGCACACTAAGGCCTACCATATCTGCAATTCAGAACTCCTCCCTTTCCATTTTCTCAGCCCAAGCTACATCCCATGAGGCCCGAGATAACCAAGTCAGAGATCCAGCCTCTCTCAAAGCCCTGAAAACAAATGCTATAAAGTAATCACTAAAGATCCAATAAACGTCTGAGACAGCTGAGGCTGGGAAAACGCTGTGCTCTGCGACATGAGACAGCAATGCGATGTGGGCCGAGCATGCCTCAAAAAAAATTCAGTCAGAGTCATAAAAGAACAGGAAAATAAATTTGAACCAATAGTATCTGCAGCGCACTGTAAATTCAATATCGTGTTAACACTCAAAACAGCTGTGATAAACTCCAGGAGGGAGATTGCCAAACCGATATATCAATACAATAAAGGAGGATTAATAAAATCGAGGCTGTTTTCTCCTCAGAAAACTACCCTCTTATTTTTTGAAAAAGCATCTTTAATACTAAGAAAAAAAAAGAAAGGGTGAAATGTTTTCCAGGATTCCCATTACTCTACTACCTGCTTGGAGATCTGATCTGCACTTCTAAATGTAAAAGTAGTGACCCAAACACTGATGTATCAAATTAAACTAAAATTAGTCCAGCAGACATCAAGTGCACCAATGCACTATGGATGCGACGTCTGAACTCTCATTAACTTGTTTTACTGCCTGAACAAGTTTAACATCAATGATATCATTTGTATATCTTGTCAGGTGATTATTTCATGGATAATGCAGACTAACAAACCTGATTATTTTCCATTAACAATACGTCCTGGAGTGTTATACCACATTAATTTTCCAACAATTAGAAATTTTAAGTTAAAGAATGATACACCACCTATTTTATCTGTTTGCAGTTTCTTTTAATTAGAACATCTGTGTTTATTTTTAATATTTATAAACCTTTACCAGCCTCTCATTTTTTTCTGAAAAAAATTCAGCTTGATGCAGACTAAAGCAGACTTCCCCATGTCAGAAACTGCCTTACCTCTGTCTGTTACAAAGCACTAAATAAACAGCTTGTCACAGAAAACTTCACCGGATCAACAGTTACATCTCTTACGTGACGTGTCTGCCATACAAGTCCCTGTGCAAGCTGTAACTGCAGAAATGAAAACTTATTGGAATAATGCATTAATGTAAACCTGAATTAGTAATTTTCCCTGAAGCAGACACCACTAACAGAGCCAAGCTGTTAGAGCAAATTAATCAACACCATCTGATGAATTAGATTCAAGAATTCAACAGAACCAACTTTGACAATTCAACCATATTACTCATATACAGCAATTTTTTGAATATGTTATTGACATGATGGAGGGTCTTTGGGAGATGGCAATTTTTTAAGAAATACTGTGAACTTCAATATAACAAATTTTCTTAATAATATTTTGGTATATAAATTACTGAGGAAAATCAAGAGCTCAAATGGAGTGACTTTTCTGGTGTATGAAACAGAAATCACACAGATGACTGAAATAGCAATTAAGAATAAACCATGAGTGAGTGAAGTGAGTTTGTGTCTGTGCTCATAGCTTTATTTTTCCATGGTAAGGGTGATATTTGCCCCTTGCATTCATCTGTTTATTAACTCAGATGTCAGGAGAACCATAACAATGGCCTTAATAATATTTTACAGAAGTCTGTGGTTATCATCTGCTCTTGGCCTCAATTTCAGCCATAAGGCATACAGGCCGGCACAGCACAGGTGTTAAGCCTTACCAAGCACACGCTGAAGCTCTAAATAGGTAATCTGTCTTCTTCAGAAACACATGGTCCCAGGCATAATCTCAATCGTCCACCTGTGATTTAAAGTGATGGCACTTAAAGATGTCTGAGAGAAACACCTGCTTCTGCTCAACACATGAAATCAGATCAACCTGTGTTTCCACGTCCTAGCAACTCTCCAGTACACACCTCTACATATCAGCTGTGTCTGTGATTGTTTTTCCTATCCTGTCTTAGCCAACTGAACTTACACATTTTTACTGAACAGCCTATAGGACCCCCGGCTCTCTGAGTGAGCATGTATGAACAGAGTCCCAGAAGTAATAAGAAGTCATACTGAAGAGCTCATATTTAATCAGCAAACACTGATTAGCAATTTATGAGCAGAACATAACATTTAGACACAAAACTAAACTTCAGTGGATTTACAGCACCTTCCATAACAGAGCAGGATACCTTCAGACATAACTCCACAATTATTTGTGTGTATCAGCAATTTCTTGCTCAGTGGTGTCTCAGAAAAGTCTGGGGTAAAATCCTGGCTATTCTAGAAAATCATATGTGTTTTTGGTGTGTTCTCTTTTGCTCTACAGGTTTTGGTCAACAGAACCGTCTTCATACTAACTGATAACACACTCGTCTTGCACACACATCTCGCAGCTCTGCCTACAGAGAGTATACACTATCATTAAGAGTAGAAGTCTTACCCCTTGTAACACCGCCAGCTCCTTTAACAGCTCTTTTATAGATTATATAGGATTGTGTGCTTGGATTGTGCTGTGTCTCACTTCTAAGTAACTTTGAATAAACCAAACTAATAATTAAAACTAATAAATATAGGAACATGTAAAACTACTTCACTACACAATAGGCAAATATGAAAAAACAAGAACTAAAAAGGGCGCAAAAGGGCAGTATAATACTAGATAAGTAAATAAAGTTTTTAAAAAAGGAAAAAAAAAAAAAACAGCATAAACTTCTGTATATGTCTGCTGATTAATTCCAAGCTGTCGCCAAATCAATCCTCTCAAACCATCTGTCTTTTAATCTTTCTGACCCCTTAATTTTGTCAGGGAGAAAAGTTATGTGCTTTGTATGTAATTAAAAATGTATCAAAAGACCAAGAACATCAAGACAATTAGCACCAATCACAGATGATGTGCCTTTTTTGCCCCTCTTAGATCTTGCCTGTTTGTGGGACACTTAAACATAAAAGCCAGAGATTCACTTTTGGAGGGGGAGAGATCATATCCACCAAAGACACATGAGAAGTTCAGCATTACACTGCTCGTATCCAACACTGAATAAAGAGAGGTGAGAAAGCAGCACTAAAGATAATCCAAAGGTTCTCAAAGAACATAGAGCACTCACAGGGAACAAACAGCGTTTTTTAAAAATCCATTTCAAAGAATTCAAAGAGTTTAGTTTTCCATGTGGTGAGGGCTTTGAAGAGGGCTAAGGCTAAAAGAGCTCTCTGCTCTCTATGAGGCTACATAATAAAAGCACCTAAAAACGGTGAGCTCAGTGATGCTCAACAGCCGGGGCTAAACTCTCTTCACCAAAGATCCATGCTGAAAATGACCCTATCTAAAAAGCATTACATGAACGCCGGGCAGAAGTGAATAATGCAGCTCACTTTGGTGTGATCTACAAGGTATGAGCTCTTTATCTGGTTTTGACCACATAAGAATTTGAATCATTTTCAGAAAGTTACAGTACAATGGGATCAATTATGTTATATTAGCACCTGTTGAATGAAATGGTTTTGTGGGGGTTATGATATCAAAGTAAATCTGTTCAACAGCTTAACATTCAAACACATGTAAACAACTACATAACTAGATGAATGATAAATCCAGACAGCCATAGGAAAATCAGAGTAGTATTACGATACTTGAAGACATTTCTTTGAGACATCTTTGAGACATTTCTCAGTATGCATCATGATATATATATAGGTTTGGGAACAAACCCCCAGTTCTGCCAGCAGCGTTGCATTTTAAAGAACCTGTGAAAAACTGGGGACTAGGGGACACAGTTAACCAGATTTATTTGTTTGAAAAAGTTACAGAGATTCAACTGTGAGTCATTCACACGTGAGCCCCATATATGTATACATACATAAACCCACTTGCCAGTTTATTAGGTACACCTACATTGGCTCTGCATTCACTGACCATGTTAAGAGCTTCAGCTTTGTAGCTGTATAATTATTAATTGTAGGACATCTGTGGGCCTACCCCCTCCACCCTACCTATCAGTGGAAAAGGAACCAGCACAGCAGCACTGCTTGTGAGAGATTATTATATGTGGTGGATCACTCCCAGCACAGCAGTGACACGAAAATGATGTGGTGTGTGTGTGTTGTGCTGGTTCAGGTGTGAGGCACAGACATTGCCATGTTGCTCAGGTATCTAAACTCTGTTTATTCTTAGAGGCTACTTCATTACACACATCTACCTTCTTGGTTACACACATCTACCTTCTTGGTTACACACATCTACCTTCTTGGTGTGCAGTTAAACACTATAGCTCTTGAACATCTTTTTTCCATGCACAGTGTGATGATCATCCTCTAGCCATTTGTTAATGTCAGTTTATGACCACAGCACAACTGCTGGCTAGATATTGTGCGTTTGGTTGTTTCTCAGCCCAGCTTTGGAACATAAGTCTATTTAAATAAAATAAAAAAAATAAAAAAAACAGCAACACCTCTGCCACATATATAAAGTATACATAGTCAGAACATAGGTTTTCCTGAGACTGCATTGTCTGGATCACAATGTCTTGTCTGGAAAAGGCACAAATATTCAGCATAAGCCCCAAAAACTCTCATACCTCAATTCTCCATTACCTACCTACACTTATAAATAATTAATACTTGAACAACTGTCAAAAATGTCATGATTTAACATGTTTCATGCGGGCAGCCAGTGTGTGCAGTCACAGCTTGTTTTATATTTCCAGTACATCAGTAAATCCTGTTGATTAGTGCTGGTTTCATTTTTGACCATTTGACAACGGTGCTTGTGTGAATTACATACCTATCGTTGATGCTCCAATTGAGGCAGAGGTTGAGGGAGCTGAGGTTCCGGCAATTTCTCACCACCTCCATCACCGTCTCGTTGTTCAGCTCAGAGATGTGCCGGAGATCCAGACTACTCAGGTTCCGCAGCTACAGAGGATATAACATAGAACACATACTAAGATTAATGATTTTCTATCTTGCGCACACACACACACACACACACACACAGAGCAACCGTTATTTTCCATTCACTATTGGAAAATAAAACGAGTGAAAAGATCTACAGTAGGCAAACTGTACCATTAAAGTATATTAGGCCAACTGTGCTGTAAATTAGCTTCATAAAACCAACATATAAGTTTAATATGTTTTGTTATTCTGGGCTCATTTATTTTACTTTCCATGAAACAAAAGGCATTTTACAAGTACCACACTAGATAATTGCAATATCTAGTCCAGACAACACAAGCACCAGCATGGCCTGCACAATTCCCCTGGAAGTCATGAATTTCATCAAAGCAAACATTTGGAATAATGAACAGACTAATGTGTTCAGAGAAAAAGTCAGTTTAGTAAAGGGGGGAAAAAATCTCATTCATAAGCCTACACAGTTACACTGATGATCTGGGACAAATAACCAGAGTCCTATGAAACCTGTTTAATGACTGGAACTTAATGGTTCATTAACACTTAACAGCTTGGAGAAGAAGCCCAGGACCTTAAGAGTTAAAACAAGAGAATTCTTCTGCTTAATAACAGATAGGCCTCACTTGCTTTCACAAATATCCCACCCTGCAATCAGGGCTAAAGTAGAATTCCAATTAATTCTGAGGGCTAATTATAGCCAGGTTCAGGTAAAACACCCTACTCTACAGTCCATGGATTTCTTGTGTTGACTAATAAACACAAAGCATGTGCTTTTACAGAACATGGTGAAAAAACACAGACCTTCTCTCATACAAGATTACTGTTTACTTACAGCAAGGTGTTTCACACAGAACTTTTATAGATGGGATTCTGATAACTATATCTTTTTCTTAGAAAAGCTCATTGTGTCGTGATGTTTAAATGTAAATGTTTGCTTTCCAGCTGGAAAGTGTATACGCGGAAGTGAGGAGAACTGATTAAACTGCAGCCTTCAAAATCCTGAAAGTTGTGGCCAAAACATATCACATGCATCTTTTCACCTGCTACGCACATACCAATGCTGATAAAGATATTTTAAACCAATTAAGCAACCTTTGATTTGAGACAGGCACCATATAAACTGAAATGATTACTGTTCATTCATTCAGTCTTCTTCTGTAACAGTTTTATCCTGGCCAAGGTCACTGGGCACGAGACAGGAATACACTCTGAGTGGGACACCATAGCAGGACAACACACACACACTACTTCACCATTAAAAGCTATTTAGAATAGCTATTCCACCAACTGATATATTTTTGGGCGGTGGGAGGAAACGGGAGAACCTGGAGGAAACCCATACAGACACAGCTACCCGCTGTACTACCGTACTGTCTACTACTCTTGTTCCTGTTCTTCTCTTATCATTATTCTTATTCTTACTATTATTATTACTTTTAACACAGCATGAATGCATCAGTTTAAGTATGATTGCACCTATATTATATCTTTTATCACACAATACACAGTAAAATGCTGTCATTTAAGACTTCACTAAATATTATAAAGATGCCATAGCTGCAATGGTTTTGTTTGCTACATTAGTATATATATTACAACCAGTAAAACAGGCTAGTGTAAAATTTATATGTAGGACCATGTTATCTGTTACATATCACTAAAGATGTTCAGCTTCATTTGGCTGTAATATTGTTTAATAAGCCTTTGGTTTCTTTTACTGAGCACGAAACCCAGCAAATATCTGTATTAAGCTCCACTTTCTCCTTTCCTGAATTCATTACACTGCAATCAATAGCTCCACTTCACAGGAGAAGATTAATCATCTCCCCATCCTTAGATAATCACCCTTTCCGTTTCTCACTCTATGCCTCCATCTGCTTCACTCGCAGGCATCCTCACTGTGCTCTCTCTTGTTTTGCCACATCATTCCATTCAACACATGTAGGACGACTGAAATAAGGCAACAGAAAGATGTGTCATACTGATTCTTCTCTTAAAATAGGAAAGTGGCGGGCAAAAACAAAAGCAACAACAACAGCTGAATATGTATTTGCATGACAATACTTAATAAAGATGCTTAAACTGTCCCGCAAGCTAACTGACTCGCTTTATGGAATCTTTATGCACATGTAAAATGATGTATACCTGCGCTGCTTTCACCAAGGTTTTATTTATCCATCTAATTGCTCAAGTGCAACACTGTTAAATTAATACTGCTGGACGCTTTGAATGTTGGAAAAACAAAGCAGATTTATGAAAAGCAAATGAATCTTGTGCTTGGCGTGATCACATATTAGCACTCCAGTTCCTCTGTAGTGTTTAGTAGAACATAGGGAAGAAAGTGGTGTGGTGCAGCAAGGAGCAGAAAGAAGAACCTCTAATGACAGCAGCCATTCTACCGTTTGACCTGAATTAGAGTAGAGGCACAAACAGAAGCTTGGCTACTGACTGTTAAAATCAATTTCTATATGAAGCCTTCATTTTCCAGAAAGGGTAAAACAGTAGGAAGACTAAGAGTACAACCCATTAGCACAATTTTGGTACATCATTATTTTTCCTTTTCATTTCCAAAGAGGACGACATTAACTGCCATTAGCACCAGGACAGCAATTGAAGGACTGTGGGTTTTTTTTTTTTGTTTTTTTTAGAATATTTTTTATCAAAAATATTTCAAGTCAGTATATTCTTATCTATACCAGAAGGTTTTGAATATACCTGTATAAATAATTTCACTAACTGATTAACTAGGCAGGCAGATACACACATATACAGACATATGTACAAAAAAGTATGAGCAAATTTTAAAATGCAAGTAGCAATTTAAAGTGGAAGTGATGTTATCAGGTATCAAATGTCTTGACAGAGCTACAGATACAGTCATTATTTTTAATCTGAGACTCACAACATAACATCAGCTCTGTACTAGGTATGTTATATATAGAATAAAAAGAATAAAGCACAGTTATACGCTGCTGTTATTAGAAAATAAACCACATGTTGGTGTGATGCAGAACCAAAGTTAACTATTTTTCTAGAACAGCATGTATTTTATTCCTCTTATACCACAGTGATTAAAAAATGTATTAATTAAACAAGGACATGTCATATTTATCAGTTATAGCAGCTACAAACAATCGCTCCCTCACCAGCCTCTCTTGAAGTTAGTTAAAAAAAACTAATTTAAAAATGGTCATACTGAGAAACTGGAAAATCCTCCTGTCCTGTGACATACTGACTGTTACAAAGCACTGACACATGAGACTGCTTCCACACTTTTTAAACAAACATCTCCTTACAAACCACTTCATATCAACAAATATGCATTTTTCTTGCTAAATAAGGGTTGTTGTTTTTCATTTCTACAGCATGTTGTTAATCCGTTATTATTAGTCCTGCAAGTCCCTGTGTATGAGCTGTTACTATAGAAACGATAATGTATTAAAACTACTGCATTAATACAAACCTGTGACTTGAATTATAGCTGGAACTTGTGTCAGAGCTGCTGTTATAGAAAATTAATCAACACCTTCTAACTATGTATGTTGTAGTGAGGATGGCACTGTGGCCTACTGTAAACGTATTCAAACACAAAACACAGTAAACAGGGGAAAAAAACCAAAATGGTACATTTTTTATATAATCCTTTTACAAATCAGTTGTCTAAAGTCCCTTGAAAATACTGTGAAATGTTTCCACACAGCTGCTGTTTTTCACTGTTGATCTGCTCAAACTGTATGAACTCATCTGAGCTTCTGACCAGTGCAGAAGACCAAACAAACAAGCAGCGTTTTTAAGTACTATCCTATTATCTTTATCATTAAAATTATTTGTAAAGTGGTAGATCTTTATTTAAATGTGTTTTTCTGTTTTGCACTTTTTGACCAATTTCAACCAAAGATTTTCAGTGCATCCCTAATAAGTGCAGTTAACTGATGTTAACTGTATATTTATTTAATGTTAGTTAAATCAAACATATTGATAGATTTTATTTCATATTAAACATTTTTCATTTACCAAGGCGGAAAATGAGCGAGCCGCATAAGTGAATCTTTCAAGCTGGAAAATTTTGTCAAGACAAGAACACCAGCCAAAACACTACTAATGTCAATAGGGGGAGGGGGCGGGGCTTCCGAGGGGCGTCAGTTAATGTTGGAGAGTTCAAAACACCTACGCAACTGTCAATCACTCCAGATCCATTCATCTATCGTCTCATGTACCGTTCAGTATTAGGGAAAACAGAAGACTCACATACTCCGATATTAAAATGTGGAGCTCCTACACAAAATGCGTGAAGGTTGACAGGTCTCAGGGATTTGAAAGAGTTACATCTTATATAGTCATTTTAAATAAATTTTTTTTGTTATTTTCGTTCTTAGCCCTCACCCTGCAATCTGTACCACAGTTCGAATACCTCTGTGCTACTGAGTAGTCAAACTGTGTATTCTGTACATTTTGTACGACACATAAAACCATGCACATGAACCATGCCTGCTGTCAATATCCTATTTAAACTGCCCACTTATTTATCCCCTTTTGACATTAATTCATGCAATAAAGGTTGTGTGCATTTCAGTAAATACAGTTTAAAGTCTGTTATAGCCTAACACAGGTGATGATTGTCAAACATAAATTCAGGGAATGTGGGAAAATATAGTTTTAATGCATATAAATAAAAAACAGTATCACAAATGCTGTATGTTGCCCCAAGCTCTAACCTTAACTGTAAGTTTGACCTGTGTGAATTCCTACTATTTCATGTCCTATTGAATCAGTTCTGATACTGAAGCATTATTTGTGGTATTTTATTTACTTCACAACGAATGAACCCACTGTGGAATTCTGGTGTGTAATTATAGACGTGTAAACACATATTCTAATGAGCCATATTTCCATATTCAATACAATGTAGCTACATGTAACTCGTGTGGGCACATCACCGTTACACTGGTTCTTCCACTGCAATAAGGGCACAGGAATATAAAACATTACCAAATTAATTACTTAAATCCCTCAAGCACAGAGCATCTTATAGTTCACACAGAGCGCAGTGAGTATCGGATTTGTATAACAGCTCCTCAACACGCGCACCCACTTGAGCTATAGTTTCTGTGTGCCCCAGTGACCGGTTGTGTATCAAACAGCTAAATTATTCATGGAGAAATGCAATTTCTTTGTTTGCAAAACAAAAGGGTGTCAAGTACATGAGACCTCACAGTGAGTGTGCGTCTCTCTTTCTGAGAATAGAGCGCTGTGCTCCATCACTACATTAATAGCAGTAGCACCATACACACAAATTGGCATACTGTAGAGCTTTTCCTGCTCTTTCCTTAGGTCTTTCTGCTTTTTTTCTGCTCTTTGCCCTCTTATTTTGCATTTCCTGCCAAATAAGTGGCAAAAAACAAGGAACTCAGTAAGAGACTGGAAGCCGAATCGGTTTGCTTACAGACTACAATAAGCACAAATACACAAATACACTCGCGCGCAAAAGTAGTCTGAGATGATCACAGTGTAACAATCAGGTCAGCTTTTCACATCTGTCAGAGTCACTACAGGAAAATGCACTTATTATAGCATGTTAACTCCCTAATATTTTTTTTCTACTGAATATGAATTCATAAATCTGTGCATGAAGTTAGCTTCTCCAAAACATCCAGGCTCCTGCTGCAACCAAGCTGTTCTACATTTACTCTCCAGGGAGCTCACAATGTTCAAAATGTTCTGACAAATAAGGCTACCAACTTCCTCTGCATTCAAATCAAACCTCTAAATTAAGCAAATTCATCACATTTCCAAAAAGTGTCATATTTGCGTTTCTTTTTTCTCCGCTTTTGCTAGATTAGTATTGATGTGATTTTAGGGGTGCTGATACGGAGGCATCTTCCACTTCATCAGCTCCTAGGGAAGGGAGTTTGAGGAATCGTTAATTTCTCTAGTGTGCCAGAGAAAAGGGCTCTGGCAGATGATGTTGGCAGGGGAAACCGCTTGGAAGTGGCGTGCTGCTCCAAGTTGGCTGCCGGCGTGTGTAATTACTCAACGTGTTAATAAAAACACAGGGAAACTTGTGAAATGCAGCTGTTCTTGAGCCTGCCCCGTGCAAAGACTCTATCTCGCCAAATTTATCATCACCCCAGGGTTTGACAATAAGCCACAATGGGCATTTATTAACTCTTAGTTTCATAACACATCATGACAGAAGGCAGAAATAAATAAATAGAAGCCAGAGAAAAGGTCTAGTTCCAGAGAGTCATTAAAACAGTGATGGAAAAGAGAGTCTACTTCCTGGCTGCTTAGGTGCTGAGAGCTCCAGGCGTCTAAAATTCCCGGAGGTCTCTTAACAAATAAAAGAGAGAGCCCATTCCAAAATCAATACTAACACAATCGTATGATGTAGAATGTGTTCACCACTGTTCATCCAACCTTGAATCAAATGATTAAGAGAGCTACAAGAAAATCAATAATATAAAAATAAAAACGGCATGTCAAACACCTGCATCCAAGCAAAATATGACAGATCGCATATGAAGAATGGATTAATAAACTTAAATCAATGTTATTTTTGGTAAAATGCACTGGGTTCATATTTTCACACTCTATTTTCCCAAAGAAAGCACTGTTTTGCTTAAATCTCACCTACTGTGTCTTATATGGAAAGCATGATGTAGACAAAAATATATTTCTGCCTTGTCATTGAGAAAGAAAGTGTGAAAGCAGTTTGAAAACACAGCTTCTGCCTTACATTAAAACTGTGGCACATATGACAAAAAACACTAGTCAAAAAGCAGCCAATGTCCACAGCCAGGATTTGACAAATTTATTTGCTGCTGCAAAGACATTAAATAATGGTGTTATAAGAGCACAGTGGGCCAAACCCATAAAATGTCTGGTGGTGTGAATATCCCAGAAGTGACTAAATATTCCCACTTAAGCTAATGGTGATGATGGCCTCCACGAGGTAAATATCATATAAACATTACAGCTCTAGGGAAAGGCAGCAAGCATGTAGAAATTTTGATAAATAATTTTAGCTTATTATGTAGTGTGCTTAGTTGCATTATATTAGCATGCTACGTGATTACGGTACATAAATTTAAACAGACAAGTCGACTTGTCTTTTGGAGCACTGAAAGAAATCAGTCACTGACTCAAAACCTTTTATCAGGGCAACAGCAGCCATTCCATAGGGGCAGGTGGAGCAGATACCTGCCCTTTATATCAGCTGTTCAGCAAGCGATAATCTTCGTAAAGTCCTCGTTCACAACTCCATACATTTTAACACCAATTACTTCTTGTGAGTAAGCAATTATGTAAAGATATTTGACAGATGTAAGCTCTTCCATTGATTTGCCTGCCTTTATAGACGTTGCACAATCGTAAGAACACTTGGTCATTGCTGGGCTTGTGTGATGAACTGAAGCTATCTGATTATTATAAACATGCTCTACCACTGTATATGATCACATAAAGATTGTTTCACTCCTACACACAGAGGCAGTTAGAACTTTCATAAAGTTTAAATTTTAACTGACACCACAGCATGCAGTCTTTGTAGTGTTTCCAGCCAGAAACCATGGCCATGTCACACATGGTACACAGCAGGACTTGAGTGCAAAAATATGCTTTGTGCACGCATCAACCATGTCACTCTGTGTGCTGTTCTAAAAGGCTCATAATATAAAAATGTTTACTTCCTTTGGCAAAGTGGTTGTTTTACTCCCCTTCCTACAATACTTGTTTTCAAGTTAGGTTCATGTTTCTTAGTAACTTCTACATACATGTCTAATCACCTGAAAATGTAACACAAAATAGCATGTTAACACTAAATATATATATATATTTATATATACTGCTCAAAAAAATTAAAGGAACACTTTTTAATCAGAGTATAGCATCAAGTCAATTAAACTCCTGGGATATTGATCTGGTCAGTTAAGTAGCAGAGGGGGTTGTTAATCAGTTTCAGCTGCTTTGGTGTTAATGAAATTAACAACAGGTGCACTAGATGGGCAACAATGAGACGACCCCCAAAACAGGAATGGTTTTACAGGTGGAGGCCACTGACATTTTTTTCCCTACAGATCTTTTCTGACTGTTTTTCACTAGTTTTGCATTTGGCTAGGGGCAGTGTCACTACTGGTAGCATGAGGC
Organism: Pangasianodon hypophthalmus; assembly: GCF_027358585.1. NCBI lineage: Eukaryota > Metazoa > Chordata > Actinopteri > Siluriformes > Pangasiidae > Pangasianodon > Pangasianodon hypophthalmus. The sequence goes on from NC_069717.1 coordinate 15,538,218, forward strand.
GATACATGGACCCTACAGAGGTTGCACAGGCAGTCCAACTCCTCCAGGATGGCACATCAATACGTGCCATTGCCAGAAGGTTTGCTGTGTCTCCCAGCACAGTCTCAAGAGCATGGAGGAGATTCCAGGAGACAGGCAGTTACTTTAGGAGAGCTGGACAGGGCCGTAGAAGGTCCTTAACCCATCAGCAGGACCGGTATCTGCTCCTTTGTGCAAGGAGGAACAGGATGAGTACTGCCAGAGCCCTACAAAATGACCTCCAGCAGGCCACTGATGTGAATGTCTCTGACCAAACGCTGGTGCAGTGGGTCCTGGGTTCCTCCAGGTGCACGACAATGCCCGGCCTCATGTGGCAAGGGTATGCAGGCAGTTCCTGGAGGATGAAGGAATTGATACCATTGAATGGCCCCCACGTTCAACTGACCTAAATCCAATAGAACACCACTGGGATTATGTTTCGGTCCATCCGACTCCGCTAGGTTGCACCTCAGACTGTCCAGAAGCTCAGTGATGCCCTGGTCCAGATCTGGGAGGAAATACCCCAGGACACCATCCGTCGTCTCATTAGGAGCATGCCCCGACGTTGTCAGGCATGCATACAAGCAAGTGGGGCCCATACAAACTACTGAGTGGCATTTTGAGTTGCTGCAATGAAATTTCAGCAAAATGGACTAGCCTGCTGCATCGTTTTTTCACTTTGATTTTCAGGGTGTCTTTGAATTCAGCACTCTGTATGTTGATAATTTTCATTTCCATCAATGTGGCATCCTTTCATTCCTAACACATTACCCAGTCCATATCATTATAGATATCCAGCATGATATTTTTCCCCATTGAGACTGATGTGTTTTCAAAGTGTTCCTTTAATTTTTTTGAGCATATATATATATATATATATATATATATATATATATATATATATATATATATATATATATATATATATTTATATATGGGGTGTGAGTGAATATATATGTATATATATATATATATTTATATATATACACACACACACACCAATCAGCCATAAAATTAATACCACTGACAGGTGAAGTGAATAACATTGATTATAATGGCACCTGTCAAGGAGTGGGATATATTGGGCAGCAAGTGAACAGTCAGTGCTCAAAGTTAATGTGTTGGAAGCAGGAAAAAGCATAAGGATCTGAGCGACTTTGACAAGGGCCAAATTGTGACGGCTAGACAGCTGGGTTAGAGCATCTCCAAAACGCCAGGTCTTGTGGGGTGTCCCCGGTATGAAGTGGTTAGTATCTACCACAAGTGGTCCAAGGAAGGAACTGGGGAACCAGCAACAGGGTCATGGGCGAGAAAGCTTCACTGATATGTGTGGGGAGCAAAGGCTAGCCTGTCTGGTCTAATCCGATAGAAGAGCTACTGTAGCACAAATTGCTGAAAAAGGTAATGCTGGCTATGATAGAAAGGTGTCAGTACACACAGTGCATTGCAGCTTGCCATGTATGGGGCTGCGTAGCCACAGATCTATCAGAGTGCCCACACTGACCCCGTCCACCACCGAAAGTGCCTACAATGTGCACGTGAGCATCAGAACTTGACCATGAAGCAATGGAAGAAGGTGACTTGGTCAATCATGATCAATCATATTTTCTTTTAAATCATGTGGATGGCTGAGTGCGTGTGCGTTGTTCACCTGGAGAAAAGATGACACCAGCATGCACTATGGGAAGAAGGCAAGCCGGCGGAGGCATTGTGATGCTCTGGGTAATGTTCTGCTGGGAAATCTTGGGTCCTGGCATTCATGTGGAGGTTACTTTGACACGTACCACCTACCTTAACGTTATTGCAGACCAAGAACACCCCTTCATGGCACCGGTATTCTCTAAGGGCAGTGGCCTCTTTCAGCAGGATAATGCGCCCTGCCACACTACACAAATTGTTCAGGAATGGTTTGAGGAACATGACAAAGAGTTCAAGGTGTTGACTTGGCCTCGAAATTCTCCAGATCTCAATCTGATCGAGTGGGATGTGCTGGACAAACAAGTCCGATCCATGGCGGGCCCCACCTCACAACTTACAGGACTTAAAGGATCTGCTGCTAACATCTTGGTGCCAGATACCACAGCACACCTTCAGAGGTCTTGTGGAGTCCATGCCTCGACGGGTCAGAGCTGTTTTGGCAGCACAAGGGAACCTACACAATATTAGGCAGGTGGTTTTAATGTTATAGCTGATCGGTGTATATATACATACAGCGGATATAAAAAGTCTACATACTCCTGTTAAAATGGCCGGTTTTTGTGACGTAAAAATATGAAACCAAGGTAAATCATGTCGGAACTTTTTCCACAAACCTTTTTAGGGAAAAAAGGAAAAATAAAAAACTTACAATAAATCCCTAAACTAATACTTTGTTGAAGCACCTTTTGATATATTTATATCACTTTTTGGGTAAGAGTCTATCAGTGTGGCACATCTTGACTTAGCAATATTTATCCACTCTTTCTTGCAAAAGCATTCTGGATCCATCAAATTGTAAGGTCATCTCTTGTGCACAGCCTGCTTCAGGTCACCCCACAGATTTTTAGTTGGATTCAGGTCTGAGCTCTGGCTAGGTCATTCAAAATCATTGATCATCTTTTGGTTAAGCTTTGCCTTTGTTGATTTGGATGAATGCTTTGGGTCATTGTCATGCTGAAAGGTGAAATTCCTTTTCATCTTCAGCTTACTAGCAGACATCTGAAGGTTTTGTATTAAAATCGACTGGTATTTGTAGCTATTCATGATTCCCTCCACCTTGATAAAAGCCCCAGTTCTGGCTGAAGAAAAGCAGGCCTAAAGCATGATGCTGTCTCCACCATGCTTCACTGTGGGTATGGTGATCTTTTGGTGATGTGCTTTTTTTTTGCACCAAACATACCTTTTGGAATTAAGGAATTATACCTTTTGGAATTGTTCTCATCAGACCATAACACATTTTGCCACATGGTTTGGGGTGAAATTATTTTATACCCCTCTCCTGATCAATTACTTTCAACAAGTTTGATACCATGCATGCTCTGTAAGCTTTTTGCGGACCATGGCTTCAGCAGACGGATGAAACCCAGGAGATGTGAAGAAAATCCCACAGAAACAGCTGGTCTTTATTTTTGGTTAATCAGAATAATTTCACTGATGACACTGATGTATGATAATTAGTTTCGAACATGAGATTGGTTCATTCTGAACACAGCCACATCCTCAATTATAAAAGTGTGTGCACACTTATGCAACCAGGTTATTGTAACTTTCTTATTTTTCCTATTTTTCCCTAAAATGTTTCTGATTGCTTTTTACTTAATTTATGTTGCAACTTCACACTGAGGGTGGAAAACATACTGACATGATTTACCTTGGTTTCATTTTTTTACATGACAAAAACCTGCCATTTTAACAGGGGTGAGTAGACTTTTTATATCCTGTGTGTGTGTGTGTGTGTGTGAGAGAGTGACTTTAACTGTGGCATGGTTGTTGGTACCAGATGGGCTGGTTTGAATATTTCAGAAACTGCTGATCTACTGGGATTTTCACATGCAATTGTCGCTAGAGTTTACACAGAATGGTGCGAAAAAACAAAAACATTAAATGAGCGACAGTTCTGTTGGGTGGAAACGCCTTGTTGATAAGAGAGGTCAGAGAAAAATGTCGAGATTGGTTCAAGGTGTCAGGAAGCATACAGTAACTCAAATAATCACTCTTTACAACCGTGGTAAGTAGAAAAGCATCCCAGCATGGACAAGCATCGAAGTTTGAGGTGAATGGGCTACAACAGCAGAAGACCACATCAGGTTCCACTCCTGTCAGCCAAGAACAGAAAGCTGAGGCTATCATGGGCACAGACTCAATGAAACTGGACAGTTGAAGAAAAAAAAAGATTGCCCTAGTCAAAGTCACTGAGATCACATTTTTCTCCATTCTGATGTTTGATCTAAACATCTTTTCTCTTATAGTAAATAGAAAAATCATGTGACAAAGGTATTAAGAAGTATATGGGCAGAGGATTGTAGATAACAAGCGTGCAGTCCTCCCTCAGTCCAGTACGATAAGAGATTCTGGCCTCTGATTCCTGCAGGGCTGTGGCCAGGTCACATGATCAGTTTCTCATCTACTGCACAAAAACCATAACTAGAGATTTATTGAGGAGAAATCCACAAAGACCTCATGGGACACACCAACTGGGACCAGGGCAGCACTTCAAACCTTTGTGGACACTCTCTTTTTTAGCTATTTTTAGAAATATATTACACTCCTCAAGATTATAGAGACACAAACCAAAAACACAATGCTTCAACAATAATTGAATTAATAATAATTCTAATAATAGTAATTATGCTATACATTATTTTTGCACAGTATTTCTCTTAGTTTCAACTGTATCATTTAGCTTATTGACCCAGTATTTCATAATTGTTTTTTTTTTTTTAGAAATAAAATAAACTTAATAATATGACAACCACAGAAATTATTGAATATATTAGGAGACAATAATTTATCAAGAACAGTGCTTAAAATTAAAACTGTGCTTCTCTTACATCTGTGCTTCTGATTTCCAGTCTGGCTTCTCCTCCATCACCTCACATGTTCTCTGCAGTGCTGAAATGGGACTAAAGTATGGTGACATTTATAATAAAAGCCTTTTGACAAACTTAGCTTCAGCCCTTTCTGAACTCTCTGCCCCCCTTCTCTTTTACGTAGGTTTGAAGAGTCAGCCAAGAAAGCTTTTTTCTTGCTAATTTTGAAGCACTGTAGAATTCCTTTCTTCCTTCAGCCGTTGGCTGTGAATAAAATGATTAGAATAATTTCCCCCTTCTCTTGTGCCCCCACTCCTTGTTTCCTCATCCCCTGTGTATTTTGGGGGTTATCGCTCCATGCAAGGGTGGCTCAAAGGCCGCTGGCAGCATGTTTATTTTGCCTTTCCCAGTCAGGAACATAAGATAAGAAACGGGTGGTCTTTTCCAACCATTGACATAGAGAAAGAGAGAGACAGAGAGAGAGAGAGAGGCAAAGACAGAAACAGAGACAAAGATTAGGAGAGACCAAGGCCCAATTATCAAGATGCCCCGCAAACACCCAGTGACCACCACCAACCACACCAGCGTCTTCAGCAAGCCGTCAAGTTTCAGGACTCAGTTAGAGCCACATTGATGAGAACTCTGTGTGGCATCTAGGCTGTTTGTGGAGATGTTCATCCTGTTCAGTAGAATTTCACAAAGTAATTGGGCACCTCACAGCTCGAGGGTCCCCAGTTCAACCTTAAGCTCAGGTTACTGTCTATGTGGAGTTGCTCATGCTCTCCCTGTGTCCAAGCTCTCCAAATTCTCCCACCTCCTGACAACATGCAAGATGGACTACACTAAATTGCTCAGAGGTGTGAATATGTATGTGCATGATACAGGCGTCCCATCCAGTAAATAAATGAATGAAAAGATGAGGCTTAATATTCAAATCATAAGCAAAACCCCCAAAATTCAACTGTCAGGGTTGATTAGCCTTTTTAACATCAGAACATCAGGCCAACAGAGCTAGGCTTGACAGCCATCCCTGAGAATCCACAACTCGGCTTAGATTCTCGCTGGAGAGCTCTTCGTTTTGTTTGATCACTTTACAAGAACTAAAGCAGTCTCAAATTAAGAACAGAGCTGGCAAAGAAGAGAAAACAGAAAATCTGTTATTACTGTCACAGACATAATGCTTTCAGAAAATGCTCCTTGGACTTTTGTTTTTGCGTTCCTTTTTATCTAAATGGAATTTTTTTTGTCTTTCCCGTCTGAGCATAATATCAGAATTCCAGAGGGAGTGTGTGAGATTGATGGGTAAGTGAAGTCAAGGCAGAGCCATTAAGATGAAGGGCCATCTAAAACATCCCGAAAGAACAAAGTGAAGGGTTTTTGGCTAAAGCTGCCTGTTCAAGACGCTTTCACAGACCGTGTGATAATCACTTCCAAATGACGGAGGTATGTGTGGTAGAGTGAAGAGGGGGAGATGCGATATTAAATCTATATGTGTGCCATTGCAAAGCTGCAGGGCTCCAAGTTATAAAAGTCTATTCAAGGTGCTTCTCTTACTTTTTTCCCCCCACTTTTTTTTTTTTTAATACAGCTTATATGCATGTGATCCAACAGGACATATGAGTCCTGGCAGTCATCTAGCAGAAGAAGAAAGAGAAAGCGTGTAGGCATCAAGGCCAGAGTTCAGACTGGGAGACGAAAGCGGAAACCTCCTGCAGTTTAATGGAGATGGTCCTCGTACTTTGCCAGCTGCCTCTGCTCTGTCCGTCCACACACCTCCTCCAGCATATATTACCCATGTATGACCTCTCCAGAACTCCTCTCTGAGGTGCCACTTAATCTCCTTTGTGAGATGCAAAGGAGCAAGAACACGCTCAGGAAGCAAAATCAACATCCGTCCAACCTTTCATGCTCCATATCCATTACAAAAACCCGAGATGAAAACACACATCAATAAATTTATTAATACAGCCATAAAGACTTGCAACACTCAGAACAGACAAGATGGTCATTTATTTTCCCTGTGTTCAAATTCCCCCGTTCTCCTGTGAGAAAATGCGAACAGGCGCACATAGCAGTGTTGAAAAATACCAGTGCTCCTCAGTGGATATATGAAAAGGCCGCTAAAGTAGAAGAAGGCCATGGAGTGAAAGTCTGGGAATTTACCCTCACTGCTTATCTTAAGTAACATCTCTCACTGTCAGTGTCTACAGCAGAGCTCTATATAACTGCTTGTCTGCTTAGATTAAAACTCCTTTACTCAAATCAGATCTGTGCCACACTTAGGAAGCAGTACTTAATGCAAATTAAAGAGAGGGATATGAGAAGTTAATAAAAAGTAATAGACTTCTTTTCTGATGACTTTTCAAACCGTGAGGTGACAGTTCAGATTAGAAAGGCAGGTAGATCCTGGGCCCGGAGAGTCATCAAAAATTCCATTCCTGAATGAGACTCATTTCTGTGGATGATGATGGATGAGATTGATGGCAGACTTGAATGATCCTGGAGAGAGATCATTAACTGCTTGAGAAAGGCGAAGGCTTATTTATGAGTTCTGAGAACATGTGAGATGGAGGATTTGCTCTCCAAACAGGTGCTCCAATATAGGAAGGGCAGAGCCACAGTCAGCAAGCAGATCCATATTGCCTTCTGTGGCAACAATAAACCTAAATAATCTGCTCACCTAGAAGTCCATTTTCATAAACACTCGCATTGCTGTTAAAGCATATGACATTGTTTTTGCAGTCCCTTAAATTGAAGAATATTTACTGCCCTTCGTATTGTTCACTTTGGGTTAAAGTGAGAACAAACACTAATACAAAAACGTGTATGCAAATGCCTTAGCTGTGAAAAAAAATCAAATCTCCAAATCACATATTCAGCATATTAACATTCTTCTTTTCCATCTTGCCTCTCTGGCTCATTCTCATACACCTTTTATTTTGTGTTGTTTCATAAACAGAATACACAGTGGAAGAGAATCATTTGGAGCTGAGGTTGGGGAGGGAGCGGGCTCTGGACTGTGATCTGCTGAATAAAGCAGGTCCCTCTGGTGGAGAGCAAGCTTATTTCCCATTCCGAGTTCTGGCACTAAATGAAATGGAAATAAAAATCCAGAGAGAGAATGCGATGCAAGGTGGATGTGCGACCTCATTTCAATAATTGTTATGCTACATAAATGCTGCCACCAGGTGAATTGTATAATGTAATGATATTTTTAGGAACTCCCCATGAAAACGGCAGTTTATTTCCAATGCTCGAGGCTGAGCTTTCGACAAAGTGTGGCTTAAGTAGGCAACGTCTGTGTTGTGCGCCTCTTTCAGTTTAATTTCCATTTAGAGTACACAACTTTATATTATGAACAGCAATTTAAGGGATTTGTGAATCAACACGTTGTAACAATGAACTTAATATTATTTCCATCAAGACTACATGGTCCTATAGTATAAATAACTATAGCAATTAAGGCACTTCGTTACTAATAAATGTTACTTTATTGGTCAGCTTGGCCTCCTACAACTTGTTTAGAGTGGGTTATTAATCCTGGACTCCATGTGAGAAAAGAGCATGCGGTCTAGTACACACATATCTTATCACTCCCATTTAGACAATTACAGCTCGGCATTTGATGCGACCATGAGGGAGATATCTTCAACCACAGAATCTGCTCTCATTAGCATGGTAATGCACAACCAGCAGGGTGTTCTCACAGCTTCTATGTTTTACGATTCACCTCATTACACTCTAATGAGATTTAAAAGTAAAGGAGAAAACTTCAACCAGAGTTTGAGTAATCTCTGAGGAAGGATTTAGCTTTGGTGTGGGGCAAGACTCAGTTCTAACGCTTGTGTGATAGAATTCTTCTGATTACTGTTTATATTTGTTCCTTTGTGAAATGGGTAAGTGAGTAGTGTTTGCAAGTGTTCAAGGAAACCTGACATTCATGTAAAATAAGCAGTGTTTTTGACCAACAGGAATGTGGGGTTCACAGTGTTGATTAGTGAAGATATATGGGACTTAGCGTGACACCACTCACCCTGGTGAGGTGTATAACTCCCTGTGAGGTGACCGAGCAGCCCATGAAGCCCACAAACTGCAGCTCTGGACAGTGTTCTGCAAACGCCTGCACTGATCTGTCAGTCACCTGCAAACAAGAAGAAGATAAGAGACATTAAGCATCAAGTCCAACAGAAATATACGCATTAATATTCTATAATACAGTTTCTTACAATTCTGCAATTTTTTCCACTCTGACATACTTTACATTTGTGTGCAACTGAGGACATCGACCTGCACCTCAGATGCACAGTGAGCAAAGACAGAAAGGCTGTGATGTTACATACTGTCTAGAGCAGAAAGAACAAAGGCACTAGGTCAATTCCATGTGTTGAGTGATAGACAGAGCTGAAAGCAGCAAGGCAATGTGGCGCTCACCCCACCTCTTTCTCCCTTCTGTGGGTGTCACTGTCTATAAATCTGAAATCAATCTGCACTGAGCCACACAACCAATGCTGTGTGGTGGAGAGCCAAAACTAATGGGAGGAGAAACAATAGGAGAAGGTGGGAGAAAATAGGAGGGTCAGACAAAGGCAGGGATAAGGTAGAGAACAGAAGTAAAGACAGAAAAGGGAGTAAGGAAATTTTAGCCGTGTTTTAACACCCCTGGCCTCACCATCAGTAAAGTCTAGACACACCCAGTGCTTTCAAGTTCAGCAACACTGGCCTCAGACAACAAGAATAGCGGGGTGATTAATGTAAATGATGAAGAGGGCTTTTAATCCATCAACCTTTCAACACTGATCTAATTGATTTAAAACAAAGGACAAATGTAGACAGGCTTTTATAGATTGGAGAACTCTTAATTGGCCAAATGTACAGGGGGCACAGAAATTAGATTTGTCTATTCAACACAAGAGACCACAATATGTACTATATAACGGCATAGCTCGACCAGATAAGTGTAATGCAAGTAAGAGATAAGTATAAAGGATCTAGAGACAGATTTAGAGGGATTGTCTGAATGAGGATAGGATGGACGTGCAAAAAGAAGCATGTCCAAAACCCAAAAGAGAGAGAGAAGACCATAAAGAGAAATGAAGAAAGATAGCTGTGTAATCGAGTCAGCAAAATCAAAACAGATCACACTGCCTCAGATCTCTGTCTCTTTCAACACTGATCTAATTGATTTAAAACAAAGGACAAATGTAGACAGGCTTTTATAGATTGTCGAACTCTTAAATGGCCAAATGTACCGGGGGCACAGAAATTAGATTTGTCTATTCAACACAAGAGATCACAATATGTACTATATAACGGCATAGTGCCGTATAAAGGATCTCAAAGTATAAAGGTCCATTGTGATTTAAAATTGCTAAGAAGATAGACATTTCATGGCAGCCTTCTGATTACCCATATTCTGTTACCCACTTCACTCTCACATCTCTAACAAAGACCGGCAAATAAAAAAAGCACTTGCCTTTTTCATATACAATCAATATTGGAGAAAAAAGATCTCTTTTTTATATTCCTCTTTCAAACACACAAAAAAAATGTGTCGACTGCCCATTTTCAAAAAGAAAGGCAAAAAAGGCAAGCAAACATCACAGCACATAAAAGTGCTGCTTCTTCTTCTTCTTCTTCCCCAGCTTGTTTACATTTGTGTAGCAGACGGATGAGGACTGAGGTAGAAAGCAGACATGCACAAATATGCACATTAGGAAAGGTGTGAGCATTCGCTCAAACAAGAGGGGGGCTTAACTTGACTGCTAACTTTTTTTTTTTTTTTTGAGAAAAAGTAGACTGGAGAAACACCTAAAGTTGTTTATTAAGGAAACATCTCCATTAATAAGAAAGTTTGAAGAGGAAAAGTCTGCTATTGGCCTTGAGCATAGTTATTCATAAATACAGCAGAAAAAGTTCACTTATTAAACATTCATCATTTAACATCTGCATTTAAAATGTAACTCCTTTTTAAAAATACCACAAATAAAAATAAAAAGAAGAAATGCTGGTATTGGTAGTTTGTGGGTGTATAAATTCGAGAGGGTGTCATGCTCCGTAGCATCAACCCAATTCACATTTTGTATATGTATGATTTTCATAATGGCTTTCACTTCACCGGCTTTAGTAGCAGCTACAGTTGTACATGAAGCCATAACCTGTGAAACAAAGAAACAGTCCAAAACTACTTCATAGTAGTTTATTATACTATGAAATACTTTTTTATACTTAAAATAAACACTCACTTACGCACAACTGCAATACAGTGATTAAGGTTGAAGCACAGGTTGTATGATTAAACAATAAGCAAGATTTGGCCACAGGCACGAGCCCACAAATGATCTGAAAACGGATCTAGTCTCTTATCTATTTTCCATATTGTTAGAATAATATGAGTACAAGGTCCTGAGAGCTAGCTGAAGCTCTGACCTGCTCTGTTGCTTAGAGGAGGACATTTCTTCACTCCTGTTTGGCGAGTGTGAAATTAAGTGTCTTGTAAAACAGCATGTGGCCCTTAAAAGTGGCCCTTAAAAGTTAACCATGTTAAACATGAGTCCACTTTTAGTGCTTTGGACTGCCATTTCTACTACTGCCTGTTAGTTTTTGGGTTAAGGGATGGGTTTGTGGATAGCACATGCACACTATACCACCGGCTGATTCAGTCTTCCCTCAAAGGAATACAGACGCAATGACATCATTCATTTTTTTATCGCAAAACATGACTGTAAACATGACTGTTTAACACAAGCAATAGGTTTAATGCAACTATAGCCTAAAAGTTACACAAAACATGACAAATCACATCCCAGGTCACTGATCATGGATGTCAATGTAGACCCATTTCTAAGCTATGTTACATCTCTGTGGTTTATGGTTATGCTTTCTATATTCTCTTCAAAACATCTGCTAACTTTAAAAAGAGCACATCTGGCTTGAATTCAGCATCTCTGTCTCATTACTGTAGAATTAACAAGCTCCAAAGACTAAGGCTATAGACCAGCCACACCAACAATTAACCAAGACAGACTGATGACAGATTTAGAGGGATTGCCTGAAATAAGGATAGGATGGACGTGCAAAAAGAAGAATGTCCAAAAACCCAAAAGAGAGAGAGAAGACCATAAAGAGAAATGAAGAAAGATAGCTGTGTAATCGAGTCAGCAAAATCAAAACAGATCACACTGCCTCAGATCGATGTCTTTTATTCCAGTTATGGCAGTACCATAAAACATATAATTTAGGATTTAAAACTCAGAAGTTATTTGGGGAATAATTCTTTCCTCTGCTAGCATCAAACACTGCCGCAACACAACACAGTACAACGAACAAACAACTCATATTATTTTAGTATATGAGCTCCTAAAGTGTAGAACACACTACCTCAAAATATTCATTCTGAGCTGAAAATCTTCCCTATTGTTTCTCTCAAAATTTTTGTCCCTCCCCTATCTCTAGATAGTGTTTTTAATCCCCTATCATCAGGTAAATATAATGCTCTCTGTCTGATATTTTATAGCTGCCTATTTTCTCAGTAAAGCCATCCTGGATTTAAAAATGGTGCTATATATTAATAATTATTATATATACATAATTAATAGTCATCATTGTTGTTGCTATTATCATTATTATCATTATTGGATGAATTTAAAGGTGTTACAGCTAAGAGTGCACAATGGCACTGAATTTCCATCACACTTCTGCTTCAGTGCTCTTTGGTAAAGTAACACACCACCTATTTAAAGTGCTTTCTAAAAAGCTTGCTGTGTTCAGACAGAGCTCTTTGAATAGAGCTGCAGAGAGCTGTGACAGAATGACAATCTTAAATGGCCAATCATATTCTGCTCTAAAGTTACTACCTGACCACCTGGTGATTGGTTACGTCATTAAACTCCCACGCTCGACAAATCCTCCAACGCTGGTTAACAATACAAATGCGTGGTTTTCTGAATCTGTAGAGACCACGTGAACTGAGTGTGGTGTTTTATGACGCCCACTTAGGCGGCAAAGACAAAAGACCACTTGTGCTGCTTTATTGTGGCTTTTAATGAGATGGTAAAGTTGGCAATTTTCCTCACTGAAGTATATGAAAAGAAACTGCAACAAGGCATCAAAACTGCTGATTATCCAGTTTCTCAGTGCCTCCATCGCTTTTTCTGTCTTTACTTCCTTCCTTCCCTGCTTTCCAGCTCTTCCCACCTAAGGAGAAGAAAAGCACTCTGGGATGAGAAAATAAATAGCGCTGGATACATGGGCTGATTGAACAAACACGCCGGGGTCCGAAGCCCAGCTAATTTGTGCTGCTTTATCAATGAGATGGATTGCCTTCGTTCTCCACGGGTCAATTGGAGGGTGATCAATCAGGTTAATTGAGTGCTTTACCCATGCGTGAAACGCCTCTTCACAGGGGAGGGATGACTGTTTGTGCCTGGAACAAGCTCGTGGAAAAGCAGCGTCATTTATTAGACTGATCCAGACTCGTAGGGAAAGTTATAATGACCACCACAAAAACTTTTTTTTTGCTGTTTCAGATGAAAAGGTAGCAGGTGTTAGTTTAATGTGCAGCGAGCAGACATCATGTAGTAAATCCTCTCTAACCTGTAACACAAACATCATTAACATGGTGTTAACAAACGCTACAGCAGTGTGCCATTATAGGAAATAATTACGTCATTAACCCTAGTAATAATGTTACTGCTAGGCATAAAAAATTTGCAGGTGTAGTGTTCTCCTTGAAATATAGCCAAGTTTGCAGACCTACAGAACAAACTTAAAAAATATGTATACATATTATACTTTTAATATTATACCAAGATATTTAGTATGGCAGCTTTCACAAATGAGCCTTCATTTTCAGGAGTACCCCAAATGGTTAAACTGTGTAGGTTAAAATATTAATAGTGAAAAAATCCAAATGACCTCTTTCCCTTTCTGAATGTGATTTTCTTTAATAACTTGCATGCCTTTATCCTCTTTACTCTCTTTTTCCTTCTTAGCTGCTTCTGGATCCTCTCAGTTGTAATATTCACATTACTGAGAAATTTTTTTTTTCCATCAGCGTATCCTACTTTTTAAAGAGGAAATACACCCAAAGAAAATGCGATTTCTACAGCTACATTACTGAAAGCTAAAAGCAATCCCCTTAGCAAATAAGTTTTTAAAAAGTTTTTCATACTAGCAGCTTCTATAAGCCAATAATGTCATGCTTGCAGTGCTTGCATTTCATTTTAATTCAATTTTATTTGTATAGGCATTGTCAAAATGCAGCCTTACAGAAATCTAGATTACAATGAGCGAGTCAGATGCATCGAAATCTCCCTGAGATGATGTGAGGAAGAAACCTTGAGAGAAACCAGACTCAAAATGGAACCCATCCTCTCCTGGGTAACACTGGATAGTGCGATTACAACTCTGTACAGTATACAGACGCAGAAGTGTAACTGCAAAGAGTAATGGCATTTAAGCAAATACTAGTATTTCCCAAAAACCTCAGTATTGGTTTGTATGATTATGGTTCAGCAAATTTGACGTATGATTCCACCTGCCATGTTAACATATCAATATGTTTTTGAGGGTCAGAGTTTGTGTGCAAGAAAATGAAAAGGTGTGTGTGTGTGTGTGTGTGTGTGTATGTGTGTGTGTTAGATGTGTTAGTTGTTGAGGTTTAGGAGACAAGTGGAGTGTAAGTATAGGTGTGTGTGTGTGTGTGTTCCCCTGAAGGCCTTAGAGAAATTTCTAGAATATTATTCCTGACAATGTAAGTCTTCTCATTAGCTGGCCTGGAACCACACGCCCCACTCTGAACCGCAACCCCTCCCTCCCCCCACACCACAAACCAGTCATAATTATGCCACAGGGAATATTTATCAATTAACACCACAGCACTAATTAGCAAACTCAGCAGTCGACTTTTAGCAGCGAGTAATGGTGAGGGTCCTCTCCAGCGCAGCAGGAAGACTGGCTGACCTTGAACATGCTCTGATTGCATTATTGCCCTTTGGAATAATTTTCAAAAATATTTATCAATGCGGAGTCAATGGGCTAATCCTTGAATAAACATTAGCTTTAAACAGGACGACTGTTGTGCATTTTAATCATTTTCTTTGGCAGATCGTGGGATGCTGACAGACTAGAACACTGTTTAAAGAAGAAAAGCAAATTGTAAAAAACAAAACATACTTTAATCTTCAAAAGACTTTATGGATATGGCCATATGAGCAATGGCAGTAGAGTCATGTGTTTAGCAATCCATCCATCACATTCAATGTGGTGCCATAAATGCACAATAAATGGTCATAAATTTGGCTCGAGATTTTGCTCTAAATGACCTTCAATCCAGCTTCAACTGATTTTGGGATTAGCTCTTTGTAATAAACACCAACATTTTGTCATTTTTAGAGCACACAGATTTTTAATATGAAAAAAATAAGTTCACAATCGGTCCATTGCTCCCAAAAAGAACTCACAGAAATAAGTAGGGAGCATGGCACACAAAAAGCCTACACCTGAGAGTGCCGGCTTTGAGAACTAACACAATCACATTCTCATTAACGTACACACTGTCACAAGCCCGTGTGCTACGGAAATCTTCAAGTTCACAGTAAACTATATTGTCTATATTGTTATAGCTATTCTACTTTATATGTGCTGCTTTAATCACACTAATCTGTTAGCTCAGTTCAGTTCAACTGATACTCAGCATTTCTTTTATTTCAGTTTATAATAAACAGAAGTTGCATGTTTTTTTCTATGATATTCTATTAGTATTCCATTATATAACAGTAATCTTCTAGTGTTTATATAGATGATTTATCAACATTTACTAAAAGTGTTTTCCTCATAATAAGTGCATAGTTATTGCTGGTTCACTTACTCGTGCTAGATGATAGAGATTACAATGACTGGATGAAAGTACCAAGGATATTTTGGGGCTAAAAAGAGCAAACGTGGTATATTCACAGGAAAGCTTTAGCATTAATCTCAAAGTACTCTAAGACTCTGGATTACCCAAGTAAAGGGTGTTAATTTACATGTGCAATGTGATAAATTGCAGTTGGTGCGTGTGTTGCAAGTGATTTACACCGAATAATTGTGTGAATAGTGTCACACGCAAATTAGGGGGAAGGAGCAATATGGAAATGAGTTTTTTGTGTGCAGTAATTGTTTTTTCGAAAGCCAAGGTGAGTTTGTATCTTAAAGAGACTCACAGAAGGGTAAACTCAAACTTGCCACACATACACGTGTTTACTTATCAAGTATAATGCCGATTAAAATTATGATATGAATGCAAAATAAAAGAGTATAGACATAAGTGTATATTCAAGGCTTTGATCACGGTTAGCACCAGAGGTGCAAATATGAATATTTACTGTAACGCCAAATTTCCTCTGCAACATTAAGTAAAAAAGAGTAAAACATTTTAAGTATTTTGAGACATAATTTAACAAAATGTAATAAAATAATGGTTTTATTTTATCCTCAGATGTCAAAAACAGGACTCCAGAAATGTAACACCCGCCCTTATGTTGTATTATTTTGCGTGCACAATTCTCCTTCCCAAAGTAAATCACATTACAGATGCTAAATGACTCTATAGTTATTCCCAATCCAACCACAAAAAGGAGTCTTTATCCCAGAGCCAAGTAGTAAATAACCTCCCTAAACATTCATTCATCTTCAGCAAATGCTTTATCCTGGTCAGGGTCACAGCGGATCAAGAGCCTACACCAGAAACACTGCGCACAATGCGGGAATATACTGTGGATGGAACACATCCAGCACTGTGCACCATGCACACACATTCACACACTCATTCACACCTAAGGCCAACTTGGAGTTGCCAATGCACTCACCAGCATGTTTTTGGGAAGTGAGAGGAAACTGAAGAACCAGAAGGAAAAACCCATGTGGATACAGAGAGGACATGCACAGCCACTCCACACAGACAGAGCGGGAGCAGTGGAGCGGCAACACAACCCACTGCGCTACCATGCCACCATCCCTAAACACTTTTATATAAATCTAAAATAAATCCACCGTGTCAAACATTTAATAATGCTGTGCTAACAAGACCAAATGAACTCCAGCACAGACAGAACAGGAGAGCCAGTTAAATCCCGGCAAGCACCATTACAGCATCATTATTATTATTACTATTATTATTATTATTTCTTGTGTGCATGACCTAACCTGAACCATGAACCTCAATCTGGCTTCACTGAGATCACTTTTAGAAACGCACATCATCTCCTGTTCGTGTCTGTTAATAGTGGAAGGCATAGATTATTTCTTTACAATAGGCTCATGAAGCCATTATCCATCTTCAGATTTTGCATAGTATACAAGTGGCAGCAGTTTTATTCTCATTAGGATAAGTGCTACCTACTTGCTTCATTTCTGTTCTTTATCACATAAAATCCTTGCAGAACTCATAATAATCACTCTGCGTGTTTCTGGCACCCTGTGTCTCGAAGACTTTTGAATAAACACTTCTTTCATCAGAATACACAAGAACAGTTAGATTTCACATGACAGAGCCATTAATCAAGTTATCAATCAACTTATTCTAGTTTCAACTCTAGCTTTATGACTCCATGGAACAAATGGAGCTCAGCGAAGAGTTGACGTAAAATCTCATTCTTAGAAAGGCCTCTGTCTTTGGTGTCTCACTTATCAGCTTCTTGTGCCTTACACACACACACCCACATACACACAAAACGTCATATACTCTTTTAAGAAGTGTTTTTAACATCACTGTCCTTAAAATGATCACCAGGCTGGTTATGTGGCAATAAAAAAAAATCTTCCTTCTTAAATCCCAGTCTAGAGGAAGTTAATGACAAACATTTAATACAAAACTTTACAATATGCAGTTGTCTTAAATGTCTTTTATCAAGCGTTAGGCATATTTATGCTATCCATAAAGCACAAGGAGCAGGAGGGTTTGTGTTGGACTGGTCATGTAATAAAACAGATAACTACTCTGTCCTTTCTGTCCTTCCTCCTCTCTACATACAGAGTTTGTGTTTACTCTCAAAAAAAAAAGCCATGAGCACTTTAGTGTAGAAACAAGCAGCAAGTCAATGCTGTGTGAGTGCACTGACAGAAGCCTGGCCTGCTTTCCCATCCCTCAGCATCTCTCACTGTGAACAACACTGAGGAAAAAATAATAAAAATCCATAGTACTTGCTGCCACTTCACATTCCACAAGCTTGAGTGTGGGGAGGTAGGGAATGCAGCAGAATAGGATGTGGCTTCTGAAAACTCCTCAGATCTTTGTTTATTTTTGTTCCTATTTCATCCTCCCTACACACTCTACCCTCAATCATACATCAGCGCACACTTATTTTCTCACTATTGTTACTGTCTGCCACAAAAAAAAAAAAGCTTCCACTCTGGCTAATTCTAATGTGTTCGGAAAAGTCTGAGTAAAAGTCACACACACACTTATTTGTCAAAAAGAAACACATCAAAAACTGACAGACCAACTATGCACTTCTGTTTGCTGAAATGAAAATACAGCATTGTTTTACTCAATGGTTTTTGAATCTGTCATTTTGTTTCTTTCTTTTTTTTTTAATCCTAAGCATGCTATCTGCTGCCATTGTAAGCTACACTGAAAAAAATGGCTTTTTGAATTTAATAATATTTTTTATGTCAAGTGGTTGAACAAACTTAATTTGTCTACAGGCAGATGTATATTTTTAGTCACATTTAATCATTGTTTTTTAGTTATAAGAGCTGAATTATATCCAATTACTTCAAGTGACCAATTCCAACTATATCTAATCATGTTCCATCTACTTGAATACATTACATAGATGACTCACAAACAAACTGTCATGAGGAAAATTAACTTAATCTAGATGCATTACACTGAAAAATCATTAGTCAAATTTACTTACAAAAATGCTGGCAACAATTTCCATTTTCTTTTTTAAGCAAAATTAACTTCATTTCATTTTAAGTAAAATCTACTTGATTTAAATGGTTAAATATTGCACAAATGAAAGTAAAACCCTTACATTTTACACAATTATGCAAATTTTAAAAAAAACAACACACATTACCTAAATGTCATTTCTTGCTCCTGTTTGGAAACACCTGATTTCCAAAACATTTGTAACTATTATTGCTAAAGGGCTAATAACATCTTAAGCTCAAACCAGAAGAAGATCT
The DNA here is from genome assembly GCF_027358585.1 of Pangasianodon hypophthalmus. NCBI lineage: Eukaryota > Metazoa > Chordata > Actinopteri > Siluriformes > Pangasiidae > Pangasianodon > Pangasianodon hypophthalmus. The sequence continues at coordinate 15,556,916 of NC_069717.1, forward strand.
CCAGTAAAAGCATGCAGTCTTTATAAACACTGAACTAGCAAAATCCAACATAAATACTTAAATACAAAATCCAACCAATACACATATACTCACACTCACACTCACACACTCACACACTCACACTCACACACTCACACTCACACACTCACACTCACACACTCACACTCACACACTCACACACTCACACTCACACACTCACACACTCACACTCACACACTCACACTCACACACTCACACTCACACACTCACACACTCACACACTCACACACTCACACACTCACACACTCACACACTCACACACTCACAGACCGGCCATACAACTGCCTGAGTGAACAAAGAGGAAAACTAAGAAAACTTTACCAAAACACTTCATATTGCAAGACATTTCATAACACAATAGCCCTAGGCCTTCCTTAAAGCCAATGAAAAAAAAAAACCAAGAAATACCGCAAACAACCCTTCCATAATGCTCAGAATTAAATCAGTTTGAAGATCCTCAGACCCATATGCAAATCAAGCTCAGAGACCACACCCCCACCGCAGAAGCAATATGCTGAGGTGGAGAAAATGGCGGCTCTCATCCAGGGCACAAAGGAAGAACACTGGATATGCACATATGTGCAGTCGGGCCTCAAGTGACGCAGATTAATTATTTATAACTGACTGCTTATTTTAAAATGTAGTTGAACCAAAGGCAAATTTAAATTGATTAGAATTTAAAAATGTACAATATACTAATGTCAAGCACTTTTTATATATATATATATTTGGCATTTAGTTAGCTTACTGTCAGTCTAAGAGAAGCACTCATGCTAATGCTTATAGACAACAGTTTGGACTCACCTACACACTGAACTATTTTTGTTATTGTCTGTATTTTAGCATAATATTTAAGACATTAAAATTACAAAATACATAGTGTTTATATGTAAATGTAAATCCAAACTATCTTTAATTTATTTTTCAGTGTAGATTTGATATCAGCTGGAATGCTTTTTCAACAATCTTGGAAGTTCCCACATATTCCAAACACTCGGTTGCTTTTGTGAAGTATTAATATATAAACTACTTATAGGGGAGGCATTCAAAATCTTTGGGTTTAAGGGTTTTAAAAATAAAGCCATAATTATGCAGCAACTTCAGCATTTATATTTGTTTTAGGGGCAATTCTCAAGCTTACATCTTGAAAACTAACAATAAACTGTGTTAAAACGTTTATATTTTTGACTGATAATGTAGCTCAAGCTTTAGCTGTAATTAAAATTATCACTCACACCACTGGACTCAGGGAAAAACCCTGCAAAATCAACTTTGATTTAATTATCTAGAACAGCACTTTATGCATTCAAGTCTAAGTGACCATCTTCCCATAGCCTGTGTCAAAGATGGAAAAAAATACAATTGGAATAACTACCACCAATATTGTGGTGAAGAGAAATCTAAAGCTTTTTAACATCATTAGTGTAGTCGTTATTTTATATGTATACATATATATATATATATATATATATATATATATATATATATATATATATATATATATATATTTACAGAGGCTATTTAGCTTGTGCTTTGGCAAAACATGTTTCCTTTAAGAGCTAATAGTAAAAATAGTTTTAGTGCTTGGTTCACTTCAGAAATGTCAACAGATTCCTGGTAAAGGAACAAAGTATAGGCCCTGGCCAGTGTGTGTGTGTGTGCACATGGTGGACAGCATGGTGGTGGTTACAAAGTGAAGCTAAAATGCCTTCAGAAAGCCCTGACCTCAACTCCACTCAACACCACTGGGATAAATTTAAACAGTGACTGCACCCCAGGCTTCCTCACCCACTGTCAGTGCCTCTTTAATGCTCTTGTGGCTGAATGTGCACAGACATGCTCCAAAATATTGCATAAAGTCTTTCCAGAGAGCAGAGGTTATTATAGCAGCAATGGGGGGGTAGATTCTGGAATAGGAGATTCAACATGCACATATGATTGTGATGATTAGGTGTCCACACACTTTTGGCCATATAGTGTACAACCAAGACATGCTATTTCACAAAAACAGTCCAGCAGCTGGTTCCTACTATGATATCACAAGAACCATAATTTTATTTTTTTTTTTTGGATGTTGATCACCACATGTATGCATGAAAATCCTTCACAGTTTTTATCACCAGAGCTACAAGCCAACAACATAAAGCAGTCACCACTGTTTTAGAAATGACGCAGAAAACACTGCTTCAACACTGCTTTCATGAGCTTCAAGTGAAATGAAATCAGCGGGTGCAGATCGCTGAGTGCCATTTTCTTGCTCAAACTCTCACCTCTCTTAATCACAGATTTGTCCTGGTTGGTCAGGACAGCTGAGGAACGTTCTTGTTCACAACTCTGTATTAAATACTCAGCGGTTTGGTCTCAGACTTTATTATAGCACTATCACAGCCAGCACAACCTATCTCTCTGGTGTGCATTCTAACATTAGTGATAAGAATAATAACCAGCACTTTGCAACCATTTTACTGACTCATCATTCACACAGTTAAACCTTCACTAGCGCTGAAGAGATGGACAAATATCGCTTTAATGCCTGTGCAGTAAATGTTTACTCAACAAACCTCAATGTCTGAATGCAGCAGATTTGTATTCCAATAAAAACAGATGTATCCCACATGGATCCAATTTAGGTCTTGCCCTGTTTTCAATTTATAGAAATTATGTATCATAATTTCTTTTAGGTTGCAGTATTATTCATTTATATGCCAGTGGCACAACTATATTGCTCAGCTGAAACAGTTCAAAGTTGCTTTTATGATGCTGATAAAAAATGCATTCTCTAATTTCAAAATTCTTGCCTATAATAATATCCATATCTGTACTTTCAATGCTTGACCCATTGAGTTTCCTATCAAAAACATCCTGTCATTTGGCTTAGTAATGATTTTTCTAGCTTTTATGATGAAAATTAAAAAGAAATAAAGTGAAAATATTTTATACAGAAAGCCATACCTAGACATTACCTTTATTTTTATTTTTTTCTAGAAACAATTTAACCTTAACATTTAGATCGACTGTTAATGTCCTTTTAAAAAGGGAAGTAGCAATACTGGTTCCTCAATTCTCAGCATTCTCTATTTACACTGAACTCTCTTATTTATCCATAAATGTATGTCTGCGCAAATGGTACTATTTTTACTTAGTGTCCTTTACAAACTAGTGTTTCTCCTTGCTTACGTCTTTAATTTTAAGTACAACTGTAAATAAATTTTTTTGCTAAATGTTTTTATAGATTTATAGTCAAAAGTTTGTGGACACCTGACCATCACACCAATACGTGGATCTTCCCTAAGCAGTCGCCACAAAGTTGGAAGCACACGATTGTCTATGTAAGCTGTAGCATTACAATTTCCCTTCACTGGAACTAAGAGGCCCAAACCTGTTCCAGCATGACAATGCCCCTGTACACAAAGCTCCATGAAGACTCGGTTTGTCATGGATGGAGTGGAAGAACTCCAGTGGCCTGCACAGAGCCCTGACCTCAACCACACTGAACACCTTTGGGATGAACTGGAACACGCCCCAGGCCTCCTCGCCCGACATCAGCACCTGACTTCACTACGGCTCTTGTGGCTGAAGCAAGAAGAGTGGAGGTTATTACAAGAGCAAAGGGAGGACTAAATCTGGAATGAGATGTTCGACACGCACACATGGGTGGTACTGGTCAGGTGTTCACAAACCTTTGGCCATATGGTGTATTTTATTATAAAGTAATGGTTATTGTTCATGGAATTTAAAAATAGAGGGAAAAAACTCATAATAACCAACAGTTAGACGCAAATTAATATAAGGCAGAATATTCCAAAAATACATTCAGCAATGTATTTAAGAACCTCAGGAAGTACTCCTTCAGAGTAAAGGCTTTACTTTAGTCCATTCTAAAAATCAGGAATTAAAGCTTCCATGATGGATTGGACATCTTTTGTTCTGCATCCACAAGATTGTATTTGTCTACACAGTAACTGATGATGTGCTGACTCAAATCTTAATCACAGTGGAAGTGCATGATGACTAAAGTCTATTCATTTATACAATATCTTATACCTTCATCCTCTATTAACATTACAAGAAACGAACTTGTGTTCAAGTTAATCATAGAAATGGCCGTTTGATATTAATGAAACCAAAGCAAAGGCAAGTGAAGGCCATTTAGTCTTAGAAGAAAATGCAATAAAACTGTGTCATTCCCAATGAAAAATACATTTAATCTTCACATTGTCTGTCTGAGTTACTGGAATGCCTGTTGTTTGCTTGTCATGTCTGTTTAATCTCTTGATTCATTTCCCAATGAAAAGTTCAACATGCCAGAATACAAACGACTTTGTTTATTTCTCTGGCAGCAGCACAAAGACATCAAACTACTGTCACAGTAAAGAAAAAAAGTATTTGATTTTATCTTGACATTGAATGCAGGTTTCAAAAAAAGAGACTTTATGATGGTAAAATGAATGCTGTAACACAAACAAATTAATTAACATAAATTAACCAGTAAATGATAAAATGTTGATCATTATTTGTGTTAAAACCAATGCATTAGCCTAAAGCTAAATAAATGTCTTGGTCTTGGTAAAGTAAATGCAGAAATAGTAACCCTAATATTTATAATTTAAAAGGCTTAATATGAAAGGCATTACTTTGCATTCAGAAAACATTCTGATCATTGAATGTAACAAACACATTATACGAATCATTTTCTTTTTTTAATAGCAGGTTTAATTTAATGACGTCTGTTTTGACCTGCTTGAACGACATGTTAGGGGAGCTGAAAGTGCCGCAGCACCCCAAACGTAGCAGCTGCTAACAATAATAATAATAATAATAATAAAAACAATATAGCCTAAATATATAAAGAATTTAAGCATTTTGAGCAGTTTTTGAGTTTGCATGTCAGAGGTAGTATTTTTCTTATGATGCAATGATTAAAATCTTTCATTTATTAATGAACAACATCTCGCTTTTTAACTGTTTACTGTTATGGATTGTACGCGAGGCTTGAGTCTTTAGGGCAAAGGAGCTTATGATTTCCAGTTTCTCAGTAACGTGACAAACTACATATTTTTTCTCAATAACTTCAAGAGAAAGAGAAAAAAGAGAGGCTAGTGAGGGAATGACTGTATAGGCTAAAGCTCCTATAATGAAATCAGTTACAGGAACTAACTTCCATGTAGGAAAACCTACTGACTTTTACAAAGCACATACACATGGGACTCTTTCCATAAATGTTAAATAAATGTCTCAGGAGTTAATAAAATCCACAAGCAAAATATGTAGTATCAAAATGTAAAAAATATATTGCATTTAACATTAGCTAGGTGATGAGGATGAATCTGGTTTCTTATTCAGATTTTCGGTTATCACCTCCTGCCCAATTCCTATATAATTCACTATAATGTCCTAAAATTCTGACAATTCCACATGAAACTAAATGCAATATACTTTCAATTTGAAGAATATGCTCACTATGAAGAACGTTACCATAGAATTTTTTAAATTATGGCCCTGTGAACTTGGTATTTGAAACCATTTCATCTGAAAATAAGCATAATATTCTATTATAATAATGAGATAATGGTGTAGGAATTAGGCAGAAAGTGCAATGTGATTTTATTGCTCTTCATGGTGGCATCTATAGCTGCGAGACTGTAAGAGCTGGAGCTTTTTAGGGGAAACAGAAAATCCAAACAAGAAACCAACTTCTAGCTATACCTGCTTAAACCGATACTCAACTGGACTCAATTACTGAAGGCAATTCAGTAGCTCCTCGGGTTATTTTTGTCAGCTTTATAACGCAACTACGACACAGTTTCACTGCTGCTGAGTGCTCAGCTCCACTTATCCACCATGTCAGAGGAAGAGCCATGGTTAATGGAGTGGGCGTGGCTAACTTTCATGGCACCGCCCACACTGAAACCAGTTGACCAATAGAGATTAACACCTTCTTCTAAGACCCACCTCACCTAAAAATGTGCCAAAAGTCAGAATCAAAGAAAAAAACAAAAAACAAACAAACAAAAAAAAAATTGCAGAAGCAAAAGAAAGATTCCAGAAGAAAATTCCAGAAAAAAAATGCATCAGAAAAAATCCACAAACAGAAAAACATTAAGGCAAAAAGAGTGTGAATAAGTAGTTGTCTTAAGTATCTCAAATATCTTTTTAAAAATTTAATTTTGATTTGATTCTCATTACTTGCATTTGCAAATTTATTTAAAAACATTTTAATAATTAAAATTTTGCTTGTGGATTTTATTATTTTATTTGAAAATTTTGGCACAAAATGAACCCCATAAACATTTCCTAACAGAAAACTTCACCATATCAATGATTACGCACATTTTTAATCAGTTTATGTGGAGTGCCTGCCATACATGCCCCTGTGAATGAGCTGTAACTATAGAAACAGTACTATATAAGATTTTATGGAAGTCCTGAATGGGCATGAGGTTTCTTTGGTGATGCTAAAATAATAGAAGTTGCTTTCTTGTTTCTTGTTTGTTCTTGTGATCTCAAGATAACAAAAGTTATTTTCCATCACATAGCCATAGCATTCTACCATTACATCAATGTGGAGAGAAGCACACTGTCATATACTGGTGTTATGGAAATTCTGCAGTAATTACATCCTATTTCTGAATATTTTCATCACTATTTGTCTTGCCAAAGTATTTAGGTGCAATCGCTCAGACATTATGCAGTTACCATAGATACTGCCCTCAGATTGGCTGGCAATGAAACTGATCACCAGGTCAGGATCACTATAGTGTCTGACGGACACTGATTTTAAAATTAACATATGGCTAGAGAGATAGATGTATTTTGTTGATCCCGAAGGGGAAATTTGGGCAAAACATAAGCAAACAGTCACTGGACCTCAGGATTGAACCCAGGCGCTCAGAGATGAATGACAGTAACATTACCACTGCATCACCTTTTTTTTCTTAAACCAGTCCCTAATTAAATTAAAACCTAACCATGCATTTAGACATCATGAGAAAAATAAGTTGTGATCTTGAGAAAACATCTTCAGAGACACTAGAATACAGCTCAAGTGAAGCCATGATCCCGAGTTGTAGACATTTATACTTTTGCCAGAAAAATCTAGTCGAGGCTAGAGGACTAAATTCCTAAATTCAGGCTATAAACAGCATAGCCCAGAGATGCACCCTTGCAAATTAGTAGAATCAATATTTTTCATTATTACATTTAAATTTTTTGTATTTTATTTCAGCACATTAATAAATAACAAAGAGAAAAGAGATCATATTGAATTTCCAAATATTCTGAAAAAAGATCAATTATTCAGTAACACATTGATTACAGCATCTTTAAAAATGGTAAAACCTTTAGTTTTTGTTTTTTTGTTTCTGCTTAAAAATAGAATAATGAATGAACACAAAACTACACAGACCGCCTACACTATACTTCTCAACATTTTCACACTGTAGAGAATTCACAGCAGATTTACAGCATGCACACACATCTCACAGTGCTTAAAGGTGCATTAGCTAAGATTTGAGGAAAAAGGTCTATAATGGTGAATAAGATTTGTATGATTTTTTTTTTACTCATAAAGTTTGCTCCCATTTCCACCCATGTACACAAAGCTCCACCCCCATTTAGCAAGAAGACTGACAGGAGGCCAATCAAAATATAAAAACACATAATGCACCAGAAGGCAAGCTTCCAAACTGTTTTTTTTTTTTTCCAGCTACTTAGATGACTTGTTCTGAGACAATGGTTTAATCTACTTTTTTTATATATAATTTCTACATAATTTTCCACATTATATCTAAGTAAGCAAGAAAATTTTGACTATTGTACCTTTAACTAAAACCAACAAGCCGTAGGCTTTTTTCCGCTTTTAAATATTAGAAGAGTAGTTACCATAAACCTCTGTAATTATACGTGCACTCCGGTTTCTACTGTGGCTGGCTTGAGCGCGGTCTGAATGCTGGCTGTGTACTTCACTTGATGCTACACTCACGTATAAAGTCGATTGTGAACACACGATTGTGTGTTGTTGTGGCAGTGGAATACCAAAACTAACCCAAAACTAATTTTGACTGGATGAGGAAATGTACAAAATAAAATCACGACTGTTTTCCTGATCTATACTTTTAACTTGGAAATGTGACATGCTCGTGCATTTCAGGAGCAGTCACTAATTTGCTATTTAATCATTTAAGGCACAATCTATAATCAAACAATATTAATAACACCGCCATGAAATACCTTTATGACAGTTCCACTGAAAAAGATTAAAATAGTATGTTCATAATAAAGAGAAATTACACCTCATATTATAAACTCAGGCAGCTACTTCACCAGCGCTCACCTTCATACATCTGTGCAAATAGTGCTATCTGGCTAGTAGCTTTCAGACAGGAAAGAGAAAAATGCATCATCCCAGTTAGCTAACCCTGTTTCTCATCACAGCAGCTGTACCCAATAAATGCATAAAATAATATTATTTATTTATTATTATTTATTTCGATAAGGAATGCATTCAAAACTATTATTATTATAAAAACTATTATTGTAATCAGTATAATAAAATGTTATTACCTAAACCTGCATACACTTTAATAGTTTCTTTTTTATGTATACATTCTTCTTTATGCATATATACACTTTATGTACATATAGATTTTGAATATGGCCCTTCAGGGTCTCAGAAAAGTGCTGATATGGCCCGGGTAGAATTTGAGTTTAACACCCGATGTAGACAGTAAGAAGCAGCGGATCCAATACTGGGACACCGTGCGACTTTCTGGGACGCTGTGCAGAACTGGTGCAGTGTAGGGTTTATATTTGCCGGTGGAAATGAAGTACTGCCGGTCAGTGAGATATGATTAGAACCATGCCCAGGCTGTGCTGTGGATATCTATGTGGGATTGTTACCCGGAAAGCAGGATGTTGTGATTAACTATCAAGTGCAGCACTGGGGTCTAGAAAAAAACAATATTAATGAGGGCAGAGTAAGCACAACGGAAGATGTCCTTGACTACACCTAAAAGCACAATTTCTGCTTTGTGATGGGAATGAAAGCCTGACTAAAATGCCTAGAACAGGTTATTTGTGCATGTGTGCTTATAATTTAGAGTCCATTACCCTTTTCTAGTACCTTTCAGAAGAAGGGAAGATGGAGATGGACCAGTAATTACCAAATAATTACTATCTGTAGTGTCCAAAATAGTAGCAAAAATTATTTACTTTGTAGGAGATCTATGTGAATGATTTGCTATGTAGAAGCATTAAGGGAAGGGAAAAAGCTTTAAGATATTAGATAGGAAGGCTAACCAAATGCTATTAAGATAATGTCTATAGTGAGTAATATCTATAGAGACATGAAGAGGGACTGCGAGACCCTGCAAGCCACCTACCGCCATTCTGCCCCTAAACGCAGGGGTGTATGGACAGGCATGGGCGGCAGGAACAGCTCTAGTGATCCAAAGGGCAGATATGTCCAGGGTGGAAGAGGTGAGAGCATGAAATGAGGAAACCATGCAAGTACAAGAGAATGAAGCGGAAATTTGAAACATTTGGGGTATTGCAAAATGGTAAATTGATAATAGACCCAAGTCTATGACAAGAAATAGTTTCACATATGGTTTTAATAAGAAACTTCAAGACTAACTTTAATTAATTTGTGATTTGAAACACCTAGGACAGAGCAAATTGGATGTATAGTACAGAGAGAAATTCAGCAGTCAGAAAACAGCACAGAGAATTCATGACGGCATTCAGATACCCAACATAGGGAATTTTAGAGCAATATGCAAAAGTTAGAGTGAGAATTTCAATAGGTCTAAACATTACATTTTGTACTGACTTGGGTGAACAATAAATCAAAAATAACACATATTTTAGGACCATACAACAAGGCCAATACCAATCATGAAGCCACGTAGGAAAGACTCTACTTTCCTTCAGCACGTTGAGTATTATCAGTCTTCCATTTCAGTCTGAAACTCGAAAATCCCTAGAGGCAGCCACACCAAAGCAGCCTGCCACCTCTTAGCACCCATTACATTTTCAATTACCCAGGCTCAGCAAGGTGATTTTCACCAGCCCTTAAGAGACTTTTAAGAGCAAATCAGAGGGTCTCATTAAGGCCATATAGGCCTTCTTCTTGGTACAGACTCTGTAGAAAAAGGGAGACAGGAATGAAGATGGTGGAAGGTGATATGGCTTTAATGTGGCAATGATTTGGCACGATGCTTGGCTTCGGATGTCGTAGAACACCAAAGCTCAGCTCTGGGCTGTTCCGCTTCAGGCTAGGGCTTAATTACCTGGCCTGTTAACTCAGTGGGCTGGATAAATGTGCAGCGATTTTAATTTAGAAAAACTTTCAGGCTCTCAGTTATCCACTTGCACAGCTTGACTCAGGCTTATGGAAGAACAGGTTTATTTTAATGCAGAGTCCCAAATTCAACAACACTAAGAACGGGATTATTCAAGACATTATATACAGGTGGGCAAAATTCAAACTGTATTTGCAGACAAATTATTTCACTCTAAATATTCCTGAGTCAAATAAAAAGCACTTAAAAGACACACATGAAGTGGTTTATTGCTTATGTGTGACAGACTGGTACTGATTTTGCCAGAGTACAGTCTATTGTTACACTGTAAAACCTGTAAAGTGTAAAATCTTGTAAAAATGAATGCCGGAAATGCCAATATGCAGCATTATACTGGGTTAAGATTCTTTTCAATTCTGGAAAACTGTCTTATCATAATCTCATCAATAATAAATTAAAAGATATTTCTTTTTATGTATTTCTTTTTGACGTTACTTGTCTGGTGCATACATAATTCAGCATTCCTTTTAGTCATGTTTTACTTATTTATTTCATTTATTCTGCTTATATTTTTTGCTCTTCCTTTTTTTTTTTTTTTTTTTTTAACTTTACATTAAAGCACTTTAATATCATTCTTATTATACGCCCTGCAAGTCCCAGCAAGTAACATCCACCTATAGGAAAAAGCATGAAAGCCTTATCAGATACAGTATAATGCAGTCCCTCTTCAAAAGCATTGAGCAGCTCATCCTGATGCCACCCAGCGTAGGCTACATGGAAAGCCTGGGGTAACTGATGCCCTTTGCCCCCTGTATCCAACTGCCACGACCCATTAGCCTGACAGCGTCTAATGATTACAACCAGAGGGGAGCTGCAGGGTAGGTCAGAATCTGAACACTGACTGTGAAAAGCAGCTTTTACAACCCAAACTCATATTAAACAGTACCACAGTGAGTGCACACTCCATCTGTCCTCCAGGCACAATGTCCCCAGCAGCAAGCATGAGAATCTGTTCAATTAGCGGGATGAGGGAAAAGCCATCTACACACCCGTACTGCCAAACAGTATATTCAGATTAGAACGACAGTAAATAGGCTGTGGATGCATGGTTCTGCCGCCGTGTAAGAAAGATTATATTCTATAAGTATGTCTGCTGTAATGTGATACTAAATCAAACAGTTGTTGAAGGAAACTGGAATCTGGAATCAGTGCCAATGTGTCTGAATTATTCTTGAATGAGTAAAGCCTGGTTGAAATATTCACATACCTTTATTGATTTTTACAGGATGGCTCGCTGGTGAAAAATATGCTTCAACACACACACAGAGAGAGAGAGAGAGAGAGAGAGAGAGAGAGAGGGAGCACAGCAGGGGAGCCTGTCCCAGGAACACTGGCCGCAAGGCAAAAAACACACCGTTACAGGACACATGTCTATCACAATTCTATATATATAACTATCACAAGCGCTTCTGTTAATGCCGGGTGACGTGCTTTCATAGTGTCATTGTGACCAGGGGCTAACCTCCATCTTCTTGGGTGCCAAAGGATGATATTAATGTCAAACAATAATAATTAAAATGCAAATTCAAATGGCCAAAGTTGAAGACAGGATGATTGGTTGACCAATGAACGCCAGAGTATCAAAACAGCAGGACTTTGCAAACGCTCTAACAAGGGATGAAAGAGTGTTTGGTAACAAAAATATTTTACTTTATTTTATTCATCTTTTGATGTAAGCTACTTTCAAACAGTGAATCACAAATCTGTGTTTGCCAGACCAGCTTGGTGCAAACACCTTTGTGGATGACAAATGTAAATAAAGAAAATAAACAAGATTCCTGAAGGTAAGAGAAAAAGTCCCATGTGACTCAGTCACCAGTGACTCAGGTCAAGCTGCAGCAGTGAGGCAGCTTTTTACCTCAAACGCAGTTAATAAAAAAAATCTGAAACTCACCATACATGCTAAACTCTTTATTCAGTTCAATTTTTTATTCAATTTGATTCAATCGATTCAATTTTTCTATAATTTTCTTTACACATCCATGCACCTTTTTATAAATTTAGAAAACCTCACTTTGGTAAAAGAGAAGGTTTACACTGACAAAGTTGTGCCTCAGTCTCTAAGTTAAATCTCTTCTCATTGACTCCAAAATACATAAAAGTTACTTACACACTCAAAGAAAATACACTGCACCACAGCTAGTGGTGATATTAGACGGGAGGCTAAAGTCTAATATCTATCAGTAGCTTGGCAATGAAACTATTAAGGTTCAGCAATTCATTATATTACAGGGTCTTATCAATGGTATAATAAAAGTGATGTAGGGAAAATTACTACTCACAGACGCACTGCATACATGCACTACAGAGCAAAACTCTGCAGGAAATAAACATGATATATATACACACACACACACACACATACAAATATATACAAACAGATCAAAAGGATTTAACTGAATGTGTGCAGCAACTTGCACATCATCCATCAAAAATCTCTTCCTTCAGCTTACAGCCTCATACATCACATTCAAATGCTCCTGAAGGCTTGATAACTGAATCGCATGTTTTAAATTAAGAGCTTGAAGTCTTTTTCCATATAAGTAAGAGTACATCACTCCAAAATAATGTGAGATTTTAGGAAAACATTTTTGATGAAACGAGAAGCCAATAAACTTGTAGTTCTGTTGGAAAATAGCTGGTACAGTATATTGCTGTGTTTATTCGTGCTAAAGTCTGCATCTCGATCGGTCTCTCACTTAGTAGGTAAGAGTGCTATTAATTAATCACTGATTCTCATCACACATCTCCTTTAATAGAAACATCACTTCAGACATGTAGAGGACAAAATCTTATCTTTGCCTTAAGTTTAAATAAGAATCCACAGATTCCCTAGTCCACTTAAGCCTGGCAGCTAAAGGCTATTAGCTCTGAAACAACTGGCCCTGAGGCTAAACGTCTCATTGTTAATCGTCAACCGTTCACCCAATTAAGGCAGGATGAATGGCAGTTCATCCTCAAGCCTCCTCTTTTGTGCACGAAGGCAGAGCTAATTAAGAGATGTTATCCCCAGCCATGCTGAGGTCACTGTCAGCCAGTCAGTCAGTGCCGCATTATCACCAACACTTCAGTGGCCCTCTCTCTGGAGAAAGGAGCCGAGAACAAACTTATCACTTACTGTCTCTCATTCAAGGCCAGGAACTTGTCTTCTGGACATACAATTGGAGTCTCCACAATCTAATGGTAAGGTAATTTCATGCCTTGCAACATGGTGAGCTGACTGTCCCTCACATGGTGAGCTCACTCTAGTAGAAAGGAATATTTCTTGCTTTTACATCTATAAATCACAGAAAACCAAGGCACAAAAATTTGTGACATGTAACATTGTTTGCGTAAAAGATGATGGAACGTTGCAGATTCAGAAGAGCTAGGTCTTTGTTTCAGCAACACAGCTTTCATTCTAAAACCTTTATCTTGTCTCATGGTTCAAACAAGCAAACAACTGGCAGGAAGAGGACATGGCACAAGAAGCAAACACAAATATTTGGACAATTTTGTCACTTTTATGTGGCTTGTGCAGCCACTTGGGAAAGCTGAAAAGTTCCCACAGGAATAGGTGCTGGATCATGAGATTTGCATGTGTCACTGAGTGCTTCCTTTGAACTTTATAGCATTTGCTGATGTCCTACAGCTCTGGTGTGCAACAAAGAGCACCCCAATGTTTAAAGACATCATGGACTCAAGATAATTTAAGTCACAGGATTGCTTTATGACAGTATAAAATGTTATGACTTCTAGTTGTTGCTGGAGAGTCTGGTACATTTTGTCACTAAGGGTGCTTTCACATATGCACTGTTTAGTCCATTTGAATCGAACCCTGGTGTGTTTTCCTCTTTGTTGTGGTTCATGAGAACACCGCAATCACACTCATGTGCAGACCAAAATAACCAGTCCAAGACCATCTGTGTGAGGAGATCTCAGTCTGGGAAAGCAATTCAATCCGTAATGGATGCTACTACAGGAACTGAACCAAACATGCCATGTTTTTTGGATGGCAGGGGACATTGTCCTGTAGAAGTGAGCTGTAGAATGTGCTGAGAAAATGAATTGAGAAGCACAAACTGAGCCAAAGGACAAAGCTTAAATGCTGCAGAAATGGCATGTATTCTGGAAATTTGGAATAAAACAGTGAAACACAAAATGTTAAAACTAGTTATATCCATAATTATCTAGTAATTTAGTGAGCTCCATGTTCTCTCTACGATCTTTATGATTTCTACGCACACTTGGTTTGTTTACTTTTTTCTGTAAACACAAAAAGATGTGAGGATGTTTCATTTACTCACACCATGGAATATCATTTAAAGACAGAATTTTGTGATTTTTTTTTTTAATCCAGTAATATCTTGTTTGAAAATGTCACTGTGGCTAAATGTGGTTAGAAGATTGTGTGCAGCCCTGCAGAACACAATTCTACACTCACTGAGCACTTTATTGGGAACACCTGTAGTAATGCAATTATCTAAATCAGCCAATCGTGTGGCAGCAGTGCAATGCATAAAAGCATGCAGAGACGGGCCAGCAGCTTCGGGTAACGCTCACAACAACCATCAGAATGGGGGAAAAAATGTGATCTCAGTGATTTTGACCGTGGCATGATTGTTGGTGCCAGATGGACTGGTTTGAGTAACTGCTGATCTCCTGGGATTTTCACCCATAACAGTCTCTAGAGTTTAATCAGTCTGGTGCAATAAAGAAAAAACATCCAGTGAGCATCAGTTCTGCAGACAGAAAAGTCAATGGAGAATGGGGAGACTGGTTCGAGCTGACAGAAACGCTACAGTGACTCAGATAACCACTCTGTACAATTGTGGTGAGCAGAAAAGCATCTCAGAATGCACATCATGTTGAAGCTTGAGGCGGATAAACTACAACAGCAGAAGATCACGTCAGGTTCCACTTCTGTCAGGCAAGAACAGAAAGCCGAAGCTACAGTGGGCACAGGCTCATCAAAACTGGACAGGTGAAGACATACAGATGATAGGGTCAGAATTTGGCGCCAAAATCATGAATCCACAGACCCAGCCTGCCTCGTGTCAACAGTCCAGGCTGGTGAAGGTGGTGTAATGGTGTGAGGAATGTTTTCTTGGCACACTTTGGGCCCGTTAATACCATTCAATCATCACTTGAGCCTATTTGAATATTGTTGCTGACCATGTGCATTCCTTCATGGCCACAATTTACAATAATCTTCTAATGGCTACTGCCAGCATGATAATACACCATGTCACAAAGCAAAAGTCGTCTCAAACTGTTTTCACAAACATGACAATGAGTTGTTTCCAGTCACTCGATCTGAATCCAGTAGAACACCTTTGAGATGTAGTAGAACGGGAGATTTGCAGCATAAAAGTGCACCTAAAAAATCTGCAGGAACTGCGTGATGCAATCACGTCAACATGGACCAGAATCTGAACGAAATGTTGCCAACATGTTGTGGAATCCACGCAACAAAGAACTGAGGCTGTTTTGAGAGCAAAGAGAGGCTCTAACCAGTATAAGTATACTATTCCTAATAAAGTGCTCAGTGAGTGTATATTGCATATTCAATACATATTCAAAAGTTAAAGTGTATGCACAAGGGCAAATGAGGGTCCATGTTCGCTTTAAAGCAGAAGTATTGAACTGCTTAGGTTCAAGAACTTTGAGATGTGAAACGACTTGAATATGTATTGAAAGACAGAGCGTAATAAACCATTTAATGAGAAATATAAACAGAAGTACTGTGCAAAGATCTTAGTCCATCAAAAAAAAAAAAAAAAGTATGCTTAATAGGTCAGTGTGTGTGGGGGGGGGGGGAGTGTGTGCAATATATAACACAAATAAGTGTGAGTTAACATTAATATAAAATAATGTTATAGTGATCCTTATAAAATATAGGTTTTTCAGCATTTTTGTGATTATGGCCGGAGGAATGCATGGGTACACTGCATGGTCATTACCGAATTTAGACAAAACCAGTTGAGAGCTGAAATTGCAGAGCAAATCCCAAAAACTGTCTGCATCTCAAAGATTATTTCTTTAAAGGACATAATCAAATCTGTCACGAAAGTCAGTAGTTTTATTGTGCAAAGAAGTCTTACAAGGAATTTTCTTGTTGGGTGCATTTCAGGTATGAGATCTTTTATTGGAGAAAGGTAAAGTAAAGTGGAGGTTTGATGGGGACAGCATGAGACTAGCTACATTAACCCTTAACCTCAAAATAACTGAAGCTGTTTGGTATGAAATGGAGAAAGAAAAGCAGTTTATGAAGCTTGGAAGTATTTCCTACAGGTTAGGGATGTACTGATCTGATACTCAGTATTGTATACGGTATCAGTATTGGTAGCCCTGAAGCCCAGATTCGACATATTTTCCAACCTGACAGCCTGTATTATGCTCAATGACAAACCAAGGATCTTCCAGGTATACACAGAACACACCCTGTACCTATATCAGGTAACTATATCAAGTGTGATGGGTGCATTCTAAACCCAAAACTACCTAATTTATATATTATAAGGGACTTTGCTTTTCTGTTCAACACTTATTTGTGTGTTTAAAGGAATTTTTGTGGTCACCCTCTTATCAGGAGATCGCAAATTTGATGCCACAGCTATCCATGGCTGGGAGTCTGAGAGAGCAAAACAGGCCGTGCAGGCCAGGTAGGATGGATGGCATCTCCCTCTCCCCTGTCAATCACAGTGACATTAGGCAAGTTTGGTTGTCTGGGAGCTCATGTATGCAGAAAAGGGCAGATACAGGTTTTCCATTAGTGTCTTGTGCTTTTCTGCACTTGTGCAGTCATTTGAAAAAAATTTGGAAACTTGGCTTCATGCATCTTGGAAGAAGCATGCATGTGTTTTCCCCACCCTCAATGGGTGGTAGTTGTTGTCTGATAGGGTAGAGTTAGCTATTGGCTGGGAATTAACAAGACCGAACTTGGGAGAAAATAGGGAAACAAAAAAAGAATGGTGTAATAACAAGCAAATAAATGGCCTGAAACTTGTGTATGGTGTCATGATTCTCATCCTCAGCCGCTGATGTGCTTTGTACTTTGGAAGATTACAACATAACGCAAGCCTATGATTTGAATAAAAATGCCTTACTGCTTAGACAAATGTTGGCTCCTTTGAAATGGGAACAAAAATTGAGTCAGTAATCACTCCAATGTGAACCTGCATGAGGAAATCTTAGCAGGAAGACGGCATAATGTTACAGCAGTGTGCGCCCATCAGCACATGGGGAAACATTAATGTAATGCCTGCGTGTGCTCTATTGTTATCTCTGTTTGGCCAGTCTAAATGGAAAGGAGGATGAGCGAGAAAACAGGCTCTCGTATTAATGTGCGAGTATGTAAGAATCTGCTCCTTGAAAATATATCTCCAGAGAATTAGCTTATGGCATAAGCTTTTGATGGAGTGATAAATGGGTTTCTCTGGAGGCACTGACCTGATAAGAAAACAGACATTTCTGAAGAAGAAAAGAAAAAAAAAATCATGATAAAAATTGCAAAGTCCAGACTGAGATGTAAGGACACTCAGGCAAGCTGAAGGGGCTTAATCTGTTCCTTCTGGGTGTGCAAATACACAGACAGTCAAGAGTCTAGCTTTGCCATCATTCATCAAGACACCAACAGGCTAGCAAGTGCAAGTGTGATGGTCAGCAGAGAGTATCATAAAAGCTCTCTTAGGACAAAGGGGCTACAGTTAGAATGGGCTTGCCCTATGCTTTCAAGATGCGGCTACAATTCTAGTTTGCATCAGGGCTAAAATGATGCAGCCCAGAACTGGCCTGAAAAGTCACTGCTGTCCTTCTTTTGAACTCCGTATTGTTACAGGCTGGCTTTATTTTATGAAGACCCCTTGCTGTGATGTTCAATAGTGGATGGGCTCCAACTGTCTTTGCAATGATTACTATCATCATAATCATCACCACCCCCACATTGTTTAAATGAAGCCCTCCAATGCAGTCTGGTCTCACCACGCTGTGCGTTATTTGACTGGGAGCACATTGTGAGGCCTGCTGGACACCTGGGGGAAAGCTGACAAAGATTACCACCAGCTGGGAAGAGAAGCTTCTTCTTAACATGACATGAGAGGGCCCATTTCATTCCATACTAAGTGGTCTGACTGAGCATTCAAAAAATGTAGGTATTTCCCTGACATGAGGAACTGCATAAAAATGACAGACACCAGAGATTGCAATGACTGAAGAACTGTAATCTTCCTGACAAATGCCATTTTACTGATGCAAAAGCGATGCTGTCTGCGGGTCTGGATTGCACCATCTTAAGGTTTTATTGAGCAAATGGAGAAAGGTCCAGTACTGCAGCAAAGACTGCAAGGAACTAGGGGGCACACAGATAGCTGGCAGAATAGACTCAGAAAATGACAGTGCTGGTTTCTCTGACCAAACATAAATGACACATTACTCAAAAGCACAGGTCTGGGATTTCATTCCTTGCTCAGATACTGTCAGACAAGTTACAATAACACCAACCCAGCTCAATGGGTTAGTCTAATTGGGTTTGCATAGACTAGTCAGGCCAGTGGAAAAAAAAAAAACAATGAGGTAGGCAGTAAAGAAAGCAAGCAAATGTACTTTATTAAAGAAAAAATATTTCATACTAGATGAAGCCAATTCTACAGTGAACCCCATAAAACTATGCTAGCTTTTTTCTTTTGCCTTAATGGACCAGTCACACTTTGATAGCACTTCGTATGAAGTGCCGAGATTTTGTCATTAGACTGCTTTTAATCCCACTTCCACCTGTTCTGAAGGAATTTCTCCAACCATTATTTTTGTTGCCCTTTAAAGCTAAATAAATTCTTTGCACCATGGGATAATGAACTACGTTGTGACCAGAGCTGTGTGAAAGAGCACTTTCGAAGCCGCAGGCTGCACATCACTATCCAATCCCACTCAACTAGTTTAGAGTCAGAGTCAATTTTCTCCGCAATGTGGTCACCTGCCAATTCCCACCCACCAGCCAGCTCTCCCTTATCGTACGACAGCTACCAGCTGGGGAGTGTGAAGTTTTTGGCTTCCTCCAGGGACAAGCCATCACCATCTTACTGAACTGCTCCTCATGCAGCTTCACAGGGCAGCATACTACACTCAGAGGAAAATACTATCTCCACTCTTCTGCATACATTAGCTCACAGATGCCCATGATTGGCTAGTGTTGCTGTGATTGACAGGGGAGAGAGAATCTTCTTGCAATCTCTAACTGCTAAATATCATTGGATCCAAAACAGTTACACAGCCAATCATTTTGAATGAGCTATGTGTAACTGCTCTGATGTTTTACAAACTGAATAATAAAAATAATAATAATAATAATAGTAATAATAGTAATAATAAAATCAGTGCATTACCACTTACAACAGAACATATTTAAGAGAGCTGCATTAATGCAACAGTGATTTTATGATTTTATTGTGGCTAACACTGTCCAGGACCGTTGAACTGAGTTGACTCATTGATTAATTTTATAGCGTGAACATTTATGATGTTAACCGAATGCAGATCTTGCATGTGAACAGAGGACACAAATGGTCTTGAGGCACAGCCTCTGATGTTTCATATAACACTCTGATGGAAGAAGTGGGGTAGGCACATTCCTATTACTATATAACATCAATCCTCAAGAAGATTAAGTACAGACCCACAGCACTCCAGCCATTCATCACACATGAGGAGCCGAGTTAAATGTTTCCATTTCCTGGATTATATATTTCCTGATATCCTGGATTGTACAACATTTGCTAGGTATTGAATCATAGTAATCATAAAAAGACTGTTAAAATGCTGTGTTTCACCATCTGCAAGTGAGAAAAGCTAGGAAGAGAGGCACAGGAAGACAGCTTAGAAGAAATATTTTATTAGCATGTCTTTTCTGCTGATTGCAGTGGGATTTCCCATGAGAAAGAAGCAGCAGTCTTTAGACAGCGCAGAGACCCTGATTCATTTACAGCGCATTATTAATGGAGCGGGGTTAAGACTTTGATATGGCCCCTGTGCCTGCTTTGATGCTACTGTAAGGATTCAGAGGAGGGAAAACACACACACACACACACCCAGCAGCAGCTCGTGCCATAAGAAAAACGCAAATGCACTAGTGCATGCATGCCAGCAAACAAAAGCAAAGCAAAACACACAAATGCCCAAGGAAACATGAATACTGTAGCTGTACAGACACACAACACATTGCTAAAACATCACAAGGATCCACAGGTTTAACGTCAACAGTGCTGGCATGTTTTTCTTTGTACATATCAACATTCAAATGCAAACTAGGAGCTTGGAATGCTGGTATGCACCTCCAAATACCCCAGTATTAGAAGAAATCCTTTCTCCACCTAAGAGTCAGTCATTTCCCTTGAAATAAATGTCCATGATCATAAAAATACAGAACTGAAAAATAATTTATTGGGAATTTGACCTGTGCTGTTTCAGGTTGTACAGTTTAATATAACAATACGTAGAAACCACATTTTTGCTTGTTATAGGAACAGATGAATAAAACTTCAGAAAACAGGACTAAGCCAAGGACATGAACCACAAAAACCAATCGCAGCACAAAGCAGTAATATGCCCTGTAGTCATTTTTCTCAGGAGCCATTCTTTCGAACCCGGCTTGGCTAAGTTACCTCCTCGTCTACATCTCCATCTGTTATTTCTTCCCCTTTTTCAGTGGGGCTTGAGGTTACTAAATGTGTTAAGCACCAACACAGATCAATACGGAGCTGTACCAACACTTCAGCTGCAGAGGAGAAGCAGTTTCTGGGGAAAAAGCCAAGGCATTGGTGGAACTACAAAGAAGAGAAGAAGTCAGTACGAGAGCGGGAGGTGCACCTCTGCTTCCCACAACAAAAGATCTGTTAGCAGAGAGAACACATGAGGTGTTTGACCTTGACGCTGTGCAAACCACAGCTCAAATAAACAGAGATAGAATAGCAGCAGCAGAGAAAACGGAGCTTCTAGACACTGTTTACATAAAACATAAAAATTTCCCTTATACTTAGATACTTAGACTGACTTGGCTTTTCCAAGAACACAATGTCATCAAATGTTTCTTGAGCAAGGTATATAGGTGTAGTTAAATGCCACTGGCCATTAAATAAACGCTACTGGGCTTGGGAAACTGTGTGAAATGTGGTATTGTGCCATCATGCCCACCGGCCACAAACACACTCACAAGCTAAATAGGATTAGAATATCTTTTTTTTTTTTTTTCTTACCCAGTCCTATCACAGCATGCTCACCATTGGTGCACATTTAACATCATGCAAAAGAAAAGTGGCACACTCAAAGTAAACCAGTAGGAGATTTTTTATGTTACGAAAATGGCCCACAAACACTATTCAGATTTTTTGTGAATAACCAAGAGGCATACACTGAGCAGTGACAGAATTTGTGAATACTAAAGACTTGCACTTACATTTACATTTATTCATTTGGCTGATGCTTTTATCCAAGTGAGGCCTGAAAAGCTACATAAAATCCCATGCTTCAAATGGAGAGATCCAGAGAATAAAAAAATAAGGTGATGACAGAATGAAAGAGAAGCACAGAAACTGATAAGAGAGGGTAAGAGCACAGAGAGGATATGTGTATTAGATTTCAAATCTGCATTGGAAACTTTGTATTGTCATTCCATTTCTGTTTTAGGGATCTAGCTCCATTTGAGTAGATAGGAGTCTGGAGTCTCCTTTATCAACCGCGAGCATGCATAGTTTTGTGCATAAACCATACATACACACATTTCTCTGCATAGAATGTGACTGATCAAGTTTTGC
This sequence comes from Pangasianodon hypophthalmus, assembly GCF_027358585.1. Lineage (NCBI taxonomy): Eukaryota > Metazoa > Chordata > Actinopteri > Siluriformes > Pangasiidae > Pangasianodon > Pangasianodon hypophthalmus. The sequence continues at coordinate 15,579,099 of NC_069717.1, forward strand.
TTGCGCATGACGATGTGCGTATATTTCCACACACTCACGGCCATGCATATGCAGCAGTAGAAAAGTGTAATAACAGATAAACTGATTACGAGGAGCGTCCATCCCGCTTATCATCCAGCATAACTGATAGAGTCATTTGGTGCACATGACACAGATGGAATGTAAAGTAAAACTGTATAAAAGACACACCTAAAGATTGGGAGCTTTGCTGAGAGAGGAACGTGTTTTTAGGGGCCAGTGGAAATTCTATGCTGAGAGGGAGGAGTGGCTCATCAGTTGATTTTGTTTGCTCAGTGCAATTTTAGTTGATCTCTATTTTAGAGCTTTTAGCCACGGCTACAATTCAACAAGAAATTGGAGACAGGTCTGGCATTTCCCCAAACAACTACAAGTCAAATAATAGCACGTCTTACTTTCATTCATGTCGCTCACACTGCAATACATTACACTACATTACATTTCCGAAACTGGCAGCAGAAAAGCAGCAGACGGCAAAAATGATGAATTTTCACGCTATCGCAGAGTTTCTAAATGTATTTGGAGCGACAGAACACACACATGTAGGCCTACTCATAAAATCCTATTTTCAAAAATCGTATTTATTTATTAGACAAACTACTCATAAAAGTACCAAATAAATCATCTTTGTTTTGCTCCACTTTGTGCAACAGTATCTTTACTTCGTTGTCAGTGAAGTTCATCTTCTTAGAGCTTTTGACCTGCTCCATGTTGCCTAACAAGCAGCACCTCAGGCTGGCTACTAGGCTTTTTAAAGAGAAGCTGTTTACCATATATGGTGATTTGAAGGCGTGTTTTTATGTAAAAGACTGTTGTCAAGATGAAGCAGAGTGGACAGACTTTACTAGAAGGATATATGTGCCCATTAATGAGCCACTTGGAATTCAGCTTATGGCATGAATGGGTTTAATTAATCACTTAAGGGAGCTGCTGCATTAGCTTCATAATCATATGCGGCTTTTCTGGGTGTCACAGGAATATTTGGCACTACCCTCAGTGCAGAGTGCAGATATTAAAATTCCAGTCAGACTGATGCTAGCTGGCTAGCAGTGAAGGTGATTTTGGTTAGCTAGGTACCTTGTTGGCTAATTAAATGACCTTAGCTTGTCCATATATAAATAGGTAAGACCACTAATTGTAAGTCAATAACTAAAGTATAAATTGACTGCCCATCAATGTAAGGTTCGAACACAGGATTGTGGTTTAGCTGTGAAAGAGGCCTTAAATTGCCTCTGAAATGTATATTCATAATTCATGTTTTTTTTAATGAGGATAAAAGTGTATGCATAGAAGTACATGCATGATAAAAATGTATTCATGTTTCTCTGTTTTTTTTTTCTATTTTTCCATTCATTACTTTCTATGGAACTGCGTTGTCAAACAATTTATTGTTCAATATAGGAAAAAAAAAAGCTTTGAGCTTCTAGGGGAAAAAAAATAAAAGGTATGATGCTCAAATCTTATAATGCTGCAACTAGGGAAATAAAGCTAGGAGTACTATTTACATCGCTGATCCTCCCTCTGCCACTTTGGTGAATTTTAATGATTGTCATTAATAGGTCATCAATAAAATGCAGAGGTCTTGCATAAGGTCACCCATAAGGAGAAAAATGAGACAAAAGAGCAGTGGCGGGGAAAAAAGTGTCAAATCAATGTGTGTCAAGGCTCTGTGTAACCCTTATAATTGTGGTATTAAAAAAATGAGGCCATACAACATACGATGCAGAGGGGCTGTACTAAATTTTTAAACACAAACTGTACAGGCGATTTCTTTAAAGGAACAGATTATGCCGCCATCATCACTCCCAGCCGCACCTCCCAGGTAAAACAGAGATGGAGAGGCGGCACAAGGACTCGAGCTCCACTGAGGTACCGTTAAGCTGCTCTCTTAATGAAGCCGAGTCTCAGAGCAGAAACTTGGCTGTCTTATGAGTGCTGAGCCAGGCGGCAGTAAGATTGGCTCCACAGAGAGCTACTCGATTGACTGAGCGAAAATCTTTATCCTTCTATAAGAGAGTCATCCCCACAGAGGCTCATTTTCACAGGGCATGACCAGCGTCTCGCCGTAGGAGGTGGACCAGTTTATGGTGAATCGTAAAATCTAAATTTCCTCAACATCTCAATTTCCCAGCACTAAAGCTGAGACATATCATTTTGAGGTCATTCGTAGGAGCTCGGCCTATATGAGGTGTATGACCTTAAAAACAAAATCAGCCTGGCTTAACCTGGCTGATCTCAAGCATGTTCTCTAACACCACATAGACAAGTCTACTCTTTTACACTGAGCTCTGACATGCAGTTATGTTTTAGAAACTAGTACTTTTTAAGAGGGCAGCAAGGAAAGTGGGCCACGTTACTGGTGCACTGGGAAGTCTGAAATGGCAAGCAGAACTGCAACAATGGCACCGACATAACAAAACTTCACCACATAAAGAGTTCTACATAGATAGTGAGGTTATGAAATAAAAGAAGCAGCCAAGTTGTGGAAAATCAATTTCTCAAGGCCAATGAGAGAAGCGAGAAAGAGTAGGAGAGAGGACCAAATGGTGTCATTTAAAAGCACTCATTGGAAGAAAATGACTAAAGACCACATTGTGCTGCTTAGGAAACTGCATCCATCTTGAAGAAATCATTAATTCCCATGCCAGCTTTATCTGGCCTACATGGGTGCGAACAGCTTGGCAAAAAAATAGAGGAACATTTCTCAAGTGGAGAACAGGACAAAAAAAAAAATACTCTTTGACAGGGATGAGGTGACGGTGACAAAAAAGATTTTGAACAGTAATGTGTAAAAAACTCTTTTGGAGCGAGACAAATATAATTTAATTTAATTTAATTAATTTGTCCAATGCTGTCAGCAAACTAGTTTAGAATTTGGCTTAAAAATGAACTCTTTCCATGATCTTAGTTAGTAAAATATTAAGTAGGTATGTTCAAAAGTGATTTAAATACAACTAATTCTTTAGTTTGATGGAAAAAGCAGTGGAGAGAAGACTAAAGGATAGGTAACAAAGCCACTAATTAAGTATGAGAGCATCCATGATTCGGAACAAAAAAATTGTGCTGTCAAGACAAAGAGGCTCTCCAGTATAGCTTTTAAATGTTCTGGGGAAAACAAGATTACAACTGAGTTACATTCAAACCCCAGTGTCCATTGCGGAAGATTCTACATAATTCCCACAACTGAAAAAAATAATTATAATAAAAGAAGGGCCTGTGAGCGATGCTGTAGAGAGATTTGTGATTGCATATCCTCTGTGTAGATTTGGTTCACAGACCATCGCTTTTGTGAAAGCCCAACAGAGAGTGAGGAAGGTGAAACATGGAAAGAGCTTACGTCACTGTACTACTATATGAAAAAATATTTCCCTAGGGCAATAGCACTGCATGCAACTTGAGAGTTTAAACCAACTAATGATATAAACTGATCGAATAAGGAAGGAAAATGAAAATTATATAGAACTTACAAACAATAAAATGCAAAAAGATAGCCCAATTGTTTTAAAATTATTTGGATTGGAAATATCATTTCTGGAAAGAAACAGAAGATCAAGATGGGATTTCCATGCACGCACACAGCCACTTTAACAATCCTGTTGTCAAAATGAATAATTTATTCTTCTTAAAGCCACTTCACTCCTGAGAACCATTCACAGAAGTGCTGAATAAAACCGCATTAAAATGCCCCAGATTTGCTGACACAAACCTACTCCCCTCTGTCTCCCACATTACTTCTGATAAGTAAGAACGGATATGCAGTGTCGAGCCTCATAAATACAGCACTAAACACTAACACAGTTCCTCTACATGAGAATGATATTAGTGGCAGAGGATATGCAAATGAGAGTGGTGGAAATGAAAATTCGTTATCTGAAAAATACGGGGTGCATAAAACTCTCCAGACGAGATTGGCAAAATGACTTGCGGGGAGTGACATCACTCGCTGGCACTGATGGCCTTCCTGTCCTGTAACTTTATTACAGGAAAAATAACAATTTATAGAACTGTGAGAGGCTGCAGAGGTAGTGCTTGCAAAATAAAGAACTTGCCATGCACATAAAAGAGTAATGGTAAACCACATAAAACTGAAAAATGAAACTTTTGTATAATGAAGCTTATTTACAAAGAGGAGCTCTAGCAGTCTCTGAGCCATCGAACACAACCGCATGAATGTGCATGAAAAGCAAGTTTTAACCCAGCTACTACTGTTATCAAAGTGAATTAAACATTATGCCATGTTATCTATGGTTTATGGGCAGCGTCCTGGTACAAATCTCACGACCGAACATGCAGAGTTTAAAGTTTTACAGCAATCTTTTTGGGGAATTAAAGGTTTCTGGAACTATGCTAAACAAGAACTGCACAGTTCCTGTACCGGTTCCTGGTTTGTGTTCCCATCACACTGCAGGAACCATGGGCTTTGTGTAAAATGAGAGTAGCACAAACGATACAATCGTTACATCATCATTCTAGCATGCAGCAAAGGGGAACAGTTGTTTTGCTTTAACATTAATGTAACTTTTTAAACCAAATGCACAAGGCAGGTGGCACAGCAGTGGTCAAGCAGACATGACACACAATTTCACGCTTCAGATATACTTTTGCTACTTGCTGTAAATGTCATGCCAGAAGAACATACAAAATACACTCCTGCGACATTTCAGACTTGCTTCTAGTATAAAAATAAACATAACATGGAAATGTTCAGCTTTCGTTATTTGTACTTTGCTGCCTCTGACATATAACTAGTTTTGGCTAAATTTCTTAACTAAATGTTGGTTTGCAAAAAAAAAATTCTGGGGAAAAGTACTGGCTGTTCTGTGAAGCTCGGTCCATCAGGAACACTGATGGAGAACATTTTCAAGGCCAGTTAAGTAAAAGTGAGTCAGGCATTTGGCTCCACTGAATGCCAAAGTGGGAAGAATATCATCAGAGCATAAGAATGGCTCTGCTCACAACAATGGCTCCTTCTGCAGTGTGAATCATTTTCACAACAAAGACCAGACAAAAATAGCACTGAGAAGTTAATGACTTTACTGCAGAAAACATTGTTTTGTGACTGTAAAGGTCTAAATCTGCCATTCTTTCAAAAACTGAATAATTGATCGTATGTAACACGAGCACAAAGGATTTTATTCTAATGTTTCTTCCATAAGCTCTGCACTTCTGTTTGAATAACTCCTAATTCCACCAACCTGCTTTATTCCAGATGCCTATTTTCCATATAAACCACTGCTGAAATTGTTTTATTTTTGTTGTAATAATTGTGCAATATTAATGGTACTCATGCAGTGTTTTGCAACTAGTAAAAAAAAAATTAAAAAGGGTTTTAAAATTTTCTCAGAAATCTGAAAACATCACCAATCAAGACAGTAACATGCTTACTAACATTCCAGACAATCAGGGATTATGACTACTTAGATAAAGTAAAAGTTAATGCAACTTCTATGTATTTATTAAACATTTACAATTTCCTTTTGATAAGAATTTATATGAATTACATTTCTAAAAGACTTGGAGTAAATACTTCAGTCAATTTTGTGTTTCACCTGTATCTACGTTTCACCATCTATTCCATAGCGATGAAGATTTCTATTATTCACGAAAGCATGATAATGCCATGTTTTTTGTTTTTTTAAATTTTGGAAACATGGACTAATGTGTTCAAATGGAGTCATCTGCATTCTCTGGTAAATTACTGTAAAGTAAAACAATCTACAAAAAACTCAGATTGGTCTAAATGAATTAAACACACACAATGGTTTCAGTTGTCATACATTTCAAGTTGTACCTTTAAAAAAAAAAAAAAAGAAAGAAAAAAAAAATTCTGTACAATTCACCCATACAGCTTGTCTACTGAGAGTCTGGCCTTGAAGTATTTGTACATGTATAGTACAATAAATTGGATATTATTTGAGTTATCATCTGTACAATTATCTATTATTATTACTGTTATAGAATAGGTGTGGTATAACAATAACTTTATTGTCTATTAACGCTTTAGTTAAATATAGAATAAACTTCTTGCTTTCTACTTGTATACTTCATTTTGCACTGTGCTGGCTTTGGCTATAGTTAACTTCACCTACATAATCAATAAAGTGTGTGTTTGTCCAGCCGTTCATATACATCTGACTGTTAGACATATTAGCAATGCACACAGATAAATAACCACAAAAATGAATGGTATTTTAACAAGGAATGGTGCAACACAATGTTAAGAATGTTAATGAGAATAAGCCAATAGGCTCAGTTTGAAAGTGAGAATAGGTGAGAGTTTCTGACTCCTGTGAAATGCCTGAGGCAAGGTGAGCCCTAACGAATAAACCTTTAATCTCAAAGCGGCAATTAGCCAGAAGCCACAATGCACCCAACATGCATGTCGACTCCCTCAGCGTTTAGCATTTTCACCTTTATCAACTCATGAATGCAAAATTATGAAAACTGCTACACTAACTGGCAAGTGCAAATGGACATATGCTGATTTAAAAAAATGTATTTAAAAATTAACCACTCCCATCTCAGCTAGTGGAGGACCTGAGTAAAAAAAAATTTTTTTTTGCAACTCATGAGTGACGTTAACAAAAGAACAGGAAGAGGAAAAATACTATAAACAGATAAAAGGTCTTAGCGCCTCGCCTCCAGACACCTTGAAACGCTCCATATTGATTTTTTCCTATTATTTCTGCCAGACATTAATGGAACGTTCTACGTGCTGTACCTGAATTAAAACCTCTCTGAAATTGTATGGTGAGAGAAGAGCAATAGAGGCAAGTAGCCAGTGTGCTGACTAAAAGACTATTGAATTTCAGGCCTGTTATTTACATATTCATTTTATTCATTTACTACATTCTGGTGCATGGTAAGCAATTAAAAACAGCCACTGCAGGTTTATTTGCATAGCTTATTAGACCATGTTAAAATTTCTATTGAATTTCTGCTGCGCTTTTCAATTCGAGAAAATATGGGGATGAACACCAAGGCCAAGGAAGCAATGTGCACCAAAGTGATATTTCTACTTTGCTAACTAGCATCTAGATGAATGCCTGAGTTCTACAAACACACAATAGACTGAAATGCTCCTAATAAACTAGATTTTAAACTTGCAGCCATGTCATTTTTCTATAGCATTATGACACAATGTTACTGAAGTTTCAGTTCAACAGTTTTTTATATTTTGCTATATTAACACTGTAGTAACTAACATTACAGCAACAAAATCTAATATGTAATGTTTAACATGACTGTTATAAAATATCCAGTGTAGCAAGACCCACTGACCTACATACACACATAACTTGCAGGAAAATTCATGAAAGCCTATCATTAAAACAATATTAATTCAGAGCCCCATTCTAAACACACGCTGCACTGACTGCTGTAACTGTAGATCACAAATAACACACACAGAACTCCAGATAACCACCATCTTAACACTGGTCAGGTTTAACTACCTCAGAAGCAATGAGCTAAATAAATACAAGCGTGTACACTAGGCTAAGCGAATTCCCCCTCTACCATTTCCCTTTTCCTCAGTCACCCTATTAAGGGCTTTATTGAACTGTGACAATAACGCCTCGGGTTGCAACGCTGTTTAATTAGCTCGTTAAACAGAACTGCAATTAAAAAAATTCATTTCAGCTTTAGAAGAAGACCCAGGTATAGGTCACTCAGGCAGCACTATGATTTAAATCCAAATAGGCATGTTGGCAGCTAGAATATGCTACTCACTAGCCTCATTTTCTTGATCTAAATTATATTTTAGTACCAAACTTCAGGCAGAGAGCAAACCACAACCATCCTATCAGCTATCCCTGCAGATAGCCCACTAATCAGTGCTGTTTTTGACTGAACACCTTATGTTCTTGCTCTTTACCAGCAACTTTACCAGGAGTGATGGAGCCAAAAGTAGAAAGTAAAAAAATTAAACACAAAGAAAGAGGCAGGCAGTTCCTTACTCGCTCCCTGACTATTTTTGAAACTATCCTTAAAAATCTCTTACCTTGCTTTTGGAAAAGTTTCAAGGTGCTAACTCATGCTGATAACTGCTGGCATTCCGTATAACTGGAAGATGGTGTCCAAATCCGCAAAAAAAACATTCCCTTCTAATAGGGAAAGTTTTAGAAACTGCCCTTCTTTTGTTAATGCACTAGAGGCTAGGTGCTTTTCCAAGAAACATTTTTGACCAAAAAATTATTCTGCTGTAATTTGCACATGGAAACGTTCAGTTACTTTTTTTTCATTCTTTGCTTTAATATATGCATGATTTTCTCTATATTCATCAAGGCAGATGTAGCAGAGGAAAACCACAAAGCAGCAGACTTTAAGATGGAATCTGGGTGTTTGGAAGGGATTTAGTCTTGGTGTACCGTGTGAGCATGGATGGGGTCACAGCAGGAAAGTGAAGGACCTTCATCCTGTCATGCAGCCGTTCCCTATTATAGTCTTTTCCCCCAAAACTAAAGCATGTCGGCGTCATCTGTCACACTTCTTTCTCCCTCTTGCATATGTCTATCGACAGGTGTAAAAAAAAGCATGGGGGTGGAGAGAAAAGGGGAAAGGAAACAGGACATGAGGGAGGGAGTAAACCACCCTCTGCCCCCCAAATTCCCCCTCTACTCCATCTACTCAGTCTACAGACAGGTGCAAGGCGAAGAGAAAGGACAGCAAGTAAAATAAAACCATACAGCAAAACGGGCCAGAAAGACGAAGCAATACCAAAGAAAGGGGCAAAAGCCTTTTTCTTCATCCGCCATATTTCGTTCCGGTTCCACTGGTGTTCTGACGGATGAATCACTCAAAGCTCACTTCTTCTTGCCCTCATGTGTTCCCAAAACCCAAGTATTTTTCCTCTGTCATGCAGAATAAAGGCCATCAGTCGCTGCAGGAGTGACAGTAGAGCGTGATATGGCCTGCTGTAGTCTCCCACTATTGACCATGCAGACGTCTATTGTTCACCAATGGTTAGAAAAAGTGCAGTACATGGACTAGTATTAGCCTAATTCAGCTTGCTTGTATCCTTTCATCCCAAGCAGACAAAAGATGAGAAGCAATTATTTAGCAAATGCCAGCAATGTTTTTCTTAAAGCTCCTTGCCAAAAAGAATTAGGATCGATGCATGTACAGCTAGGGGTGTACAAAGAATCCTGCCAAGCTGCTATCAAAGGAAGGGCTTGTTGGGTCAGAACGTCACCCCTCTAGCCGTCACGGGTTACACCGTGACCTTGAACAATGAGACTAGACGGCTAGAGTGTGTGCATGAGTGTGCACAGGGATGTGTGTAAGGAGGGCAGATACGAATAGACGCAGGAGTGCCAAACTGGCAGGCTATCCAAGTCGCTCACTGGCTTTGTTGTCATGTGCTTACATGTGAAGAGAGGGTCTTTGTGTCTGGAAGAAGACAAAGCTGGGAAGCACCAGCCACTGGAAAAAATACCAAAATGTGAGTCAATAAGAAAATGAGATTTTAAAGCATAACATACTTTGGTATATTAGAAATGTAATATAAACTAATTTCATGGCTTTATTTTAGTTAAATTTTATTTTAAATGAGCTTAAGAGAAATTTAGCATGTTGACATGGCAGTCAGTAAGAGATAATATTAACAAAGTCAACAAAAGGTTACAGTAGGTTATGTAATTTTAACAGTAGATTGTATCACAATGCACTGTTACTCTCAATGCCATTTTCCACTGTACAGTAAATTAATAGTACAGTAAACAGTAAAATAATTCAAAATGAAATAAAAAACATAACAAAAATATAACCGTACTAGTAATAACTGCTCCATACAACTTCAACTTTGAATTTAATGCTCTGCCCTGGACTTGCAGTCCTGTCTTTACTACACAAACATGCTTTGATTATTTTTGATCATTTATTTAAACCTTCGATGGAAGAGTGGAACCGCAAACCATTATTATAATGACAAATTTGCCCTTTAAAACTTGTCATGAAAAAATATCTGTTAAAGTAGAAATAAACAACTTTATCAGACTACAGAGACATAAGAGTGGAACGACAGGAAAAAAAAAGGGGGAGAATGTCATCACTGACACTTCTCCAGTTGGAGAAATGTAATATTTATTGTCAAGAAAATGCTCAAATTCACATGAATGAATGCATGAAATAACCAGGACTGTTTTGCGCTACAGCCTGCCAATGAAGATATGCACAATGTGGTTTCATACAAAGTTTAATAAAGGAAAAAAAGTACAGTGGCCCTCGTTCATCAAAGTACAGACTTAAGAGCATGAAATGGCACATGAACAGACCTGCATATGATTCACAAAACTGTCATGACATTAAAATGAGTAGTGATTTGAACACAAGTAATAAATCAGCTACTGCTACACTGCTGCTCCCACCCGCTAGTCTTATTTACCATAATCACATGCACATGACGTGCCCCAATATACCCTCATATACATCTAATCTATGCAGACGTGGCATCAAAGAGCCAATTAAAGGAAAGTGTTCAGCAGACTGTTTTCCAAGAGCTAAGGTATGGAGATAATCCATTTTCAAACTACATTCAAGAGTTAAGAGGTTATTTCTGCAGTTGATGCAAATAAAAGTATTCTTTTCAAAAGACTAAAAAAGGGCAAATAATAGTATGCTTTGGTTTTTTTTTTGTTTTGTTTTTTGGTTTTTTGTTTTGTTTTGTTTTTTTTTTTCTGGTCAAAATCATGTAGAAAGACATTTTCCAACCTCATCTGCAGGTAGTTCTTGAACTCTGTGGTTATGTTTTTATTAATTTCGGTGCTCAAAAAGATCAGATTTAATTAAAACTTCATTTATAAATACACCTTATTGGTCAAAATTATGTGGACACCTGCCCCATATGTGGGCCTTCCTCAAACTGTTATCACAAAGTTGGATGCACACAACTGTATTGGATGTCATTACAATTTCCCTTCACTGGAACTAAGAGTCCTAAACATGTTCCAGCATGACAATGCCCTTGTGCACAAAGCAAGGTCCATGATTATCAAGGTTGGAGTGGAAAAACTCGAGTAGCCTGCACAGAGCCATGACCTCAACCCCACTGAACACTTCTGGGATGAACCTGAACAGTGACGGCACCCCAGGCCTCCTCGCCCGATATCAGTGCCTAATCTCACTAATGCTCTGGTGGCTGAATGAGCACATCTCCACAGCCACGCTCCAAAATCTAGTGGAAAGCCTTCCCAGAAGAGCGGAGGTTATTATAACAGCAAAGGGAGAAATAAATCTGGAATAGGAATGTTCAGGAAGCACATATGGGTCTGATGTTCAGGTGTCCGTGTACTTTTGGCCAAATGGTGAGCCAAGTTTTCATCTTCAGCAAATAAACAAATCCTGAATGAAAAGGCTGAACACAATCAATCGAGACAAAAAGATTAAAATAAGGAATGAATAAGAAAGCTCATCAGATTTGACCATATACAACTTTCATGAACAAGGGCCACTATCCCACCCCACCCTCATGTTAGCCACCTGTTAACTTAAGTATTTGGCTGGTCAGTCACAAACACAAAGAGACATGTTTCAATGATTCACTATAATCTATATACAAAGGCCTACAGTGCTCCATTCAGCTCCTCTACCTTTATAGAATCTGCTTAGCTACTTATCAGATATTCTAAGTTTATAAAACTCTGGTCATTTAGCATCTGCAGCTTTGTTTCATCGTGTAATTGCATATTTGAAATAACACAGCATTTGTCTCATAACAAGATGTGAGCAGTACTGCATGCCCTAGATCCATGGCTCTCAAAGTGGAGTCTGGGCAGCACAGAGGTCTGAGCAGCACAACCACAGACCACAGGTTCTGTAACTTTTTTTTTTTTTATTCTATTACTCACCATTATAAAAATGTTACATTTATTAACTCCTTTATTTATTAGCCTATTTGACTAGACACTTAAACGGGTTTAATCCGAACCTTGACAGCTCAAAAAATAAGGCTGCCTATAAATAATATCAATAAAAAATCTTATGACAATTTTAACAAAATGTGTTCTCATAGGTGAACAGAGAACAAAAAGCTCTATCCAATATTTCACAAAAACACATTTAAATAATGAGCCTAATATAACAACTCTAAATGGTTTTACAAAGTTTTGAAAAGTAGAGTCTCAACACCTCATTCTGTTCTATATTAAACAAGCCCACTTTATCAGCACTACTTGAAAATCAGAGTTCCAATTTGGGGGAGGGAGAGAAAGACAAAGTACTCATCTGAGACCTTTGCAGGAAAGAGTTTAATATCAAATCTGCCCCAGTCTCCCTTAAAGACACCCCGAGAAAGGGAGTGGAGATAAATAAAGGGCTTTATTGCTGAAAGAGTGGCAGAAGTAGCCGCCTGCTTACTGTTGGAGGAAGCCCACCATTTATACCGATTTCCTCTGCCATCTTCATTCACATAAAACAACCTGCCTTTTTAATAAATGAGCTCTGTGATGTGTTCTGTCAGCAAACCTCAGTAATTCCCTGTGCACTAATATAGATGGCTCACACAGAGTCCACAGAGCTACCCACTAAAACGCCTAGCTGTCTTTTTCCCTCCATCCTCTGTCTTAATATAATGAAGGAAGTGTTCAATCAGTGCGGGCTCCCATCCGTGCAGGTATTAGGTTTCAGAAGACACAGAGCAGAGTTCCTGCAGTGCCCTCCGGAGAAATCCCCGCTCGTTTTACAATACCTGTGTCTAACTGACGCGATAACAAGGCCAGCTGGGAGGAAGTACCTAGTGTAAATCAAAGGAGTGTAAGCCTCCTGGCTGAAGAGGCCTTAGTTTGAGATTACATCCTGGAAACCCAATAGAAAACAACTGTGTGAATAGCGGACTAGTTAATTATTCACTATTAATATTAATCCTATTGAATAGTGAATAATGAAAACTGAATAATATTGCAATCTTTTGAAAGCTCTATTCAGATAACACTTCAGCAGGCTTATTAAATCAGTAATATCCATGTTGGGGTGTTCAGTTTTACTTAAAAGTGACCTGCGGAAATGACACGCTTCTGATTTTAATGGAGTGCTCCTTGGGTGTACAAAATATTTATTAAGCCTGGGTTGTTAGTGAACAAAATAATCATATTAATTACTAAAGCACTGTATAGTCTGTAGATGCATCATGTGAAAAAAATGTATGTTTAAAGAAAAAAACGAACTTCAGAGAATGACTTTTCAAAACACTGTAGATAGACAGTATACATAGTGACTATATTACAGCTTCCAGTAGCACCAATGGGTGTGTTTCTACACCCTGGCAGAGCAGCACACGCAAACCATTATAAACAACACAACACTGGCAAATGCTGCTGGGAGCAAGCGGTTAGCACATCTGTATTACTGAGCTTTACTAAATGACTCAAGGAAACATTTCAAATAATAACACAGCTGGCTACTGATGCAGAGTCAGTGGTAATGCCGAGTTTCAGCACATTCGATTTGGAACTAAACTGTTGCTGAAGCCATACGTATGCGAATAACAAACCACCATCCTGTTGATTGTCTCACATATTGTTGTTTTATGTGACTTAAATTCAAACATTCAATAGAGACATTTAATTGGTTAGAGTCTCAACTTATGTATCTCCTGAAATACAGACACTTCATGGGAGCCCTGAAACTTGACTACGATTGCAGTAGGTACTATCACTGTAATTCCAGACTCTCATGGCCGAGCTCCAGCTCTGTCCTCATTCATTTTAACAAGGACAGGAAGGAAGAGAGGAAAGAACGCCTAAATCTCCACCCCAGAAAAACTGTAATAGACGACCAGAAAGCTTTCAACAGAGCCATGAAAAGAGACACAACCGTGTGATGTCCAAGTCTTTTTCTCTCGTCTGAGCCACCAATTGCTGATGAAAAGGACATAGCCATAAGGAATCATGATGCTCAAACAGGCTTTCAGAGGGTATTTTGTCAGGAAAAAAAGGCCACAATCGGAAAAAAATCAGACGCGCAAGCATGACTCCAAATGGGAGCTATCTAGACTGCAACCTTCCCCTCTGAGATGAGGAATGAGCCCTCTCCCCTGGGGGAAGCATTCGGCTCGCTCAAACCTGCAAATTCTATAAAGGTACTTTTGTATTTTTCCTCTTTTTCCCCCTGGTACTTTGGGTTGTTTTGCAGTTTTCCTGTACAGATTAGTGCACCTCAATAACCCTCCAGCGCTCAGCAGCCTCCTCCAACAGTGACCTTTACCTGTCACTTCCTAATATTTATGGCCTTTTCAACTGATACGCTGTCAAGAATAGATGTCATTCAAAAAACTGCTTGCTGGCTCCAAAATCAATCATGCAGCAGCAGGGCCGCACGAGTTGCAAACAAAAACACACAGCCTTTAGGTTTTCTTTCTATAATACGATCACAAAGGGGAAAAACTGGCAGCCTTGGTCTATAAAGATTAGTCCTGGAGAAAATAGAAGAGGAAAGATCATTTAGTATTTCATGCATTACTCAATGAGATTATGGCACTGATGTATTTATAAATTGGCCATCTGCATAATAGTTGAATTACTCATAAATCCAGAAATGCTACAGAATTACACAGAAGATCTTTGCTTCAGGAGAGATTTATGTCCCTAATAGCCCAAAGTTCATTTTAGAATCGGAATATTTCTAGTGAATGAATATCAACAATCATATTGACATCACTATTAATCACCTCTCCATCTCTCCCTCTCTCTCTCTCTCTCTCTCTCTCTCTGTCTCTGTCTCTGTCTCTGTCTCTCGAGTGCTATTGGAGATTCATGGAATTTGCATGCTACAACAATTAGTAGCATTGCTTTAGAAAGCACTAAGTTGAGTCTTGTTCTGTGTGAATGATTTACATGTAATTAAAAACTACATAAAAGATTAACATGCTAATTGGTGGACAAATTGCTATGTTTCAACAATTCAGAAAGTCATTAGGTACATGTTACTGTTCCATTTCTGGACGTGCTCAGAGGCTACCTATTAAAATTGTTTTGAATATTAATGAGGTTAATGCATAAATAGCCCAAGATGAAGAATAGGAAATTCCAGAGTAGTCATAGATTCGCTTCCAAATGCAAAATTCTCCCACACTGGGGCTTCACATGGCTCAGAGTGCTGGACATTAAAGATAACAGTGTAAAAAGATAAACAATATTTATTTATTTTCATAACCAGATACTGTTGGTGTCAGTTCAGAAAGAAGAGATAGCTGGTGTCATGTGCATCAAAGGAAGAATGTTTTAACCTTTACCCTCCCAGACTGGTGGCTGTCATACAACAGGCAGAGATAATGGACAATGTGGACAAAGAAAATTGTAGGGGGAGGTTGGGAAAGAAGGAGCAGAAGGGAGGGGTAAGAAAAAAAGAGGTAGCAGTATTGACAACTTAGCAACTTTGTTGCTAGAGTTGGTGAATTTTAGACCATGACTGAGCTGCACTTGCATGAACCCCAACAATAGAGAACAGTGACTGGTTGTTGGGGTTCACCATTGTTCCTAATGACCAGTCACTAATTATCATTATTTCCAAAGACCAATCACTAATGGCCATTGTTCCCAACGACCATTCACTAATCACCATTGTTCCCAACGGCCAATCACTGATGACCAGTGTTCCCAACAACCATTCACTAATCACCACTGTTCCCAATAACCATTCACTGGTGACCATTCACTAATCACCATTTCTCCCAATGACCATTCACTAAATATCATTGTTGCCAAAGACACTAATCACCACTGCTTGCCAAACCGCTTCTTTGTTCTTCGTATCAAATTCGCTTCTTGGTTATATATACAAGCAATAAAAGTAGTTATTCCATCTATTTCCATGTCTATCTCCCAGCTACTAACAATCACTGCTTCACTTCGTCTGCATTCCTGACAGAAATTTAAGTATTTTCTAAATACATAAATAGTTTGTGGTGCCATAACCAAAGTTATAATCTACTATTTTCTGATATGTTTTATTCTATTCTATTTGAAGTGTCTTCAGAAAGTCTTCTTTCCTCATATAACAGGTTTTGATATGCAAATGATCACAATGATTAATCTGAATATGCAAATTAGTCTATGACGTCATCTGGCGATTTCTAATGACTTTTTGAGCACACATTCTACCTTCATTCCTTCCTAAAACTTGGGCAATCCTGGTAGGAAAGAAAGAAGATAAGCCTCATCTATAACTATAGCTTTCATAGTAGAGATTTTAGAGCTGGACATCTTAAAGCATCTGCAAGTCTTCACATTTTTATGAAGAGTATATTTAAATAAATGCTCCCCATTATGCAAGGTGACAGTGACTCAGCTTGTATGCACTGTGCATTCCCAAAAAGATTCAAATACCTCAAAAACCAAAAAGCCAGAGAGAGTCATGAATCAGCTTGTTGATTAGATTCAATTAATGTCAAATTGGAAGCTGTAGAATTATAAAGCACAAATAGATTTGGAGAAACATTTTATGCTGCAATGCAAAGCAGTAAGTGGCAATTTAGCTTTTTCCAAAGCTTTAGTGCTTCAAATGGAGCACATACCCAAGGGGCTTGTGTTAATTCTCACATCTTCATCTGAAAACATCATCATCAATGGAACCCATAAGCAGAAAGGAACACTTACTCTCCCAGTATGTTTCCAGTTTTCCATTTCTGGTCACTGAATAATGTCTCAGCGCCTTGTGTGTGTGATGTGTCTTGCTTGAGGCTAAGCTGATGGAGGCGATTTCTCAGGCTAACTTTTATCACCTTTCCAAATGCTTAAGATCAGTGCTCAGCAAAATGGATCATGAATGATACCAAAAGCCTTCTTAACCTGGGGAAATAGTTTATAGATGTCCTGTAATGCATATGGCTCTTGAGCAGCCTCAAGAATATCATCTAGGACAAAGTACTTCCCTGTTACTCTTGCCTAAAAAAATCCATGCCACAAATGATATGCGGACATATCCCAAACCAGTCATGATAAAGGGTCATGCAACTTCTGTGTTCGTGCTTCATAATTTGCAGCACAAAGAACGTGTAATGCCCATCTGGGTGCAGACAGATCCAGATTATTATGACAGAATATGATAAAAGTTTATAGTATCTAACAAACGCCTCTGCAGTAACAAAATAGGAAGCACATGTTATCATTACTTGTCTTGTCTGGCATCAGCCAGTACATCATTGGAACAAATGAATTTGAGGTTGTTGGGTTTTCATAGGATTGTTTTATTGCTGTACTGATAATGTATTCAGAGAAGCCCAGCAGGAAATTAGCAGCTTGCACTGTGAGACGATCCATTCAAATGAGCCACTTGATCTAAGCTCCAACAGACACAGAAGCAACTTTAACCACAAACTAATGCAATAGCAATCCCAACATATTTTATGTAGGGAAATATTATGGCCTTCGTCTTCGACACTGCACACAGGGAGCTGCAATGACAGTCCTTTCTCAGTCTCTGACTAAAACAGTAGCATCCATATTATGCCAGGATCTTTTCTTTTCTAAGAACATAATTCCACAGCAATTAAAGGGAGATAATCCTTTAAAGAGCACAAAGACTGTTTTAGACCAAACTAGTGATTTCAGTATTTTCTGTGTTCACGTTCAGAAAACTAGATTTCATCTTTATCGCTGAGATACAAATATCTAAAATAACATTTAGAGAAAGTAGAAGTGTAGTTGGTTTGGTGTTAATGTGTATCACTGTGTCACTGGTACGGCAGTCTAAATGTAATCCTGATGCTGAAAGAATTGGCCAAGAGCCAGCATATAAAATATAAACAGGAGAGAGCCAATGATTGATTCTGAGGAAGTCCTTGCATAACTGGGGAGTGGAGAGATTTATATTTCCAAATGTTGGCAAACTGCTGTCCGGTGGTGAGATAAACTTGAACCAGTCTCCCTGCTTCTTCTTCTGCCTACATCTTCGGTCGATGTCACAATAACTTCTGAATCATGACTGGCTCTTCTCTCTGAGCACATTCCACCCTTCAGAATGTACAGATTTCTAAAAGGCTAGATCCTCCACATACTTTAATCAGGGCATTATTCAGCAGAGAACATGACTGAAATTTTCCCTCTAATCACACAAAGCTGAAAAATGCCTCTCTCTCTCCTCTTTCCTTTGCTCAGACCTATGTATTTACAACAGCTACATTCAGCTGAGTTCAAAGAGGACAAACAGGTGCTGTTAATTTCAATACCAGTTTGAGCACCTCCTCGAACAACCATCCGTATGCACTACATGTCCAAAAGCATGTGGACACCTTCACCCTCACAGCCATGAGTTTCCCCCAAATTGTTGCCAATAGTACTCAATTGTCTAGAATGTCTCTGTATGCTGTAGCATTAAGATTTCCTTTCCCTGGAATCAAGGGATCCAAACATGTTCCAGCATGGCAATGCCCCTGTGCACAAAGCAAGTACCATGAGGACACGGTGTGCCAAGGCTGGAGTAGAAGAACTCAAGTGGCCTCCAGAAAGCCTTAACCTCAACCCCAATCAACACCTTTGGGCCTCCTCACCTGACATCAGTGCCTGACCTCACTAATACTCTTGTGGCTGAATGTGCACAAATCCCCAAAGCCACACTCCAAAATCTAGTGGAAAGAATTTCCAGCAGATTGGAAGTTATTATAGCACTGTAGGGGGGAACAACTGAATATTAGTACACATGGTTTTGGAATGGGGTGTTCAGTACTCAGGTATCCACATACTTTTGGCCATATAGTGTAGCTCCAAGGCACTTTCTCGTTAAATTTGGACCAGCAAATGTGAGAAAAGTGACAGCAGAGAAGAAAAGAGAGCAGAAAGAGAAAGGCAAGATGGCAGGGGAATGATAAAAGCTAGGAGGTGATCTGATATTTCTGAGGAGTAGGGAACTGTTATTTTAAAAGTGAAGAGGGATCCTGGGACAGCGCAGGCTCTGATTGAGTTTTTGGCCTGAGAGAGCTGAACAGTCCCTCAACACCACACAACAGCCTGTAATAGGGTGCAGCTTTATCAGAGGATGACAAACACTCAGTGAGGAGAATAGATGAGAGAGAGCAAGATAGAAAGAGAGAAAGAGAGAAAGGGGGGGAGGGAGAGACAGAGAGAGACAACATTTTTATTCTGACCTAAAGGATGATAAGTCTCTCCATTCAAACAGAGAAACTATAAAGAGATGAAAACAGAAACAGAGACCATAGGAATGGCAGAGGAAGAAAACAGAGAAGGGACATAGACTAGAAAGACATAAATGGAACAAAAAGCACCAAACCTTCTAAAGTCAAACTCATAATAAATAGAATAATTAATTACTCAACAAGTACCCCAAAGGGCCTGGTGATTATTAATGCATGGGACACATAAAATATGGCATATTTACAATAAAGGCTTCATTATGTCATTTAAGGCTCTAAATGGCCTACTTCAGGCTTACGCTGTCAGTCTTTGAGCTGATCCTGACTCCTTGCTTCAGCTGGTGTTGGATTACAGTTGATCTCTAGGATCACCAGCAACTCACTTGAATATCTTCTGACACAGCCAATAAACTCTGGAACAGTCCAGTGATTATAAGAAAAACAAGCTACTTTTTTCCCCCTTTTATTTCTAAATACAGATGAAAATAAGTTTGGTTAGCGACGCCTATGTTTTTTTATCAGGTCTATTTATCGAATTTTTTTTTTTTTTTATGTTTAACAGATACCATATATATTAAACTGCATAATTATTTTCTTATTAACCTAAAATTTTACCCTGTTCTATTTAACAAGTTTGGTATTTAGAGCCCAAATGAACAGTGCTATAAACTTTATTATAATGAAAATTAATTACAACGAAATAAAAGTGCAAAGCTAACACAGACTAATCAGACATGATGATCAAGGAGACTAAACTGCACAGGTAAGGGACAACTAAACTATCTTTCCTCTGAAGAATCAGGGCCAGCTCCAGGCAGAACATCAGAATAATAAGTCCCAGTGGTGTAATTGCTGATGGAAATGTTCAGTTGGATGCTCCCTTAATTACACTGCTCTTGCATGATCTAATTATTCTGGTCATTCTTGAGGTAGCTGATGTCATGAAAGGAAGGAGAGAAAAAAAACAACAGTTTAAGGACTTGAATGTTGCCTTTACTCCCGCATAGTTGTTAATTACTGAGGCTAAGTGCACCATTAATCGATTAGGTGTCTTGACACAATATCTCATATCAGTCTTAGCACTCCGGGAAGCAGCTTGAGGAAATACGAGGCTTTTTTTTCCAAAGGATGACATGCTTTATAGTCTGGATTGTTGAGTCAGCCTTTTATCTACAAGTGTTCCAAGCACCTCACAGACGCAACACTTGAAATGAAAAGGATGTCACTGAACAGTGAAACTTTTATGACCAGGCTCCTGAGTGGCACAACAGAAAAGCTTTCACTCTATCATCAGGAAACCACAAGGTCGAATCCTAACGATGCCACAGCCATGTATGGCCAAACAGTCCATGCTTTCTGGGTGGGACTGACGGCATCACTTTCACCCGTCAAATACAGCAACATTAGCCAACTGTGGGCTCATTTATGCAGAATTGGGCGGATCTCTCTCTCTCTCTCTCTCTCTCTCTCTGTCGAGCTACACATGTACTCCTGAGATACCAATGATCCTGACCCCTTCTGCTCTCTGGACCTCCCTGATCCAGCCTGATGCCCTACTTCTGGCTGGAGTTCTCATCATCTGAAAACCACTCACTGCTGCTGCGGATTGCCCCAAATGGACAGCCTAAAAATTAACGAGACTACTGGGGATGGTACCACTTACAAACCATAAAGATGACTCAGGACTGCAACTGCTACAAACAGTTTGCTACAATGGTTTAGGACTGCAATTGCTACAAACAGTTTTGCATTCAATTCTCCATCATTGAAAAGTTGATAACTTCAACAAAGTAGACTTCAGGTTAAAACTATAATGAATTCATAAATAACTCTGATGCTCATATTCGTAAGTTGCTCATAAGCTCCTGGTTACACAATTACACTTTTTGGCTATATAGTATACACGTTATAGAGGGAAATTATTTACAATCGCTCTATCCAGTGTCACCCAGATGAGGATGGGTTCCCTTTCGAGTCTGGCTCCTCTCAAGGTTTCTTCCTCGTCTCAGGGAGTTTTTCCTTGCTACTGATGCCTCTGGCTTGCTCATTAGGGATAAGTTTATAAATTTAATATTTATATCCAGAATTTATATATTTCTGTAAAGCTGCTTTGTGACAGTGTTCATTGTTAAAAGCACTATACATATAAAATTGAACTGAATTGAATAGATAGCACATGTGTCATGGAAGAAGCATGTCATTGTTTTCATTTCTGTTTACCTGCATTCATCATGCCACTTAGCCACAACAAGCACTCTGAGCAACATTCCCAGACAGACTTTCGGTTAAGGGCAGGCAGGAAGAGAGACAAGTGATCCTGACTGCTGTAATCTAGCTGGATCACTCAAAGCTGTATTAGCAGTGTGGTCGTCAATTGCACCTTCATTAACCACACAGACCCAGCATCCTTATTAAACCAATTCATTATTCCTCCTATCGAACAACACTAATAAGAGCTCCCCAGGCCAGCCATGAAGGTGGAGACAGAAAGCACAAGCTTATGTGATGTCTGCAACTGAAGACACAATAAAGCTACAAACCAGCAATAAACATAAGGACAAATAAATGAATCAGGAAGCTGTTACTGGAATGCTGAATACCTGAGTAGCTGAGAGACAACAAAAAACTGAGCAGCTGCACACCACACCAGCTAAACTACAACAAAGACAAATTGGGGGGGGGGACTATGAAAAACACTATGCAACTCTCTTACTGCACCAGCA
Source organism: Pangasianodon hypophthalmus (assembly GCF_027358585.1). Lineage (NCBI taxonomy): Eukaryota > Metazoa > Chordata > Actinopteri > Siluriformes > Pangasiidae > Pangasianodon > Pangasianodon hypophthalmus. Next base: position 15,600,921 of record NC_069717.1, read on the forward strand.
AAGACATGATGGATATATGGCACACTGGCCAGTGCATCCATCATTTGTAATGAAGCTGGATGATTAGGGCAGATCAGGAGCACTTAATCAAAGAGAGACATAATAAAGTGACGTGAAAAGATGGACGGTGTGTGAAAAGAGAAAGAAAAAAATTCTGAGGATCTCCAACAACATAGTCTTATGTCTTCTTCACTCTTTACTACAGCCAAGTACACAGACACTTCATTTACTCTTTAACTATAAGCAGAGCTTCTTTAACAAACCTGAGTATACCGCCTAAAGAAGAAGAGACTAAAGGATGTGTAAAACTAACATGAAAGTCTGGAACACAGTGCTGAAACCTGAGCTGAAGAGAACAAGGAGAGATTTCTCAATGCACTGATTAAGCAGACAGGGGGAAAAAGCTGAGCAATTGCTGACCTTGTACAGTCCCATAGATTCCACAGCTAACCAGCAGCAATTCATCATTTGCCATCTTACATTACATTTAAAGGTTTCTATTTCACCCACTGAAAAATAACCTACCAGTTATAGAAGACAGGGAGCGTGATGTCACATTTCCTGCTCAGACAAAAGGTAAATCCATCAGTGCACGATGGGGAAGGGGACAGGCGAGCAGGGCGCGACAACTAGCCATGAATCATCTCCTCATAACCTGAGGAAGTGAGAACTTCAACTTTCCTCATAGCTATAATTAGGCATTTGGTTCAGCTATCAGACATTCAAGCTAATTATTATTGCAAAGGACCCACTGCAACAATCTGGGGAACCTAAAGACTTTTACAGTCCTCTGTCTTCTTTGCATATTGGCAATATTTTCATTTACCCTTTAAACATGAACCCAGAACAATATGGGAAAAATACGTATATGCATTTTTATTCATTGACAACCCACGGCTGCAATAACAACTGAACAAGTATAAATAATCTGCTACACAATAAACTACCAGGACAAGAAGACCAATTTAAGCTAGTCTTAAAGGGGAATGACATGTAAACACCCATAAAATACATAGGTGTACTGACAAAACTGCATTCTGCTCATGCAGAATGGAAATCACAATCACTCAATTGCTCACACAAATATATTTTTGTGTATATATCCTATGTGTGTTATTTCCCTGTTGATATGCACTGCTCTGCTAACTAAAGAAAGGTCTGCGTTTCCTGAATCAGAGTCTAGGGTTAGAGCACCACCTACAGATGGTGAAACACTCCACTATGCCCCAGAGGTCATCTGAACTGCAGTTGTCACCACTCCATTCTTTATTCACCAGAACCAGAGTAAAAAATGACTTGTTCATTTAAATGGCCATAGAGTCATCTTAAAAAGCCAGAATTTCAAATAGCACCTCATCCATTTGGTGATTGAGAAGACCTGGGGAGACCTGGTTTTTTTTTTAGTGAGTCTAAAGTAATGCAAACGCCATTTTTTTTCAGCAATGCTACATAAATTATTCTGAACAGTTCTTAGATGGACACAGCACTCTGGAAATACAGCACTCTGGAAAAGGAAAGCAACACACATATTTCAATTAAAATCTCTGGGAAAACCATCCACTGTACTGATATCATTTGAGTGATAACAGATTGACTGCCTGATCCACCTCGAGGCACTGTCCACCAAAGCAGCCAGAGATGGATGCTATGACCTTGTGTGAGGAGGACTGACCCAAAAGGCCAATGCTCCAGCAGAGATCAGTCCTCATACAACCTCAGAAAATCACCAGTATCGAGTTGGAACAGATGAACCTTTTCAAATGCTCCACTCTTTGTCCACTGGGGATTTTCAAGGTGTAATCCTCTCCCGAGACACTTAAAGGACACTTCGCTGAGCTCCATATCTTACAGCCTGACATGACATTTAGAAACTGCTTGGCTTTCTGGAGCTTTTTGTTCCAAAAAAAAAAAAGCAAATAGCAATTTGTTGCACTTCATCATGCCATCAAAGAAGACACAGGGTTCAGCAATAGATGTGAGAGCTTCCCTAAGAAAAGTGGTTAAATAGCTGGGTAAGAAAAATCAATTTCCCCCAAAGACTGACCAGAAAGTTTCAATGCAGACTCACTGAATAGAGAGAAATAAGTGGAACATGGTCCATGATCTCTGTTTGGGTGGTGAAGAAGACAGGAAGTTTGTGTAATCAAGCACTACAAGAAGTGCTGCTGATCTGCTTCACTGAGATTTGACCTTATTTAATGGACAAAGAATGGCAAAACCTGTCCCAGCTCAAGCTAATCAATAAATACTTTGAATATTCTCTAGTCATTCATCATCCAAAAATATGGCTGTATGAGATATAGGAAATGCTTAATGTTAATTGAAGGTTAGATCCCTCACACACTCTCTCCCTCTCTCTCTCTAAGACTTGCACACATCAGTGACTTTTTATCTAAGGGAGGAAAATATCCACCGTACTTCCAGAGCTGGTTCTATTTAAATGTAATTGCAGGATGCTCTTGTGACAATCTTCCAGGGAACAGATGCACTCTTACGTTTCCTTCACAGAACATGAAAAATGAATTTGACATAAAGAGTATTTGCCACAGACTGCAGCCATTACCACTTCCTTTCCTCTGTATTCAACACACTTGAGCTTCCATCTGATGCTCTCGAAATATGAATGCAACAGCTACATCATGCTAAGCGTAAATCCACAGTCGCTGTTTAAAACCTATCTACAACATCAAACAGAATGGGGCTCAAGAAATCTGACCTTTTTTAAACAAATGCCACTCAAGCTGCCAGTCTTTTCAACACTGCTGTCACAATCCAGTCCATCACAGAATATTAGAAAGAGAAACACAGCGGGCAGGATGGGGGGAGATTGGTACATACATGTAATTAGAAGCAAATTGAGGCCGCATAATCTATTTTAGGTCATCCAAAATACCATTTACATTAGACAATTAGGCTAATTAAATGTGGGAATAATCAGATAGATGTCTATGTAATCTCTTGCTCGCCTCCAAAAAGCAGCCTAAGCCATTTCCTATGATATCACAGCCAAGGGAAAATTAAAATCATATGCTTCGAAGAAACCACAGCAATGTGAAAAAGCAGAAGAGCAAAACCCATCTCCTCCTACAAAATGAACGCTTCTGACAGAATGCAGATTGAATTGCGAGGAACAAATTAATTGACATTATTATCCGTATGCTGGGGGTGTTTAATTTGCGTTTATAATGTCATGAAAGTACTGCTTCTTTTAATTTTTTTGTCAGCAATTTGTCTTGCACTGAGTCTATTTGTAGATAACGCAGCATAATTTGACTTACTGTATTAAAAAAAATGATTACTGCTCACAAGAAGAAGTGAATACAAGCTTTGTACCTTTGTACCATGCAAAGGTCCTGTTCTAATTTTTAAAAGTCCAAAGTTAAATTAATTACTGTATTTAGCTAGCAGAGTGCATGGACACTGAAAAGTATTGAATCTCGAGCACCTCTTAAACACCAAACAGAGAGAACAATGCCTGACCACATCCACTCATTGCAGGTTCAGTAGTTCAGACCTGACAAAGAGACAAGTGGGCCAATTTAAGAGCCAGCACTCTTTAGCAAAGTTGAACCTGGGCCTGAAACAAAAAGATTCAATTTGGAGACCATTGCATGCTGTGTAATTGGCCAAATATGCCGCTTAATTGCTTTTAGTTCTCCGGGTTTGCTGCCATAACAAGTGGGGGCAGGAGCCCAGAATACTCTGTAAATCTGAATATGGGTGAAAATTCAATTTATCCACGCTGCCCCCTCCGACTTCCAATATTGTTCTAATCACTGCTGGGTCATTAAAACTGAAGCCATTTAGGCAGGATGGAAAACCAGTACTAATTATGTGGCACTCCACAATACCTTCCCCAAGCTGTTGAGCTATTACTCATTATTAATACTGACTTTTTCCAGCAGTCAGAAGAAGCACACATGCTATTCTTATACATGCAAAAAGACAGTGTATATGAAAAGTGGTACACAGTCTAATAATTTATTAGCATAAAACAAAGCTTCTCCCCACAAACACTGATCAAACATACATGACACACACGTCCCCAACGTGGTGTGCCTCCTCTGGAATATCTACTGTACATGCTATGGGTGGATGATAAGCAAAAGAGTATCCTTAAAAACATTTTCACACTATGTATGACAACACAAAAAATGAAATATTTAACATGCAAAACGTGCAGGGGAATTATTACATTATATTTGGTACAAATATATATTTCTGAACCAAAATTATCTTTTTTTGGACCAAGAAGGTGGCATTTACATGAAGGCAGCAACCCTAAGTACACATTTAACAAATAAATCCTACCAAATGAAATAAAGGCACACAGCTTAAACATACTGATGTTTGACTCTACACCTTAATCACAAGCATTACTTTAAAACAACATAACTGCAGTTAGACAGATTAAAGCCAAATTAGAGAGCCAGATTAGAGTCCAAGGCTAAAAAATTAAGTACTGAAATATCCAAAGTGTAGCCAAGCACTGAGGTAAGAAAATAACAAACAACACAATAACCAGCCAAATGAATGTGGAACAAGTTTCTTTCTTTAGACTGAAACCTAAAAGCCTTTTCAAAGACTGCTAAAACATACCTGGTGGCAGGCCAATTGCTAGATTAGAGCTAAATGCCAAATTATCTGTACTTTACTTAACAGGGAACCACAGTTGCCTAGCAGTAGTATTCATCTTATTCTAGATGAAATGTGGGAATATGCATTAGTATCCTCACCCTGACCGCTACTAAATTAAAAAGACTAACATTTTGCCCAGTTTCACCAAATTTCATAAGCTTTTATATGTACTTGCACATAAGCAAACATTTGTGTGTATGTGTGTGTACATTTTTTTTTACAAATGATGTTGCTTATTTTGTCAACTAATTGTTAAAGCCCCGTTTTTAGTGTTTAATTCCATCAGCGAGGAGTGCAGAGAAGTGGAAAGGCAGAGCAGGGGGAAGAGCAGGGAGAACGGAAGGAAGAAGGAGCAGACCCATCTAACAGATCGTCCCCATTCATCATTGATTGGAGGAGAGAGAGGCAGGATCACTTTACTCCATTAGCAGGGCCGAGGGCTGGAGGAAAAGGGTCATGGGCCTCCTTTGTAAACGAGTCATGCAATTGTGCGATCTGTCACTGAAAACATTCAGGCCTATGACAATGGAGAGATTCAGATGACGGCCGTAGACCTGATGGTGCCTCGCTTCCTCGACAACAAGAGGGAGAGAGAGGGAGAGAGACAGAGGAAAAGAGAGGAGTATGGGTTCAGGGCTGCATGACTTCACAGTGGAAGATGATAAGTCGCTCCATTCACATGCGGCCGAGAAAGGATGTGGATGAAAATAACACAACCTTCTTTTCAAAGAAAGAACGCCTACCAAATTAAAGTCAGTTCCCACAGCAACATCCGAACTTTTTTTGTTACAAAAATATACAGAATACTAGTCCAGAACCATTACACAAATCCACATCTTAACGACAGAACCCACTAAACATCCAAAGTGAATGGAAATTAAATAACTGAAATCAATCAGAAAACAAGGTCACACAGGCAATTTGCATTTAAAATAAAGATAATTTCAATAATGGATCACAGCAGACAATTGCATGAAACCATACAACAGACTTGTAGCAGCAGCACTGTCTTAAAGAAATAAATGTGTTCTTTTCAAAAGAAACAAACGTGCCTGATTGTGAAGTTGATTTGTTCTGTTGTAAATCGATGCAAACACAACTCAAGATACTGTGCTTTTCTCTGTTTCAGTAAATCATTCACAACTTTTGAAGTCAAAGACAGCTTCATCACTGAACTGAAAAAAGAACCAGAATATCAAAATGCTATTATTTTAGGATGCACTTCCACAAAAAAAAAAGAGAAAAAAAAAAACAGCAAGCTGCAAGAAAGAACAGAGCAGCTAGACATAACATTTCTTTCAAAACCCAGACCAAGCTGCTCACAAACATAATGGGAGGAGAAGTCAGTACAGCACAGTACTTCACCAAAACAGCACATCTGGACATCTGGAAATTGCAAGTGAGAAACCCGATCTAAACAGTGTTAAAAGCTTTCATTTATAGTGATGAATTTGATTTTAATGTTGCCAGTTATTGCTAACAGACTTTAAAAGGCCCAACAAAACAAGTGTTAGACATCACTGCAAACAAAGGATAAAGGTGGAGGATATAATGAGGAAAACAAAACAATTGCATCTGCCATCTGGGAGTAAAGACACGATTCAGATGTCCGGTATAGCCAAGTATGTATGCTGCATCACCCTCATATTTATTAAGCACATCTCAGGAGACTTGATATGGACCAAGGGTGTGTTGCACTAGACAAGGTTTATTAAAGGCATACTACTGCCCCCCACTGGTTGAATAAAATACATTCTCACCAGTGGTACTTAATAGAAGAGACTAAACATAATTGGAAACATTTGACAATCCTGATTAACTGATGGCATTGACCCCCCGGGACATGCCTGCATTCAAGCTATTTTTGGTGTGAGAATAAATTGTTATTCGCAGACCTCAGTGAACAGCATTTAAAATATGCTATTTTACCGCAGGGGAAAAGTCACCACAGAAAAGACATAGGCCACTAATAAGACCCGGTTCATTCCTTTGCTTATATCTATTTTTAATTATCAGCAAATACCTCTATCATGTCTGACCAAAAAAATTCCAAATAAGTTCCATATGCTTCCAACAGACATGCCCGAAAAAAAAACAAAAAAACTCAAAGCCACTGGGATATGATGAGAAAGATGAGAGGGAGGGGTACAGGAAGACAGACGTAGGGACACTAAGATCAGGAGATCAGAACATCTGGAGGGGGTTTACACACCCCCTCCAGGGTGTGTGTGCTGTAGGGCTTGTTGGCATGTAGTTGGTATAGACCCGGGGGCCAAGTCTGTGCTAATAAGGATCCTATGTTGCGTTTAGTTACAGAGTCTCATCTTTCAACTTCAAACTCCTTTGAAAGCTTTCTCCATCCATACCATAGCTTCCACATACAGCCCTGCACATTCCTTTTTATATTCACTACTTATTTGAAACAGATGCACTCGCACAGGGGGCGTGAGACAAAATAAACTAGAATAGTACGTTATATTGCTATATGGAAGGGCAGAAAGCACTTACCAGTTTGTTTTCTTGCATGTAGATCCTCTGCAGTTTGGGGCAACCCTTCGCCAGCGCTATCAGACCCTCATCACTGACATTGTAGCACTGCCCAAAATGTACGTCCTTCAGCTCTGGGCAGTGTTCACCCAACTGCAGAGAACAGGAAAAGCAACAGCATGAGTATCAGTGGCAAACAAATGCAAGAGCAGAAGTCAATCATTTGGTCAGGTAACTCAATGATTCCCAGCCACTAACATGAAAAGATACTATAATCCATAATAACCTACTTAAAGAAATATTATGTTCAAACTCATAAAATATAAAGTCTTGAAAGCGTAAAGACATTGTTATTAGTCTGTGATAGACTCTTAACAATGTCTTTACGCTTTCAAGATTTTATTTTACTCATAGAGCACTTTATTAGGAACAGTGGTACACCTACTCATTCAGGCAATTATCTAATCAGACAATCGTGTGGCAGCAGTGCATAAAAGCATGCAGAGACGGGCCAGCAGCTTCGAGTAATGTTCACATCAACCATCAAAATGGGGGGAAAAAATGTGATCTCAGTGCTTTTGACAATGGCATGATTGTTGGTGCCAGACAGACTGGTTTGAGTATTTCTATAACTCTGATCTCCTGGGATTTTCATGTACGACAGTCTCTAGAGTTTACTCAGAATGGTGCAATAAAGAAAAAACATCCAGTGTGCAGCAGTTCTGCAGACAGAAACGCCTTGTTGATGAGAAAGGTGAGCGGAGAATGGCCAGACTGGTTTGAACTTACAGAAAGGCTACAGTGACTCAGATAACCACTCTGTACAGTTGTGGTGAGCAGAAAAGCATCTCAGAATGCACAACACGTCGAACCTTCAGGTGGATGAGCTACAACAGCAGAAGACCTTGTCGGGTTCCACTTCTGTCAGCCAAGAACTGAAAGCCAATGCTGCAGTGGGAACAGGCTCACCAAAACTGGACAGATGAAGAATGGAAAAACATAGCCTGGTCTGATGAATCTCGATTTTTGCCGAGGCACACAGATGGCAGAGTCATAATTTGGTGCCAACAGCATGAATCCATGGACCCAACCTGCCTTGTGTCAACAGTCCAGGATGGTGGAGGTGGTGTAATGGTGTGGGGAATGTTTTCTTGGCACTTGGCAAAAAAGAGGATAGAGTGAAGGGAAGAAAAGCTAAAACTGATGAAGTCAGCTTTCTGGTCGGCAGATTGCCAACTCCAGAGCCCACCTACCTCCACTGTTTGAGACCGCCAACAGTGGAGGGTACAAGATGAGGTTGCTAGTCGTCCAGACCCAGAGCTATGGAGGATGCCTTCAGGGTATGTAAGGACAGAGATTGGTGTAATGTACTTGTTAGAAGGAGAAACAACAAAAACTGGAGGTAATTGAGAAAGGCTAATACTTAACCAAACGAAGAAGAATGGAGGTGATAAGCAGACAGAAGCCCAGTCTGGAGTGAAGCCCTGCCCACAATTCACACCTCAGGAAAGCCTAAAACCACATACATATCCGAACAAGCATATACACCAGGATAGTAAAGTTTTATCCTTAATAAGTCCCATTTCCCAGACCAGGCCAATGAATCATCTGGATTTGGCATTGAAACCCCTTGAGTTAAAGACAATCTGAGCTGATCTTTTTTTTTTTTTTAACCATATTAGTTCATCTCCCTGGTCAGCTCAAATACTGCTGGTGTTGTAGGAGGCAAGCAGTCCTCCATGTTTGATTGCAGTCTAGTGTCTTTTGCCCGTCAAAATCAAGATGGACAATACCAATGCCTTACATTATTCTCACCAACATATGATGTTTCATACTTTTAAGTTTCAGCTTCAAGTGTTTCAATCAAAATGACATGTGTGTCAGCTAAGTGTCAACACATTTTTGACTTCCTTATTACTAGACAAACTACTAGACCCTGGTGACTGGAAACGTTTCATTTTCATTTAAAGTGATGGGAAAAACAGAGAACTAATCTCTCTTTCAGACCTGTTTGAGGGCATGGTCGCTCAGTTTGTCCTGGTTTCCCACATGCACTTTCTGCAGCAATGGGCAATGCCACGCCACAGCACAAAGAGACGCATCACTGAGCTGTTTGCAACGGTAGGCTGTGTACTTCAGCAGTCCAGGACACTGAGAGGCTAGAGTGCATACACCATAGTCCTCAACGTTCCGGCAGTCTGAGATGTTCAGTTCCGTCACATTTTGTTTCCAGGATGCAATCTTCACGAGGAGGTCATCTCTCACCTGCAAATCGCACAAGAAATATAATTAAAATTAAAGTAAATAATTCTTTTATGTTCCAGAGGAATTACAGTAATTAGAGTAATTAGTAATTACAGTTTCCACCAGAAAGTTTCACATAAATTTAACAGATAACAACATACAATATTTAGGATACCATATTTAGAGAAATATCTAAGATTTGTTAGGTTCGAACAATGGTAACACTAACTTGTCTCAGCCCACTGAGATCAATTTGCTTCCAGAACTGGAAGTCTAAGCAGAGGTCACGCCAATATTTGCAGACCAGAGAGGCACTAAGACAACGCTCCTTCACCGACAAGTGAGAGAAAACCTAAAAAAAAAGAAAAGATATAGAGTCAGTTAGACGATTGGTTCCAAATTGCAGAGCAGGAGGGCCAGAGTGTAGCATTTCAGTGATTTCCCTGCTCTAATACACTCACTAAACCTGGGAATTACATGTGAGTGGAATCACGTGTCATGGAACATCACCAAAACGCTGAGCTCTAGTCCTCCAGCAGAGAGACTAACATAATTTAAATACAACAACAATTGACAAATCAAAATCTAGGCACACTGCAGCTGTCACAAAGGTTAAAAATGAACCTGATTCAGAAGGTCAGTTATGGTAAAAGAGTAAAATGGCTAGAAATTAGAGACTATGTATCACTTTAGTCATTAAAAAGATGACAGATGACCATCATCTAGTTATGCAAGTCATAGCTACAATTCTGAAGACAATAATTTTTCTGCAAATTAGGTATGACACACTAAAACGACAATCCAAATGATCTAGTAAATTTCGTGGACCACAGGTTCCCAACACTGGTCCTGGAGTACCCTTTGTCCTGCACATTAGGGATGCACTGATATATCTACCAGCATAGGTATTAGCTGATTGTTTAGGAACAGAAAACAATCAAAAGAGGAAAAATTATGCTGCCACTGATGCTTTAGATGGAGGTGTGTGAGGGACTGTTTTCATTCCCACTCCCGTCTGCTCTCAAAAGATTCCTGAACAATCCTGCCCACTTCTGCAGGTATTAGTTTTGTTTTCATCTGCCCACAATACTTTCTAACAAACAAATCATTTTAATATAAACTAATTAGTAAAAATTTAAACCATTATAACCCTTAGCAGAATAAGGATTTCCTGCAAGCTTCATATCTGACCAGCTTCATATTGAAGAGAGATCAATCCACTGTGTCAGGACTTCAGTAAAGCTACATATTTCTAACTAGGCCTTACCAGATGAATAGATTTGCTTACAGGCCTATTCAGATTGGGCTAATTCTACACGGGGAGGTAGGGCATTGTAATTATTACCCCTCTAGTCCTGTCCAAATCCATCATGTCAGTCATTTTTACAAACTGAGCCTGCATGCGTCAGATTACACCTTGTATCACCTTCTATAAAATGACCAGTGGAAATAACTCCAAGTGATAAATACCCAATACGAAGTGACATGTCAATAAAGATTCTATTATAAACTGTGGGAAAGAGGTTTTACACTTTTTCTACACTATGACAACACTCCAGGAAATGCTCTTTTTTACCGTCTCCTGCTGAAACCAAAACATAACCAAGTATTGGCCAAGTTTAAAACAAGGAATAATAAAATACAGACAAAGTTTCAAAAGTCTTGTCAGAGAAGCAATGCGTCTGGGGGTTTTATGTAAGTTATTGATTTCCTAACACAGCTGTAACCTACATAGTTATGAGCATGTAATCTACTAATGATCAAGCACAATTTGTGTGGCCACAAGCACTAAAACAAGCATTTATAAAAAAAAAAAAATAAAAAATAAAAAATAAAAAAAAAAAAGGTCAAAACAACCAGTAAAAAAACGGGAGGGTAAACTGGGAAAGTATGGGCAAACACAGTCCTCGACCACTGATTAAACCAAAACAAAGCCCTTTATATAATTTCCTATATTCTTATTAAGTCTCTAAAGGTGATCACAAATAGCAGTAAAGAGCACCACATGCATATAAAAAAACATCATAATGGGACCCTTCATAATGGGAAGGCAGCTTAACCCTGCCGACCCAAGTGCACAGACCTTGAGTAGTATGGACGAAGGTAGGTGGTTGATTCGGGACGTGTCCATGATCTCAGCACTCTTGCCTTCCTCTGCCACACTACTGTGGGTGAGAAGGCAAGAGGAGGAAGAGGAAGAGGAGATCTCAGGGTTCTTGTCATTGCTTAAGTTATGACCTGAGTCCACCTGAAGCCCCACAAGTGAGCTCTCCTGCTCCTCTGAGAGGGAAGACGAGGAGGAGGAAGGCAGTGGGCAGAGCTGGGGTAGTAGGGCCTGGCTGGCATTCTTCTCATCCTCTTCACTCTCTGTTGTCTCCTGTGAAGTGCAGCGCGGCTGCTTGCATGGAGCCAGTGGCTGCGGCTCGCCACTCTTGCGCTTACACACCATCTCCGAGTAGTCGGTGCAGAAGAGCGCTGGTGGTCCAATGAGCCTAGCTGGCACGGAGGAGAGCAGGCTCCGGCCCTGGCACTCCCACACTGCCAACTCGGCTGGCGACAGAAGAAATTTGGCACAGTCCTCAGGCGAGCTCAGCTTGGCCAGTCTGGAGTCGGACTGGCACTCAGCGTCGAAGCTGTCACTGCTGTTGCTGCGGATGAAGAAGCAGAGCATGCACGGGCCCCGAAGAAAGCAGCTCCTCCTCTTCTTCTTCTTGCGCAGCGTCTGCGGTCTCTTCTTCAAGCGGAGGCCATTTGTTGAGAGAAGATGGCCCATATAGATGACTCACACTGGCTCTGGTAAATGTGATGAGTAAGAAAACAGCGGCATAACTGACGTTGCAAAGCAATAAAAAGAAAGAGCAATGTTTTACTCACAGCATAAACAGGAAAATTAAATGTATACATACTGACACAAGAAAGTTGAGACAACTGTCCAATATCAAAATAGTTAGCCAACTTGTGTGTGGAAAAGAGCGCACAGGTTCATAGCATTCAAACTGAACACAATACCTTTCCAAACCACTCCACTTCTTGTGAGTTGATATTACTGGACAAAAGCAAACCTATATACTAATATATGCTATATGCTAACATATCCTCCCAGCCAATAACTTAATAATACTGCTAAATTAGCAATAGTGTCATACATGCAGGGTGTAGGAAGCATAATATTTTCCCACAGCATATCCATAACAGTACAAATCAGTGAAGCTTAATCAGACTTAGAGACTTCTCTTAAATTATCTGAGTACTGAATAAGATGTGAAATTGTGGTTATGTGTTTGTGTGTGTGTGTGTGTGTGTGTGTGTGTGTGTGTGCGTGCGTAGATAGATAGATAGATAGATAGTTACAGATCCCCTAACTGAATCTGGGATGCACACTAAATAACACTTTGGGTCGATGTAAACAGTGTTATTGACAAATGTGCATGTTTAACTATCCAGTTCTTGTTGAAATAAAAGTTGAATAAATTTAAGCCGTTATCTGAAACACCAGAGGAGTCGAGCTGGCTGTTTAAACAGGTGTGTGAGTGTTATTTATTGTACCTGACTTTGTACAACTCAGTCTCATGTTGTTGTGATAGCCTAGCTAGCTAATGTTACAGCTGGGAAATACCATACGTTGTTATGATAGCTTGTGAGCTAGTTTGTTAGCAAATATCGATGAGAAAACACAACTGTTTCCTCACCAGCAGCTGCCGCGGGTTGGAGCAGCTCCGTCCCGCGCGCTCATAATCCGCGTGCACAGCACAACCAAGTAAAGAGCAGTTCATTAAAACGCAAACAGGGTCTTAAGAACATATAGCAGCTGCCTTAACGGTGTGTCAACTCGCTACTTCAGGCTGAAACCCAAATTGCTCCTACCGCTCTTGTAGTGCACTATATAGGGTGCATACGACGTTATGTCAGACTCGACATAATAGTGCACTCGTATAGGGAGTATGGAGGCTTTTAACATTCTGCGTCATTCTCTTTGCAGTTTGGAAACACTTCCGGTATCGACACTACAAACGGAAGTCCCGCCTCAGCCGACGAAAGTTAAGCACAATTGTAATTGGTGGAGCAAGCTGTCTGTATTCTCACGGTTCCGGTTTTGTGGAGTGTGTGTGTGTGTGTGTGTGTGTGTGAGAATGTGTCAAGTGGTGTAACTAACACAACAGCTGATGGTGTAGAGCAGTAAAATGTGTACACATCCTTTACTCCACTTGTATTTTGGGAATGTTTGACTATGCTAGCGTGTGTGCGGAGTACCATGAGCTGCTCCAGTCGGTTTTTTCCCGTGTGGAAATACATTGTGAATACTTTTGAGAACTGACACTTTGAGTTGGGTTTCAGTATAAAGCGCTCTGTGGTAGAAAATGTGTGTTGGTTTAAAAAAAAAAAAAAAAAAAAAAAAACAGGATGGGCGTCCTCCCCTGAAGAAAATGCCAGAAATAGCATGGGCTTGGCTCCGGCTCTGGGAAAGTGCTCCACACAGCAGGAGAAATGGCTGCCAGTTTGCCAGTAACGCAGCAGATCTGCAGCTCTGGACCCCCGGCTTCTTCAGCCACATGTGCCATTCCCATCGCAGAGCTGGACGACTGCCTCATCTACGATCGGCACGGGGTCTGCGTTACTTTTAAGAGCTTATACCAAAACCACAAAGCTATCATTATTTTTGTGAGGGTAAGAGAACCGTTATACTGTTTACTTTAATGTCAGGTTTAGTTATTATACCTAAAGTTAAAAATCGGTGCTGCTTTTGAATTTGTGAGCAAGAAGTAGAGTACACATGATACCTGAGGTCATTACATTCAGTTTCATTGTGCTTTCCCTACTCCAAGACCCCTTCAAACACACACACACACACACACACACACACACACACACACACACACACACACACACACACACACACACAGAGAGAGAGAGAGAGAGAGAGGTTGCCTAGCACTTGAGAGAAGGTAATAAACTGAAATGTGCAGTCAGGGACTCTGAAACCAGAAGAAGAAGAAGATGTTCTTCTGAGCTCCTGTCCTCTGGTATTCTGCTGTTCATGTCCTCCCCTGACTGTTAGTCGCCCTCATGGACCTTCTCCACCAAGAAGGTGCTGGTTCTGGAGCCGGTGCTTAATCTTGGGCTTTATTGTGTGTAAAAAGCTGGTTTCAGGTTCTAGCACCAAAACACTGCTAGTCTGCACCAAGAGCCCTTAGCATCTTTATTCAGCAACACGGTTTAACATCTTTATTCAGCAACACGGACAAGTCAAATTATTTACACGACACCTTTAAAATGAGGCATAACTGTGCAGGAGTTGTCAACATTGTCCTTAAACAACACACACTTTTCTCATGTGCTTCATGTTGAAAGCTTTAAAATGCTAAAATAACAATGTCCTTTTTATAAAGTCACACAAACATCCTGTTTATTTTATTTATTTCAAATGACTGTTTTTCCTGAAAGTGATTACTTTGAGTAAATCATGATAGGTTGGCATTTAGCATTACCCACACTTAGCAGTCAATTCATTGCAGTCTTAATTGCTAATGCTAACCAGACAGAAGTTTAAAACCATATTCATAAATATAACTAAAACAATCATCATCAGTGTTAACATACGTGTTAATAATCTTTATTATCTCAGCTGCCAAGGCTTAAATTCACCTGTCAGCATCTGCTACCTGGGATGGTATGTTATTTGACTGATGAACATAAGTATTCTCTTTATAAAATGAAAAACAATCATAAATAAGAACATTTAAGTAAAGAGTCTGTTTATTGGCAAAGAAAACTAACATTATATAGGTCATTTTATCTAACTTAGTCCTACTTTGTTATTTTAGACAACTAACATTTGCCAAGATAGAGAGTTAATTTGTATAATTTATCAAATACAAATTATTAAAAGGCATTCTGTAAGATTGATAAAGTGACACAAAACCTATAAAATATTTTATTACATGTAACCTGATAAATCTCATGTAGACTTAGTCATACCTCCCCAAAGTCGGATTCAGAACAGATCCTGACCTTTCTGCTCTCTGGGATTGCTAATGCTGATAAAACATTTGAGGAGCTGTGTGCTGACTTCTGACATGCTTATTGGATATGTTCTCTGTATATTAAGAAACTTTCCATCTGATTTTTAAACTGGTTGAAATTCAAGTTGGTTCTAAAAATGGGATTATTCATTTCTTAAGCAAGGTGTATACAAGAATTTTTGATGATGACTATACTGTGAGCTATCATAATTTACCATGTTGCAACAGGAGGTTATTCTGAATAATATTTAGTGGAACCAATGCAAAACTCATAATAATTACAGAAAATAAGAGAATTATTTTATGGCTTTTCTAGTGATGCACAAAATGAAAATTCTTGGCCACAGCTGAAATTTAGACCATACTGGAAGTACAGTACATGCAGTTATCTAACGAGCCAATTATAACAGCAGTGCAAAAAAAAAAAACATGCAGATACAGGTCAAGAGCTTCAGTTAATGTTCACATCAAACATCAGAATGAAGAAAAAGTGTGATCTGTGATTTTGATCGTGGCGTGGAAGTTGGTACCACACACAACAACAGTCTCTAGAGTTTACACAGAATGGTGCGTAAAAACAAAAAACATTTAGTGAGCAACAGTTCTGTGAGTGGAAACGCCTTGTTGATAAGAGAGGTCGGAGAAAAATGGCCAGATTGGTTCGAGCTGCCAGGAAGGATATAGTAACTCGTATAATCAGTCTTTACAACCGTGGTGAGCAGGAAAGCATCTCAGCAAGCACAAAACATCGAACCTTGAGGTGGATGGGCTACAACAGTAGATCTGAGGCCATCATGGGCACAGGCCCATCAAAACTGGACAGTTGAACATTAGAAAAAAAAAATCATCTGGTCTTTTTCCAGTCTTCATCTGTCCAGTTTGGGTGAGTCTGTGCCCATGATAGCCTCAGACTCTTGTTCTTGGCTGACATTCTTGTTCTTCTGCTCTTGTAGCCCGTCCACCTCAAAGTCTGATGTCTTGTGCTTTATGAGATGATTTTTCTGCTCACAACAGTTATAAATAGTGCTTATTTGAGTACCTATAGACTTCCTGTCAGCTCAGACCAGTCTGATCATTCAACTCTGATCTCTCTGATCAGCGATCAGTAAATCTTATCAGGAAAATTCTAGAGATTGTTGTGTGTAAAAATCCCAGGAGATCAGCAGTTTCTGAAATCCTCAAACCATCTGGCACCAACAACCATGCCATGGTTAAAGTCACAGCGATCACATTTTTCCCCATTCTGATGTTTGATGTGAACATTAACTAAAGCTCCTGACCTGCATCTGAATGATGTGCACATTGTGCTGCTGCCACATGATTGGCTGATTGGATAACTGCATGAATGAGCAGGTGTAATGGTGTTTCTGTTAAAATGACTGGTGAGTGTGTATTTATTGTTGTTGTTGTACATCCATGTACTGTATACTTATACTGTTGCATTAATTTAATAATAAACATGAAAAGAATTCATTAATAAAGGCTGGTGGTTTGATAGTGTATAACTACAGAATTATTAACCCTTAGAGGTCATGTGTGATGCTGGCATTTAATTTCTGAAATTTCTTCTTCATTCACTTCATTATTGAAAACTGAGCCTTGTCACTAAGACATTTCTCCACACATGCTAATGTGTACAGAGTACGACATGTAGAGATTTGTGGAATTTCATTTAAAGGAAGTACAGGAGATTTACCAGTTGCTTTGTTTTGACAGAATTTTTTGTGCTACACATGTCAGGAATATGTTGAAGACCTAAGCAAAATACCAAAGCAAATGTTATTGGTGAGTGCAATACATCAGCAATGACCGATATTTTACACATGGTTTGGTTTTGTCATCCTTTAAAGATGTGCATGGAAAAAGCATGTCTCTTTGCTGCTATAGGATGCAGATGTCCGTCTTATTGTCATTGGGCAGTCAGGCTATTCCCATTTAGAGGTAAGTCACAAAACAGTTTAGAATGTGATGTGTCTGAATAAATCAATATCAGTACGTATTGTTCATTTTCAGATGTTTCTTGTAGGCATTCTGCTCGCTGACAGGCTATCAACATGAAATTTATGTTGATCCAGAGCGACATATTTATAAGAAACTTGGGTTGACAAGAGGGGAGATCTATGGGGAAACAGGTAAAATAAATAAATAAATACTCTCCTGTTGACTTGTTGATGTTGACTTAATTTTAAGTGTAAATAAGGAAAAGTGGAAAAGCATCTTGTTCCAGATTAGTCTGAAAGAAGCAACAGCTTCAAAGCTGTTCTTTTTTTTTGTCAGTTGAGATAAAATACTCTAAAATATCAGAGCTGGTGTGAGTCATCCTAGAAGTCTAGGAATTGTAATTCACAGTCACAGCTGTCCATGGCAGAAGGTCTAAGTGGCAGTGCACATGGCATAACCCAGCTCAGTTACATTCCATGTCATTACCCTGAAAAGAAATAAAGCCAAAGACCCACCAGCAAATGTTTGGACAGCTTATCGCAGAACCACAGGCATTTTAACAGAGTAAAGCCTTCCCCCGTCAACAAGACCTTGTATTTGAGCTAGCTAACATTAGCCAGCCAGCTCGCTACCTTTGGTCTCAGAGACACGGAGCCCAACTGACAGGTTGTAAACTCTACAGGCATGTGTGAGCAGCACACTGGTGTATCATAACAGAGAAATCTCTCTGAAAATCTCATTGAATTACTATTTTGTTAAACATCACAAAGACTTTCACAGCAATGAATGGTTATGGTTCTCTGGTTTTCTAAGCAGAATGTTTGAGTTTAAATCCTAGAAATCCTGGCCCCTTGAGCAACAGTGCTATGTAAATATAGTGATGAATTTTTTTTCTGATATCTGATTGCTCTCAGGCTCTCAAAGCCCACATGTGAAATCCAGCATACTTGTTGGCAGTATAAAGAGCATGTGGCGAGCCATGACCAGTCCTGCCTTTGATTTTCAAGGAGATCCTCTCCAACAAGGGGGAGCACTCATCATTGGCCCAGGTGACCAACATATCTTAAACCTAGTCAACATTTAAAACAACAGATATTATCCCAAATTGTTGTGCAGGTCAAATTAGTTTGTATAACAATGGACAGCACAAACCACTAAACACACAGTGCAATATGTAAAATACACTAAATGGAATATACAATGTGTAATAAATAACAAGGCACCATACACATGACAAGTATGAAGCTATATTTCCCATCCTTGAATTTCAACAGAAATTAAAAAAAAAAAAAAAAAATTACTGCTACTGGCTCTTATCTAATAGATAATTTCATCTCCTCATTTTTGCAGGTCCCAACGTTCATGCAGCACATTTTGACATGAATCGATTTAACCATATGCCCATAAACAGGTTGCTTCAGCTGGCTGGAATGCAGGTGGTCGACTTTAACAGACATGCCAAGATTATTGACATATGAGATAGGAGCCATTTCACTTTAGATCTGCACTCAGCTTTTAAACAGGGTTTTAAAGAGCACCTCTTTGTTAGAATGCATTCATAAAGAAGACATGACAGCAAATCTACTGAGATCTGACGAGACTTCTTTGATTATATTCTGGGATAATCTGAACCCCATACCATTTCCAAAACCTGATCCACAAATCCTAAGCCTACAGTTAACCTCTGTGGATTAAAAGGGAATCAAATTCATCCCTCACTCACGCACTCACGTTTAGTGACCGCTTTATGCAACTATTACAGAAGGTTCAAACGCACACAGATGCTCCAGAAGGAAAAACCATGCATTAAGAGCCAGGGGATGAAAACTTTTGAACAGAATGGAGATGTGTACATTTTTCTTATTTTGCCTAAATATTGTATTTTTTCATTTAGTACTGCCCTTCAGAGGCTACAGAAGATAGTTACATGTTTCCCAGAAGACAAAATAAGTTAAATTTACCCTGATCTTCAAATTCAAAAAGTTTTCACCCCCCTGCTCTTAATACATGGTTTTTCCTTCTGGAGCATCTGTGAGCATTTGAACCTTCTGTAATAGTTGCATATGAGTCCCTCAGTTGTCCTCAGTGTGAAAAGATGGATCTCAAAATCATAGTCATTGTTGGAAAGGGTTCAAATACACAAAAATGCTGGAAAACCAAAGAATTTGTGGGACCTGAAGGATTTTTCTGAAGAACAGCAGGCAGTTTAACTGTTCAGGACAAACAAGGGACTCTTGAACAACTATCACTATACAAAAAAACACAGCTGTGGATCATTCAGGTAACAACACAGTATTAAGAATCAAGGGGATGTAAACTTTTGAACGGGGTCATTTTTATAAATTCAACTATTATTTTCTCTTGTGGACTATATGTAAACATCTTTTATGTGAAATATCTTATTCAGGTCAGCACTAAATAAACAATAACATGCATTTTGTATGATCCCTCTTATTTTGGTAAAATAATAAACATTTTGCAGATTCTGAAAGGGGGATGTAAACTTTTGACCTCAACTGTAACTAGCCATTCAGTCTACGGGTATATATAGTACAGCACAAAGCACTTACAGATCTCAGGCAATGAAGTGACTGGCATTAATATAGCTGATATGGGTTGTACAGCTGTATGGATAAAAGACCTAAAGGAGCAAGCACAAAATTCATTACCAGCCTCCATCTATGAATAGTGCCATTTCAGCAGGACTTCTTCCTGCTTCTGCATGTACCTATGGTTATGTAGCACAAGTTTAAATAACCTGTACATTCCTATGTATCTGCTTGTTTTTGTCCGACAGAAATATGCTATGTTTTTGAAAGATTAAAAATTTTCTTTGCGAAACCTTGAATATTTTAATGGATAATCAACAAACATGACAATATGCTACAATTTTTTCCTATAGACAGAAAAGGCTTTTTTGTCTAATAATGAAAATTGACAGTTTTAAATGATCTTCTTGTACATACACTATATGGTAAAAAGTTTGCGGACACCTGACCATAACATTCATACAGCATGTGCTTGTTGAACGTACCATTCCAGATTTAGTCCTCCTTTGCTGTTATTATAACCTCCACCCTTCTGGGAAGGCTTTCCACTAGATTTTGGAGCGTGGCTATATGGATTTGTGATCATTCAGCCACTAGAGCATTAGTGAGGTCAGGCACAGATGACGGGTGAGGTGGCCTGGGGTGCAGTCAGTGTTCCAGTTCATCCCAAAGGTGTCCAGTAGGGTTGAGGTCCGCCTCTGTACAGGCCACTCGAGTTCTACCAATCCAACCTTGGCAAAACATGTCTTCATGTGATAATGGCAAATTTGTGGCACCAGTTTGGGGAAGAACCACATATGGGTGTTGATGGTCAGGTGCCCTCAAACTTAGCTATATAGTGTACATATGCAGGGTGGACAACAGTGGAGTTGTGTGTATTAAGTGGCAAAAGTGTTGTTTTGTGCCTCACACTACACTGTAGCTACCATGGCAGTGTCACTGCTGTGCTGACAATGATCACCACCCAGATAATATCTGGTCAGAGGAGGACCTTTAGTGAGCTGATGGAGAGAGTGGAAGGCGGCTGGTAAACAGATGAACAACAGTGTGTAATAGTTTGTAGTGACTGTGCACCCTGTGGTAATGCACGTTATAGGTGTAGTTGAGAAAGTAGCTACAGAGTGTGCCACGCCCCTCCCACTCCTGCCAGGAGCTTTGAAGGTGTCGCACATGATTTTTGCTGCTCGGGTTGAGCTCCTCCTGACTCTACTGCAGGGTTGAGAAAGTTTTTCTCACAACTTCAGCCTTTTCGTGATGTCGCGTGCGGTGACGCGGCGCAGCTGATGGCGCAGTGACGTCACGCCGACAGGACTCAGAAACTTGCCCTATACGCATCGGCGGTGAGCCGCAGAAAAGCCCTTCGATACAGCGACTGGAGCAGTGGAGTATTAGTGATTTAGCCTTTGTGCCGACGTTCTTCTGGAGCTCGGAGAATAACCCGAGAGAGACAAAGCCAACTCTGCACATACGGATTTGAAATGTGAGAGATGAGCGCGTGAGCAAGCGAAGCATGAAGCGTAAGCGCCAGAGACGAGCTGAGGCGAGGAAAAGGCTCTGCGCTGCAAAGAGGGAGGACGACAAGCCCAAATCTGACATTTACCTCGGGATAACAGGTAAATATGCCCGTGTAGAGGATTTGTTTGCTGCTAATTTATTAAGAAACCGCCATTTGAAGGCCTTCTGTTTATAGTGACTCAGCGGAGAATACGTAGTTCCTAAGCAGGACAGTCTACACAATGGCAAATCCTACCGGGAGGCTAAGTGAAGTTAGCCTAGTGTAAACTTCAGGCGAGATATTACACACCTGACTATGCTGGAATGGATTTGAGGAAGAACGGGGGCATGCAGTAGGCTAGATTATTAAACTCCAAGCTGTTTAAGGAATGTATAGTTGTCACATTGTTAGATGGCTTTCATTTCGATGCCAGAGCTTCTACTGTGTGTGTGTGTGTGTGTGTGTAACTATCACAGTGTACATGATGAAACGCCTGAAAGACTTCTGCTTCCAAGATAAATATTGTAATGTTTTGCTTTTAATCGTAGTTTTTATATTTATCGCGTTACAATAACAGCTGTGTGAGCTATCATTCCATATAGATCACAGCATTACATGCAGAACTAGTTAGAGGATCAAAGCTTTGAGTCAGGCGCGGTTCTATTGGCTGGTGGAAGCTCCTCTCCTTGGCAACGCTGCTTGGGCAACGTTCCAATTAGAAGAGCTTCTGCCCCCTGCGCTTAGCTTAAAATTCTGGAGGGCGGGGCCTAAGATGATTGACACGTCAGTTGCACCTCTCAGCCAATAGAGTTTTGAGGAAAGGTTTGTACTGAAGAGGGTGAAAGTCGGGCAGGCGTGTAGTGAAAGGACGGGCGAGATTTAAATCCTGTCGTTCTGGGCGGATTTCATAAACTGATACAAGTGTAACCGAGCTCTCTGTCGGGAATATTTAAAATATGTGGCATGCCCAGATTTTATGTTGAGGTAGTACAGACGCTAAAAGACGCTAAAGCAGAAGGTAGTAACGGACGCAAGCTTTACTTTTATGTGTAAACGGTAACATTGTAGTGTGCGCTTCGGCTTGTTATTAGAGGCTAACTCGACGTGGCTACAAACTTGGAGTCTTTTTTTGTGCTGGAAATTGAGCGGGACAATAAAAACTTAGAGTTCACCTCTTCCAGCGACTCAGCATGTCGAAAGAAAACAGCGACCCTATTAACAGCATTGAATTCATCAAAGGTGAGTTTTATTGTCGTGTAGGTTAAACACATGAATTCAGAATCAAGTTTAAATGAAATTGAGTGTTTTCTTTGTCCGGATGGTGCTCGGATCTCCGTCCAACAGCTACTTCCGGGACGCAAATTCAAATCTGCAGCAGCAGGCACGTGCCCTGTTTATTTTTCAGCCGTGTGGTTTTTGCACAGCGCGAGACTGTAGGTTTACTCCACAGCCTGAACAATTAGATACTAGATAACATGTTTCTGAATTGCAGATCAGCTGTATTTCGCTATCCTCAATCAGAAGATCAGGAGCACCCCTGAAAGACACTGTTTCTGCATAGATGAGGAACTCTCCTATGAGAAGTAAGTACTGATTTTGAGTTGAGTTGAATTGAAAGTACTGAATTGTGATTACAGTTAAATGGGGAACACTTACTTATTCATGATAATGCTGAATATCATGATGTATAGCTTATGAGCTTAGTCTGTCAGTAGGTCCATATTTCTTTTTTATACTTTTCTCTATGTAAACAGCTTTTATGCGGACTTTGGACCCCTCAACCTGGCTATGTTTTATCGCTTCTGTTGCAAACTGACCAAGAAGCTCAAGGTAATGGAGTTTTTATCACTTTAAGATCAAATTATTAAGGCAGACCTCTCACTGATTGACAGTCTCAACAATGCTTACTGTATTGCATTAAATCACCAAGATCACTGTAATTATATTATATACGCTCCACATGGAGTTAAGAGTTGATGGTATAAACATTTGTATTTTCTCCGCTGCAGTCTGTGACACATGCCAGAAAGAAGATTGTGTTCTTTACCTGTGGGGACAAAAAGAAACAAGCAAATGCTGCCTATTTAATAGGATCATATGCTGTGAGTATTTAATTCATTGAAGTATGCCTGTGCAGGGTATAAGTAGAAGAAACTGATCCAATGATTATGTACATGTAGTCGGCTTAATTACCTGGAATTGGTTTGTTCACTACTTTTGAGTCATTAGCTGATCAACTTCATCGTGTTACTCTAGTTGTGTTTAATACTCTCGTTCAGGCATAGAGACTTTGTGACTGGAAAAAAACACTGGCAGCATTAGAGGAAATGATTATATTCTTTACTGTCCTTTGCTCTTTTGGAGTGATTGTGCAACCCTTACTCTCCTGGAGTGTGATTAAAATAGAGAAGTTTACAATAGTTGGATTTTGAGAACACTTCTGCTTAAAAGAAAAATGTGTAAAATAATTTCAAAAGCATTTAAACTCCTAAAGCGCTTGTTAAAATGTAGGAGGATGTTTTGCTTGTTTTTTTTTCCCCTGAAGGTGATGCATCTCCAGAAAACACCAGAGGAAGCATACAGCCTACTAGTCTCCAGAAACGCCACTTATCTTCCTTTCCGGTAAATGCTATTTTAAATAACTGCTTCATTTGTCTGTAACAAACTACAGGTCTATGGTGAATACAGAAGTTCTTTTTTTCTGTTACAGAGATGCTTCATTTGGAACTTGCATGTACAATCTGAATATCCTTGATTGTTTACGTGCAGTGCACAAGGTAAACTGGAACCTTGTTGTAATGAATTGACACATGTAATTTACGCACATTACAATACATGAGTCTCATGTTTGTTTTTCTGTTAGGCGCTGCAGTTTGGCTGGCTAGATTTCTCCAACTTTGATGTGGAGGAATATGAGCATTATGAGGTGCAGTGATTCTCTGATGTTCTTCTCTGATTGTATTGAAAGGTTGTGAAAAATAACATGAGCAGGTCTTTAAAGTGTATATAATTAAATGCACCTTTGTTCCACAGAGAGCTGAAAATGGAGATTTCAACTGGATTATTCCAGGAAAATTTTTGGCCTTTAGTGGTCCACATCCAAAGAGCAAAATTGAGAACGGTAAATTAGGAGATTCTAATCCACTAAAGGCAGATAATAACCTGTGGTTGATATGTATTAGCTGCATATTGTAAAAGTTTGGTTTACTGATTTCCCCAGGTTATCCTCTCCATGCTCCTGAGGCCTACTTCCCATATTTCAGGAAGCACAACGTCACCACTGTCATACGCCTGAACAAAAAAATGTATGATGCCAAACGGTTCACAGATATGGGTTTTGACCACCACGACCTGTTCTTTGTTGATGGGAGCACACCTAACGATGCCATAGTCAAAAAGTTCATGAACATCTGCGAAAATGCGGATGGTGCCATAGCTGTTCACTGTAAAGGTAAAATGCACACTTTTTGGCTAATTGTTAGTTTAAGGTGTCCAATAACATCATGAAGAATAATTTGAATATCATAACTCCTGTAGACCAGCGGTCCAGGTCAACTGGTAGACCATGGTCTGGATTTGACCCTAGCAAAATATTTCAGCAGACTGAACCAAACACTCAAAATTCTGTAACAGAACCCATAGGTTTAGGGGGGAAACGGGCTGTAATTTAGCAAGTCTAGTTGTTAAACATGAACTTAAGAGAACTGCTTCTGTAGCAGATAATTGTTTGTGGCCAATCATGTAAATTATTTTCCAGAGTGTGCTCATTAAGAAGGAAGAGTTTTCACAGATTTTTTTTTTTAAAATAGACTTTTAAAATTTCATTTACCCTCTTCCATCTGATTACTAAACTGATGACATGGCTTGTTGAAGGAAAAATGTAAAGGATGAAAGCACAGTGTTTGGATGATTGGACAGAGAAGTATGCATTTATTCTTCATGTCAAGTTCAAAACAGATGTCTTCATCTGTTCAGAATCTGTGGTGCTAGTCAAAATTGGTAATGTGAAGTGCCAATGTGAAACTGAACCACTTCACTGATATACTATTTATAGCCATAAACTAATCACTGATGATTAAGCCTTAAAAGGTGACTGTTTTCACCATTGAGTCATTGTATTTGCTTATCCGAACTTTTGTATCCTTGGAATTACACGTTGTTGGATTGTCAAAAATTTTATTTGAATAACCTTGCTATAGACAAATCATACTTCAAAGCCAGTGTGGTATTTTGTTATAATTTAACCCTTACATGATTCTGTTAATCAGGTAATCATTTTGATGAACATAAATTTTTTTTAAAAACAAATATCTGATTGTGCGGGTTTCAGCTGGCCTGGGTCGCACTGGAACGTTAATAGGTTGCTACCTGATGAAGCACTTTAAACTGACTGCAGCCGAGGCCATCGCCTGGATCAGAATCTGCCGGCCCGGCTCGGTGATCGGACCTCAGCAGAACTTTATTGAGGAGTAAGTGGGGCTATGGTCAGAGGCAGTGAAAAAAGATGCCTAATTTACCCTGTCTATATAAAATTTCCCATAGATGCCCATTGTGGCATCACTATAATTCAAATCAACCAATCTGTCAGATTTCTGTAATTTGCCAGCACCATATCATGTACCATTTTCCCTAGTTATTATCTCAAACAATACAAAGTGCTGCTTGTTATGCTATGGATGAGGTAAATTTGTAATCTTCTGTGGCATCATCCAACAGTAAGCAGTCCAATCTATGGATGGAGGGCGATCTGTATCGGCAGAAGCAATGTGAACAGGAAAATGGCATAAACAAAGCAGCAGTCACAGGAATACTGTCAGGAGTAGATGACATCTCCATCAATGGGACAAATAAGAACAGTGCACCAAGAAAAACTGAAATGGTGAGTAGCAGTTGAAACGTTTACATGATAAAATGACATGGGAGTTTACCAGAGCTGCGACTGGGAGAACCTGTGCAAATCCGTATCAATCTAACCACTCAATCCAAGATCTTAGAATCAGATGGTGAATATGAGACAAATTCTTGCACTATAACTCTGTTAGAGCATGTCTGAGAATGTTTTTATCTGTTTTTATTCTACTAGATTAAATACAAATGATCTCATTATGGTTTTCACTATAATATGACCTTCGAAGAGTAAAAGGGGTGTTTAACTTTTCTTCAGTATAATGATGGAGAGGAGGAGCACAACGGCCTCACTCAGGGTGACAAACTGCGGGCACTGAAGAGCAAGCGGCAATCCAGAGCATCCACAGGTTCTTTATCGTAAGTATTTCCATCTGATCTCTGACTGAATGCCTTTCTATTACACGCTTAGTCACTTAGTTCCATGAGAATATATTTCAGGATGGAGAGAAACAGTTTAAAACCCTGGCCCAGCTGCATATTTGGATTTGGGACACTCTTTGTGATGCTCTACAGTGGGAAATGTTGCCGTGAACATGCTAACACTTTGCAGTTTAGAGAAACCTGTCGGCCAGTCCTGAGCTGCTCTTTACTGAATATACAGGCGGGTAACAAATTGAAGCTAAAACTGTGTTATCCTTGTGTTATGGTTTGATGAGTATAAACATATAAAGTTGATATAAATCATATGCTATGGCCTGTATCTTCATAGCAATACAGTGGATATCAAAAGTCTACACACCCCTGTTAAAATGGCAGGTTTTTGTGATTTAAAAAAAAAAAAAAAGAAAGAAGCCAAGAGAAATGATGTCAGACATTTTCCCACCTTTAATGTGATATAGCAACCAACAAAATACAAGTGAAAAACAAACTTTTTTTCCTCCCCCGGGAAGTCTTACAATAACCTGCCTGCACAAGTGTTTATATCCCTTAAATAATACTTTGTTAAAGCACCTTTTCCTTGTAATACAGCATTCAGTCTTTATATGTAAGCGTCTACCTGATTAGCACATCTTGATTTTGGCAATTTTATTCCACTCTTCCTTGCAAAAATGCTCCAGATCGATCAAATTGCAAGGGGATCTTCTGTGCACAGCTCTCTTCAAGTCATTCCACAGGTTTTCATTATGCTTTAGAGCTGGGCTCTGATTGGGCCATTCCAAAACGTTGATCATCTTCTGAAGTCATTCCTTTGTTGACATGGATTTGTGCCTTGGGTTGTTATCGTACTGCTTCAGCTGTCTAACAGAGGCCTGCAGGTTTTGTGCTAAAACAGATTGGTATTTGGAGCTACCAAATACAAATAAGTGCTGACCATAGGTGCTATTTTTACCACACCTGTTCTAAGGATTTAACATGAATTTTTCTTTTATCTAAATAATATACTGGCTGCTCTCATGCAATTTAAAATGGAACAAAACTGCAATAAA
The DNA here is from genome assembly GCF_027358585.1 of Pangasianodon hypophthalmus. Classification (NCBI taxonomy): domain Eukaryota; kingdom Metazoa; phylum Chordata; class Actinopteri; order Siluriformes; family Pangasiidae; genus Pangasianodon; species Pangasianodon hypophthalmus. The sequence continues at coordinate 15,628,630 of NC_069717.1, forward strand.
TTTAGAAATTGTTCTGAGGTGTACAGTTAACTGGTTAAACTTTTTAAAATACTTCGTTTCTCGAATTTAGTTTAGTAACTATAGAGGGAATCTTTGATTTTAAAAGCAGTTCTATTGAACAAGACTGTGTACCCAACCATGTAAATTGAGACAGCTGGGTTGTTAAATTTAGGCCTGAAGGGAAGACTTCTAAGACTTCTGCTTTTACCTCAGAGTCCAGAAATATCTTTTCCCCTCCTTGTAACCTAGCACATTATCTAGTATTTTTCACTCAACATGGAACCCATTATTGGAGTTGCATGATGCCTTGTGAGTATTTAGGTGTCACAGCTATGTTCAATATACATTTTCCTTTTGCATGATGGATGGCATTAACACTATGAATGCATGGCCTTCAGATATCTAATGCTGCCCCAGATATCCAGCTTTTTCCCCCAGCACTGCAGGCTGGATCAACTCAAGTCAACCATCTATGTTCTTAGAAAGTATTTAAACTTCTACAGGCTTTTTAAAATTTGATCCCAGTGTGGTACTTATTTCAAACTGTGGTTCTATTCAGTAAAACACTACAACCATACACCCACTGTACACTTTAATAGTAACACCTGTACACCTGCTCATTTATGCAGTTATCCAATCATTTAATACATAAAATCATGTAGCTACTGGTCAAGAGCTTACGTTAATGTTCACATCAAACATCAGAATGGGGGAAAAATGTGATCACTGTGACTTTAATCATGGTTTGTTGGTGCCAGATGGGCTGGTTTGCATATTTCAGAAACTGCTGATCTGAGAATTTCATATACAGAATCGTGCAAAAAACAAAAAACATCCTGTGAGTGGAGGGTCTGCAGACTGAAACACCTTGTTGATGAGAGGGATCAGAGGAGAATGACCAGGCTGATCTTAGCTGACAGGAAGTCTATAGTAACTCAGATAAGCACTCCTTACTACCGTGGTGAACAGAAAAGCATCCCAGAATACTCAACATATCAAACCTTGAAGTTGATGAGCTACAACAGCAGAGGTCATATTGGGTTTCACTCCTGTCAGCCAAGAACAAGAATTTGAGGCTGGACAGTTGAAGACTGGAAAAAGACCAGGTGATTAGACAAAAAATAAATAATCTTCAACTGCCCAGTTTCACTGAGTCTGTGCCCATGATAGCCTCAGATTCCTGTTCTTGGCTGACAGGAGTGGAACCTGATGTGGGCTTCTGCTGTTGTAGCCCATCTACTGCAAGGTTTGATGTGTTGTGCTTTCTGAGATGCTTTCCTGCTCACCATGGTTGTAAAGAGTGTTTATTTGAGTTACTATATCCTTCCTGGCAGCTCGAACCAATTTGGCCATTTTTCTCTGACCTCTCTTATCAACAAGGCGTTTCCACCCACAGAACTGTTGTTCACTCAATGTTTTTTGTTTTTCGCACCATTCTGTGTAAACTCTAGAGTCTGTTGTGTGTGAAATTCCCAGGAGATCAGTTTCTGAAATACTCAAACCAGCCCATCTGGCACCAACAACCATGCCACAGTTAAAGTCACAAAGATCACACTTTTTCCCCCATTCTCATGTTTGATGTGAACATTAACTGAAGCTCCTGACTTGTATCTGCATGATTTTATGCATTGTGCTGCTGCCACATGATTGGTGTACAGGTGTTCCTATTAAAGTGGATGGTGAATGTATAGTGGGGTTGGGGCAGTATATAATAAAAATGGTAAATCCTGGGCTTGATGTAGTCTGCAGTTGGGGAAAGAGTACAAAAGCCTTTTGTCTGGAAGTGTATTTGTCTCTCCTTCCTTCTTATTTTGTTGTATTTAAACTGTCCCTCCCTCGTGTCTAGATGGCTGGTAGCTATGCTGGTTTCTTCACTTTGTAGCCTTGTCCTGTGGTGGCTGTTATTTGGCTTCCCCTCTTCCGTCTTCCATTACTGTGTAGGCAGGTCGGGATTGTAAGTGAACTGTCGTGCCTGTACCACTTACACCTCTCTGGACTTGGAATGCTGTAAGTGTGTTCATGTCTCTTCTGTCTCCATGATTCCACCTTTTCCGATCTCATCATGGTTTCTTAGGAATCATTCAGCAATCTCACAGGGGTTAAGAGTCATGTTTATGCATAGCTTGTGAAGTCATCCACTACACATAGTTTGTTCTCAGTATTTGTGGACAAACCTGGTTTCCCCTGTAAAACCCCTAATCACCAAGGTGTGCGTGTTGACACACAGGGGTTGGTGGTTAGATGCAGGAAGCCCATTTCTACACAGAGACTCCAGAGAGCGTTATGGCTCTGCAGGGCCATCACAAGACTTTAGCATGATTCCCACAAGAGGCTTTGTCCCATTTGGCTTTTGTGTATTGCTTCCCTCATGTACTGAACCAATTTTTGCTGCAGTTTAGAAGAGAGTAAAATTCACAACAGGGCCAGTGGGTAGAAACTTGTAAGAATTACTCTTAAATATAGTCCTGGAAAATTGGTTATGTTATGTGTTATTTAATAGGCGCAATACTCAGCTTTTTAAATATGCACTACCAGAAGTTTATTCAACTCTCCTCTACTTGGCCACATTAAAATTGCAGTTATGCAAATATCATCCAGACTGCTGTCAACAATTCAGTCATTGAATTGTAAACTCATAAATAAAAATCTACTGCACTGTCATGTTATAGAAGAAAAATAAAACAAAATGAAACTTTTGTTGATTTTATATAACCCAGAAACACACATCTATGCAGACATTTCAAATATGTTGTCTTTTAGAGGTTTATATACTACATAAGCAGTGTGTAAACTGATACTCTAATTAAATGTAAAACAGAAATACTGTCATTAATACACATGTAGAGAATACACTGACAGTTTGTGAGAAATATATTTAATGTGGGCATTTAGATGATTTTCACATGTGAAATCCGCAGCCCTTTCATTTTCTTTTCATTTTTTTTCATGTTCTATCCTGGGATTTTGTTCATGAGTTTACAGTGCAGTCTGTTAGCACTTAAGCCAGTCTTGTTAATATTCATTTATGGAACATCTGTAGCAGTGTTGTCAACCCTGCCCCTTCCTGTTAGTTTAGGAATTTCTTGTTAAAATTTCTTGTCATCAGTTTTGTGAATAGGTTTTAAGGAGAAAGTGCCACTTAGGAGACCGCTTAGTAGTAAGATACGACTTTTTGTGAATACAGCCTCTGATTTCTAAGGGTTTTCCCCCCTCAATTTTAAAAACTTTTTTTTTTTTTTTTTGGCGTACTGAGTGGCTTTACACATACCAGCCTAAGTCAGCTTCCACTCATTAGGGTAATTTATGGTAAGATCTGAATTTGGAAGAGCCCAGGTCTTTGTTCGATTCTGTCTAATCTGTTGGTTGTTTTGTTTTTTGTTTTTATACAGGGTCATTCTGCAATCAAGTGCACAGAGTTGTAAATCTGTAAAATCTCAGAGTCCCTCGGATAATGAGGATGTTAGAAAACGAACCAGAACCTCACTAGGCTCCAACAGAGAGAGCAGGTGGGTGTTTGCACGATGGCCAAAGTATTTAGCTGTTCTGCCGCATGTAATTACATTGACATGTTAAAACAAGCAGACTCATCAGTCTCATGTTGTGCAAATGATCTTTTCCCTTCCCTTCCACAGCCTGTTATTACATTCCAGACTTGCACAGTCTTTAGGCAATTTGCCTGTGTTGGCCAATGAAAAGAACCATGAGTTGTGTGAAGTTAACTCAATGGCTACAGATAGAATGAGCAAGAAATCAAACATAAGGCGCATAATCCCAATCAACAGTGAGCCACTTGGTCCTTCTATTCCTTCGTCAACCGAGTCATTTGTTCACAGCCTGAGTATCAACGTAGTAAGTCAATAGCAGCTGAGTATCACAAGCTACTGTTGCAAACAGGCTCCTTTTTGCTGTGCTTGACTTCCTGCATGACTTTAGCAGGCTATCAGTCCTATCAGCAATCAGCTTGCGCTCAGAAAGCTTGCACCTGTTCTTTCCGACCTGCTTAATCTGATTTGCATTTTCCAAATGATTCCAGCTATTGACTCTTGCAATTAGCAGTTATAAAAACTACCTAAAATTTACACCAGGCACAATAGGTCTTTATAAGCCACCCTCCATCCAGTCCACATCACCTGCATTCTGTAAGTGCTACTGGCAGGAGTAGACAAAAGCATGCTTTGTTGTTATCAAGGAAGGCCATATGTCCATCATTGTTAATGTAACATTGGGAAATAAGGATAGTTAAAGTTGGACCAACTGTTAATGTATAACAGGGATATAGTGTGACAGTGAACAAACAGTATGTTTATTCTGGTTCCCTGTGTTGGTGTATTGAGCGTCATTTACCATACAGTCATTTTACTCTGCAACTACAGCCTGCATTATTATAATTTTCTTGTAGATCATGATTTCAAATATAATTTGCATCATATAGAAAGTGGGAGTGTGTGATTTTGAATGGTTTGCTATGTATTTTCATATGTAAGTGCAAATGAAGAGAGACAGACATTGCAATTAAAGAAAAAAGATGGATGCATGGATAGTCTCTTGCAGAGCTGCTGATATCAGACGTTGGTTATAATGGAAGAGTATCTGTTCCATGAGACACTCTAAAATGCTTTATTGAATTGGCCGTTAGAATACCTTTTTGCTAAGATGTTTATATCTAATCATTTGCTTTTATTGAGGGTGATTTATGAGTCAGGCAGAGTCCAGTCCAAGCGTGTAGCTGAACAGTTGTGGGATTTTGTTCGGGAGTCAAAGGAGTCCAAGGATCACTCTCTGGTAGTTCTGGAATTTGATCCGTCTGGTCATTCGCACAGAAGCTCAAGGGCTCAGCACTTTACTGTCCCACTGTTTGATTTATGGAATAAGAGACTTTTCTTTGTTATAATGCTCTCTCAATCTCAATGCTCTGCATAGCAAAATTGATTACTTTTAACTTTATAGTTAACAAAAAATGTATGTCTCTGTTTTTTGCTTGAACAACCTACTTGTAACAGAAGAACTGTGTCCAGAGGAAGGAAAAAGCTGCACTCTTTGCAATCATTGCGCTTTACAAGACTATGGTATTTCATCCCTTTCAGTCTTTCTCCCACTTCTTGGCTTTCTGCTACATCTTCAGCCTTTAATCTATTGCTTATTTGGGCAAAATGCATGTCTTTCAAACTGTTCATCTGATATTTCTCTCTCTTCACAGTCCTGCAGTCCCTAAAGCTAGAGCACCTCTACTGCGTTAAATGGATGGTTTTGGAAAACATGAGTGCAAGTAACTTCAGAAAACGTGGATTTTTTTTTTCTTTTATTCATTTTTTTTTATATATTATTCCTGTAAAGTATCAAAACAGTCTACTTTGATCAAAAAACAGATTGTATTGACAGGCTTGAATAATTTTATCTACAAAAGACATTTTATGTTTGTACAGAAATGTCAGAAACAATGGGGGATTTGTAATGCAAATGTTATGTGAAATAAGATTTTTTTTTTTCTATTTTAACATTAGAATCATGAGTCAAAGTCCTGGTAGAATGTAGCCTTGTCATTAGTATCCTTTCTTACTAATGTTTCTGCAAGTTGGTTACCTCTGTGCCCTGCTAAAATCTGAAGGCTATTGTGAGACTTTTTCGTTTAACAATCTTTGTTCCACAGTTGAGTGCTGTGTGTATATATATGAATATTTGATACATCTGAAACACCTGTTGTACATTTATACCTGTAAATACTGTAATAACTTTTGGTTTATTCATGTCCAATTATACTTCCTATTTCCTGAGTACATTTATATATCATGTACTATAAAGCTTGGTTTGTAAAGGATCGGAGTCATCTCATTGATTGATTGATTCATTCATTCATCTTCAGTAATCACTTTATCATGGTCTGGGAACACTGGTTGTGAGGGGAAATACAACCTGAATGCAAGTCTAGCACAAGGCACCGTGCACAAACTTCATTCACACCTTGGAGTTTTTCGGAGGTGGGTGGAATTCGAGAACCTGGAAGAACTCCAAATGGACAAAGGTAGAACATACATAACAGTAACTCCACACAAACAGTAACTCAAGCTAATGATCAAATCAGGGACCCTAGAGCTGTGAGGCGACAACTCTCTGAATCTTCTCATGCTTTTTCACTCATGCATACACTATTGAGGTTGCAATGCTGCTCGATTTCAATTTTGCTGATCTTGATGCATACAGAAATAACCTGGTCTCTTTATCATTAAATATTTCAGTAGTTTTCTTATTATGAACATGATCAATATGATACAAAAAGTGATCCAAATGACATTATTCCATGAAATTATTTCAAATTGCAGGAGCATTCAAAAGTTTTATGTACAGCACATCTTTGATCCACTTCAAAACCTTACAGCATCATATAGCGTGAATTCAGATATGCTATATGGCCAAAATTTGTGGACACCCAACCATCACACCCATGTGTGAGCCTTCCCTAAACTTTTGCCACAAAATTGGAAGCACACAATTGTACAGGATGTCTTTGTATGCTGTAGAGTACAATTTCCATTCACTGGGACTAAGGGGCCCAAATATGTTCCAGCATGACAAGTGATCAAAAATATTGGAACATGTGACTGACAATTGTATCTTGTTGCCCAGGTGTGCCCTGTTAGCTTGATTGTTTAAATGATTAATAGTTCTGAATGTCTGCCCTTGGTTTGAGCCCTCAATTTTGCCTGTGAAAACTGCATTTGTTGTTAAAAAGGACAAACCAACATGAAGACCAGAGAGCTGTCTATGGGAGAAATGCATGCCATTTTGAAGCTAAGAAAAGGGGGAAAAATCAATCAGAGCCTTTGCACCATGCAACAATTTGGATTGTCCTGAAGAAGAAATAAACCACTGGTGTACTAACAACCAAACATTGACCAAGTCGGCCAATGAAAACAACAGCAGTTGAAGACAGAAACATTGTGAGAGCTGTGAAGAAAAATCCAAAAACAGTCAGTGGCATCACCAACAACCTCCACATGGCAGGGGTGAAGGTATCACAGTCCACAATTTGAAGAAGACTTGAAGAGCAGCAATATAGAGGCCATACCACAACATGCAAGTTCCACTCATCAGTAGTAAGAATCAGAAGGCTAGATTGGAATTCACAAAGAAATAGAGATGAGCCACAAAAGGGGTGGAACCAAGATGAACCTCTACCAAGGTGATGAAATGACCAAAGTGTGCAGAAAGAAAGGATCTGCTCATGATTCAAAATGTACGAGCTCACTGGTCATGGTGGAGGTAGTGTAAAGGCTTGGGCTTGCATGGCTGCTTCTGGAACAGGCTCACTGATCTTTATTGATGATGTAATTCATGATGGTAGCAGCAGAATGAATCCAGAAGTCTACAGAAACATTCTGTCTGCCAGGTTACAGAGAAATGCATCCAATCTAATTGGGAGGAACTTCATCATGCAGCAAAACAATGACCCAAAACACACTGCCAACACAACAAAGACTTCATCAGGGGAAAGAAGTGGAAGGTTTTAGACTGACCAAGTCAATCACCAGACCTTAACCCAACTGAGCATGCATTTCACCTCCTGAAGAGGAGACTGAAGGAAGAAACCCCCAAAACAAACACCTGAAAGAAGCTGCGGTACAAGCCTGGAAAAGCATCACAAAAGAAGAATGCAACAGTTTGATGATGTCAGTGGGTCGCTGGTTTGATGCAGTTATTGCAAGCAAGTGATATGCAGCCAAATATTAAGTGTTATTTACTTTAAGACTATCTGTTCCAATACTTTTGCTCGCCTAATGATTGGGTGGTCTGCCATCAAAAGTGTCATGTTCTTAAGCTGTTTAACACATCTAGATGTATATATCAGGAAATGAAAGTTGAAATTCTGATCTATCGTCTCATGTTCATCTTTTAATCTCAAACCCAAATGTCTTTAGTGTATAGCAAAAACAAAAGAATTGGCCTTGCTGTTCCAGTACTTTCGGAGGGGACTGTATATATCTGTACATGATTTGAACTGGTTTTATTCTTATTTAGTTACAGTAGTATATTATATGTATATATGCATTGTAAGTATTTGAAATACATTAGTCATGACAATTTTATAACCTTAATAAATAAACTAGACAAAGAATGTAATTTTTCCTAAATCTGAATTAATGTTGATAGCACCCACTTATATGATATCACATGAATTAAGTCATGTTATTTCTATCAAGCACTTGTACTGCAAGGGCTTAGAAACATCAGAGTAACAACAAATCTTACAAAACTTTAACCTATCAGGCCAGAAAATAAATGCCGAGAAGTTTACCTGTCCCAATGTGCCTAAATTCACCCTAATTCAGAGAATAGATATACCAGGCAAAATAAGTTTTGATAAACAATTGAAGACTGAGTGTGAATCTCTTAACAAGACTGAAAAAAAAAAACTGTTTAATGGTGCATTACACAGTAGCCTGGTCATATGAAACATTCATAGCATGATAACTATACTATACTATACTATACTAACAGTGGCTTTTGTGCACACTGTAAGCCAGTCAAAATACATATCTTAACAAAAGGGTTTATAAGTATAATTTATGTAGTTAATGTTGCCTCTGTTTTTCCATAATCGCTGATTTCTCTGTGATAAAATCACTATCACAAACAGTTACACAAGGCCTTTCCTGATTAACATGGTGCTGCCGCTGATGTGTTATAAACTGTCCAGGATAAAAGGAACTCTGACGGTCATGTAGCTCAGCAGGCAAAGTCCATCTGCGTTACATTTAACTTTTTGGCGGTTTTTTGATTACGTAACCTTCCCGCCTCCGAGCATCGCCTCGCTTTCCCTTTAAATCACCTCAAAAAGCAGAAGTGTAAACAGCGCGCGCGGGAGCCGTTAAACTGCAGCGCGCTTCCGATTCAAGTCGCGCCGTGATTGGCTCACGCTCTTGTCCGTCATAAGAAGCGGGCTCTGAAGTGTTTGAAATTGATTGGCTGAAAGTCTCTCGCCAAATCCTCGCAAAGAGAAAGAGCGGAGTTGTGTCATTGGCTGCGGCGCACGTCGTTGACGGTTTTCCGCCGGTCTCATTGGTGCTTTCTCTTGTTTTCAGGGAGCGGTCTTTTATATTCTCACATCTGATTGGCTTGGTCCGCTCAGGCGCGATTTCTGACGCGGGAAAAAGTGTAATAGGGTCGGCTAACTGGAACAAGTACCACCGTGAGTTTAGCGGAAAGTACCTAGTTTTACCGACGCAGGCGTAGAGAAATTATTAATCTGTTACGCGTCTTTTATGGAAATGAATATCTTATTGCAGAAACGACCCGTATAGTTGACTCGATACTTCAGATAAATTGACTCGACTGCATATAGGACTGTGGGGTTTTCCTGGCACTGGATACTTTTATACTTTTATATGACACTTACTTTGATATCCGCAAGGATTTCATCCAATATTTTATAAAGGGCGTTTTGAAATTTTGATATATTTTCTCCACGATGACAGACGCCAAGCACCCTCAAGTCATTTTTTGCAACGATTCTCCTAAAAGAGTGCTGGTTTCTGTGATCAAGACAACTCCAATCAAGCCGAAGGCTATGGACTCGGTGATGCCTACTAGTCCCGGTTTTAGTGATTTTATGGTTTATCCGTGGCGATGGGGAGAAAATGCGCACAATGTAACGCTGAGTCCCGGATCAGGCAACGGAGCCGCTTCTCCCCCGAGAAACAGCGCTGCCTCCGAGCCCGACATCGCGTCCTGCACAGACCACCTGAAGGTAACATCACATGCTTCTGTCAGTAATAGTAATAACAAAAGCAAGTATTCTGTTTTAGTTTTAGTAACTTCTTCCACGTGGATCCTAAACATGGAGCAGAAGCTCCGGCATTATGGGGCTCGGGCTGTAGTGTGTTAGTTACAGTGTAAAGACAAAGGAATAAGCGAGTTGTGGGGAAACACTGTATCTGTAGCTGCAAGTGGCTCAGTGTAGCAGCTGTATGAAGCAAACTGGGTTACATTTGGTTCGGCAACGTGAAGAATGTGGTATGTTGGGATGAAAAAAAAAAAAAAAAAGCAGAAGAGTTGTAAAACGCCCGCGTTTAGTGGGGAACGTGATGGATTTTAAACTCCGCTTCCGGCTGAGGCAGCTGGCCTCCGTGGTGACGTCACTTCTGCGCGCCAAAAATCCCCGGTCATTACAGACATGCTAGTGCACAGCAACAGATTCTGTTAAACATGCTCTAAATGTTATTTTCTCTTGTTTTATGACAAAATATAATATGTTATGTTTGTCTGAATAAGTCCACTGTTGTGTGGCTAATGTGCAACAGGTGGACATTTCATGTTCCATACATCACATTCTACATATGCTTTAGTTCTTTTTTATTTATAAGTTAGTCCTATTCCATTTTGACTGCTACTTATGGGTGTGCCATTTGTAATTACAGCTATTTTGCAATTACAGATTATTTAGTTTAGGTTATTGGTTAGAATTACTATATAATAGAGTAACCTGTGTCTTTTCTGTTCACTAGACACTTATGTCTCATCTTGTTTTAGGATGGGATCCGTCGTGGCCGCCCACGTGCCGAGACCGTGCGTGAGCTCATCAGTGAGGGCGAGAACTCCACTAGCCGCATCCGCTGCAACGTCTGCAACCGTGTTTTCCCCCGAGAGAAATCACTGCAGGCACACAAACGCACACACACAGGTAAGTTGCACTCTACTGAGCTGCATTAACATCTGCAAACAGAGCAGAAAATGAAACCTCCATTCTCATCCTTGTGTCAGGAGAGAGGCCGTACCTGTGTGATTATCCAGACTGTGGGAAGGCCTTCGTCCAGAGCGGCCAGCTGAAAACCCACCAGCGACTCCACACCGGGGAAAAGCCTTTTGTTTGCTCAGAGAAAGGTGATGAGAAACAAGAAAATAAAATATGACTGAAAAGAATTTAACTTAGAACAACAAATGTGGAGACTAGCATTCATTACTTAGTTATTACTGATTACTTACTTATAGTTCTTACTACAGGGTATAGGTAATAGCCATTGCTGTATTATTGACATTTAAATGTATGGCTTGTTTCCATTTGTTTAGAATGCATGTAGACATTTGTATTATTTAGAAATATTTTTTTCTTTCTGCTTTCCTTAGGCTGTGGTAGCCGTTTCACTCATGCTAACCGACACTGCCCTAAGCACCCATATGCCAGGCTGAAGAGAGAGGAGCCCAGTGGTGAGCCTGGAAAATCACAAGGGGCTGACAACAAGGCTGTGGCTGAATGGTTAACAAAGTAAGATTTAAAAAATTGTGTTAGGTTTGATTGTATGCCATAAAATTACAGTTTAAGAGTTACGCTCATTGACAACTTTGTAGGTTTACATTTACTGACTGAAGCTCATTTGTTGTAAATCACAGTTTACTATCCATCAGTGGAAAAGGACTGCCATAGACAGCATCTCTACTGTGCCCAATTCATACACTCTATCAAGTCAGTGCCACTTCAGTGGTGAAAATAATCCAGCTGACAAATAGTACATGGTCCTATGCATAGCAAAATTGAACTGCAGTCAGTTATTGTAGACTTATATGGTAGGTGTACTAGTTACGTTTGTACTAGTTAAAGTAGGAAACACAAAATGATGAATACAAAAGTAAATTTAACAAATAAATAACAAATTTAAATAAAATAGAAAATAAAATGAAACAGCATTTGAAAAATAAAACATTGCGTGGAAGACAAAATACTGTATTGAGTGGAAGTTTTGTTCACAGGTACTGGCAGACGCGTGAGCAGCGAACCCCGGTGCCGAGTAAAGGAAAAACCCTGAACAAGGCGACAGTGGAGGATCAGGAGCAGCAGGACCCCATGGACTTCCTGCCCTCTGATGAAGGTGAAGAGGAAGAGCAGGATGAGGGAAAGAACAATGCAGGAGGAGTAGCCGCTCGGCGACGCCTCCAGGAGCAGAGAGAGCGGCTCCATGGAGCACTGGCTCTTATTGAGCTAGCCAACAACCTGTCTCCATAAACTAAACCCTGGGGTTGCATATTGCTGCGTAAATTCTAGCTTGCGTCCAAACATGACAAGCAAAATGTCTAAATTTTTTTTATCTAAATTTAGGTATTTGGTCAATAATTGACATGGCAAAGCGAGTTTGCCACATTTGCAACCCTAGGATTTATGGCCTGTGGGGGCCGACATAAGCTAAAAAGCACCTTATTTTTGCTTACAGTTTTAACCTTAGGCTGCTACTATGGTAGATTTGTTTATATGAAGAATGTTTTACTTTTTTCAGCTTATCAAAGAGAGAGACTTTCATTTTCGTGTTTTGTTTGGATTTTGTCATGCACTTTTTGAGGTAACGAGTTTTTCTCTTTCAGTTGCGTGTTGTATTGAGCATGTTTATATCATGTACATAGATGGACTTAGGTGTGTGTGTGTGGTTGTGATTTGGAGTGCATTAAGATGCTGCACTTGTCATTTGGTGTGGGAATAAGCAGATCAGTCAAAAGAAACCAGCATGGGCTTTGTGAGAGGAGAGGCTGCACTCTCTGATAAGCTGCACCTGAGTTAACACAGTAGAGCAATTTCTTACACATATTCAGTCCACAGTTTTGTCATATGTATGTTATACTACGCCTGAGGTTTAGACAGCGCAGTAACAATAACTAACACAAGCTTGGTGAAACTATAGAAAGCTCCATATACTTTCCAACATGCAAGAATATATTAGCTTATAGCAGCCAGTGTTTTATGGTCACATGTCATATTAAAGGAAATTCACATTATTTAGTGTTACTTCTACATAAAGCAGTTTGGCAGTGGGATCATCGTTAATGGTTATGTCAGCTTTCAAAGTGTGACTGGAGAAAGATTTTCCACTTAAAATCAACAGACAGCACTTGTTTTGGCAACGAGAAGAGTTTTTTTTTTTCCTGTGCTGATGATGGCATATTTGCAGTTTAACACTACATTAGGTTGTTTTTTTTCCCTCTCCAAAACCTTTGCCATCATTTTTTTTCCATTGTAACACCTCCAAACACTGATAAAATTGGACGGTCAGTACGGTGAAGTTTGGTTGAATTACATGAACTCCAAAGCCTAATCCGGTGAAAATATACAAAACTGGAAAATACCTTTACTCTTGAACATCTAAAACGAAAACAGATTATATAATGTACACCTAATTTTTGTATTGTGTTCTTATATGTGTATATAAATGAATAATATATTCCACAAAGTCATTTGGAAACATGCACAAGTTCTAAGTTAAATTCTCAGAAGCATCTTTTGTAAGAAAAAAAATTTTGTGTGTGCGTGACACCAGAATGTAAATCAAGTTGTTCAGTCTGTAACATGGAAAAGTTTGATGTTTGAAAAAGGACATTGTAAATGTACAAAGCAGGCAGTTTCTTGGATTATCCTGGTTAGTACTGCTGGTTTTCAATAAACACCATAAATGACTGACAATAACCTGTCTGTTGCTTTTTACATTCTGCACATGGCAATATTGAAGAACATGTTTTCTAGCATTTTCTTTCTTAGGGAGTAAGTAGCATTTTTCTTAAATAATAGAAACTATTCACCACCCTGGAACATTTTTCCAGTTTATAGTGTTACAACATGGAACTAAAATGGAGTTCCCTAGGATTATGTCATGAATCTACACAAATTATTCCATAATACTGAAGTGGGGGAAGAACATACGTAGTTTGGAAAAATTATTTTCAAAGAAAAAATGTACAAGTTGTGAAACCTCTAAATTAGTTCTGGTGTAAGCAGTTTCCAACAGAAGTCACATGATTAGTTGAATGGAGCTGAGTTTGTTAGAGAACATACCAAATCAGCATCATGAAAACCAAGGAGCTATCCAAACAAGTCCAGCACAAAATTCTGGGAAAGTATAAATAAATGTTTATCCAAAAAAAATCCCAAACTTTGAACATCCTGCCGAGGACCATTAAATCCATTATTAAAATCAGAAACAATATGGCACAACCTTGACCAGGTTAGGAGGGTATTAGAGAAGAAAGTAAGAGGCTGGAGAGTTCCACAGCTCAAACAGTAGAAGCTGTACACAGGACAGCCATCGTCTGGACACTGCGCAAAGCTGGGCTTTACGAAAAAGTAGCGAGAAGAAAGACATTTTTGAAAGCCAATAGTAAGCCACATGAAATCAGTAAATGTGGATAAAAGGTTCTCTGATCTAATGAGAACAAAATTGGACTTTTTGGCTTTGGCACAAACCACTATGACTACTTATGCAACCAACAAATGTCTGCTCTTTTGTTTAATTAACCTTAGTGTCACAAGAAATAATACTTTGCACCTTCAAATGTTAGACAGAAAAGTCCAAAAAATATTTATGTAAGGTTTGTATGTTTTAAGGAGAGAATCTGTGCCATGTGAACAATAAGAAAAGGGCACTGCCACAAATATTAAAGTACCCAGATTTTAAATATTATATTTCATAATATAAATTAAAATACGGCCTCTTCATGCTTACTATTTACTATATTATTATTACACTTACGGGGCAAAAAAACAGTAAATTGACTACATATAGACGGATTTGTTGCATCCACCTAGTGAGTGGAGACATAACCAAGAGTATCAGAATTTTACCATACACCACTCCTCTGAGGTTCTGCTTCATTCTTTAAAGTATCTCTCAACTTATTTTCATAATGAACATCTTAACTATATGTAGCCATAGCTTCTGTGGTCAGTTTAACAAAAAAAGATTTTTTTCAGTTTCTAAATTTCTTTTCTCCTGCCATTTTCTTCTGGATGATTCAAATTGGGTGTGACTGTTTGGTGGAGGTGATTTCAGGACTATGAAAGTACCAGTCAGAATTAGCCATTTGTATAGTCAGCTTTACCCCAACCACAGGAACTAAAGTGACTTCCTCTTTGTGCCTGAGAGTGTGCCATATTGTTCTGCATCTAGTTAGATTTTAAACATTTTATATTCACTATTTTAGAGTAGAGAGTTTATATATGGTAATAGGTCTCCCAGCCTCAGGTTTTTTAATGGTGAAAAGAATGAGAAATAGCAGTGTGACTTCAGTTTCTGACAATGTTTTTTGTGTTTGGATGATAAAGGCTCTTTACTATAAACAGCAAAACTCCCAACGTTAATCGGTTCATTGCAGCTGCGTGATAATCGGCAGTTGAATGAGAGGACAATAAAGCTCATTTTGATCTATTTTATTAAACCAGATGCAGTCTGCGAGTGCTTCTGCACACTGCACTGCCATTTTCTGTGTAGGTGTTTAAACCAGCTGGAAGGAGGAAGTAGCACACAACCCTTCAAGTGCTGTGCCACTACAAATTTGTACAAAATACACAAACACACCACACAGTAACCTGCTTTCTACATGCTTTTCTAGCACTAGCACTTCAAGAGTTGTTTATATTGCTGGAGACATGTCGCTGTGTGTGTGATCCGACACATCCACACTGTCCTGATCAGGCAGAAAATAAACTTTTAGTTATAACTAGCTTTTAGTTATAAACAAATTGTAATTAGGGATATATGTTCCTTGAATCTAGCAGTGGTAAATGTCAAGTTAATGACGTAATTTTTATCAGGTTTTTGTAACAAGTTGCTAGGAACTTGAAGAATACTGGCTAACTGTAGGATTCAGGCTTTTTATATTCTTTGCACCAAACTAACATGGCATTTCTGTCCTGTAAGTAGCTTGTATCAGATGGTAAGTTATTCAGGGTGTCTGCAGCTACTTACCCTTCACAGTACAATCATATATATATATATATATATATATATATATATATATATATATATATATATATATATATAAATATAAGACACTTAATGCTCATTAAGACCTTTAATCCATAAAATTACATTTTATGGATTAAAGGTCTTAATGAGCATTAAGTGTCTTATATATATATATATATATATATATATATATATATATATATATATATATATATATATATATATAAAAAGTGTAAAATATGTTATGAGGAAATTTATCCAAAAGTTAATAGAAAACAGCAAATATACTCTCACTGGCTAAGCTGGTGTTTGCCAACCAAACTGACACTCACTGCATGCATACTACTCCACAAAGCACAAAGTGTTTTTTTTTTTTAAAGGGCTGTATTTATTACATGATTGAAAAAATATAAGCACACATGCCCTCAAAGATGACTTTTAGCACATTAACCTCATAGTCACTGTTTCAAATACAATGTTCTACAAAGTTAAGCGTCAAAATATTATGTTACATAAAAATCTAAAGTCACTAATTGCAGCTTTAGTAAAATACAGGTATAAAAATAGACTGCAAATTTAGACTTTAGGTATACTGTATATTAGAATGCTCTTTTCTCAGAGATATCATGGGGCTCCTCAACGACATGTTTCGGTTCTTCCTTCTCTTGGTTTGGTGTGTGTGGTGAGGAGCTACTGGTGCTATGAAACGTCAAGTATGAATAGGCCAGGCCACCAGAAATACTAAAGAGGTGAAGCAGAAGGAAAAAAAAATTAAAAATGAGGAAAAAAATGACGTCATTCATTATTTCCATTTTTGCATTCAAACTGAGCTCTTACCATATATTCAGCCCTACAAAGTTTGGCCAGGAAAATTCATAGTCCCCTCCAATGAACATACCAATGTAGGCTACTGCAACATTCTGCAAGAAGAACAAGTAACAAATAAAAATAAGAGATAGCATATATACAGTATATAGACCCACAACAGGACAGAAATGACCCAGACACAAGTACAGTTCTAACATGATTATGAACATAAAATAAATTGTAATCCTCACCCCCTATTACGAAAGCCACTGTCTAATCAGCCCTTTACAAAACTGAGCCTGTATTTGAATCAAAGATTTTTCATGTAGGCTTTACAAGAAATTCAGCTCATGTAGCAGCCTAAAGCTTAGACCATTCTAATTCAGTAATGACTAAAAATGATTTGGGTATTGTTTTTGCAACAATATTTAGAAAACACAATAACAATGCCGAAATTTAGTGAATTAAGCAGTTAGCAATTAGGTTACAGTTTTGACAAAATATTTACAGTATCTCCAAAGTACCACCACAGGCCAGTAGGGGGCAGCTGCCTACAAGCTGAAAATCACTGCTGTACTGGAAAATAAATTGTCAAATCAATGTCAAAAATCACCTGCAAGCACAAGCACACTCGGGTGAGCAAAATCGCTCATGTGCACAGAAACGCACATATGCCCAAGGAGGAAAAACACTGAATCACTATGCTTGCACATCAGTGTTTTTGTTTTTATGGAAAATGCCTGGGGCAGAACTTGCAGAAATTTCACCAGGGCCTGTGTTTCTCAGGCTGTGTTCACAGCCATTTTGTGCCACTAAAAATTTTTTTGCGTTTTGCTTTTATTATGGCATAAAAGTGGCATTATGACAGTTACTACTACAACACTACTACTACTACTACTTTCAAAATGATACTGATGATGATGATGATTCGTGATGGTGATGTTGATGATGATGATTATTATTATATATTCACAGTCAGACAGTAGAATGAGAAGTTACATAAAACATTCTCTAACAGTTTACCTTAAGAATAGTATTAAATAGTAAAACAAATGAACAAAACACTGTTATTCTAATGCACAGCTTTAAAATTAAATGGGAAAAAAATGACAAAAAGGGGTGGGGAAGAGTCAAAACTATGTAATCATATCGCTTGCCAATTAACAATAAAATTTATTTAAAAAGCATTATTAAAAACATATATTGGTCTATATGACATGAATGTCTTTGATTAATGTGTAATTTGTATTTTAGAGAAATACAAATCCTTTCTTTTATCTAATAGAAAACCTACAACAACTGTATCACGGTCAGCTCTTTCAACAGTTATGTTACTCAGTTATATTACTGGATTGTATTCTGCTTTGTCTGTAATTTATTTTTGACAAATGATTATGCCAAATAATTAAACAAACAAACAAACAAACAAACACAATTGTATAAAGACTACAAACCTTAATGGCACCAATAACTGTGGTGGTTAAGGCACTGTTGTGATGACTGCATAGAACAATGGAGTACATCAAAATGAATCTGTAACATTAAAAGATCAGAGAGATAGGATGAGCATTATTAAGGCTCAGTGAGAAAAATCTGAGAAGGTTTTCTCTTCATACTTACTTCAGACTTACCCCATAACACAAGACAAAAGAAAATAAAAAATGAATCCCAGTGATACCCATCCATTAAAAGCAATGGCCTAAAGGAAAACATACTGAATTGAATCTATTCATTTTATGCAGCCTCATCACTTTCTTTGAAATATGTATTCAACTCATCATTCATTCACTCATTTAGTTACTTACCTTCTCTAAATCTCCAGTGTAGGCACTTGCTAAAATAGTGGGAACTATGATGATAAATGCATTGTAGAACAAAACTCCGTACTTGCCCAGGCCCTTTTTCAAAGCAGAGTAATATATCACCAGAAGTGAAAAACAAAGTTAATAGGTGTCAGATAAATCCAGTGTTTAGTTAAAGGGCTCGGCTATACAATAATGACCAGTTTTTGCCAGTTTTCACATTTGCTAGATACACAGACCCTGGGGATGTGGCAATAATATAACAAAAAAATAAAAAATAAACAAATAAAATAACTTCCTGTTTTAATCTATTACAGCATACATAACAACAACACCAAAATATCTCCTGGTGCAGGATGACATTTCAAATATGCTACAAAAATAAAAATAAAAATACATTATAATGTAAAAGTGCTGGTAACAGATATTGCTGATAAACTGAGTTTAAAATAATAAACTTTACAATAATTGACTGTCACACTGAAGCAGTAAATACACTATATGACCAAAAGTATGCGGACACTTCACCAAACACACAAATATAGTCCCCTCTGAAAATGCTGAAGGCCAAGATCAGAATTTCAGTTTACATTTCCTGATATTTACATTTAGATGTGTTAAACAACTTTGAACATGGCACCTTTGGTTGCCATGTTAGTAGAACAGATAGTCTTACAGTAAATTAAAGTAAATAACACTTAATATTTGGCTGCATATCCCTTATAATAACTGCATCAAATCAGCGTTCCAGTGACGTCACCACTCTGTTGCATTCTTCTTTTGCGATGCATTTCCAGGGTTGTACTGCAGCTTCTTTCAGGTGTTGTTTGTTTTGGGGGTTTCTTCCTTCAGTCTCCTCTTCAGGAGGTGAAATGCATGCTCAGTTGGGTTAAGGTCTGGTGATTCACTTGGCCAGTCTAGAACCTTCCACTCCTTTCCCCTGATGAAGTCCTTTGTTGTGTTGGCAGTGTGTTTTGGGTCATTGTCTTGCTGTATGATGAAGTTCCTCCCAATTAGATTGGATGCATTTCTCTGTAAACTGGCAGACAGAATGTTTCTGTAGACTGATGAATTCATTCTGCTGCTACCATCATGAATTACATCATCAATAAAGATTAGTGAGCCTGTTCCAGAAGCAGCCATGCAAGCCCAAGCCTTTACACTACCTCTAGCATGCTTGACCAATGAGCTCGCATGGTTTTGATCATGAACAGATTTTTTCTTTCTCTACACTTTGCTCTTTCCATCACTTTGGTAGAGGTTCATCTTGTTTCCAGAACTTTTGTGGCTCATCTCTATATTTCTTTGCAAATACCAATCTGGCCTTCCAATTCTCACTGCTGATGAGTGGAGCTTGCATCTTGTGGTATGGCCTCTATATTTCTGCTCTCAATGTCTTCTTTGGATGATGGATTGTGATACCTTTACCCCTGCCCTGTGGACGTTGTTGGGGATGTCACTGTCTGTTGGTTTTGGATTTTTCTTTACAGCTCTCACAATATTTCTGTCATTAGCTGCTGTTGTTTTCATTGGCTGACCTATTCATTGTCTGGTTGTTAGTACACCAGTGGTTTCCTTCTTTTTCAGGACATTTCAAATTGTTGTATTAACTATGCCCAATGCTTATGCAAAGGGTCTGATCAATTTTCCCTCTTTTCTTGTCTTCAAAATGGCTTGCATTTCTCCCATAGACAGCTCTCTGGTCTTCATGTTAGTTTTTTCTTTTTAATATCAAATACAGTCTTCACAGGTGAAATCCAGGGCTCAAACCAAAGTAGGCATTCAGAGCTATTAACTGTTTAAACAATCAATCTGACAGGGCAACAAAAAAACAGCTGGAAGAAACACGAGTGACATGTTCCACTATTTTTGCTCACTTGAAAAACGGCTGGGTTCAAACTAAAGGTGCTCTAAATTTTTTGACATATCTAGACATAAATATCAGGAAATAAAAGCTGAAATTCTGATCAATCTACCAAATGTCTTCAGTGTATAGCAAAAACAAAAGAATTGGGCTTGCTGTTCCAATATTTTTGATGGAGACTGTATGTGTTTTCTGAACATCACATTCCAAGGCCTGGTGTGTCAGCCAGTGCTCCAGTTTATCCCAAACATGATCAAAGGGGTTGAGGTCAGGGCTCAGTGCAGGTCACTCAAGTTCTTCTACTTCAAACTTTGCAAATCATATCTTTATAATCCTTGCTTCATGCATGGGGTATTGTCATGCTGGAACAGGTTTGGGCCTCTTTGTTCCAGTGAAGGGTAATTTTAATTCTACAGCTTACAAAGACATTCTAGAGAATTGTGTACTTCCAACTTTGTGGCAACAGTTTGGGGAAGAATTTCATATGGGTGTGAAGGTCAGGGTCCACATACCATTGGCCATATAGAGTAAGTTAAGGCATATACCTCTATTTTCTGCTTTGTGTACACGCCATTGGCAGCTGTGAAGACATCATTAAGCAGAACGAAAGCATATCCCTCTGCATCAAAGGCCAGGTCAGAACTATATCAAATAAGGCAGAAATATGAAAATTCAACTGCTTGTTATGCTTTGAATTCAAGAATTATTTCACCTCTCCTAATCGCCAGGGGCTCTGAGAATCACCTTGATATCTCTTGTGCATGTCCACACACATGCTGATACCATCAACAAAGTCACAAATTGACCACATGATGTAGTATTTGATATAAAGGCCATTGTCATACAGCCATCATTCCATTTTTTCATCTCAACTTGTGCGCATGTCAGAACTCATATGCACCTTGGAGCTATCTGCATAACAGGTTGTGACTACGGTTAGAGTTACAGGTCATCCAGAAAACCCTGGTTTTCTACCCGAAGTCATGTCTCCTACTGTTGTTATCCAATCATTTGACTTTGCAGCATTCCATGTTGGTGAGCCTGCTGAGCATTTCTTGTTATGGCCAGTATTGGCTCTACTGTGCTAGTTGGACAATCTGTCATAGGGGAAAGGCGTGAGGAAGACCCCTGTCTAAACACAGAATGGAGCATTGAGTGATGGATGTCAATATCTTGGCCTACAGGCAGGCTATATGCCCAGCCCCATTCTATGAGGAGAGTCTCCTCCTTAAAGGCTTTAATTAGGAATATGTCTAAGTAAATCCTGTCAGTCCTAAGGTGGACTGGTTCCTCATGATGTTATGGCATATGTTATGCCGGTTACCA
This sequence comes from Pangasianodon hypophthalmus, assembly GCF_027358585.1. Lineage (NCBI taxonomy): Eukaryota > Metazoa > Chordata > Actinopteri > Siluriformes > Pangasiidae > Pangasianodon > Pangasianodon hypophthalmus. The sequence goes on from NC_069717.1 coordinate 15,650,142, forward strand.
GGGGTGAAATAAATACATAACATATGTAACTGTGTTTTCATTCAGGGCCAGTATCAACCCGGCAGGAGGAACTTTATATAAGAATATTCCAGGGAAAGACGTCTGTATGACAATGGTATTTATATTAAATACTATGGCATACAGTTACTTTGTGACTTTCCTAAATGTTTTGGCACTTTGTGACCTTGTTGAAGGTCTCAGCTGAGTTTTTCACATCACCGTTGTCGGCAACCTGTGGACCTGTGAATACGTGCTGCTAGCGTGGCTGAGTGGTTCTCTTTAGCCACACTGCACTCTCTACCACTGAGCTAACAAAGTTAGATGGACTCTGCTAACATGCATTTAGGGGTAAGAGTTGGGTTTCCCTCCATTCCCCTGTATCCTCACCAAGTGGGGCCTCTCTTGGTGCTTAGGCTCAGAGTCGCAGCAATAGGGTATCCAGGCTATTCTCACTGCCCCTGGTGGTTGTCAGTTGGTTATAGAAACATGGGTACATATGTAAGTAGCTATCTTTGCTGATGCATCTCTGAAATATTTAGTACAGTGAATGGGGTACTGTACCTTGCAGCAATCAGTGCGCCAAACACAATGGCCACCACACTGCACACCAGCTGAGGTGAAAAGGAGTTTCTGTAAGATCAGTTTTGACTGTTATAATCAGCACGCTTAAACAAAAGGGCACGTGTAGGATTCTGAAGGAGTTCTGAGCCTTTATATGTAATAATTTTATCTTTCCTTTGAAGTCGATAAGCATGTGCCAATATATGTTGGTGTTCATTATATATAAAAAGAAATATAATAAAAAATATTATATACATATACACACATACCTCAATATTTTTGCTTCCATAATCATTGTCAGTAGAATAGTGAATTTTCTGAGCACAGTAAACATGGGTAAGCTGCACAACACAGAGGTGAGTAAATGTCAGAGTTAAACCAAAATATTTTTGCTGACTACAGTGAAATTTTAAGGGGAAAATACAGTAACACTTTATACGGAGAGTGTCTCCATAACTAATTATCAAGATAATGTGGACTATTGTGTCTCTTTAAATGAGCCAATGGAAATTCATTGAAATTCACAACTTAGAACATGGGACCTGTTACTGATAGGTGTTTCTTGCTGCCCAAGTGTGCCCTGTTAGACTGACTGTTTAAATAATTAATAGTTCTGAACATCTATTCTTGGTTTGAGCCCTGGGTTTCATGTGCAAAGAAAGTATTTGTTATTAAAAAGGATAAACTAAAATTAAGACCAGAGAACTGTCTATGGGAGAAAGGCAAGCCATGTTTGAAGCTGAGAAAAGAGGGAAAAATTGATCATAGTCACTGCACAAGAATTAGGCATAGCCAATAAATCTGGAAAAATTTGGAATGTCCTGAAAAAGAAAGAAACCACAGGTGTACTAACAATCAGACATCGAACAGGTTGGCCAAGGAAAACAACGGCAGTTGATGAGAGAAACATTGTGAGAGCTGTGAAAAAAGACTCAAAAACAGCAGTCAGCGACATCCCCAACAACCTCCACAGGGCAGGGGTGAAGGTATCACAACCCACCATTCGAAGAAGACTTATAGAGCAAAAATATAGAGGCCATACCACAAGATGCAAACCACTCATCAGCAGAAAGAATCGGAAGGCCAGATTAGTATTTGCAAAGAAATACAGAGATGAGCCACAAAAGTTCTGGAAATAAGATTAACCTCTACCAAAGTGATGGAAAGAGCAAAGTGTGGAGAAAGAAAGAATCTGTTCATGATCCAAAACATAAGAGCTCATCAGTCAAGCATGGTGGAGGTAGTGTCTTGGCTTGGGCTTGCATGTCTGATTCTGGAACGGGCTCACCGGTTGAGCAGTCAGAATTCAGAAGTCTATGAATTCAGAAGTCTACAGAAACATTCTGTCTGCCAATTTACAGAGATAACAGCAAGACAATGACCCAAAACACTCTGCCAACACAACAAAGGACTTCATCAGGGGGAAAAAGTGGAAGGTTTTAGACTGGCCAAGTCAATCACCAGACCTTAACCCAATTGAGCATGCATTTCACCTTCCTGAAGAGGAGACTGAAGGGGAAAACACCCCCAAAACAAACAACACCTGAAAGAAGGTGTGGTACAACCCTGGAAATGCATCACAAAAGAAGAATGCAACAGAGTGGTAATATACACTATATTACCAAAAGTATTCGGTCACCTGCCTTGACTCACATATGAACTTAAGTGCCATCCCATTCCTAACCCATAGGGTTCAATATGATGTTGGTCCACCTTTTGCAGCTATTACAGCTTCAACTCTTCTGGGAAGGCTGTCCACAAGGTTGAGGAGTGTGTTTATAGGAATTTTTGACCATTCTTCCAAAAGTGCATTGGTGAGGTCACACACTGATGTTGGTCGAGAAGGCCTGGCTCTCAGTCTCCGCTCTAATTCATCCCAAAGGTGTGCTATCGGGTTCAGGTCAGGACTCTGTGCAGGCCAGTCAAGTTCATCCACACCAGACTCTGTCATCCATGTCTTTATGGGCCTTGCTTTGTGCACTGGTGCACAGTCATGTTGGAAGAGGAAGGGGCCCGCTCCAAACTGTTCCCACAAGGTTGGGAGCATGGAATTGTCCAAAATGTTTTGGTATCCTGAAGCATTCAAAGTTCCTTTCACTGGAGCTAAGGGGCCAAGCCCAACTCCTGAAAAACAACCCCACACCATAATTCCTCCTCCACCAAATTTCACACTCGGCACAATGCAGTCCGAAATGTACCGTTCTCCTGGCAACCTCCAAACCCAGACTCGTCCATCAGATTGCCAGATGGAAAAGCGTGATTCATCACTCCAGAGAACGCGTCTCCACTGCTCTAGAGTCCAGTGGCGGAGTGCTTTACACCACTGCATCCGACGCTTTGCATTGCACTTGGTGATGTGTGGCTTGGATGCAGCAGCTCGGCCATGGAAACCCATTCCATGAAGCTCTCTGTGAACTGTACTTGGGCTAATCTGAAGGTCACATGAAGTTTGGAGCTCTGTAGCAATTGACTGTGAAGAAAGTCGACGACCTCTTTGCACTATGCGCTTCAGCACCCGCTGACCCCTCTCCGTCAGTTTCCGTGGCCTACCACTTCGTGGCTGAGTTGCTGTTGTTCCCAAACTCTTCCATTTTGTTATGATAAAGCTGACAGTTGACTGTGGAATATTTAGGAGCGAGGAAATTTCATGACTGGATTTGTTGCACAGGTGGCATCCTATGACAGTTCCACGCTGGAATTCACTGAGCTCTTAAGAGCGGCCCATTCTTTCACAAATGTTTGTAAAAACAGTCTGCATGCCTAAGTGCTTGATTTTATACACCTGTGGCCAGGCCAAGTGATTAGGACACCTGATTCTGATCATTTGGATGGGTGACCGAATACTTTTGGTAATACAGTGTATATATATATATATATATATATATATACACATACATACACACACACACACACACATACATACAGTCAGGTCCATAAATATTGGGACATCGACACAATTCTAACATTTTTGGCTCTACACGCCACCACAATGGATTTCAAATGAAACGAACAAGATGTGCTTTAACTGCAGACTGTCAGCTTTAATTTGAGGGTATTTACATCCAAATCAGGTGAACAGTGTAGGAATTACAACAGTTTGCATATGTGCCTCCCACTTGTTAAGGGACCAAAAGTAATGGGACAATTGGCTTCTCAGCTGTTCCATGGCCAGGTGTGTGTTATTCCCTCATTATCCCAATTACAATGAGCAGATAAAAGGTCCAGAGTTCATTTCAAGTGTGCTATTTGCATTTGGAATCTGTTGCTGTCAACTCTCAAGATGAGATCCAAAGAGCTGTCACTATCAGTGAAACAAGCCATCATTAGGCTGAAAAAACAAAACAAACCCATCAGAGAGATAGCATAAACATTAGGCGTGGCCAAAACAACTGTTTGGAACATTCTTAAAAAGAAGGAACGCACCGATGAGCTCAGCAACACCAAAAGAAGAAAACACCCTTCACAACAGTTGGCCAGATCAAGAACACTCTCCAGGAGGTAGGTGTATGTGTGTCAAAGTCAACAATCAAGAGAAGACTTCACCAGAGTGAATACAGAGGGTTCACCACAAGATGTAAACCATTAGTGAGCCTCAAAAACAGGAAGGCCAGATTAGAGTTTGCCAAACGACATCTAAAAAAGCCTTCACAGTTCTGGAACAACATCCTATGGACAGATGAGACCAAGATCAACTTGTACCAGAGTGATGGGAAGAGAAGAGTATGGAGAAGGAACGGAACTGCTCATGATTCTAAGCATACCACCATCAGTGAAGCATGGTGGTGGTAGTGTCATGGCGTGGGCATGTATGGCTGCCAATGGAACTGGTTCTCTTGTATTTATTGATGATGTGACTGCTGACAAAAGCAGCAGGATGAATTCTGAAGTGTTTCGGGCAATATTATCTGCTCATATTCAGCCAAATGCTTCCGGACTCATTGGACGGCGCTTCACAGTGCAGATGGACAATGACCCAAAGCATACTGCAAAAGCAACCAAAGAGTTTTTGAAGGGAAAGAAGTGGACTGTTATGCAATGGCCAAGTCAATCACCTGACCTGAATCCGATTGAGCATGCATTTCACTTGCTGAAGACAAAACTGAAGGGAAAATGCCCCAAGAACAAGCAGGAACTGAAGACAGTTGCAGTAGAGGCCTGGCAGAGCATCACCAGGGATGAAACCCAGCGTCTGGTGATGTCTATGCATTCCAGACTTCGGGCTGTAATTGACTGCAAAGGATTTGCAACCAAGTATTAAAAAGTGAAAGTTTGATTTATGATTATTATTATTCTGTCCCATTACTTTTGGTCCCTTAACAAGTGGGAGGCACATATGCAAACTGTTGTAATTCCTACACTGTTCACCTGATTTGGATGTAAATACCCTCAAATTAAAGCTGACAGTCTGCAGTTAAAGCACACCTTGTTCGTTTCATTTGAAATCCATTGTGGTCGTGTATAGAGCCAAAAATGTTAGAATTGTGTCGATGTCCCAATATTTATGGACCTGACTGTACATATGTACACACACACAGACATATATATACACACCAATCAGCCATAACATTAAAACCACTGACAAGTGAAGTGAATAATATTATCTCATTTTATCTCGTTAAATAGCATTATCTCATTACAATGGCACCTATCATGGGAAGGGATATATTAGTGAACTGAACAGTCAGTTCTCAAAGTCAATGTGCTGGAAGCAGGAAAAATGGGCAAGCGTAAGGATCTGAGCAACTTTGACAAGGGCCAAATTGTGATGGCTAGATGACTGGGTCAGAGCATCTCCAAAACAGCAGGTCTTGTGGGGTGTCCCCGGTATGCAGTGGTTAGTACCTACCAAAAGTGGTCCAGAGAAGAACAACCAGTGAACTGGCGACAGGGTCATGGATGCCCAAGGCTCCCTGATGTGCATGGAGAGCAAAGGCTAGCCACTCTGGTCCAATCCCACAGAAGAGCTACTGTAGCACAAATTGCTGAAAAAGTTAATGCTGGCTATGATGGAAAGGTGTCAGAACACACAGTGCATCACAGCTTGCTGCGTATGGGGCTGTGTTGCTGCAGATCAGTCAGAGAGCCCATGCTGACCCTGTCCACCGCCGAAAGCACCTAAAATGGGCATGTGAGCATCAGAACTTGACCATGGAGCAATGGAAGAAGGTGGCCTGGTCTAATGAATCACGTTTTCTTTTACATCATGTGGGTGGCCGGGTGCGTGTGTGTCACTTATCTGGGGAAGAGATGGCACAAGGATGCACTATGGGAAGAAGGCAAGCTGGCGGAGGAAGTGTGATGCTCTGGGCAATGTTCTGCTTGGAAACCTTGGGTCCTGGCATTCATGTAATTTTACTTTGACACGTACCACCTACCTAAACATTGTTGCAGACCAAGTACACCCCTTCATGGCAACAGTATTCTCTTGTGGCAGTGGCCTCTTTGTGCCCTGCCAGACTGCAAAAATTGTTCAGAAATGGTTTGAGGAACATGACAGAGTTCAAGGTGTTGACTTGGCCCCCAAATTTCCCAGAGCTCAATCTAATTGAGCATCTGTGGGATGTGCTGAACAAACAAGTCCGATCCATGGAGGCCCCACCTCGCAACTTACAGGACTCAAAGAATCTGCTGCTAACATCTTGGTTACAGATACCACAGCACACCTTCAGAAGTCTTGTGGACTCCATGCCTTGATGGGTCAGAGCTGTTTTGGCAGCACAAGGGGACCTACACAATATTAGGCAGGTGGTTTTAACGTTATGGCTGATCGGTGTATATCTACAATACAGTAAAGTTTGCAAATGATTGATGCTCGAAACATTAAATGTGAAAAATATACCTTAATTTCTTTGTGCTTCCCAGACCTGTTATGTGATTGCCGACATAGAGTAATGGCAAAGGAAAAATCTGGGAAGAGTGTCATGATATAACATCAGAATAAGATCAGTCATCACTGATAGACACATTTTATATTACAATTATAAAGTGAGACTAATTATAAAGATATTGGGGAAGTGACCCAATTGACTGCATTTTTATAATTTTAATAACTTTTCTTGAATTGAATATTTCTTCTTTTCTTTTCTATGTACATTGATATGAGATAAGAAAAGAGTCTGCAATGGATCTTTGTGTCCCAAATAAGCACACAAGTCATTCAATAATTCATATTTTACTAACTGAACATTTAATAGTTTATTAATTATTTTAAAAATATTATTATATTATTATATATATTATATACTATTTCACATATTAAATGAACTAATTTTATATTATTTTATTATTACTACTTACCACAGAGCTATTGAATTCTCGAATCTGGTTAGTCAGGAGGTGTTGATTAATTTTCGTTATTGTTTCTATAGTAGCAACACATTCACAGGGACTTGTATGGTGGAAGGTTAATAATAACTTTTTTTTTTAAGTGTTAAGTGTTTCTTTAACAAAGAAAAAAGGTATAACCATTCATATAGCAGACCATCCACTCACAGAATGTTTTTTTGTTTTTTGCACAATTCTGTGTAAACTCTACAGACTGTTTGTGTGAAATTCCCAGGAGATCAGCAGTTTTTGAAATACTCAAACCAGACCATCTGGCACCAACAAACCACACCACAATTAAAGTCACAGAGATCACACTTTTTCTTCATGTTTGATGTGAACATTAACTGAAGCTCTTGACCTGTATCTGCATGATGTTTTGCATTGTGCTGCTGCCACATGACTGGCTGATTAGATAAATGCATGAATGTGCAGGTGTACAGGTGTTCCTAATAAAGTGGACGGTGAGTGTATATAACAGTATAAATAACGATTTAACAAACATGACAAATAACAGTACATCACCCATCTCTACTTAATGTTATTATTTTACCAGTAAACCTAAATCTGTCTGGAAGTTTCTTTAACAGCATGGTTTTTAAACTGTGGTCTATTAATCATAGGCAAATATATACTGGGACACCTGCCACACCTTACCTTAAGGCAGTCCACTCCAAACAATCTCTCTCTCTCTCTCCTCTTCCCTGGCTGACTCTATCTATTACTCACAGCTTCATTGTTTTCTCATCATTTCTGTGCAACCCTTGCTGAAATGAAACAATTTCCATCATGTTTCAGCAGTGCCTATTATTTTTTCTTACTCATCTATTTTTTTCCCCCCTGAAATGAAATTAGGGGAAGTTTTAAACTGAAGAGACTGTTCTGGGTAAAAATATTTATTTAAGACTTTTTTGATTTTTTGGTTCTACAAGGCTTGTAAAGAATAATAGTGGCCCAGTGGAAAAGAAGCGCAATAATTTATTAGAAAGGTAACACAAACACGTGATATCCTTTTAGTAAATAAAATACATAATGCATAATATATAACTTATATCATCTTTGTTAATAGGCTTTTACATCAGAATGGATAGACCATTAATCTTATTATATCTTCTAGTTGAAGGAGCTTCTGATATCGTCATTAACAGATTTATCAGTTTTTTTGTTCTATATTGAAATGTTGATTTTTAAACCCCTTGCAAATAAATCATAAAATTTTTATTGTTCAATAAGTTTAGTTATATAGTTTGTCTGTCATAAAATCATGTTTCATGGTTGGTGCACACAGGGCTGCACAAGATCAGATATAATGTGAAACAAATGATCTGTAACACTTGTGTTCTTTTTATAAGATATGTAGGCTTAATTGGGTCACTTCCGCTTAAACTGTGTTTTTTAAATTACCTTTCTGTGTAAGCTCTTGTCAAAGTCGTGAAAAGAGATTGCGTTGCACATTTTGGCTAAATAAAGAATGACAATTGTGCAAGCCATCTGAGGGGTGGAAAAAAAAAGCAAAATGTAAAAAACTGCCATACTTTTAAGAGTTTAAAGAACTCATGAACAAAATGGCAATTCAAACTGACCTGTCCAATTCCAAGGAACGTGTATGAAGGAAACCTGGATAAAGAAAAACATTTAATATTTATGCTACAACTCTACTGTAGACATGCACTTTCAGATGACTTCTTTAACAAAAGTATTTAACACTGTGTAAGGTAAAGACCTCCACATTCACATTCTACATGATTTTGGGCAGAACCCCGAACATCTCCTTGCTATTTTTATGAGTGTGGTTTTAAGTAATTTTTATTTTCTCTATTTGACTTTTCTGCACTAATAATTTTCAAACAGACTGTACAATGCAAACTTACATATTTGTAGCAGTACAACCACAGAGTGGCTTAAATGTATTTAAAAAATATTTTATTGTTCCCACTAAAATAGATACAGTTTTGGGAAAAAATGGCAATAGCTGCATAACCAACAAGTATATAAACAGCAGATTGTGTGCTTTACTTTTAGCTATAGGACGGATTGCATATGACTTTAATTATTTTTAAAAAGACAGTGTATACATTTTTTGTTAGTCATATTTATTCTAATCTCTACCTTAACTGATTTTTGGGGGGGTTGGGGGTTAGAACAACTTTTTCTATAATTTGCAGCTATTGGTAGTTTTCCATATACATGTTGCTGTAATTATTGATAATAATAAAACTTATTTTATTCTTCTAATTTACATATTTGACAGACCTCTTGCTTATGTTCAGCCTGTCACATTAAAATGCATATGTGAATAATTTTTTTAATGGCTACAAATACCTCTCAAGCAGTACAACCGGCTTGCAGGACAGGCTTCTTTTTTTTTTTTTTTTTTTTTTACATAAAATGTACACAATAATAATAAAGAGTCAAACAATTTCTACAGTTTATGAACCTTTAAAGCTGTGCACTGATGTCTATTAAGTGGGGCATCTTGATAATCGTTAACCTAAGTCATGATCTGTAATTTAATGGAAAGGTAAGTACACTTGTTAACTACCAGTTAATAAAATGCCTTTATAAAAATTAAGCTATGAGGAATACTCCTCACAGCTCAAGGTAAATAACTTTTTTCTGTACCTATTTCTACTGTTTATGTGGATATCACAATATTCTTTTTAATGTATTTAACCTATTTACATAAATACAAAATCGTGTAGAATAATTTCCATGTGCTTTTGAAAGAAATGTGAGAAAGATGGTTATCCATATAGGTATTTAAAAAAAAAAAAAAAAGCAAGTTGTATGTTAAATGCCACTGAGAAGACAGTAGAGTTCTCCTTGGCTGTGGTCATGCTGCTGGGAATAGAAGTCTGTAATGGCTGCTACAGTCTGCTGGAAAGTAAACCATGAGCTTTACAGTGCTCAGTACAGAAGACATTACAGAGCAGCTTAAAGAACAGCGTTATATTCTGGACAGTGCTACATCCTGCTTATGGTTAGTGTGGAGTTCCGCCATGGGTTCAGCAATGCGGAAGTGCTGACTGTGTCATTCATACATTCACAACTTACCTATACGTAGTTAAAACTGTCTTGTTGACAATCACTATAAGGAAAGAGCTGGCTGCGTAGAAAGCAGCGGAGAAGAGCTTGACGAACTGCTCGTGTCTTGGAACAGGATTAAATGGCGAAGAAGCAGAAGAAGTAGGCGAAGTAAAAGAAGAGCTGCTTCTTGACATTTTGCCTTCATTGGTCCGACTGATTTCCGAACTTGTCACGCGAGCTTCACCTGCAAAAATACGCCTAGAGCACAAAGTTTTAAATTGCTGGTTAATGTAAAGTATCGCGATAACTCCGTCCTCACGGTGTTAGAATTACTTTTGCAACTGGGCAGGTGTGAAGCTCGAGAACGCTTGTTGGCTGATGACGTCATTGTGCACAAATCCGCGTGAGGCGGGCTAGTAACATGAAAGATGACGTGATATAAAATGACCTAACGAAAATAATGACGTTCTCTGCTGCTGAAGATGGTCCCACTCTAAAAATTGCACGTCCCAAAAACGGTTTGTACCAAAGAACTGCCAATGTATTCATAAAACTACTGAACTTTCTTTGAACGCACTTAGTGCTGTTTGGCTTCATAACATACATTTGTGGAACAGTTATAATTCATAATCCCACTATCCGGTCACACCCAGAAGAGGACGGGGTCCCTGTTGAGTCTACAAAGTTTTTTCCTTATATCACCTCAGGGAGGTTTTTCCTTCCCACTGTCACCTCTGGATAGCTCACAGGGATCTAAATCTACATCCAGATTTCTGTAAAGCTGCTTTGTGAACTGCTTTGTGAATTGAATGAATTGAATACAGCAAGACACCTTGGCTAGTATTAAAGTGACAAATCTACATTTATGGAGTATTACGTTAATCAAATATTGCTTTATAATGAAAGGTTCAGGTCTCCTATGCCTCACTTATGAATATAAATGACAAAAACTTGAAGCTTAAAGTATTCAAACTCGCAGTGTCGAAACTTGAGTAGCCAACAAAGGCTACCCCTTGTTTCGGAAAGGCAGAAAGGTTATCAATCCTAATTTTCCTAGTAGTAGTAATACCTGTACACTCATTACAAACTTGCAATCCACCACTTAACATATAAAATATTTGCAGAAAGTGTGAGGTATTGATACACCCTTAAAAAAATCAGTCGATGAGGGACATTTCTTTGCCCGAACCCATATGAAGTGGTGCCCCAGTGGTGTATCATGGTTCACTGTGCTCTGATATCAAAAGTAGAAGATCACATTAAAGGCTTTATTTTATGTCTTCTACACACGCTTCATTTTTCCCTGAACACAGAACCTTGGAAGATATTAGAGGTGGTACCGGGAGAGGAGGAACAGGCACTCATGCTCTCCCACACCCAGGCGTACAAGTTGCTGGGCAAGGTGAACATGTGCAAGGCAGCTGGGTCGGACAACATTCCCAGACGCATCCTAAGACTATGTGCCTCAGAGCTGACAAACATTGCTATGAATATTTTTAACCTCTCCATGGTCCCATCCTGCTTCAAAACCGCCACAATCATCCCTGCCCTGAAGAAATCCCACGTTTCTTGTCTCAGTGACTACAGACTAGTAGCTCTCACTCCTGTTATAGTGAAGTGCTTTGAGGGCCTGGTCAAAGTCATATACTTAGCTTGATTCCAACATCTCTTGACCCACTACTGTTAGCTTACCAAAACAACAGGTCCACAAAAGATGCCATCTCACTCACTGTGCACACCACCTCACTCACCTGGAAAAGAAGGACAGCTATGTCAGAATACTTTTCATTGACTATAACTTGGCTTTTAACACCATAATTCTCTCCAAACTCATGACCAAACTCCACAACCTCGTACTTTCTCACTGGCAGACCCCAGGCTGTTCGACTCAGCAGGTGCACCTTCAGCACTCTCATTATGAAGGCACCCCTCAAGGCTGCATCCTCTGTCCCATGCTCTACACCCTCTTCACACGTGACTGTGTCGCCACCCATGCAGACAATATCAATGTCAAATCTGCAGATGATACAACAGTCATTGGCCTGATCACAGGGAATGACAAGATGGCCAACAGGAGAGAACTGATCACAAGGTGTGTAAACAACAACCTCACACTTAACATCACTAGAACCAGAGTGATAGTTGTGGACCAGAAGAGGGAAGCAACAACACCAGCCACTGAGGATCAGGGACTCTGAGGTGGAGAGAGTGGACAGCTACAAGTTCCTGGGCGTCCACCTCAGTGAGGACCTGAGCTGGACGAAGCCTGAGGAAGTTCAGTATGTGACCAGCGATCCTCAGCAACTTCTACACGTGCACCATGGAGAACGAACTGACCTGCGATATTGCTGGGTAGTTCAGCAGCTGCACTGGTCAGGACAGGTAGGCTCTGCAGCAAGTGCTCAAACTGCACATCATGTGTTCCATCTCCTCAAGTCTGTCAGGAGCTACCGGAGTACGGGGGCCAGGACAGCCAGACGTCGGGACAGTCTCTACCCCCAGGCCATCAGATTCATCAATAACTGCCACCCCTTCCCACTTCCACCTGGGACCCTGCCTCACACACAGTGAAAGGTATCACTGGTGACTGTTGCAATGCACACACACTTTACTGTACACATGACTCTTTAAGCACCACATACTCTACACTTCAACAGTCTGGTTTATACTTGAATTGCAACATTGCACACATACTCTACTCACTGCGCATATGGTGGAATATTTATATACTATTGTTCTAGCACTTTTTATATTTCTCTTGAGTATTTGTGTTTTTCTACTTAATTTTATGCAGCATCCAGAGGAGTGTAAATAAAGTAACAATTTAATTGTGTCGGCCCACAGCACATATAACAATAAAGTGTCTCTCCATGTGGTACTGCACAGTATCCGACTGCAACACCCTACAGTGGATTGTGAGAACAGCTGAAAAGATCATTGGGGTCTCTCTACCCAGCATCAATGTCTCTTACAGCAACCGCTAGATCCACAAAGCCACCAGCATAATGGACGTCCCCTCTCACCCGTCCCATGGACTCTTCATCCTCCTGCCATCTGGCAGAAGGTACAAGAGCATCTGTGCCACCACCAGCAGACTCCGAAACAGTTTCTTCCCTGAGGTATTCAGATTACTCAACACCCTGCTGTCTCCCAATGCTCACGTGGGATAGTCAAACACCTAACCCAGTGTGACTCAAAAACACTGCACACCTGCACTTTACAAAGCTGCATCAGTCACTTTATGTTTATGGAACTTGTTTTGCAGCCAGTATTACTGCTATACTTATTGCCGCTACAGAACTTAATAGTTTATAGTTACAGCCTATGTTCTGTGTATTTACTGTCCAGTGTATTTATTGTTCTGTGCACTTACTGTCCTGCACTCATCTCACACTATTGTGTATTTGCACTTTATGTAGGCTTGCATACTGTTATGTGTTGCACAATGGTCCTGGAGAAATGACATTTTGTTCCAGTGTGTACAAGCTATATAGAAGAATGACAGTAAATCCTCTTTGACATGACTTGAAACAGACAGCCCAAACCATAGGCTACATACTGTATCTGCTGCTGTTCTTGTCATCCCCTGAATATTACAGAATGTGCCTTTGAGGCCCCATGTGTTTTTGAGGCCTTGCTGCTTAGGAAAAGCTTCTCTCTGTTCTCTCTGTGTTAAACCGTAATGGAAACTTAGTGGTGAATCTTTGGCCATACTTCTTTTTCGCTGTATCTGAGTTGGTTTATGAAATTTTCTGCCAATTAAAACAGCTCTGACTCTGAATTACTGTGAATTCCAGGTCGACTCACAGCATCAGTGGTCGCAGGTGACACAGAAGGGCACGACATCAGGAAAAAAGGCCACTGGAGATGCTCTTTAATACGTCAAGTGTGTACTGTATGTGCACTCAGACTCAAGTAAGACTGAAATGTTGCAAGCTGCCACTAGGTGCCACTAGTGGCTTGTGAATGGGGAGGAGTGTATGGAAGTGTATTGCATGTAAAAGTAAAATATCCAACTCATATGTACATTTTTTTTTTCAAATTCAATAATGACTTTTCCATTTGCCATTTGGTATGCTACTATAGAACTTACATTTATACAGACACTTGCAAAATTAAAATGTAGTACAAACTGCCTGTGATAATTTAAGTGCATACATGCATACACCATGCATGCATGGTGTCAAATTAATCATCAAATTATTATTTTGTTATAAGCTATGCATTTGTACTTCATAGTGAAGCACGGACCTAGTCCAACATGCTAGAAAGATGGAAATATTCTGATGTAAAGAAAAAAGCCCCTCCTTTTTTGTTAATTCTTGTTAATGTGCTGATTCTCTAGCAAGATGAATTTGAATGTGTATTCTGAGCTGATTGTGTCTTTATTTGCAGTCAGCCCACCAGCCCATCTACAATATGTGACTCTGCTTCAGCAGTGAGAAGAACATTTTACACAGAATCCCACACATATACATGCACACTGGATTTTTCTTTTGTCTGACTGTTTTCTCTTGTACTGGACTGTTACTATAATGACTCTCTGCAAGAGAGTCTCATCTCAGAGCATCTCATAGCAGCTCATAGAAATATCTGCAAAAAAAGCTGGAAAATGTTCAGAAAATATGCTTTAAAATTAAAATATGGTAAATTAGAAACGAGTGATGCAAATTTTGAAACCAGCTTCATTATTTTATTGTTGTTTCAAAACCAAAAACAATTTTATTAGCTGTAATGATTTCTGCCTTTGAATACAAAACACCACATATATCCAGTATAATCATTAAAGACATCCTGGTGGAAAAAAGAAAGACTCCCTGCAGTGGGACATTGTTTAGGAAAATGTCATCACTGCTTTTGCTGTTTTTGGGCATGCCTATGCTTCTTCCTCAGCATGTGTTTCACCTTTTTTTCTGTCTTAGGATCAAGGCAGAATTTCTTCATTCCCACATACAAGCTGAAAATTAAAGAAATTAGAATTAAATCAAGCTGTATCAAACTTAATAGTAAAAAAAATACAAAAATAGATGGTTGAAATGTTTGAAAATGGTTAGGATTTCTTTCCAACTCAGGCAAGCTTGTCCACTTACACCAGCGCTTTAAGTTCACATGGTCCAGCATCTGACTGAATGGCATATTTCTGAGCTTTTTTTAATATGTGCTGGTTAATCTTATCTGTAGTGCCTACGCAGCATGATGGGATGCGTCCTGCTGGAAAACAATATCAGGTATTTTACATTCTAGTACTATATACGACTAACTACATTTTTTAAAAAACAGGAATTAGCACAACACAGTATCTTTGGTAGGAAGACAGTGTATCTCAATGGTTACTTTGGCACATACATGTTTTCCTTTTGTATTACAAATAAGAGAATATACACTCACCATCCAGTTCAATAACTCATCTATGCAGTTATCCAATCAGCCAATCATGTGGCACAATGCAAAAAATCATGTAGGTACAGGTCAAGAGCTTTAGTTAATATTCATGTCAAACATCAGAATTTGGAAAAAAAGTGATTTCTTTGACTTTGATCGTGGCATGGATGTTGGTGCCAGATGGGCTGGTTTGAGTATTTCAGAAACTGCTGATCTCCTGGGATTTTCACACACAGCAGTCTCTAGACTTTACAGAGGATACAGGATACATACAGGATAAATGCATGAATGAGCAGGTGTACAGGTGTTCCTATTAAAGTGGAGGGTGAGTGTATTATAATAATAACAGTAGTATTTTGAGGGGCAAACATCTCTTGGTAACACACAATAACCATGTTGCATGTATATGAATTCATAATGATGGTGTAAGTCAGTTGGACACTTAAATTCCTTTCTAAGGTTCATACATGAGATACCTTTGATCAGGCTGTGGCTTGTTATCTACCTGAGTCACAGCTGATTATTAGCTGGATAGTTTTGTGAACCCATTTCTACCCATTTCTATAATGATAACAACAACAGCAACAGCAACAACAACAATAATAATAATAATAAATTATTAAAAAGTAAATAAAAATTAATAAAAAGTATACTAAAAATTATTATTATTATTATTATTATTATTATTATTATTATTATTATTATTATTACTATTATTATTATTATTATTATTATACTTACTTTGATCTTCCTGTTCAGTTCTGGCTCTGCTAATTCTCAAAATTAGTCAGTTAAGTTAGTCTTACAATCTTTGTTTTACTGGTTTGAATTATATTTTGCCTTATTTGTAATTTCACTTTGCAAATGTATGAAGCACTATTTAAGATTTATTTTCTCTGTCTTAGGGGAGTCTACCTATGGTCCTGCTCAAACCTACCCACTTTACAATCACAACTTGTAAATCACAGCTCTGTTTAATCCTGTTCTTAATTCCATCCCTTCAGAATCAGAGACGAACACCACTGAATCAGTCTGTTTAGTTATTAATCATAAACAGGGGATAAATGATATAAGACCAATGAGTTGAGCTGAGCTCTGAGAATATAATAATATGGTAGATATGTGAATAAGAACTGTAATGTTTTGTATATAGATTTGATCATTAAAGCAATATGTCTTCATTTTATTATTTTAAAGGCTTTATTGGATCATGTGTCATTTTCAGAAAAAAAGTATTTTTATATAGCTTGATGCCAGACCTGACAAAGAAAGAATTTTAGATACTTTTGTTAGTCAAATTAGGCCATTACAATAGAAACAACTTGTTTTTATTAAATTTCCATTATATCAATGTTGAGCAGTCCATAAAATAACACAGAAACTGAACTGTGCTGTTTGCAAATTTTTGACATCCATTTCTAATTCCCAATTCAACCTCTGATCAAGACTGACCACATATACAAAGATGAATAAAATTTTTTTTTCTTCTCTTTCAAAAAGAACCCTTACCTTCAGCAGTGATGAAGATGATGGCACACAGGAGAAGAAGCAACACGGCTGCAGTTCGGCGCTCCATGGTGAGAGTTAGAGTGAACGTGTGCAGATTAACCTTTTCTTCATTTGCACACTTTCACTCTCACTTTGGAGGTACACAGTGTTAGAATTTGCATTCTTAGTAACGCCTACTCTAATCCTCTGGCTTGTCTAAGCATATTGCATGCACACGTAATGAACGCATTAGATGGTTGTTGAGCAGACACAAAGAATGGTGGGAAAACACACCTAGCCTGAGTATGCAGCAGGCGTAAAGAAGGTTTAGAGTCAGAAACTTCACATCAAATAAAATAAAAATGGTCCTTTCAAATGTTTACTTGACAATTAATGTATTTATAATGTTAAATCAATTTATTTGAAAAGTGTTATTCTTGTGTCAGCAGTCAGTCATTTTATGAGGGAATTTTTTTCTGTTGGTTTTGCATTTTGTGATATTTTACTGATAATTTTCACTTACATTTTAAAATTTAAATGTACACAAAGTTTTTTGGCTGACATTTCAATTATTTCTTTGAAATAATTTTCCAGAGGAGTGTGTAGATTACTTTGAACAGTGCCATAAACACTGGATCCTATGCAGGTCATCATAATAATGACCATAATAACCATAATCATAAAATAGATCTGAATATTTAGAAATATGCAGCATCGGTTAAGGTTAAACTCACTTGAATAGAATCAGACACTATTCACTACGGAAATAAAAGTTTAATGCCATGAAAAGAAAATCACTGTCCAAACATGCGGAGGTGATGTCATGCATGACTACATTAAAAAAAACCCTTTCAGAGTAGTTATAATACTCAGATTAGATACAAGATTTTTCCCCACAGTCCTTTCAATTTGTGTAAAATGCCCATTGGTTTTATAATGGTCTTTAACTGTTGACTGATCATCAAAAGGATGTCTAAACCTGTCAGAACTGTCAGAGATAAAGAATAATGCAGGTAAAGCATCAGTAAAACCTGGACTTGCTATTATTGTTGACACAGGCTTGTTACATCCTGGGAAGAAATCTGTCGTGACAGTGAATCATTATTGACAGTGGTTAATCTTGTTTCTTGAACAATAAAGTTGAATGAGAATGAATAAGAAATTACCAGAAGCCGAATGACTAGCACGTCAGAAGAAACGGTTAGAAGTAGCAGAAAGGAGTGTACAAGAAAAAAAAGAATACAGGAGCAAACACACTTATCATGTTACAGTGCAAGAAATATTTATTAACTACATATTTACACACTTAACCCTATGAAGAACTGTACAGTTCATCACAATAAATGGTAACGTAATACACAGTAAAATATGTAGGAGGAGGCTTTGTGTTAGGTTTTTGTATGTTAATACAAATAATCAAGTGTCTCTGAACTGCTGAACTTCTCTCTGCTTCACAGTAGCCAGGCTGAGGAGATGCAAAAGCATCTCTCCTGTTGAAATACTGCTCAATACAGTGCTTCCATCTTCCTTCTTCCTTCTGCTCTCCTTATGCCTGCTGTCTTCTGAACAGCCAGAATCCAGAACACAACTCTCTGGGAAAAAAAGGGTGATGCCAAAACCTTATCCAAAATGATCACATGTAGAACTCAAACAATAGTGTCAGAATGAAAAAAAAAAAAAAAACAGAAAAAAACTTTCCAGAGGCAATAGTTGATTATAGTAATTATATATAAAATCTGTTCCACCTTCATAAATGAGGAACAGTCACTTGGCAAGATGATTTGTGTGACCTACTGATATATTATGTTTGTTAGCAAACACGAAGATTGCATAAACTGAATTTGACATGCTGTGGCTTGTTACCCACCCAAGTCACAGGTGATTATTAGCTATTCTCAGGACGCTTGCATTGTTCGAAGGAGTTGCTTCTGTATCTCCACTGGAAATGGAGGGATTCTAACTAAATATAGCTTAACACATTTAAAACGTAAACAACAAAAAAATAGCAACAAAAAAAAAAACAGATATTTGCTATACTTTTAACGTCCACCATGGACAATTCACCGCTGAGCCACCAGACGGCCCCCACAGGTACATCTTACTGTAGGTACAACCCCTGAGGACTGTAGGGTACAGAGGATTGGTAGAGGACTTCGTCTTGTGGTGCAGGGAAAACCAAACCTGCAGCTTAACATCAAGAAGACAAAGGAAATGCTGGTGGACTTCCAGCTTGGTAAAGAGCCTCTATGACCAGTAACCATTCGGGGGGAGGAGGTGGAAATGTCGCAGTCCTACAGGTACCTGGGGGTTTACCTGAACTGCAGACTGGCCTGGACAGACAATACCAAAGCACTATACAAGAAAGTCCAGAGCAGGCTCTTCTTCCTAAGAAGGCTCAGGTCCTTCACTGTGTGCACCAGACTATTGAGGCTGTTCTATTAGTCGATTGTGGCCAGCGTTTTTTTGGATGGTGAAGCCTGCTGGGGGAGCAGCATTACAGCAGGAGACGTCAAACACCTCAATAAGCTATTCAGAAAGGCCAACTCCATCACAGGACTGACATTAGACTCATTAGAAACAATCACAGAGAAATAATCATCCTCTCCATGGCATTCTTACCAGGAGCACATTTAGCTCTTGGGTCAGACCACCACGATGGAATCGCTATTGGGAGTCATTTCTGACCAGCTGCATCAGGCTCCACAACATCTCTTCCCAGTGGGACGCACCCCTAGCTTCTCTGAATGAATGAATGAACAACTGGACAGAATGTATTCCAATACACAAACACACATACAATGCATACATGGATCACCACCACTTGGTTGTTGTGAATGAATTAATGAATTTGAATGAATGTCTGCTGCTGTTATTCCACACCTTTTTGTAGTTTTGCACCTATATTGTTAGTTATTCTGACGCTGTCCTTCTGACCTTGTATTCTTGACCTTGTATTACATGACACTGTAGTTTTGCACATAATTATTGATGTCTCTTTGCACTGTGTCAACTGTTAATATATGCTGAATGTTACTACCTTTGTCTAGTACTTCAATGTCCTTTGCTGCTGTAACACCCAAATTTCCCCATGGGGATCAATAAAATCCAAGCATCCATCCATCCGTCCATCCATCCATCCATCCATCCATCCATCTGTGTTTTCTCCCTGTAGTTGCTCTGTGACTGTTGTTTTGCTAGACTGTTGTTGCTGTTGCCTGTTGTATGTTTAATACCATGTTCTGGTTTTGCTCCCAGTCCCGGTTTTGTGATTCTTGTCTTGACTTTGTTTCTTTTGTTAGTGTTTTGGTTTAAATAAAACAAGCCTGCTCTTGTATCCCCCCCTTGAGCTCTTACAGGAGCATTATTTTGCCTAGGGGTCCGCCTTTGGTTTTTTTGGGGTGGCTGGAGTGTGGGGTTGCGGTTAACAGAGGGGCAAGCAACCAGAGGGCACCCTTCCATGTACTTAGAACAATTTTATTCTGTCAATCCACTCATTTCCTGTGTTTATGCACACTTGTTTTGTGTCTCTGCTGCCCAAATCCTTCCAACCCCATTAGCTTCTCTATATGTGTTATGTGTTTTCTCCCTGTAGTTGCTTAACAACTGTTGTTTTGCTAGACTGTTGTTGCTCTTGCCTGTTGTATACTTCATGCCAAGTTCTTGTTTTGCTCCTGGATTTTGGGATTCTTGTCTTGACTTTGGTTGTTTTGCCAGTATTTTGGTTTAAATAAAGCAAGCCTGCTCTTGCATCTGTCTCCAATTCATGACAATATGCAATATTTGATATCTAATGGATCATGGTACAGTTAATATCTCATGAAAGGTAAACTAATAAATGTGAACACCTTCATATATTAGAGGCAGGCAAGGCCACACATGGCAGCTACTGATGATGCTATATGTATTGCCCCAGGGTTTATGAGTAAATTGCCCCTAGATGTGACCTGTGTGTCCCGTCACTGACCTGAGTTACAGCAGACACCTGGAGCAGCACAGCGCCCCCCCTCAGATCCACATGCTCTTCCTCCATTCTCACATGGAGTGGGAATGTAGTTCTCCTCCATGCAGCTTGCCGCTTCAGGAGAGCCCACAGAGCAGCCTAAACCTGCTGCACAGCAAATACTGGGACCAAAGCAGCGGCCCCTGTCCCTGGGACCACATGCTATACACTATAGGAAGAAAAAAAAATCTTATGCCAAAAGATAGCATATGTCTTCAAATATTTCTTCTGGAATGGAGATTATTTTAGTATGCTATTTCCCAGTAGCTACCACCAAAATTATGTAGACTATGTTTTCCCAAAAATATACCTTTTAAATTACTTTTCCACTAATCCAAGCAACCTTTGAGTCAAAAGTGACATTTTCTTATTATTTTTAAGTATGCATCAAAATTTTGGCAAACAATTGCCAAAAATAACACCTTCAGGTTTTGGAAAGAGAGAAATTTCGAGCAAAAAAGAGTTACATGTTTTTGCACAAGGACTTTTCCACTTGTTTGATACACACCTGAAATTATGACATCTTGGTCCATTTTGTTTATTGTCAGCTTTTGTGAAGTAATGCCTCATTGAAAAGATGGATGTCAATAACTAAATGCATATTTTTATTACCTCATAGGCTTTCAATTAGGTGCTAATTAGTTGTTCTTATTACTGCATTTACATTTTCCAAACATAAAATTCTAAATTAATTATTCTAATTTATGCAGCTATACAAAATGTTAAGTAATGATGATAATTTTATTACTGAGTTTCTAATAGGGTAATAAACCTCTCTGATAGCTGAACATAGAAATTTTTACTGGTCACCCAGAGAGACAAACTGAAGAACCAATTTGGATTTTATTTCTAAGCATTAAGCGCACAATATTCAATAGCGTGCCCCACAGTTAGATAGCACCCCATGTGGAGAGTCTTCAGCCTGCTAAGTCTGAGTGAGTGAATTACAGACTAAACAAATGAACAACATACAATAAAGCACACAGGCAATTTCACACGGGTGCAACAGCGGCATTTGCTGCTGGACCCCTGCTGTTGGGCCACCATCATTTTTTTTTTTTTTACATTTGAAAATATTTAGTATATTCAATATTTACAGAATAAATAGGTATATATTTGGTTCTAAAGCTACAACATCAAAAATATTTACTTCATGCAGAGCTTCTTTCATGTTTCCAATTTCTGTTGTTGATTCTGTTGTTCTCCATTACAGTTAATCTGATGATCAAATAACTGCCATCCAGTCCAAATAGTACCATAGGGTATGTACTGGGTACTACAAGAAACATTGCAAGGTCAGTAGATTAGTTAACACAGGGTCACTCCAGAGTTATCCAGCTGGCAATGCATGCAAATCAGCAAGGCTTGTAGTTCTCCCACTCTTTTTTTTTTGAAGTGCTCGCTGACAAAAAGGCAGTTTTTAGAGAAACTCATTTGCCCTGCATGGGCTTCTTGCTCCCACAGAAAGGCAGTGAAAGGTTTTTTAACCCCCAGCGAGACATGCTGCACTGACTGCCACATAAACCATCAATATTGGTGGGGACTTTGGGACTGGGCAGTGCACTGGATCCAGATGTTGGAGTACTCCCCACCTGCTTTTCACCCCAAGGGGCCACAAACAGGACTCTGTGGTCTGATTGCTGAATTCTGTGCAATGCGGGCAGAATCAGCGGTAATGCACACAGTAGACGGTGATGTCTGTCATAGGCCAGTGCATGCTGAACTAGTGGACTGTCCAGCTCTGGCAGGGAGAACCACAGCTGACAGTGAGTGGTTTTCCCAGATCTTCTGAGTGCAGACACCATTCTCCTTGACATATGCACATCTTGGCAGCATGTCTGTTGCACCATTTTTCCCTCTAGGCAAGTGAGTTGTTCGCAGTGAGGCTATCCATGGGTGAGCCCACCTGAGCAGTTTTCATGCAATGCGGAGTATACCATATATAACAGTACACTTCGTACTGACCTGGTGATGGACATGAAAATATGCATCATGCAGATCCACTGACATGAACTAGTCTTGTGGCTGCATGGCATGAATAATATCTGATACGTTTAACATATGGAACGGGAGGGTTTTTAGTACTTCCAGGGTCAGTGTTTTCAGTCGAATGATGTCTACATGCCTAGAAAGAGGCATTGTGGGATGATTTTTATGATTAAAAATTGAGACTTTTAAGATTAGGCACTTAAGCCAGAAAAGTCTCTGAATCAGGATTTAAATCCTTCAACTGAACATACTGTCTTAGCAACGGCATTGCAGTGCAGTCAGTGTAGGGGATGTACAAACTGCTTCTCTAAATGTTCAACGCTGAGGCAACGGACACATAGCTACTGTTCGTCCTTGGCTACCAGGGAGCTTAGAATCCTGGTTCCCACCTGGTACTGGTTTAATGTAACTTAATACACAGAGTGGCTGCATTATTAAGGATAACTGGTTGCCTATGGATTGCCACAGAGGAGAGGACTTTAAGCCACAAATGTCTCTTCACCCTAGCACCCTACACCCTAGCAAATTGGCTTAATACTGGCTAAATAATATATACTTTTTTAGGGCAGCCATATCATCAAACATGCCAGTATAAGAGCTCGTCTGGTGCTGTTTGGTTGTTTGAAATTTCTGAGTAGTCGACCTTTTAGCAGAATGTCTGGTGAATAGGCTACCAAATGCTGATCCAACTTTTCTCTGGTGTTACAGATAAAATTTTGTGTAAAAAGTTGCTGTATGTTCACACAGATTTTATCGCTGCAAGTCGCCAGTCGCTGTACTATGCATTTGCCAGTAGGGGTTCCTACTACTGGTTGCCATTATCAGTGGGTGGTGCAACTAGCATTCCACTTTTTACAACAAATCCTTTTTCTTGCTGCTAAAAATTAAACATTCTGGAGGGAGAGAATTTGTATATAAAATTCACCAGTGTATATATACACCATATCCTACGAGACGAAGGAGAAGCCGTGTGTTCTCTTTGCCATTGAGGCCATCTATCTGTGGTGAAAGCACAAGCATCTGGGTTCTCGAAACAATTCGGACACACAGTCAGTATGGTGAGTACCACCAGCTGGTACAGGAGCGGTGGCTGGATGAGGTCTGGTTCCAACAGTGTTTCAGGCTGGACAGGACTCTGTTTGAAATGCATTCTTTTAGGACTTAATCAACCAAATCTGACTGCCTATGAGGTAAGGTTACTCAGCTAATCATGGTATGGTATGCTATTTGTCATGTCACACATGGTCGACACGGTTAATAATTAAAAGCTAATATTCCAGGCTATTAAATGCATTAATCAACTTGCTTGGAAAGCCTACAATGTTGGATATATTTTTCCACATGTCATTTTTTAAAAAAACTTGTGTCTCTGCATGCTCCCATTGGTAGTCGCTGCACCATGTTGCTCCATATTTGCATAAAGTTAAACTTTTCTCAACTGTATCGTCAACAGCCACATCTAGTCGCCAACGGTTGCTGTCGCTCGTGTCACTGGAAGTCGCCAGCTCTCAGTGAAAGTGAATGGTCAGCGGTTGCTTTGTCGCTGCGAGTCGCTAGATGTGTGAACACCCCTTGAGTGTGTGCACACACAGTCGCATCCACCACAGAGTGCAAAAAACTGCCACTTGCTGTTTGACAGTACTGACAACATTAAAATCATTATCACTTTATATTGTTCTTAATTTGTGGATATCTGGCAATTTTATTACAGTTAGCTGACGGTGCCTGAATTATATCTGAATGATGCTGTCTGTGGTATGGTGTTCCCTATAACAGCACGTCCCGTCGTGTTTCACTCCTTACACACTCAATGCGTTGTGTCATAATGTTATATGCAGTCTAAGCCATATGTCTCCTTCTTGCTCAGCCTTTTGCACTCCTGTCTGCAAAGTGTAAAACCACACAAGCAAGCAAACAAATTACTAGGCAACACAAGACGTCCGACAAGTACAGTCAGACCTACTGAGACTGCCCAAGCGGTTTAATGCTGTTCCTATAGGACTTGCATTTGGGCGTCAGAGTGAACATGGCAGGCTTAGTGCGTGCGTGCAGCGCGTGCTCAGTGCTACTTGCCTGTCTGAGAGCTGGATCGGCGGAGGCGCGCTTCCCCCCGCGCGGGCAGTTCTGGATGTAGCACGCGCAGGAGAGCGACAGCAGGCACAGCACGCGCACCGCTAGTGAAGAGCCGCGCATTTCCGCCTGATGACTTTCTGCGCTATTTTCACACCAGGGTTGATCAGGACCAACTCTTTTATACTGCGCTTTTATTCTCTACACTGAGGGTAACCACACGTCAGAACACTAAATGTATTCCCACCCACGGCCTCTGTAACTGCTGTTTATCACTCAGCAGCCTGTAGTTTGTCGGGCATATCATTAGCTCATATTATTATTAAATAAATATTGAGACTGCATGAGAGAGAGCAAACAAATACATGCATACATACAAATATATATATATATATATATATATAGAAACAAACACAAAAACAAACAAACAAAACCCAATACACACACACACACACACACACACACATATATATATATATATATATATATATATATATATATATATATATATATATATATATTAAAAGAAACACAGAGAGAGCAAACATATATACATATATACATATATACATATATATATATATATATATAGAAAGAAACACAAAAAAAAAACAATACACACACACATATATATATATACTGTGTGTATATATATATATATATATATATATACTAGATTTTTGTCACTCAGGGATTTGGTGCAATTGGTCATCCAGATAAACAGAAAATCACACAGAAGTCTTTTCTTGCTTCATCATAAAAATGATATGTTCAGGAAGCCTATTCAAAGTTCTGTCTTGTTTAGGCTTGCGTGTATGAATGGCCTTTACCAACATTACTTAACAAAAAGGTGTCCTCAAAGATATTTAGTGCTATTCAGTATTATATACAAGATATTCAGTATTATGTTTAACACATAAGTATTTATTCATAATTATTTAAATATTATATATTTCTAATAATTTTAAATATAATATTTATAACTGTTTTAATGAAACTTTCGCTGGAATTGATATTGTTCAACATTGTTCATTAGAAATACAGTGAGCAATACTGGGGACACAAAAGGCACTACATTGAAAGATCCAGCTGTAATTCAGAATTAATCTGAAAATGAAAAAAGAACACCTTCAGCGTTTGTTTCTGTATCTGTCTTGCCTTTAGAAGAGAAACAGCATATAAAGGGAATAAAGGCAGATGTTTTACCCAAACTAACATGGCAGTGGAGCAGTTAACATTAGGGAGAATCTGTGAAAGACAGGAGGGGGAGAGGAGGATAAAGGTCAAACTTTCAAATCTGACAAATTTTATTCATATGCACAACATATGGTTAGGAAGAAAACAACAGAAATGTTCTGCATTCAAAACAGAATAAAATAACAATTTGGTATAATATTTTCAAATAATTCATTGCCACGCAGGTGACACAGAAGCAAAAAGAAGGATATCTGATGCAAAATATATTTGGAAGTTTATTTTATGTGAACTTGGGTTATCTTCTGATTTTGTTCCTATTTTAATATGAGGATATAATTATCAACATATGTAGGTTTTACAATCTTATATGACACAAATATTAATTATGATTGACACCTCCACTGGCAATTATATTTACATAAATGCAAAGAAATCAGTTTATACACAGAGGATATAGGACTTACATTTTTCAGGAGGTGGCTTTTTTCTCTTTTCTCTAACATCTCATGTTTATAAACCATAAAAATGATAATGAGTATATAAAAGAAAAAAATCTGATACAGTTGAGAGGAAAGGTTTACATACACCCAGGCTAAAGATATTCAATCTCAGTTTTTCACAACTCCCCACATATTATGTTATATTACATACATTTCTTAAGTCAGTTAGGTCACTTAAGTCAATCCACTTTGTTCACATAAGATCTTTCAGCTTTAAGTCACTATGTCAGAATTCCAGTGGGTCAAGAGTTTATATACACCAAGCTGATGGTTTCTTCAAATGGTCTGGAAGGTTCCAGAAATTGAGGTAATGTTTTAGCATATTCCGATTGGCCAGTTGTCACGATTAATTTCAATTCAATATATATGGAAACAATGACAACGGACATTGTCACAAAACAAGTGTACCTGGAGGACTAGTGGTTAGGCCATGGCGCTCTCACCACTGTGGCCCGGGTTCAATTCCCAGCCAGGGAAACAACGCCAGCCACTGGGTTTGCACACGACAGCGCACTCCCATTGCCAGTCCCAAGCCCAGATAAAATTGGGGAGGGTTGCATCAGGAAGGGCATCCAGCGTAAAAACTGTGCCAAATCAAATATGCACACCAATTATCCGCTGTGGCGACCCCTAATGGGAAAAGCTGAAAGAAGAACAACATTGTCACAAAACAGATTTACAGAAATCCAGATATAGAATTCGATTTAAAATTTATCCCATATTAGGATAATAAGGATAATATAGCTTATTAGGATTACTGTGGCCATAAAAGGGACTGCTTTTAGTGACAGTGTCTTTTTTTGCCCTTGATAGCATGAGAAAATCCAAGCAACTCATCCTAGGTGTACATAAACCTTTTGCCTCTGCAGTAAAGTCACGTTTCATTGCTAGCTGTGAGAGTGAGTAGTTAACCTACCTGTTGCTTTTTGTCATATTTAGTGTTACCTTGCTATTCAAATCACTAAAGTTGAAAAAACAAATAAGAAAATAAAAAAATTGAAAAGAAAAACTTGCAAGAGTGGCTTGCTCATTAGGGATTTAGATATTGATCTGGATTACTCTGTAGCTGTCAGTTAACAGCCATAGTCCTCAGGAAACTAAAAAAAAGAAAAAAATCACAGGGTCTCAGGGTATTAATGTTGATTAGTATCAAGTATCAGGACAGGGTTATTAAAGAACATTAAAGATTTCAAATGATCTGTGTGACATTATGACATTATCACTATCAGATGCTGCCAAGATCAGAATTCCCCTGAAAGCTTATGACAAGACAAGGAGAAGATTAATTAGGAATGCTGCTTAGCGCAACAGAAAGAGCTGCAGGAAATTCTGACAGATGCATTTCACTGCATATGACAACAATCTCCAATATTATAAGGCATTTCTCAAAAAATAACCACCAATAACCATTTTGGGAAAAACTTTTTATCACCTCAAATCATGTGGGTAAATGTCATATGTTCTGTAGAGACCAAGGTTTAATTTCTGGTCTTAATTCTAAATTAATAGTTTAGAACACCGAAATCACAGCTCAATAACTGCTACACCTAAAACTAAACCTATTGTGAAGCATGATGGTGGTAGCATCATGCTTATCTTTGGCCCCAAATAGTGTACTAAAACTGCTGACTGGTGTTGGAAGAATGCTGATGAATTTCATCTTCCAACTAGATGACAACCCAAAGCAGACATCCAAGTCCAGTAAGAAATTGCTTTAATAAAAGGAAAATGTAATTAATTTATACAGACAGACAGAGTACAAGTCTTACAGTTAATGACCGATTTTATTCACTGTGTAATATATTATTCACTATGCTCAAAGTAATAACAGTTTCTATAGTGATTAGTGCAGATGTGGGTTTAATGTTAAGCATTAGAATATTGTTCAGTGTGTCCTTGCTCTTTGTGTACAAAAGGAAAAAGTTTGTGGTATAATTGCCTGCAGCATTCTTTTAACTGTCAGGGCCCTGAGCCTTGGTTCTTAATCCAAAACATTGCATCATGTCTCTGTTTTTTCCTGTTACACTGATTAATGCCATACAGCACACACATACTCTAAACAAATGGTTACTTCCACATTTATAAAATACTGAGACTTCATGATCAACAATAAAAAAAAAAAAAAAAAAAAAAAACCAACCAACCAAACAAACAAAACAAGTAACTTCATTTTTCATGGAAATTTATTGGACCATAAGAAGAAAAAAAATTACATATTCAGTAACAATTGCCTCTTGTTGCTACTGTTGAGAGCAGCATATTATGTCTGTGAGAACTTATCTGACAGACATAATACCACAGAGTTTCATAATAAGCAGTAAATGATGTTTAATGGTGCACCCTTATGATTGTACTGGGTGAGGCACATGCTTGACATGTAGGGCATGTAATTGGCAGTCTCTGTGACCTCGAAGTGTGTTCATGCTGCAGACACTGCCGGCACAGCAGGTGCCCACACGGAAGGGAGTAAGCCACAGGGCTTGGAGAGTAAATAGTCAAGGAACAAGAGCATGAGCCACATCTGCCCTGACCTGGAAAGGAAACAACGCCAGAAACAGAAAATTTAGTTAATTTTCTAAACGTAATGCCTCTCACACAAAGAACTTCATAATTCCCCAACACTTGAAAGGAGTTAATTTCTCTGGTCATCTATTGTATCTCTGTCTTTGACTCCTACCTCCTGTGGTGTCTGGCTCCAGGTTGCTTTGTGAGGTATATGTAGGTAAACCATGCAGAGCAGAGCTTAATGCCTGGTCTAAACTCTGAGACAGACGCTCTTCATGAGAGTTTGTTTCTGAAAGAAATCAGGAAGCAAATCTTTGGGATAAAGAAGATAGTATAGAACAATATTATACAATATAGAACAATTATAGTTTAATTGAGGAATTATAAATGTGTATTCCTAACCTGCGGGGACAGTGATGCTTGCATCTGTTCTTGGCATTTTGGTCAACAAATGTTCACTAGTTGAAGAAAAGCTTGACTGACATTTCCTTTTATTCGACTGTATTAAGTTCTCCCTTCTAATACTGCAGGTTCCAGCAGAAGACCCCAGTATAAGGCCTTGCCGATCATCAAAACTTCTGGATTGATTCTTAATTAGTCTACTATGATTTTTTTCTTCATTGACAGTGTGTTTTTGTAGCATCTCTGTGTTCACTGAGTGAACCTGCTGGGTCTGTGTCTCAGCTTGCGAGCTTTGAACACCAGGCAAGTCAGTTTGAGACACTGATGCACAGATGAGTCTGGATGGTTGAGGTTTGTTCAGTAGACTGTTCTTGCTTCTGATTCCTTTGTGGCCAGTCTGTAGCAGCAGGCTGTCAATCCGACTCTTAAGGAGAGGGTTAGGAAGCGGTTTCGAGTCTTTCGTAAAAGGAACACCAGTGAAGGGGTCATTAGGCATCCGTCCCCAAGCAGCTTCCTGTTTTTGGTACTCCTCCAAGGTGCTATTGTCCACAACCATCCCGCTGGGCAAGATCATGGGGAGAACCATAAGCTCCTGAGTCAGAGGGTCCAGAAACTCCTCAGGTATAGTTGTTTCTGAGGAAGGATTGTCTGGCCTAGGAGATCTGGCTGAGGTAGAAACTGGTGAAAGAAATGAAAAACTAGAAAGCTTTGGTTGCAAGCTGTCAAAATGGGCCTTCTGAAATTGTTCTAGTTCTGAAAGAGAACAGCAGCGAGCAGGAACACCCCACACCGCCAAGGACTTGATTCCCAGCGCTGAAGAACCCCCACCAAAGGGGATAGTGATCCGAAGTTGGGCCACTGAGCTAAGTGACTGAGATCCACGGCTCCAGAGCTCCTGCTGCTTTGCATGGGCTGGAGGGTCGGATGGGCACTCAGGGAAGGGAGCTCGGAGTTTAAAATTTGGATGCTTAAAACATGTGAGCACTTCCTCCCTCAGCTCACAACGTCCAACAAGCTTAAACGGTCCTCTCTCATGATCATTTTCTGAGGTGTTAGCAGGTTTTACCTCAGAGCAGGTAAGAATCTCAAGTCTCCTAGGGGCATTACCACAGGGCAAAAGTTCAACATCCACACGGTATAAATCGACCCTCACTTGGAAGTGCAGGGTCACATGTAGTGGAGGACGGAGGAAGTACTCCAGCCTGCAACCTCGCCGCAAAGCTGCAGGGTCCCCAGACAGAAGATTGGAAACATCACAGCCATCTGCACATAGCTGTAAAGAGAGAAGAAAGAGCAAACGGCAGGCTAGATTTCTGAGACACTGGAAGATGCAAATAACAGACTTCTGATGTAAGTATGCTAAAACGAACACGATACGGTCAGCAAAAACAACATCGCCCACACGCCCTTCCTATTTCCTGCTCCAAAGCATAAAAATGAAATGAAAAATTAAAAATAGAAGTTGACCTTGCGCACATGCTGGACTAGAATCTCAACAGTCTGAATGCATATCCAAACAGATACCAACTACTTAAAGAAACTGACAATACTGAGACTGCACTTTGAAAAAACATTACTATATTTATTATACTATATAAATATTACAGTGATGGCAAAACATACATGATGATGTAAAGTACAAGCAGCCATCAAAATGTTACACAAGATTTAAAAAAACACAACGAGTTATATGCTGTTGCAGGAAAATTATCCACAGTGGGGTATGATATAGCCTTGCACAAAGCATATTTACTGTAACAACCCAGAAGTAGTTTATTTTCCTATAACAGCATGTCTAGAAGTGTTAGATTTCTCCTATACTAAAGCAATTTGCCAATAATTACAATTAATTAATGAACAAAACATCATGCTTCTGAACCATTTATAATTGCATTTAATAATGTTCTCTTTCCAGCCTTGTTTTCTACACTCTCTCTTTAAGACA
The DNA here is from genome assembly GCF_027358585.1 of Pangasianodon hypophthalmus. Taxonomy (NCBI): domain Eukaryota; kingdom Metazoa; phylum Chordata; class Actinopteri; order Siluriformes; family Pangasiidae; genus Pangasianodon; species Pangasianodon hypophthalmus. Next base: position 15,681,532 of record NC_069717.1, read on the forward strand.
AGATTAAAAAAACCAGAAAAAAAAAAAAAAACTTGTCATGCCACCAAGAAACATGAAACAAAGTGCTGACATTGAGCCTCCTCCCATAAATTACATAAATGCCTACCAGAAAGCTTCATGATATCAATGAATATGTTTATCCTGCTTGTTAAATAACAAATTTGAGCATGTAGTTGTAGAGCATGTAGATACAAGTCCCTGTAAACAATAGCTTATTAAAATGAGTGCATTAATATAAATCTATGATCTGAATTACAGCTGGCACTACTGTCAGAGCTGCTGTTTTAGAAAATTAATCAACATCTTCTGAACAATCAGATTCAAGAAGTCTACAGTGCTGTGGTATAAAATGACATTAACCACTAAAAAGTATTCTATTACTAGTTGAATGGATTACAAGCTAGTTTAAGGGCAAGTTGTTTAAAACAGAATATAAATCTGAGTGTTAATGCTGCAGCTTCAGCTCAGCACACGTAGACTTGTGTAAGTGAGACATGTTAGTGTGAGGAGCTTTAACTTGCCTTATTGCAGTGAGCAGTGGTTTTAAAGTGTGGCAGGCAGAGGTTGACCACCATGCTTACCCCATCCAGGAGCTACAATATTCACAAAATGATAACATCTCATTGAAATAAAACTTTAAACAAGTATTTTAACCAACATTATGAATGGCACAAACCAGCAATTCCTTCCTCATCCCATTGTCATGCAGTGTTATACAAACATATTTACTATGTCTGTAACAATAACAGCAATAAATCATACAAACAGTATGAAATGGAAATTACAATTAGAAAGAAATGGAAGTAGTTTAAAGAGCAAAATTTTATGTCTTTATTTTGAATAAATGTGTGGCTCAGGAGGAAATGACACAAACACAAACAGCAGGATGCCAGGACTCTACATTGTTTATGGACCTGCTTGTGTGTTAGCTTATTTCACTGTAATTAATAACTGATCTTTATAAACTGATGTTAATGTTAACTAGGTTGTTTGCTGTATATTGGACTACAGATTGATATAGTGCACAGATGACATTTCATAATTTTTACAAGCAGCCATTTCATCAGCCATTAGCATTAACAGCCAAGACACTGCCCCAGCCTTTAACATATAATAACAGGCGTTTTCACGAGGACTTCTGAACATGCATACTCCAGAGACAAATTAGAATCTGATAAAGTCGCTAAATAGTCGCTAAGTATGTGTAATAAAGAACAAAATCACAAACCCTCTTCTTCTTCTCCGTCGTCGTCGTCGTCTTCTTCGTGAGTTTTATGGACGCAAGCCACAGTGTAGTGCATTACCGCCATCTACTGGTACGGAGTGATGCCCTGCTATTTCTTAAAATTTACTACTAATCACTAATTACTGTTCTAGTATCACTTAAGAGGATAAAAGGGGGATTAAAATATTAAAATCCTATCAAGTCACCACTCAATAATAGAGAAGCTTTTTTAAATAACATCTATCACAATGGGTGCCATTTGATTGCTGAAATTCCTATATGTATATTTTGTATTGGAACTTAAAAAAATATAAGAAACTGATATCTATATCATGATGACATGTAAATTGACATAACATGTCAGAATATAGCAAACAAGATTCTCAGGGATATGTCACATAATGTGATTGAAGTGAGTGGTTTAAAACCTTGTTTATATATATATATATATATATATATATATATATATATATACAGTATCTCACAAAAGTGAGTACACCCCTCACATTTCGGCAACTATTTTATTATATGTTCTCAAGGGACAAAACTATAGAAATGAAAATTAGATATACTTTAGAGTAGTCAATGTGCAGCTTGTATAGCAGTATAGATTTACTGTCCTCTCTCTCTCTCTCTCTCTCTCTCTCTATATATATATATATATATATATATATATATATATATGAATGAACAACTGGACAGAATGTATTCAAAAACACACACACACACACACATACATATATATACATACATATACAGTTGAGGTCAAAAGTTTACATACCCCTTTCAGAATCTGAAAAATATTAATTATTTTACCAAAATAAGAGGGATCATACAAAATGCATGTTATTGTTTATTTAGTGCTGACCTGAATAAGATATTTCACATAAAAGATGTTTACATATAGTCCACAAGAGAAAATAATAGTTGAATTTATAAAAATGACCCCGTTCAAAAGTTTACATCCCCTTGATTCTTAATACTGTGTTGTTACCTGAATGATCCACAGCTGTGTTTTTTTGTTTACTGATAGTTGTTCAAGAGTCCCTTGTTTGTCCTGAACAGTTAAACTGCCTGCTGTTCTTCAGAAAAATCCTTCAGGTCCCACAAATTCCGGGGGGTGAAAACTTTTTGAATTTGAAGATCAGGGTAAATTTAACTTATTTTGTCTTCTGGGAAACATGTAACTATCTTCTGTAGCCTCATATGAAAAAATATGATATTTAGGCAAAATAAGAAAAATGTACACATCTCCATTCTGTTCAAAAGTTTTCACCCCCCGGCTCTTAATGCATGGTTTTTCCTTCTGGAGCATCAGTGTGCGTTTGAACCTTCTGTAATAGTTGCATATGAGTCCCTCAGTTGTCCTCAGTGTGAAAAGATGGATCTCAAAATCATACAATCATTGCTGGAAAGGGTTCAAATACGCTGGAAAACCAAAGAATTTGTGGGACCTGAAGGATTTTTCTGAACTAAAGAATTCTTCCTGAAATAAACAATAACATGCATTTTGTATGATCCCTCTTATTTTGGTTTTATATATATATATATATATATATATATATATATATATATATATATATATATATATATATATATACACACACATACATACATACATACATACATATATATATTTACATATATATATAGGGGACAGTGGCCTTGCACCTCCAGGGCTTGGGGTTTCATATACCAGTTTCACAATCCTTCTGAAAGAGTGCTTAGTTCTACTTCTTTAAACCAGAGCACAGACTTGAGTGTATGTACTTCCACTTAGTGTTGTGTAAACTGTAATCTATGGATTATATAATAATTATATAATCTATATAATCTAATAGATTTTATAAGTCTTGGGAACTGTACTGGATTGATGAACATTACACTTCCAAAAGGTGTTCCCTCAGTTGGTATTTTGGTGATGGTGGTGGAAAGCACTAACACATGTGTTCAGTTGGGTTGAAACCATGGTAGGATATTAACTGTTTCATTGTATCTTGCAGTACACATATCTGAAAGCATTTGCAATCTAGACAAGTGTGATTTTCTCACACAGTGAATGCTATGATAAGCAAGATACGCCTACTAAATTCAGTCTGTGATCAGATGCCAGCTTTGAAATGTCAGCGATGCTCCTGCGCCATCACATCAAAACAGAAGAGAGCTTACACTCTGTACAGAAGACAGTGGACAATGTGTTAAAAATATGTAAATGACTTAATAAATAGACAATAATAACAAGAAATTTAGCCAAATGAACAGAAACCCACTGAAATAATCAGCAATTATTTACCCATCATTGTTAGAGTGAACAGAGAACAGTTGAGTAAAAATGAGGCTCATGTTTACATGCCACTAGTCACTTTCACCCTTTATACATACTGGCCCTATTTACGTTTTTACTCGACACCCTTAAGATGGAGTAGAAAGAAATGGAATGGAAAAGGAAAGAGGGGGAATCTTCTACAGCACCACACATACAACCATGTTAGTGTCTCTGTTGCACTTGGCTGCTTTCCCCTGATAAATGAGGTAGAGGGGAACTGAAAAACTGTACATCACAACAAAAGGGTTACGATCAATAATATGTAGAGGAGGTTAAGGACCTGACCATACTGAGAGCCGAGTATGCAATACCCATCTCTGCTCTCTCTCAACATAAACATCACTAAAACAGAACTTTAAATAAGAATGTTATTTACCTTTATTTACAATCACATTTTAACTAAATATAGAACAGGCACAAAAATGCATCCATGTTATATGAGAGCACAGAGACAAATGTGCCACAAAGTGCAAAACAGTTAAATAAAGCTAACACAAGGTTCATCAGGAGGTTCCATTTGTAATTTTAGAAATGCAGCGGTATTTCATCTGAACAAAACCACAATTATGGAACAATTTCATTTACCTCCTGCAGTGTTTAAATGAAGGTTCACTGCTGCCACTTAAAACACTTTAAAGAGCCCGTTTCAAACACCCGAAGGCTGATGATGAACAACATAAAAAACACTATTTGTACATCAGCTGTCTGTGAATTCCTCCTCTGTCCTGTTGAAGTGAAGTATACTGTCCTCCAGTCCAAAGTGGTCAATGAGCTGGGAGAGACTGGCCTTCTGGCCATCTGTAGGCAATTCTGTCTGTAGTTCATACAGCACTGCCTGAGCACATTGTCTCCATTTATCTATCAGTCCTTGCAGCTGGGTCAGGTCATTCTAATGACGTGAGAAAAATAGATTTTTTTTAGTGATGAAAACAACTCAAACAGTAATTACTGTAAACACTGGGCTATTAGTCAGCATCTTTACCTTCGTTCTGTACATTTTGACCATCTTAAGCCTTCGTAGAGTTTCAGATTTCTCCTTAACATCTTTCTTTAATTTCTCTCGAAGCTGAAGTAATTCACATTGAGAGCGCTGAGGGTAATCCGACCCAAAGCTCTTCAGACAGTCTTCTCTTCCAGACTCATTTCTGTTGACATCAATTCCACCCTCGTCACCCGGGGTCGTCTCTTTGTTTGAAGCCTGTGGGAACTCGTCCTCTTCAATTTTAAGTCTTTTAACCACGCTGAGTGGGGAAGTAAAAGAACGCCGTGCTCTTTTTAATCTGTCCTTCAGTGCAGCACTCATTGGCTGGGAGCAAAAAACAACAAAAACTGATGGTATCAAATTGATTATAAAGTTTACCATAGGCATTTAAAGTGAAGTTTAAAGGTAATCTGTAAAACTGTGGCACTGTTATAGCTGTTAATTACTTTTCATTTCAAAAAAACAGCAGGTTTTAAAATATGCTGGCAAACTTATGTACAGAAAAATAAATTTTAGCATTTCAACCATATTTATTTCCTAGAACATTACATAGTAGAAAAATAAACCCTTCAAATGAAATGGGAACGCCATATATTCATAGTGCACCATTACAGACACTTTGCTTCCAATAAGCTTGTAAATGGGTATTTAAAAATCTCTCATTACTTGGGCAGGAGGGTATTTGCGGTTAGCCAGTATATATTTTTGTACATATATGTGCTCTCACATATATATAATGCTTTCATTATCCAAAAAAAAAAAAAGATTAAATGCTGATATTATACCCTATAGAATTTTGAAATTGTTAAACATTTTTCAGGACAGAGTTTCTAAACTCTTTACACAGTCAGCACAGCACTCTATGTGGACCAAACTGTAAAGACTTTCACATTATACACTCAGTGAAGTCAATTCAAGTCTACAGTTCAATTTCAAAAGTGCACCAGTCCATTCAAAAGATTCACATTTCTCTTCACCTGCCACCAGTCCTAATTCTATAAAAAATATCAAAAGAAAGTAAAAACAAAGTAAAAAAAGTTCTTAGGTGCCAGAAAATTCTTAGAAATCAGTAAATTCTCCTACAAAAATTCTTTATCCTTAAGAGCACTCTTAAACTGGTGAGTATATAGGAGTGCTTCTGAGGTGCTTCAGACTGTTAAGAGCAGCAAAAGATGGCAGCACTGAGTCAGAAAAGACATACACCCTTCATCTTCTGTGCTCTGTACTGCAACTGACTGATAGTACAGAGTGCATGTTTCAGGTTATCCCAAAGTGATAATTAATCACAGATTTAATTTGTAATCAAATATCTCCAGCTAGAAGAAACACGTTATGTGTGTGTTCTAATACATTTAGTTCTTATACACAAAAATAACAAACAGTTTCAGTCGTCTGTGTCTCTGGAGCATGCCGAAATACTCTCCCCTTTAAGACTACAGAATTTTTGTACACTGCTCTTATTCTTAGGCCTTGGTATAGGATTAAATTTTCCGATTTCTAAAAATTTTTTGCTAATTAAGGCTTTATATATGCCGACCCAAAGTCAGTCTGGGTCAGTTACTAGAGCTAATTTTCTTATTTATGCAATTAAAGATTGGACCATACAATATATGCCATGTACTTTCTCAAAAGATTTTCTTCTTCTTAATAATAAGTTCCACATAATAACAAGTTTGTCAGTTATAAAATGGACGTAAAGGCGAGTAATGTAACACCATTTGTAACTGCTTCATATTTCACGATTTTCTATTGTAAATGAAGGGCATTATGTGAAAAAATAAATCATTCCATAGCATTAAGGTGTAAGTAACAATGTAATATTGGCTTCAAATTAAAGGCTCATTTTACAGTACAATCTACAATAAATTTCTCAAATTCAAAACTTGTATATGTTCTAAATAAAGACTAAAAACCCACTGTGTTTCAAGATTTCTTGATTTCCTGCAACAGAAATGTTTATCATTTAACATTTATTTGAAGTCATTCATTCTTAGGTACACTTAACTGGTGCTCAGATATTTCCATTTCCAGACATATTTTCCTCTTTTTAGATTAAATCGCTCCACATGGAGATCACTCCTATTTATCTGGGCCTTCAGGCAGAGCTTATATGACTTATTAATAGGCAGCTAGGTGGGTTACTTAAAGCCATGGTGCAAAATCAAGGCACAGCTAACACAGACAGGTAGGCAGTTTCACACAAGAAACACTGTGAGTCACTGTGGAAGAACGGTGGTTAGATTTTGCCCAGGTGAAAGATTCAGTTACAGATAAGGAAATGGTGTAACTACAAGCAAAACATGTATTCACAAAAATATCAGATCATTATCTATTGTTTTAAATACTTTTACAACCACTGAATTAATCGAAATTTTATTTTAGAAACGCAGATGGCGTTTAAAAGCGCTGAATTGAGGCAAAATATTACACCATATAATCTAATAAACACTGAATAAATAAATTAGGTCTTATACAACTTTATAAACCTGGACACTGACTTCCTTGACTACAGCAACTGCTCTTGTTTTTTTTTTTTTCCTCTGAAAACATAAAATAGCTTCAAAATATGATATGTATATAGTCTGCATATTCGTACCTTGCTATTTTAAGCTGCAGTTGTGATGTATAATGGATACAAAACAAATTATTTGTCTGTTTATCTGGGGGTTCATTGATGATGGTTTTTTATGTTCACCACGAACGTGCTTCAGTTAGAGTCAGCATACCTGTTTTCATTCAGTCTTAGTGATGTAGGTCCTCCGGACTAACCCCAACTTTTCAGGACCTGATTTAAGTTTTACTCTGAGTGCCTTTATACATACTGAGTTCCTGAATGGTGGACTTCTGCATATATCAGCTGAAGATTGGCAGCGAAGAATCAGTCATGCACACATTTCCCCAGTGAGTAGTATAAGAAGAGACAAGATGCCATTTCAATTACCAAAGCCAAATCAGAAGGAGTAAAAATCTGCTAATTCTAATTCTAGTTTTTTGTAGCTGTAGTGAGGTTTGTTTTTTTTTTTTTGCAGCTTCAGGTTGTACTGAGAAATGTGTGAAGAGTTTTGGAAAGTGTGAATTTGAGGCTTTGTAACTGCATTTCTGTTATGCCTTTTATTTCCATGGTTTTGGGGGATTATGATTATCTTTATGCTAATCTTTAAAGATTAATTTAAATTTAGCTATCTTACCTTGGCCACACTGGGCCCGCTTGGCTCAGGCGTTTCATTCTCTAATGTATTTCTCAGAGGTGTTTTCTCCATAGGCTGTTGTGCTGCTCTTTTCTGTTAGTAGACACTCACAGGCTAACTACAGCTCCACTCGAGGATAAACAGAGGATATATGAAGCACCGAAGTAACTCACTAAACTTTACAAACTGAAATAGCTGCTTTGAAGTCTAGGCTAACTGACAAAAAAAATTAGAAACTATTACTATACACGTACATTACGGAATTATAAATTCTTTGCTGCTTTCCTGATTCCTCAGTTAGCTTCAGGCTGGCGAGGGAAAATGACGTTTCCGGAAAAGAGGCTCATGGGAAATGTAGGACTGCCTTACACCACTAAAGCGCTAACTAGAACCAGGCTGATGATATATATAGCCTATTTAATTTCTTTAACTTGTTTTTGTAGCAGGCTGTGTATGTATTATATTATTGTTTATTCATTTATTATATTTTATATTAGGTAGAAGTTCCGTGAAGGGGTGACCTTATCAACTTTCTGTAAGCACTGCTAGACAGCAGCAGCATCATCTACACTACAGGTGTAAATGGCAGCCATTACAGCTCACCTCAGTATCATGGATAGCATCTCTCTGTAGTACACAAACTTCTTGTGACTATTCTGAAAGGGGTGAGACACTCAGATTCCATGTGCCATGATTTCTGAAGAGCCTGGCATAGTATCTTGTGCTAGAGTCTTTTAAGGCCCCTCTGTGCGGGGTGTGAAAGATACAGAACTGTAATGAATGTCTCTGCAAGCTGCCATTTTGCCACTGATCAAGAAAGTGGGAGAAGTGCATGTAGCTTGATTTGCAGGTGTTGGTGGCCAGATGATGCTGGAGTGCAAAGCGTTGCTTGCGCTGCCTGGGACACACCCTACACTGGACGGTGGCCATCTGATTCTCAGACTAAGTGTCTGTCACGTCATCTGTCATGGAGGAAAGATACTAGGGGCTCCCTTGTCTAAGCAGATGCTGGATCACTGGGTGGTTGACAGCATCAATGGCCTATAGATAGGCTGACTAAACACCAGTAACACTCTACAATGAGTGTCTCTTCCTCAAGGGCATTATTTAGATACATTTTGCTCCAGGAAGACTGCTGCTACCTGGACATCACCATGCACATGTCCAGGTTCCACATGGTTACTCACATCACATCCGAGTGGTGTGAATGTGGCGGTCGTCTCTGAGCAACTTGCTGGTTAGTCCTCTTCCTCATGATAGTGATTCTCACCACCCCTGGTGGTTAGAAGGGGTGAAGCTGAACATGAGTTATGTATGTAAATGTGGGTTCATGTACTCCAGACAACCACAATATTTCCTTGTCTTTCAAAAATGCTGCTGACCTGAACTGGCATCATGTATCACAAAGTTTTTTTGATGAGAGGTCTCAGCATGTAAGCACTTGCCCACAAGAAGATATCCAGGTGATTCTCAATGTCTCTACCAGTTATCTGAGGTTCATAGAACCACCACATACATAACTAAAAACATAACCTATAGCTCTGCTATAGGATTTGTATTTGGGTCCAGTGAGTCTAGAAATATGTATTTTACTAAATGTAGGTATTGTCATTGCCTTTGAAAGTATTGGAACAGCAAGGTCAATTCTTTTGTTTTTGCTGTACACTGAAGACATTTTGGTTTGAGATCAAAGATGAATATGAGACAATAGAATTTTAGCTTTCACTTCCTGATATTTACATCTAGATGTGTTAAACAACTTAGAACATGGCACCTTTGGTAGCAGACCACCCAATGTCTTGGTGAACAAAAGTTTTTGGAACATATAGTCTTAAAGTAAATTAAAGTAAATAACACTTAATATTTGGCTGCATATCACTTGCTTGCAATAACATCAAGCCAGCGACCCACTGACATCATCAAACTGCTGCTTTCTTCTTTTGTGATGCATTTCCAGGGTTGTACTGCAGCTTCTTTCAGGTGTTGTTTGTTTTGGGGGGTTCCTTCCTTCAGTCTCCATTTCAGGAGGTGAAATGCATGCTCAATTGGGTTAAAGTCTGGTGATTGACTTGGCCAGTCTAAAACCTTCCACTTTTTCCCCTGATGAAGTCCTTTGTTGTGTTGGCAGTGTGTTTTGGGTCATTGTCTTGCTGCATGATGAAGTTCCTCCCAATTAGATTGGATGCATTTCTCTGTAAATTAGCAGACAGAATGTTTCTGTAGACTTCTGAATTCATTCTGCTGCTACCATTATGAGTTACATCATCAGTAAAGGTTATTGAGCCCATTCCAGAAGCAGCTATGCAAGCCCAAGCCATGGCACTACCTTCACCATGTTTGACTGGTGAGCTTGTATGTTTTGGATCCTGAGTAGATTCTTTCTTTCTCCACACTTTGGCCTTTCCATCACTTTGGTAGAGCTTAATCTTGGTTTCAGAACTTTGACTCATCTCTATTTCTTTGCAAATTCCAATCTGGCCTTCTGATTACTTACTGCTGATGAGTAGTTTGCATCTTGGGTATGGCCTCTATACTTCTGATCTCAAAGGCTTCTTTGAATGGTGGATGGACCTTGTGAAATCTGCCCTGTGGAGGTTGTAGGAGGTTGTACTGGCTATGCCCAATGCTTGTGCAATGACTATGATTGATTTTGCCTCTTTTCTCAGCTTCAAAATGGCTTGCTTTTCTCCCACAGCTCTCTGGTCTTCATGTTGGTTTATCCTTTTTTACCAACAAATGCAGTCTTAACAGGCAAAATCCAGGGCTCAAACCAAGAGTAGACATTCAGAGCAATTAACCGTTTAAACAATCAGTCTAATACAGCACACCTGGACAAGAAATACCTGTCAGTCATGTTCCAATATTTTTGATCACTTCAAAAATGAGCAGGTTAAAAAAAAGGTGCCCATGCAGATGTATATATTAGGATATGAAAGCTGAATTTCTGATCTATCGTCTCATATTCATCTTTTTATCTCAAACCCAAATGTCTTCAGTGTACAGCAAAAAACAACAGAATTGACCTTGCTGTTCTAATATTTTTGGATGGGGCTGTATATTTCTTTGTTTATACAGATATTTGGTTGTTTATAAAAGCCCAACATGATGTCACCTTAGAAATATTATTGTAATTATACTTAAGCAATATCGCACAAACAAGAGTGCGGTTATATTGAATATCAGCACAGCTGTGATTTGGCTGTAGGTAATCACAGCCGTACCAGTGTACAGTATAACCGCACTCTTGCTTGTGTGATATTGGTTTTATAAACAGTTCTATAAACAAGAAATTAATATTGAGTAAGTGACATTATGGACACAATATGGCCAAATGTTTTGTTTATTTTTTCTCCACTAGCAGAAATAGATCCTGAAGGAGCCATGCTCACTTTATAGCCTGTCGCCTAGCTCACTAGCTAGCTGACGTTGATTGATTCCGCCAAAAGTGGCTTCCCTTTTTCCTTTTCATCTTCAACTGGTGAGCTTTCATATTTTAAGCCAAAATTTATACTCCTAAAAATATCATTTGCCATGTCTGCTGATGATGATGCTGCTAACACTACTGTAGTAACCATTTCGAACTAGGTATTTGAATTTTATATGGTGAACACGGACAAGCAGAGTGATATACACAGTCCCATTGCAGTTATAAGAAATTAGGCACTCTTAGAACGCTGCTTGACCAGTCAAACTGGTGGACCGGAACTAATTGTTGTATAATGTTCAATATGTACTGATCCATGTACAGTGTCAAAATGTTTATGACCAAGACTTATATCCATGTGCCTTATATTATTAGGAGAGTTTTTCAAATAACATTGTCACATCCATGTCCACCACCAATCCAGGAGCCACAACAACTTCACACCTGAATCCAGTACATCAACACTCACACTTACCTGATTACTGACTGCAACTGTTACCTGTTAAATCCTCATTTAGTTCAGTGTATACACTGTTTTCTCTGTTTGCTATTCCTGTTTTGTCTTTTGCTTCTGTCCTTGATGTTGTATTTTGCTCTTTATCTTTGCTCTATATCTGATCAATTGTTTTCTTCCTCATTCCCCTTCCTGATTTCTGATTCTCAACCAAGGCTCACACTTACATCCAACTGACTCCACTTCATAACAAACATTATATTTACCTACATCTGAGAGAAGAATGTTGTAAGTGTATAAGTTAAATTATGGTATTAACAGTTACAGAAGACATTATTAAGGGCTGCATAAATCTTTACTAATAAGTGCCTACTACCTGAAATGTTTTTGTTGTCATGCTTTGTCCTTGATTTAATGAGGTTAAGGGTCTCATTATCAGCCTCTGTATGAAATACAAGTTCCTGAAACATTAGTCAATGGTGGTAAAAGTCAAATGTTGACATCAACATTATTTTGAGTCTAACATTAAAACTGGGTCACAAGGCTTCACAAGCCCATCATATGAAATCAAACAGCTAAACTGTAAAAGGTTATTAGTAATGTAGCTAAGTATTAACAGAACTGGAAAAACTAGTCTGTAACAGTGTAAAATTCATTATTTCTTGTTAAATAGTTTAGTATATTTTTTAAATTAACTTTTGGCTTATTAACTTTGATTTTAACTTTGACTTTGATTCAGCACAAATGGGGTACCATACATCTGACAGATTTTAGAAAATGGGTATTTTATGATCAAAACAAGAATTTGACATTAGGCTTATATAGTCTGTGATTTCAATGTCACTTTGTGTCTTTATTTTTTTACTTTTGTTTGGGTATGCTTTTCATCAAGCCATTACACTAACATAAATACAAACAATAAAAATGGGTATAAAAACATATCATTTTGCTCTAAACAATACCATAATTACATTTATAACAACAACAACAACATTTAAAAGGAACTTGGGTTTGGATACGGTTGCCTTGTGTCCTAGAAGAAATGGTAGGCTCAAGTGCCTCATGTTTAAGAAAGTAAAGCAATGTTGAATTGCTTCATTGGTTCACAATTAGAATAAATAATAACTATCATCTTTTCAAAATATTCACACAGAGTGCCTTGATGTATGAACATGTTTACATAAATAGATAAATAGATTACAACAATTAACAACCAAATTTGTAGCCTTTCTTCCAAGAACGCACAATAGAGCTTAGCAGCAACTCTGATCCTTTAGAAAAGGCAACGTTCTTCACCTGCAGCCTTTGGATAGGTTCAGATCATACTATTGTACTATATAGTATGGCAAAGGTGGTGTATGTTGACTATTTAATGCAACAGTATGTGTTTTACATACTATTGAGTATAGTACTGTGCTGTTTTGGACAAATCTTCCTCTATCTGCTCTTTCTGCTTACTGTCTAACTGACTGTATATGCTCTCTTAATCCCAGTGTACAAATAAAGCCACAGAGTACTAAAGCAAATTTTCAGGTTTGTTTTTGTGGCTTCCCATTTTCAAACCAAACAAAACCAAAAAGGAAAACCTTTTTTCAAGTAATTCTGCTCAGGAGTGGGAACCCTCCCAACTCTCTTTGATGACCCTTTGTAATCATTTTTAGTCACTGCAGTCTTTGTGCAGTGATGGAGAACCAGGTTCCCCAGTATCCCTGAAACATCACTGAAACGTGCCTATGCCTTTCTTCATATTAGATACCAGATATCTAAAACAACGTTCACTCTCTTAATACTGAATTCTATAACAAGACTTTCAATATTTTCCAAATCCTTATTCTTTCTAATTCACCGATACCCTCAATACCTTCAGTTATATAGTTAGATGTCAGTGCAAGTGTTTAATGTGTGTGAGTGTGTGTGTGTGTGTGTGTATGTAAAACCATGAGCCTTTGTCTCTTTGTCTTAGTGGGTCTTTCATCATTCCAGCACACTGATTTATTACTGCATCTTTTTTGTTCCCTTAAAGTAGTATGTCGAGCCCCTTACTGAATATCTGGGACTTTCTGACACCTATTGAAACAAACCATTTTCAATAATGCATGTTGAGCAAAAGTCGATTGTCTTTGTATTGTGTCATCTAAATCTAAATCTCAGTGGACTCGATCCTCTCCAGGCGAGAGGGTCCTGCCCATGGGGGAGCCAGCTGGTTGGGGGAAGGGGTTTTGGAGTCGTCTGGTGCTGGAGTGAGCGTAACGGTAACCGGTACAGGGTTGGGTACACTTGCTGGTGGAGGTGAACTGGATGTTCCACATAGCTTGGCCCCAAGCTGACCAACACGCTCCTCTAAAGCTTGGTTTCTTTGCAGCGTCTCTACATAGCTGAGCTGCAACTGTGCCTGGTACTTGAGCACACGCTCCTTCTCGTCCCTCCAGGTGTGACGCTCTTGGGCAAAAGCAAGTGCTTGGAGCTCACGCTGCTGCCGTTCCAACCGCAGCTCACCCTGCAGTCGCTCTAGCTGCTGCCGCAGCTCTCCTGCTTCCTGCCGCTGAGCCTTGGCCTCATCGCTCTGCAGGCTCAGTAGGGCATCTACCATGGGACTGAGAGGGGTTAGAGGTGTCAAAACTTCAGGGGTGCGTGGTGAGTGCAGGCCACCCCAAGGCAGACTGCTGGTGAGTCCTGTTGCACGTTCGCCGGTGTAGCTTAATTCCCCCAGAGCTCGTTTTAGCCCCAGGACCTCAGCCTCAAACACCACCAACTTGTCCCGTAGGATGGACACCTGATAGGAAAAGAGAGAAGTGAGTGAAGTTGTGGTGGCTTTGTGCAGCTAAATAAAGTCACACATTCAACTTTTTTGATAAAGTGAAATGTTAGTTTAAAAAAAAAATCTACAAAATAATACATTCCTACTGTCTTACAAAAAAGGCTCCTTCAAGAGTTCTTTGGTAAAGATAATGCCTATACACTCACCTATCACTTTAACAGGAACACCTGTACACCTGCTCATTTATGCAGTTATCCAGTCAGCCAATCATGTGGCAGCAGCACAATGCATAAAATCATGCAAGATTCAGGTGTTGAGCTTCAGTTAATTTTCACATCAAACATCAGAATGGGGAAAAATGTGATCTCTGTGACTTTAACCATGGCATGGTTTGTTTGTACCAGATGGGCTGGTTTGAGTATTTCAGAAACTACTGATGTCCTGGGATCACATACAACAGTCTCTACAGTTAACACAGAATGGTACAAAAAACGAAAACATCCTGTAAGCAGAGGGTCTGCAGGCTGAAACCCCTTGTTGATGAGAGTTTATAGAAGAATGACCTGACTGGTCTGAGCTGACAGGAAGTCTATAGTAACACAAATAAGCACTCTTTACAGCCATGGTGAGCAGAAAAGCATGTCAGAAAGCACAGCACATCAAACCTTGAGGTGGATGGGCTACAACAGCACAAGACCACATCAGGTTCCGCTCCTGTCAGCCAAGAACAAGAATCTGAGGCTATCATGGGCACAGACTCCATCCAAACTGGACAGATGAAGACTGGAAAAAGACCAGGTGATTTTTTCCCCCTAATCTTCAACTGTCCAGTTTCGATGAGTCTGTGCCCATGATAGCCTCAGATTCCTGTTTTTGGCTGACAGGAGCGGAACCCAATGTGGTCTTCTGCTGTTGTAACCCATCCACCTCAGTTTTTGTGCATGCTGAGATGCTTTTCTGCTCACCACAGTTGTAAAGAGTGATTATTTGAGTTACTATATCCTTCTTGGGATTCTCGAACCATTTTCCAATGACTTCTCTTATCACTAAGGCATTTCCCCCATAGAACTATCTCTCACTCAATGGTTTTTGTTTTTCACACCATTCTGTCTAAACTCTCGAGACTGTTCTGCATGATTTTATGCCACATGATTGGCTGATTAGATAACTACATGAATGTGCAGGTGTACAGGTGTTCATAAAATGGTGACGTGTATATAGGGCTATAGGACTCGAGTCTGGTCTTGGACTCATGTCTGGTCTCGAGATGTTTTCTCTATTGTCTTGGACATGTCTCTGATTATTGGCATTTTTAAAATATACTTATCTCAGTCATGGGCAGTGGTCTTGCTATACATGGTCAGTATGTAGAAATATTGTTCATGTTGTCTGTTTTTCTTGTATGCACAAAGTTTGACAAGAAGTATTTTTTCAGTGTTTAAACATTATCTTTAACACAGAGTGAGAGGGCAGCCAACATGAGCCTGCAGCCTCCTGCTTCTCTTTCAAGTTGAATTTTGAGACTCTGGAGGTGGGAATAAGACATTTGTTCCCATGGCTATGATTGGTCACTCTCAACCAATCTGCTTTCTTCTGAAAACAGACCAAATTAAAATTCCCATAATAGCAGATGTGAAAGAAATCACACTAAACTTCATAATGTTTGCTACAGCGAACTACAGCGAAATTAAGTAAGCCAACATATGTAGAATAACGTTATACTATGTTTTGTTAGGTAACTAACATGAATCAGTAGGCCACCATTTTTATTTATATGCCTGTATATTTGCTCACTTTCCCTGTGAAAAGTCAGTTGGTGATGTTAATGCCTGAAGACATTTGGATTTAAGATCCGAAGATGAACGTGAGGCGATAGATCAAAATTTCAGTTTTCATTTTCTGATATTTACATCTAGATGTGTTAAACAACTTAGAACATGGCACTTTTTGGTGGTGGCTGCCCAGTTTTTAGGTGAGCAAAATTATAGGACACTGACATCATAAAATTGCTGCATACTTTTGTGATGCTTTTCCAGGCTTGTACCACAGCGTCTTTCAGTTGTTGCTTGTTTTGGGAGGATTCTCCCTTCAGTTTCCTCTTCAGGAGATGAAACGTATGCACAATTGGGTTAAGGTCTGGTGATTGACTTGGCCAGTCTAAAACTTTTCAGTTTTTTCCCCTGATGAAATGAGTGTTATGTTCTCACCCTCTTTGCAGTCTTGAAAATGCACTTTAGGTGTTGCAAGTCTGTGCGGAGGTGGGGTGTATTGCATGACGTGTGTAACGGGGCAGGTGGGAGGGAGGTGTTGTCTAGCAATCACACGAAGAAAGCTTTATGCTAATAATGGACAGTGAGGCCAGAGATAGCCATGCGTCACAGAGTAGTTTCGTGATAGGGAGGTTATCTGAAGTGGAAGTTTTCTTTCTCCACCAGAATTGCCATTTTACAATAATTATAATGATGTGGATGAGCAAACAGTCAGCTCAGAGATTTAGCAGTTTGAGTCTCTGGCTCAAACAGGGGATTTATATGGAAGATTGGAATAGAGACTTGTAGTCAGTGAATAGAACAAACCATGTGTTGTTCTTAACTTAGGTATTTATATAGTAATAAAAGAATTGTCCCACTAATAGCTGTTTGTAGTATTTATTAAATATACTGTTACAGTGATACGTGCCCAAAGGTTAAATGCTAATACAGTAATAGCATAGATAGCTACATCTTTCTGCTCATGAGCCATTAAACACTGATATGTATTGCTATAGCACTAGTAACGTTATCTTGATTACTATAAAAATATTCTTATCCTGACTTATTATATCTTAGTATTTATAATAACACAAATTCAGCTTTTCCACTGCTCTTTATTCTACACGTGTGCTTATAGTTGTTGTACAAACTGGATGCCATGGGAAACCAGAGAAGTTCTTAGCTTTCACTGTAGGTATTAGGTAATGTTATTCATCTAACATCAAGATTCCAGGGTATGATATTGCAAAAACACAAAAAAATTCCCTTCCTATTGTAAAATCATTGTTGCCTACATATGGCACATTTATTGTAATACATTATACCAAATGTGCCATATGAATGCGACGATGATGAAGAGAGGCATCACCAGAGAGCAGTAACATTGCCTGAATGATTTGCATAATGCGACGCATCTCAGTTCTTTGGCTGAACCAATGGGGCTCTACAGAGGCGTACTACAAATATTTTAACACTGTGAATGGATGTATTATAATATTTAGCAAGACTGACATGATTTATACTTACAAAAGCAATTCATTTCAATTTTTAATTAAAAAACATTTTGGTGTGTAATTACTCTTTAAAACATTGCATGACTAGCGAATAATGCAGAAAGTTTGAACAATCCATGGAATTCCTCTTCGCTAGGGAGACTACATCCATCAGTGCATAGACACATATACATACACACTGGTGTTGTACATGAGCACAGGAGCACTGATTCCAGAAGCTAGTGATAACAGGAAAAATGTGAAACCCGTTTGATTGCTTCATACACACAGCCTCCAGGCAAGTCTGATACTGACCAATTACTAAACTCACAATTGATATGTGTAGAGAGTGTAGCCTCTTCAGTACTGTATAACAATGCATTCTGGACTGTTAAAATAAACTTGTGATGGAGTCTCATGTTTCTTCTTGTGTGCATGTGTGTTTCTAAGTATGTATTTACCTCTGTCAGCGTCTTCTTCAGTTCTCCCTCACATCTCTCCAGCTCACGGCTCTTGCTGCTGTAGGAATCCTTCAGGCCGAGCATGGCCTCCTCTCTCTCCTTCAGCTGTGCATTGAGCTCTTTAAGTTGACCCCTTAGTGCTACCATCTCTCCTGCTCGCTGGGTCACCTCATGCTGACTGTCCCTTAACTGCTGCTTCAAGAGAGATATCTCTCCCACCTTCTGACAAACCTGCCCAACACAAAACAGCACATAGTTACTGCCAAGGACAATGTACTGTTATCACCAGAATTATTGGCACCCTTTTATAGAATAGGCAAAACTAACTATAAAATTTACACCCATTGTAAAATTCCCACTCAAATGACTGTAAAGAAGACATATGTTTTCTATAATAAAATTATTGTAACAACTTATAGTATAATATATAATAATATGATTTGTTTCATAAAACATATACAGCAAAATTATTGATACCCCTAAAGATTATATAAAATAAACAAATTGTCTTCTCTGAAAATTTCTTTTCCAAGATCAGTGTTTCAGATTTACACTGTGAACTTCACCAAGGAACTATTGTAATTAATCCATTTTGAAAACTTTTCTGAAGAAGGGGGATCCACGTGCACAAACATGAGAGTTGAGAGATATGAGAGAACACAAGAATAAAGGTGCTTGGAATGTTTTGCATGGAGGAGTGGCCCAAGATCCCTCTATAAGTGTTTTACAACCTTGTCAGGCATTCTCTCCAGAAAAGTCATTTTTAATTATAGGGGTGCCATCTTTAATGGCAGTAATGTATTAGTTCACTGTACTGTATATGTATTACAAATCTGTGTACACCAGTGGTATAGGAAATAATAATCTTGAAGTATTTGGATAGTTATCCCACTGCCTATCCATGTCTTAAATTTGTCATTACATATAACTGTTTACCTCCCACTTGGTTTCCTCCAGACGGGGCAAGATTTCAGCCTGCTCCTTGCGGTAGTCCAGGCACTTTCTCTCCAGCTCTTCACGCTGAGCCAGCAGGGCACTGATCTCCTCCTGGAGCCGGCTCTTGTCCTGCTGTAGTCGGCTGATCTGAGCCTGCAGTGCCTGCTGGGAACGTTGTGCCCGCCGGGTGACTTGCTGCAACCTTCCAGCATAGTTCTGTCTCAGCTCCTCCATCTCTCGCTCCCACACCCGCTGTTTCTCTTCGAACACCTGCATGATGGCAGCTTCACTCTGGTCCAGGTTACGGCGCATGTGAAGAACCTTAGTGGAAATCAAGCAGTGAGTGATCAAACAACGTCCCATCAGCAGGATCATGTAATTATTGTGTTGTGATTAGTGATACGTGACCACTGAATTAACCAAATCCCACAGGACCTGGCTATTCAGGTCAGGTATAATTGGGTTTGGACATCATTTCTGAAATATTGTTGGGCTTGGGCTGGGCTCGAAACAGTTAATATCTGTATTAAGGCTGGCTCAGAAGTGAACTTCAGAAGTGATATGAGAATGGCTTAAAACAACTTGTTGCAATGCTACAGCCAAACAATGTGCCTTGGACAACCTGTTCTCCAATGTCTCTATCTCACTGCAGCAGCAGAGATGAAGCTTCCACCAATCCCCAAACACTTTATACCACTAAATAATTTCCTTAGAGATGGTAGGCCCATTGTGACATTTATTTTATTTATTCATTATTTTTTATTTTATTTTATTTATTATTTTATTTATTTATTCATTTATTTATTTTTTGGCATGTGAATTTTTAAACTTTTTACTCCCGCTCTGAAGTGCTCTTTCAACCTGGGAAGCCTGTTGATAAGAAAGCATAAATCAGACATTAGATGTAGACTAAATCTGTTCTTTGGGTGGCAGCACACAGCATCAAAAACAGTAAATTATCATTTCCAGGTTTTTGTATATGGATGATGGATTATTTTTTTACCACTAATTCCAACCTGATGTGACGAAATTGTACAAATTGTGTCTATACCTTCCTGAAATTTCAACTAGGGGTGGGCGATATGAAGATTTTAGAAGGAACTGCTGGATTTTACACAATCGACATGGCGCAAACAACAGTTGTTTGTAAAACATGTAAGATTGCTTTAATTTGTTTAACCAGCAACAAAGCACTCCAAATAGTATGCCGAAAAACATGGCGAGCACATGTGAATGCTTTTGAAAAAGGCACTAATTATGAGAAAACAAGTGAATACTGGAACGACATCACTGATCACATGACAGTTTACCTAGCCGAAGATATAATACCCATCAAAATGATTGAAAATGAGGGTTTTAAGTGAATTCTAAAAACTGTCATTATCATTTACCAAGTTGCAAATAACACCACTATTCCTCAGCTATACACAGAATTCTGAAAGAAGTGTAATAAAAACCAAAACAATGAAACATGAATCGGTTATTTTAAAATGTTAAGTAAAAATGTAAACCAACTCAGCCGATGTATTCAGTATTTAAACATATTTAAATTCTCACTCGCCTGTCAATCACCCTTCCATTCAATGCACTTTTAAATAGTGAAGAAGTGATGTACATTGTATTTAACATTTTTTGAATATGTTACCCAAGCTTGATTGTTTACATTTTGTTGAGAAGTGCACTTTGTTAAAATTAGTTTGAAAAGCCACTCTGGCCTAAGTGGTCTCGTTATTCTTTTTCTTTGAGGTTATGTTTCCTAATGAAGCTTTATTTACATCAATGGGGAAATTACTTTGGCTGCTCTGTTCATTAACTTGCAAAGTAGTCTTAAAAACTGACATAAAAAAATAATTGTGATAATATCATGGCTCGTGATCCAGCTAGAAAAAAATTGTGATATGATATTTTTGCCAGATTCCCCACTCCTAATTCCAACACTTTTAATTTAATCTGGAACCTCTACACATTCTTACAGGTTCTATGTAGAACCCTACAGCAGAGTTCAGTACAGCAAAGTAAAAGCCTTTAGGAAGCTAAAATGACACAGATTACCTAATACAATCACATTCCAATCACTTTATACTTGTTTTTAATGTAATTCTGTACTATCAGAACTTGATGACCAAAAACAAATTTGAAAAGATGGCATGAGAATATCTAACTTTCTGTGAAATTTATTCTAAAGTGATCTTATTATCTGATATGTCTGTGTTCTCTCTGGTTTTAAAAGGGCTATGTCAAATCTCAGTTGTGTGTAATTTAAAGAATAAAAACAGTTTATTTTTTTAAGTTTAAGTTTTGGGAAATAATCTGTTGTATAGACAGCTTTAGGAGTAGTATCAGTTATTCAACCAGATCACATTGTATTGGAAAAGACCAACTGTAACCCCCAACATCTACCCCAGGTCATTTCACTCACCTCTTGTTCTTTTTCCCACAGTCGGTCCTCCAAGTCCTGTATTATATCATCCGAGGAGGGCGAGGGGTGAATGGCAGCTGGCATATCAGCCAGGTGACATAGTCTGTGATAGGATGAAGAGCTCTTCCCCGAGGATGAACGGCCACTGTCCGAAGCACTCAGGCCATTCTGGTAGTTGGGCTTGTCCAGTTTGTCCGTGCCCAATCTGTTGATATGGCTGGTGGAGGCACTGAAGGGTCCGAGGGCCGGAGCAGGAGCGTAGCTGGAACCAGGGCCTGTGTACGTGGGCAGGCTGGTGAAGGAGTTCCTTCCCGAGTCAGACATGACACCCTGGCCTCCATCCTCTCTGCCCTGCTCCCTCTCTGGACTGTCTCGCTCACTAAGTGGCTGGGGGTCATCAGAGCCTCCTGTGCCTCCGGCACATTGACCTCCAGCCCCACCTCCACCTCCAGCATGTGCCACTAGGTTCTGCATGGAGTGAAAGCTCTTTGGCACTACAGGTTTGAAGGCAGATGGCCGCACCAATCCGGAATTGTTCTGAGAGTGTGTGTAAAGATGATGGCACAGGTTAATACACAATATAAGAAATTAACTCAGTAAACAGTAACAGTAAAATGCATATTTTTTGCCAGAAAATAGTAAATATTATAAGATGGCTGTTCAATCCAGTTGGGTTTACTAAGGTTTGCAATAATGAAACAACTACTGGCAGAAAGTCATAGGTCACTAAGCCTGCCTAGTCTTGTTTCTTCTTGTTTTCTCATCTGTGAACAGCCATAACAACCAAAAACATCTCCATAATTATAGTGGTCCGTTTGTTTTGAAATGACATTCTTCAGCTCACAAGTACCTGTTCTGACTTTCCAGACATGGGCAGAATCTTGGGTGGCGTTCGGCCATTTGCCTTTGTAGCATTCCCCTCTCTGATTTTCACGGCAGCCATGCTGTCACCACTCTTCTCTCCAGTGTGCACAACTACATTCCTGCGGGCATCTACACTCATGTCCCCTAGAGGCCGGGGTGCCACCCTGCGGCTGGCAACGTTGCTCTCCAGGCGTTCACAGATGGAGGGCACCCTCTCTAGGTTGGAGGAGGCAGTGGTGGACTCACAGCCAGCAAGCTGGGGCCGGTCTGTGGTCGTGCTGCTACCCCCCCGTTCATCGCTGGAGCCTGTGCATTCAGACATGGAAGGTGGAGGGTTGAGACGCTCAGCACTGAAACTGCGATCTGAGGGGCCTCTACGTGATAGGGGTGGCCCACGAGGGAGGGTGGTACGTGTGCCAACGCTCTTCATGGCGAATTCTTGCTCGCCAGCCACCCCACTGCCAACGCTGCCCATCGTGGTCAAAGTCTGCCTCTCACTCAGCACCACAACCCCTTACACGGGCCATTGTAGTGAAGGATGTACCATCAGCTAGTGGGCACATACACTGGACAGAGAGAGAGAGAGAGAGAGAGAGAGAGATTGGATAACGTATTTAGCTCCCTGCAGGGTAAGATCTGTGCTGATGAATGACAGTTCCTGGCAGATTAGACAGATGTACATATATTGTATGTACATGTTCTAATTGATGAAGATGTAATATACATAACTGTAAGACATGACATCCCCCCCCCCCCCCCCCCCCCCCGCCACACTTTCCTGAATCCTTACATTTCCTCATCTCTCACCTCTCCTCTAAACTCTCAAGCACACACACACAAACCCCAGTGTGCATACAGACTCTGATTTACAGTCAGCTACAGACTCTTCAGTACCACAATACCAAATATAGCTCTGATCCCTGTTTTTAGGATTGCTGAGCAGCTCTGCCCGGGCCTGTACCTTCATAGTTGCAAGAAACTTCAGTTTCCTGAAAGTTAGTGAGGCCTTAAAACTTTAGTTTTCCTACTAACATGCTATATGCTTCAGTGTCCTTCTGCAGAAATCAGTCTAACACTGCTGATTACTGACTGTCTTGTATGAAGTATGAAGAATTGCCTGTACTAACTACAGTATCATATAAGCACAGACAGTAGGAGACAAGTGTTTGCACAATGCCCTTAAGAATACTTAACTCATAGCTGTTATTACCTCCCAGAGTTATCTAACATCCCAATCAACATCTCCACCTCTTTAGACACCACATGCTTCGGAAAATCAAGAAAAGGTGTCTTCTTATAGCTCTCATATTTGCTTCTCTCTTCATCACTATCCATGCATTATGAAACGCGCCATACACACATTATTTTCTACACCCTCCACCAATGAGGCCTCCATGGCCGATCTAGTGATACTGTGCTATCACTTTGTTGCTATCACACACAGAGACCCAGCAGTGCTCACAATGGTGAGCTCAAAACACTTACAGGAGCATCACGAGCGATAACCTGGCCCTTTACACTCTGTGTTTCTTTATTCTCTTCGCCGCTTGCATGTGCATTACATAATGCGCGTCGGGATCCGTCCTCTGTAGGATTATAAGGGAGAGAAAGGGCGCATCGCTCGCTCTTTCTCCTCGGAGCGTTTGTGTGCCATTCCCGCGCTCCTTCGCCCGCTTTACTCCCACTCCACTGAGGCTCAGCGACTGTAAACGCTCCACTTCTTCCAGCCCGCGCGTCTCTGTAACAATAGCGACTGAAACCGCAGTGGGTCGTCTACATGCGATGCCGTTCCAGGCATTGAAAGAAGGATGCTCGAAGAGAACGATAGGCTATGCGTGACACGTAGGTACGTAGCTATGAATCCCTGTGTGAGGTTTACCAGTTCTGTCTCAAGCCATGCTCGTGTGCCGCGTACTTACTGTTCAGAGCACCGACGATGAGCGAAATATTCACGGACACCGCAGGCTCATTGAGATAAAAAAAAAAAAAAATCTCTTATTATCGCCTTTGGTTTGGAATCGGATGATGGAAGCGGCGGATGCGCGTATCAGCTGGGCCACACGCCCACCTCGACCCCGCCCCTCTGTCGCACGCTGGAAACGCCCCTTGGAGGCCGTGAGAGGCAACACGCGTGTGAGTAGTAGATCACCCGCAGCCAGGTGGCTACCATCCAGCTGGCGCTCTTCTTAACGCACGATCGAGTGAGCGATTTACCTCCCAGTAATTAACTATTGACTTGGGCATCCACTTTAGAGAGAAATAAAACAGTGATGACGCACAGTGGGACACTCTCGACACCTATTATGATCAGGAGTAAAGTTATAATAGACCTGCTAGTTTTGATGAGACATGGGCCTACTAAGATCTTGAGAATAAAACGTTAACTCGAGCGTGATCATCAAGCCTAGTCAAATATTTTTGCAAGATGAGCAAACCAGTAGCAATATTTAAATAAAATATTTTAGAATTTCAGGGGAAAATAGCCATATTCTGCATGGCGGACCGTTCATCAATGATAACCACAGATATGTTTTCCTGTTTTCTATATTCTTTATGATTTTCAGCTCTTAAAACCTTTATTTGGGCATTTCTAAACATCTGGTAAGGATTGATGCATCCACACAGACAATATCATTTAACAGGTCTCAGACTCCATTCACAAATTCACTGGTGACATCAACACGTAGCAGTTACCATGGAAACGGGCTCCATCAAATTCAGGGCGTACAATGTCATGTGACACGTAGAAGTTATAACGGCACCAGGGTGTGCTGTTGAGGCAGTAAAATAACCTGCTAGTGAAGTACTTATTTGTTACTTGTAGCATGGTATAATCCTACAAAGATATTACCAAGATGTGGACAGTATTTGTCCATGGTGGTCTATACTGATTGTGAAGGCTTAATTGTAAATCAACTAATTTTCTATACTCAATTTCAGAAGTGTCTGTTTTAATTACTATTCTTATTTTGCCAAATACTAAACTAAAATGCTCATCTAGGCGTGAAGAGTGATCCGCATATTCACTGCTGCCCTGACCAGGAAAAAGCAGTTACTTAAGATAAAAAAAAGAATAAATACAAGAATTATAATTGCATTTATATATTATAATTTCATGCTGAAATACTGCATCGGTTACAGTACATGTTTACAAACATCATTTCCCCAACATGCTATGAACTACAGTGCCAGTGCTCTTGTCTAAGAGGCAGGGGTGGAAATACTTTGAGTAATTGCACTTCATTACTATACTTCTACTACTAATACTTCTAAGTATTATTCTGGTGTATTTAGACTTTACTTGATTATTGTTTAAATTGAACATTTGTACTCTTAGGTAATTACATTTCCAAGAAAAGAACTTACTTTTTCTTCCTTACATTTTTATTTATACCTTCAAAGTCCTTGTTACAACTCACAAAGGTCTCTTCTTCTCTCATGCACCCAATGGCTATGAATCAAATGGGCTCATTTTAGCATGCAGTCATTTCAGTGTAAACATCCAATCAAGAAAAAATGCACATGACCAGCAAACTTACAGAGATTGATGTCTTCAGGCAAAATAGTGAAGTTGCTTTAAAATGAAAATAATCTGTTTTAGATGAGTAATAAAAGCTACTTTTCACAGAAAACATGGCATTCACTTAATTTTTTTCACGAGTTAAAAGCTTTTACTTTTTAATTTTTATTACTTAAGTACATGTAAAAGCCACAATTTCTTCTTCTTTGTTTTTTTTTTCCTTTCACTTATGTAAATTTTTGGCTGGATATTTCCACTTGAGTAGATTCTGATACATTATGTATACTTTGGCCAAAACATCATAATAGCACTGCTCAGCTAAAACAGTCAATTATTCTTAAACAAATTTGAACACGGGCTTACAACATAAACAAACTTCATGAAAATCTTAATCAAACACAATAATTGTGACTGTATAGACACATGCTCATAAACCTTTGACCTCAGAGTGTTCAGTGGCATGTGATAAAGCAAGGGACAGTTAGTAGCACTAGGGTGTGCTGTGGAGTTAAGCCAAGGATGAGAAAGCAGTACCTGCTAGAAAAACACAATCTCACTGATCATAAAGAAGGTAGTTGTGTTATATTAGTCACCGATGTATGATAAATTACAAGTATTGCATTGTGGTGGTCAATACTGTATGTGAAGTCTTAATCGTACATTGTGAATTGACCAGCTCCTGTATGGGAGTGCGGGGAACAAACTAACGTGGGGCAAAATATAACATGAACTTTTTATGTTATTACACAGTGTCAAGCAGCGTGCACTTCTAGCCACAATTCCACATTTGCTAGCAAAGATCTGCAGTCAAGTTTCAGAACAAGTCACCTGTGTTCTCAAGAAATCTGTGTCAAAAAGTGTTTTCAGGGCATATAAGTAATTTTTTTCATCACTATTTTTTTTTGCTTACTGAGCTGTAAGTGTAAATGAAATCCAACCTTATTTTATTTTATCACAGTCTTCTTGCCTACAATGTAGCAATATTTTTGAAACATGTGACCAACTCACAGCAA
This sequence comes from Pangasianodon hypophthalmus, assembly GCF_027358585.1. Classification (NCBI taxonomy): domain Eukaryota; kingdom Metazoa; phylum Chordata; class Actinopteri; order Siluriformes; family Pangasiidae; genus Pangasianodon; species Pangasianodon hypophthalmus. Next base: position 15,708,346 of record NC_069717.1, read on the forward strand.
TTGTTAGATAGGGTAAAGTACAACCTCCATATTGTGGGGGTAGTTGTTACGAGGTATTACAACTAAGCCGCCTTTTGCAAACAGTGACAACAAGAAAATACAAGTTAATTGCACATAAACTGTGTAATAAAGTGTATAAACAGGCATCAGCATGGACACTCTGACCGGTTTGGGCTATGCAGCCCCATCCATAGCACTGTATGTTCTGACACCTTTCTATCATAGCTAGCATTAACTTTGTCAGCAATTTGTGCTACAGTAGCTCTTCTGTGGGATTGGACCAGACGGGCTAGCCTTTGCTCCCCACGTGCATCAGTGAGCCTTGGGCACCCATGACCCTGTTGCTGGTTCACTTCCTTGGACCACTTTTGGTAGGTACTAACCATTTCATACCGGGAACACCCCACAAGACCTGCTGTTTTGGAGCCAGACCTCTGGCTGTATATACTACTCTGACCCAGTCATCTTGCCATCACAATTTAGCCCTTGTCAAAGTCGCTCAGATCCTTATGCTTGCCCATTTTTCCTGCTTCCAACACGTCAACTTTGAGAACTGACTGTTCTCTTGCTGCCTAATATTGACAGGTGCCATTGTAATGAGATAATATATAGTAATGAGATAATTGTAATGAGAGAGAGAGAGAGAGAGAGAGAATGCTTGGTTTGGTTATATTGAATCAGTGTTGTTATTAGGCTTTATTACACTTTTCTAGCAAGTGTTACAGCTAACACTCTGTCTGTTACAATTAATCCCACCCATGGGGTAAGTTGTAGCATTGCACATCCTGTCACTTTTGGTGGAATTGTACATGACCAGTAGGTGCTGGAAACAAAGTTCAAGTGTTCATGTAGCAGAGATGTATATGTTTCTTGTATAAAAACATGATTATTGTAACTTAAATATTTGTTAAATTACTTAGAGAAAACCAAAATGTGTTAAGTTGTGCCCCACTCTCCCCTACTCACAGAGCAAATCATAGTATAGCAGTGGTAGGCTTCCCATTCATTTAAATAATTGTGAACTATAATGTTGTGCTTGTTTTAATTAAATTCAGGTTTGTTTGTTCTTTTTGAGTTTTATGGAACTTTTAAGTGTTTACAAATTGAGTTTTCATGGCAATGTTGAAATTTCCACTGAATTTCAAAAAGGTGAATACAAACTATTCTAAATTCAGACTCTGTGTTAAGATTTGCTGTATTATATTTATTGATTAACTAGTATTAAATTTATATGTAAAAAAGAAAGAAAGAACGCAAAGAAAGCAAATTCTGTATTTTGTGCAATTGTAACATCCTATAGTTTCAACTGAGGGAGTGGGAATAAATGTGAACTATCAAAAAGAAACAGAAACACAGGAAATTTGCTGTACAAGGTTTGTGGAATGTCGAGAAGTGTCGAGAAACAAGAAGGTGGTCTTGGGAAAGTGCTGGAAACAAACACCAATCACATGAAGCCAAGTGTGTGCCCAGGTGGGAGCAGCTGTCTTTCGTCTCTACACCCAATCTATGACTGACAGGCCCAACTGAGAGACTAAAATATCCCCCAGGATCCTGAATGGCCATTCACCCATATAGAGATGTTCCATTTTGCTACATCATAGGAGGTTATTTAACATAACAGAAACCCACCCAAGAACCAGGAGAGTCAGGAGACATTGTCTGTGATCTTTTTCAATAGATTTATGGTATGTGCTGGCATTAGAATACTCTCATGAAGATTAACCACTAAAAAATTCACCCCCCACTTCTGAGCACAAGATGGTATGACTTGAGGGTGCAGGCTATTTTAGAAGGTGGTAGTGGAATGTCCAGCTGTTAAGCTGATGACCTACAGGACACTCTGCCATTATAACAGAGAATATAGATCTACAGAGACTGCACAACTACAAACATGGAGAACGTGGAAGTGTTTGACTCACCAGGAAAGGGACGTGGTTTAAGGGCCACAAAGGAAGTATGGGCTGGGGATGTACTGTTTGCAGAGCCTTGCTTTGCGGCTGTTGTTTTTGATAGGTAAGTAGTTTTATGTTTTATATTAACTGAAAACTTTTACAAAGCATGAGTCTTTATGTGACTGGTTGAACATGTTCAGATTCACTCAATGCTTCAACTGGCAGATGTAGCAGCACCACCACCCACATCAGGCCTTACTGTAAGTGCAGAAACAAACATGTGGTCATTGGATATAGTATGATGTCATGATGGCATTTTTTTTTCATTCTTACATCAGACTATTTCTAGATTTATTCTTATAAATTTAGAGTATAGTTACAGTATATTGAAAATGTTATATATGAAAAAATAATGCTGGAATATATAAGTTTAATTTCTCCCTGTATCATGAGAGATATTGTAGCTCAAATGTCTGCCATTGTATATTTCACATTACCTCCCAGAAAAACCTTGTTGAAATTAACAAATAAATAAATAAATAAATAAAATTTAAATTTCAAAATGGAAGCCAGAATATGGAAGCAAGATTTCTTAATTAATTATTAATTGTTCATCATAAAATCAACACCACACTGCAAGGTTATACACAGATGAAATTGAATGAATGTGTGAATGTGTGTTCACTGTGTCATGTGAGAGACTAGCATCCAGGGTGTATTCCTGCCTTCCACCCAGTGTGCTTTGGATAGACTCCGGAGCCACCACCAGCCTGATCAGGATGATTGTAGTGATGATGAATGATTGTAGTTAAGGAACTGAACCCATCTTGACCCACCAATCAATGATTTATAAATAATTTAATTAATGTCCTACTATCACGTTCACCCTGGTTCTGACTCCTGATCAGCTTTGTTATTATTACAGTTAACATGCTTATTGTTGTTGCTGTTGTTATTACTTAAAAAGTATTTAAGTTATTCATATCAACTTAGACTTCACATGACTTGAAGGTACAGAGATAGACAGTTACCGAGATAGACAGACTCCTAATAGTGCATATTAAAGAGTGCTAGACTCTTGTTATCTTGTCAGGAAATGAGATAAATAAATGAAATAAATAACTTCTCTTTCTCTCTCTCTCTTTCTCTGTATATTCTGGCCTCCAGTTTTGCAGCTCATGTGTGTCACAGCTGTTTCCGTCGGCAGCAGAAGCTGCAGCGTTGTGGCCAATGTCGGTTTGCCCAGTACTGTGATCGCACATGTCAGCGTGCAGCCTGGGAAGAGCACAAACAGGAGTGTGCTGCCATTAAGAGCTGTGGCAAAGCGCCCAATGAAAACATCCGGTGAGAGTCTGTGGATTTGGAGAAGGGTGTGAAAAACACCAGTGTTAAATCAGTAGTATATATATACTTGCATTACTTTATCACTATTTAGTGAGAAAATTGGCTTTAGTACTAATTTACTTACATGAGAGGGTACATGTTTATCAGAAATAGAAAGAAAAAATAGCAATATCGAATTCCCTTCTTTGTTGTCTTTGGGTAGACTTGCTGCTCGTATTATGTGGCGTCTTGATAAGGATGGAGATGTGATCTCAGAGCTTCAGCTCACTAAACTGAATGACCTGGAAGACCATATCTCAGACCTCCCTGAGATGGACATGAAGGAGCTCAAAGTAGATATTCACAACTTCTTGGATTACTGGCCCAGAACAAACAAGCAACACACGGTTGACAGCATCTCACACATCTTTGGATTGGTATGTAAGAATGTGGACACTTGGTTTCGAAATCCCAGTTCCTTTTCAATTGCCATTCCTTACTAGATCCACAAATAACACTCTCTCCACTACTTAACATGTTTTACACTAGATCAACTGCAATGGCTTCATGGTAAGTGATCATAAAGGTCTGCAGGCGGTGGGTGTTGGTCTCTTCCCCAACCTCTGTCTGGTCAACCATGACTGCTGGCCAAATTGCACAGTCATCCTCAACAACGGCAAGTAAGTGCAATCAATGCTCATTATCTCTAAAAGTGTGCACCACAAAATATCATTAGTGGTAGGTGTAAAGACAGCACACACAAGTCAGTGGCTGTGGATAATGGATGAGGAAGTGGATGGTTAAAGGACGTAAGAAAGTGAAATGAAAGTGAGGGGAAGGGGATTTAGGGGAAGACTGAAACAAATCTACTGTAGTTTTAAGAATAGAAAAATTGCTCATGTGATGTGGTAGATTAACCATGGAGTATATATTATGTATCACTGAAATCCTGTGGTCCACTGAAATCATGTGCAGCATGTAGCCAAGAGATCACCATCTGCTGACTGTATCATATTCCTTTACATTAAAGCTGTGGTATTCTTGGGTAACCATGTTAAAAGAACTAAACTGTCATGTATATATTGACTTGTACTATTACTCATTTTAATAACGTTATACATTTCTTCCTTTGCAGTTTAGTTGAGCTTAAGTGTAGTCAGTTCAATAGCTGAGTGAGTGAGGGTTTTCTGAATAGGCATTCTGAAATAGCCGGGTTCTGCAATTTGCTTCTCACTTTGTCTTTCAGTCACTCTGCCACCAATACTATGTATCATACTCAGAAGAGGTGGGTCTGCTTGGCCACAATTAATCGGCCAAGTTCTTCGTTTCTTGTTATCTTCTGTTCACTATCACATACTTAATCACACTATATGATGATCAGCTACCCAAATGCAGCTATCTTCAAGTAACCAACAACAGCATAAAATGAAAACGCTTCAATTTTCAGCTCAGGATTAGCCTAAATGGTAACTGATTTGTTGAAAGTACAGTTTAACACAAAAAGGAACTTCTAGGTTATATCCAATTGATTTTGTATTAACCCAGCTTGCAAAGCTAGTAATACTTTTTTTGTTTTAACCAAGATGGCTAGTGCTGTTGGGTGGTTGGTCTGTTTTTCCATCATCTGTTTCCATCATGCTCTTAACCATCACTTAATTCCAGATTTTGCCAACACGTGGATGTCTTGGCTTTTTTGCAAAACTACACATTTTGTCTCCTGTCTTCATCCTTTGTTACTATTGTTACTGTAGCATCCTTTCTGCATTTCTATATGTTTCATTACTTCTTTCACAGTAGCTGAAGGCTACTCCTTATGTCTACTTACAACTACTTTCATATCAAAGTCACACATTGTATATGATCAATACACAAATTTCATTGACATGCAGAACTGACATCTCTGCTGTTTGAAATTTTGTATTTTACTGTAGAAAATATCTGGAGAACTTCACTGAATGACAGTGCATATAGCCATGGTTCTCAAAATGGGGTCTGGGGACCCTCAAGGGTCCATGAAGCAGAGCCAGGGGATCTGGCATTATTTATTTTGTTATAGATGTAGAAATCACCACAAAAAAATGGAATGATCAAAGTTTTCATTATATATTATTGAGTTATGATAGTTATTTGCCTGTTTCTATGTGCCTGTAAACAATGTCAACTTAGACTTATGGCAATCTTAAGAAAAATGTGTTCTTTGAGCAAAAAAGTTCAGAAAGAAAAAAGCTCTTCAATAATGGCTTGAATAAATAACCAAAATATTATTGTGCACATTTAAACAATGAAACCAATATTTGAAAGGCTAGATTATATACCTAAAAAAAATACAATAAATCTGTACTGAGGGCATCAGCGGAACTTTTAATTTTTTTATTTTACAGTTAAAGGGGTCCCTGGCTGCAAAATGTTTGAGAACCCCTGGTATATGGGATAAGCTGTGTGCATTGATGACTGATACTGAACTGTGAGAGATTTAACACTTTCATCTGTAATGACGAGAGGACGGCTGAAAGCAGGACTAAAAGCCACTCCAAGATATGCACTTTTGCAGAAATAGCTTTTGGATCTCACCTGATTCGTTTCTTGTCTCAGAATTGAGCTACGTGCCCTGGGTAAGATCAGTGTGGGGGAGGAATTGACCGTGGCATATGTGGACTACCTGAATCTGTCTGAGGACCGCAAACGCATGCTTAAGCAGCAATACTTCTTTGACTGCACCTGTGATCACTGCACCAACAAAACAAAAGATGACCTGAAGATGGCTGGTGCAGTAGTAGATGGAGTTAAGGTCGGTTTTCACACGTTTTTTTTTTATAGATTGCTTAATAGAATGATTTAATCAGTTATATATTTGTCCTGGTATAATAAAGGCTAGGGTGTGCTACAGCTCATTAAGCTTGACTCTACAGATATTTGCTTTATTTAAAAAGTCAGTCAGAGTCAGTCAGTTATCTGATCCAAATTGCACTCATTGGTGAATGGCCCAGGGCTTCCCATTCTTTAAAGTTCCAAGAACTCTGCTATACAAATGCATATTGACTCCTTTGACTTACAGAGTGAGAGATGAGAAAATAGCCTTACTATCAGTAGATATCTGTAGACCTACGGGCCTGATGTCCAGGCACATTTGTGCTATATTTAGACCCTCTATCTTTATTATGCTGGACCAGTACAAGCATACCCAATTTACACTCAATTGGGCTAGTTTGTGAGTGGTGTTTTTTGGGCCACATTAAAAATAGTCTGTGGTCACCAACATCTTGTTTTAAAGTAAATAATCAGAATTATATTTGACCACTTTCTGCAAACATAGGCTATAGCAAACACAGATGCAGAGTGCAGACATCTTTGATGTACAGAACCATTTCTGTACAATATACTGTAAAGATTAAGAGAGGGAAATGGGGTTATGTCTGTGGCTGTGTGTACTAGGCTATGACAAAAAGGCATATTGCAGACATGGCAAATCCTAAATTTGTGTGCACCATGGTGCACTTGTTTCCCCACACAAAGACTGAGACTGTTACTCTTATAAATATGTTGTGTACATACCACTGAATATACGTAAGATTTTTTACACAAATAAAAAGTTTTATCTGATTTGACCCAATATATTATATCACAGAATTGATGGAACCTTATAATTCAAGGGTCTCAACATGTTCCATTTTGACTGATTTGGTTCAATCAATACCTCACTTCATCAAAGGTACCAGACGAGAAGGTGAAGGAAATAACAGAATATAGTCAGGAGATGCTGAAGAAGATGGAGAAGGCCCGTATAGATGCAAACTACAATGAGGTTTGTCAGATTTACACATGTGTATTGCTTCTTTGCACAAAAGCTCTGCTTAATCACGTCTATTTTAAATTGAATGACATAGTTGGCTTCTGTGCAACTTTACCTCAACATGTAGTAAGTGTTTCCTTATTTCATTAACTTCATTAACAATATAAATGACTCTATAAGGAGCTAGCCATCATAAAACATGGTTATTTTTATGAAGATGCTGTCATTTAGCTATGAGCATCACTTTCATGTTTTTCTTCTGGTCCGCTCTCTGTAGGTGGTAAAGATCTGCCGAGAGTGTGTGGAAAAGCAGGAAAACGTCCTGGCTGATACCCACATCTACCAGCTAAGGATGTGGAGTACACTCAGTGAGGTCCTTTCCTACTTGCAGTTCTTTGAAGAGGCAGCTACTTATGCGCGCAAGATGGTGGACGGATACACGTAAGTACAGACTTTTGGGAGTGAAATGAGAGTCCATGACAAACACTAATAGTGTATGTGCACTTATATTCTTGTACTTTTGTAAATGTTTTTCTTGTGACCCCAAAATAGGAAACTATACAATCCAAACAATGCCCAGCTAGGCATGGCTATAATGAGAGCAGGAGTGACCCACTGGCAGGCTGGACATATAGAGGTGGCACATGGCATGATCTGCAAAGCATATGCCATTCTCCTGGTGACTCATGGGCCCACACATCCCATTACTAAGGACTTAGAGGTAAACGTATATCCTATGTTATACAAAATAACCTATAACCTGTTACAGTTCTCCATGATTTGGTTGCTCCAACAAATGTTAAGCTTTAATCTGGATTAAATCAAAGATTATCTGTAAATCCATTTGCACTAACTTTAAACCTTGTTTAAAATAATCAGGATTTATTTAAGCACTTATGCCATCATTAATTCTGGTTTTAGTTTTACAGTAAATGTAGATTAACTTTAATCCTTTTACTATATTACTTTAAATTTCAGTTAGTGATTAATTTTAATATTGCACCAGCGGTAGATTAAATTTCAAAAATGGCAGCATATATTAGATGGACTGCTGAAAAAGAAATCCTCAAAAAGAGTTTTTCTGCTAGTTTTCACTGAAAAGGAAAGAGTTCTGAGGTAACATTGTGGATTTACATGTTTAGATGGGCAAATTCCTCATAGTGGCCAATCAGAATTATTAATACATCACGGTTTTAATTAGGGGTTAAGATTTTAACCATAGCTTAAGGTTCAAATTAAATTTAGCCCAACAAATCCTTGATTAGCGTTAACTTTTGTTTAATTTACTTGTTGGTGCAACATGCCACATGTGCAAAACCCATGAAACTGGAAACTTTCGATCTTTGTAATCAGCTTGGTGCAGCTAAGTCCTCTGCTTTTCCTCTAAAGGCTATGCGCACGCAGACAGAGATGGAGCTGCGCATGTTTAAGCAGAATGAGTACATTTACCACACCATGCGTGAGGCAGCGCTTAAAAACCAGCCCATGCAGATGATGCCAGAACCAGTTGAGGAGGGAATCAAGAGTCTTTTCCGCAAGAAGTGACCTCACACAGCTCACACATTACCATCCTCACTATTACTCAGTATGGATTTCATCACTGTGACTTAAGATACTCAGACCAGTTATCAGTATAACTGACAGCTATTTAAAACCACATGCAGTACTTTTCTGGATTTTATTAGTTAATATAATCAAAGGCATAGGTTTTAGGCTGTATTTTATAGGTCATATAATTCTTTTTGATTTAATAGCCTACACATTTTGAATTGTGTATTTTGTAAATAAAGAGTCATCACCAGTTGAAAGATTTATGTTCAAAGTGTGTTATTCTAAGAACCCAAATGTCACTTTCAATGTGTCTAATTCAGCTGAAATCTACAGTGGTTAAGTTAGTGTCACATAGCACAATTATAAATGAAAGAGTGTCATGACAGCTGTGGAAAAATGTACTCAATCATATTTAAAAAGACCAGTGTTTATCATGACATGCGTTTGCTGGTTGTCTTGAGGACCACGTTGCCCACAGTCGTGGTCTGAAAGGAAACAAGAGCACCACATTTTGGTCAGATGACTCTTTGGTAAATAATTAAGCACACGTAAGAAATGTAAGTAGACATTTAGAGAAAAATAAACTTTGACAATGGAACTGACTGTTAAATAAAGCAAAATCTCAATTTTACTTAGTCCATTGAAAATATCAAATTATGTCTCAGTATTAAATGAAGGGATATCTTCAATCTGTACTCACATGCACAATTGTGTTGGCGTCCACAAGCTCTGTGACTGAGTCGATACCCTTCAGATTTGTCTTCAGCTTGTTGCCCTCTTTTGTCACTATGGCCTAGAAGATAGCAAGCCATGTTTAATAAGCACATCATGACGGGCTGTTTATGAAAAGTAATAAGTGCTTGAACCAACATCCTCAGGGCCGGCCAATGGCATAGGCGACATAGGTGGTTGTCTAGGGTGCAAAATAACAGAGGAGCGCAGCACAAGAGTTTGTGTGTGTGTGATTGAGTGCGTTTATGCGTGTGTGTGTCCGTAGTGCGCCCTCTCATGATGACTGTGCACCCATATACTGAGCAAAATTAATTGTGCCAATTAGCATCCGTTCATTACTGATTAAATTTAAATGGTAACATTAACATCAAGTTTACATTAACAAAAAAAAACTTATGAGTTGACAACATATCACGTTGGACTAATTTAAACACTGCCTGCATCATGACGTGATTATGATACATCACGATAACGCGTTAGTTACGCCGCTAGTGCTATGCTATTATACTCTACGCATAAACATCATACGTTTCAAAAATATGTGAAAAAAGAACAAATTTTAAAATGATTAGGCCTGTAGTCTAAAGCATTCATGAATTGCAATCATTTAAGTTTAGCTATGTCATCTAAATCTAAAATCTCGCCTAGGGCCCAACAGAGTCTGGGCCGGCCCTGAACATTCTAACGCGTGAAATAGTGCAAAACCTGATCTTTTATTGCATGAAGCACTGAATGCATGCACAGAGACACAGAGCTACAGAAATATGATGGTCTTGCCTTGACTTTTTCTCCAGTCATTGTCTCCAGTTCACACTCTTGTCCTACGGTGAAGGAGTTAACCATAACTTTGCTCCCTGTGGTTACTGTCACTTTGAAGTTATCTCCATTCTGTTCGATCTCGGAGACACTCTTGATGTCTTTGCCTTTCTCGATGAGGTCATCAGGAAGACCTAGAAGAAGAGTTTTTTCAATATTAATTCAGTCCAGCTACATCTCAGTCTAAACCCAAAATCTAGCACCCCCATTTTTTTCTTAATCAAAAAAAAAACAACAAAAAAAACAATTGTTTAGTTTGTTTGATTGAAATATTATGAACAACAGAACAGACATGTTGCATATCTTCTAATGGATCAGCTACATGGATCAAGTGTAAAGCATTTCCTCAGCACACCTACCCATAGCCTTCATGAAAGGCACAAAGCCCTCTTGGCTTTCCAGCTGATATTTTCCAGAGAAGGACATTGTGACAGGACCAATGAGATGGGAAATTAATAACTTTTCTGACTTTTTATATATCATAGAGTGATGTAATGATTAACCGATGAGGGCGGAGATTCCGTCTGATGTGTGTATTACAATGACTCTTATTGGTTAACATGTTAGTACACACAATGCCTATTAAGGTTTGTAGAGTGAATGTGGCTCTCTGGTCATACTGGCCAAGGCCTTATGTAGATCCAATGTTGACCTTTAGCCCAGCATTCACTTTACTCAGCTTATCTTTCATCTCAAGATAATTAAAACATTTAATTACAACTGGTTTACTTGTAGTGCATTACATCAACATTATTCACCTTATTTCATGTTATCTGGATTATAATCTTTTTTTCAGTGTTCATTAAGAATGTATGCACACATATTTCTGTTTGACTTTGTGGCACAAATCATACTAAGATACAAAAAAAACCCTACACATCATTTTAATGCCAAAAACAATTGAGTTTAAATACTGTTATGATTCAGCACTAAGGTAAGTGCTTTTAACTATGCTTAATTTATAATCTATATCTATTAATCTATGTCTAATTTTTTTTCTCCAGTCAGTCATCTCAGTGACACTCATTTTACCCATTTTTATCTCTATTTAGTGAGAAAACTGGCTTTAGTACTAATTTACATACATGAGAGGGTACATGTTTATCAGAAATAGAAAGAAAAAATAGCAATATCGAATTCCCTTCTTTGTTGTCTTTGGGTAGACTTGCTGCTCGTATTATGTGGCGTCTTGATAAGGATGGAGATGTGATCTCAGAGCTTCAGCTCACTAAACTGAATGACCTGGAAGACCATATCTCAGACCTCCCTGAGATGGACATGAAGGAGCTCAAAGTAGATATTCACAACTTCTTGGATTACTGGCCCAGAACAAACAAGCAACACACCGTTGACAGCATCTCACACATCTTTGGATTGGTATGTAAGAATGTGGACACTTGGTTTCGAAATCCCAGTTCCTTTTCAATTGCCATTCCTTACTAGATCCACAAATAACACTCTCTCCACTACTTAACATGCTTTACACTAGATCAACTGCAATGGCTTCATGGTAAGTGATCATAAAGGTCTGCAGGCGGTGGGTGTTGGTCTCTTCCCCAACCTCTGTCTGGTCAACCATGACTGCTGGCCAAATTGCACAGTCATCCTCAACAACGGCAAGTAAGTGCAATCAATGCTCACTATCTCTAACTATCTATCTGCATCACAAAATATCATTAGTGGTAGGTGTAAAGACAGCACACACAAGTCAGTGGCTGTGGATAATGGATGAGGAAGTGGATGGTTAAAGGACGTAAGAAAGTGAAATGAACATGAGGGGAAGGGGATTTAGGGGAAGACTGAAACAAATCTACTGTAGTTTTAAGAATAGAAAAATTGCTCATGTGATGTGGTAGATTAACCATGGAGTATATATTATGTATCACTGAAATCCTGTGGTCCACTGAAATCATGTGCAGCATGTAGCCAAGAGATCACCATCTGCTGACTGTATCATATTCCTTTACATTAAAGCTGTGGTATTCTTGGGTAACCATGTTAAAAGAACTAAACTGTCATGTATATATTGACTTGTACTATTACTCATTTTAATAACGTTATACATTTCTTCCTTTGCAGTTTAGTTGAGCTTAAGTGTAGTCAGTTCAATAGCTGAGTGAGTGAGGGTTTTCTGAATAGGCATTCTGAAATAGCCAGGTTCTGCAATTTGCTTCTCACTTTGTCTTTCAGTCACTCTGCCACCAATACTATGTATCATACTCAGAAGAGGTGGGTCTGCTTGGCCACAATTAATCGGCCAAGTTCTTCGTTTCTTGTTATCTTCTGTTCACTATCACATACTTAATCACACTATATGATGATCAGCTGCCCAAATGCAGCTATCTTCAAGTAACCAACAACAGCATAAAATGAAAACGCTTCAATTTTCAGCTCAGGATTAGCCTAAATGGTAACTGATTTGTTGAAAGTACAGTTTAACACAAATAGGTACTTCTAGGTTATATCCAATTGATTTTGTATTAACCCAGCTTGCAAAGCTAGTAATACTTTTTTTGTTTTAACCAAGATGGCTAGTGCTGTTGGGTGGTTGGTCCATTTTTCCATCATCTGTTTCCATCATGCTCTTAACCATCACTTAATTCCAGCTACGTGCCCTGGGTAATAGCTCATTGAGCTTGACTCTACAGATATTTGTTTTATTTAAAAAAGAGTCAGTCAGTTATCTGATCCAAATTGCACTCATTGGTGAATGGCCCAGGGCTTCCCATTCTTTAAAGTTCCAAGAACTCTGCTATACAAATGCATATTGACTCCTTTGACTTACAGAGTGAGAGATGAGAAAATAGCCTTACTATCAGTAGATATCTGTAGACCTACGGGCCTGATGTCCAGGCACATTTGTGCTATATTTAGACCCTCTATCTTTATTATGCTGGACCAGTACAAGCATACCCAATTTACACTCAATTGGGCTAGTTTGTGAGTGGTGTTTTTTGGGCCACATTAAAAATAGTCTGTGGTCACCAACATCTTGTTTTAAAGTAAATAATCAGAATTATATCTGACCACTTTCTGCAAACATAGGCTATAGCAAACACAGATGCAGAGTGCAGACATCTTTGATGTACAGAACCATTTCTGTACAATATACTGTAAAGATTAAGAGAGGGAAATGGGGTTATGTCTGTGGCTGTGTGTACTAGGCTATGACAAAAAGGCATATTGCAGACATGGCAAATCCTAAATTTGTGTGCACCATGGTGCACTTGTTTCCCCACACAAAGACTGAGACTGTTACTCTTATAAATATGTTGTGTACATACCACTGAATATACGTAAGATTTTTTACACAAATAAAAAGTTTTATCTGATTTGACCCAATATATTATATCACAGAATTGATGGAACCTTATAATTCAAGGGTCTCAACATGTTCCATTTTGACTGATTTGGTTCAATCAATACCTCACTTCATCAAAGGTACCAGACGAGAAGGTGAAGGAAATAACAGAATATAGTCAGGAGATGCTGAAGAAGATGGAGAAGGCCCGTATAGATGCAACTACTGCAGCTACTTATGCGCGCAAGATGGTGGACGGATACACGTAAGTACAGACTTTTGGGAGTGAAATGAGAGTCCATGACAAACACTAATAGTGTATGTGCACTTATATTCTTGTACTTTTGTAAATGTTTTTCTTGTGACCCCAAAATAGGAAACTATACAATCCAAACAATGCCCAGCTAGGCATGGCTATAATGAGAGCAGGAGTGACCCACTGGCAGGCTGGACATATAGAGGTGGCACATGGCATGATCTGCAAAGCATATGCCATTCTCCTGGTGACTCATGGGCCCACACATCCCATTACTAAGGACTTAGAGGTAAACGTATATCCTATGTTATACAAAATAACCTATAACCTGTTACAGTTCTCCATGATTTGGTTGCTCCAACAAATGTTAAGCTTTAATCTGGATTAAATCAAAGATTATCTATAAATCCATTTGCACTAACTTTAAACCTTGTTTAAAATAATCAGGATTTATTTAAGCACTTATGCCATCATTAATTCTGGTTTTAGTTTTACAGTAAATGTAGATTAATCCTTTTACTATATTACTTTAAATTTCAGTTAGTGATTAATTTTAATATTGCACCAGCGGTAGATTAAATTTCAAAAATGGCAGCATATATTAGATGGACTGCTGAAAAAGAAATCCTCAAAAAGAGTTTTTCTGCTAGTTTTCACTGAAAAGGAAAGAGTTCTGAGGTAACATTGTGGATTTACATGTTTAGATGGGCAAATTCCTCATAGTGGCCAATCAGAATTATTAATACATCACGGTTTTAATTAGGGGTTAAGATTTTAACCATAGCTTAAGGTTCAAATTAAATTTAGCCCAACAAATCCTTGATTAGCGTTAACTTTTGTTTAATTTACTTGTTGGTGCAACATTGCCACATGTGCAAAACCCATGAAACTGGAAACTTTCGATCTTTGTAATCAGCTTGGTGCAGCTAAGTCCTCTGCTTTTCCTCTAAAGGCTATGCGCACGCAGACAGAGATGGAGCTGCGCATGTTTAAGCAGAATGAGTACATTTACCACACCATGCGTGAGGCAGCGCTTAAAAACCAGCCCATGCAGATGATGCCAGAACCAGTTGAGGAGGGAATCAAGAGTCTTTTCCGCAAGAAGTGACCTCACACAGCTCACACATTACCATCCTCACTATTACTCAGTATGGATTTCATCACTGTGACTTAAGATACTCAGACCAGTTATCAGTATAACTGACAGCTATTTAAAACCACATGCAGTACTTTTCTGGATTTTATTAGTTAATATAATCAAAAGCATAGGTTTTAGGCTGTATTTTATAGGTCATATAATTCTTTTTGATTTAATAGCCTACACATTTTGAATTGTGTATTTTGTAAATAAAGAGTCATCACCAGTTGAAAGATTTATGTTCAAAGTGTGTTATTCTAAGAACCCAAATGTCACTTTCAATGTGTCTAATTCAGCTGAAATCTACAGTGGTTAAGTTAGTGTCACATAGCACAATTATAAATGAAAGAGTGTCATGACAGCTGTGGAAAAATGTACTCAATTTTATTTAAAAAGACCAGTGTTTATCATGACATGCGTTTGCTGGTTCTCTTGAAGACCACGTTGCCCACAGTCATGGTCTGAAAGGAAAAAAGAGCACCACATTTTGGTCAGATGACTCTTTGGTAAATAATTAAGCACACCTAAGAAATGTAAGTAGACATTTAGAGAAAAATAAACTTTGATAATTTAACTGACTGTTAAATAAAGCGAAATCTCAATTTTACTTTATCCATTGAAAATATCAAATTATGTCTCAGTATTAAATGAAGGGATATCTTCAATCTGTACTCACATGCACAATTGTGTTGGCGTCCACAAGCTCTGTGACTGAGTCAATACCCTTCAGATTTGTCTTCAGCTTGTTGCCCTCTTTCGTCACTATGGCCTAGAAGATAGCAAGCCATGTTTAATAAGCACATCATGACGGGCTGTTTATGAAAAGTAATAAGTGCTTGAACCAACATCCTCAGGGCCGGCCAATGGCATAGGCGACATAGGTGGTTGTCTAGGGTGCAAAATGACAGAGGAACGCAGCACAAGAGTTTGTGTGTGTGATTGTGAGTGGGTTTAAGTTTAGTGCAAGTTAAGTGAGGTGTATTTTCTTTAAAATAAACTTAAATGTTTTAATTTCAGTTATGTTGCTGCTTGCTTTCACTTCACCAAAAAACTCTTAAGTGTCTTCTTTTAAAATTTTAAAATGATTAGGCCTGTAGTCTAAAGCATTCATGAATTGCAATCATTTAAGTTTAGCTATGTCATCTAAATCTAAAATCTCGCCTAGGGCCCAACAGAGTCTGGGCCGGCCCTGAACATTCTAACGCATGAAATAGTGCAAAACCTGATCTTTTATTGCATGAAGCACTGAATGCATGCACAGAGACACAGAGCTACAGAAATATGATGGTCTTGCCTTGACTTTTTCTCCAGTCATTGTCTCCAGTTCACACTCTTGTCCTACGGTGAAGGAGTTAACCATAACTTTGCTCCCTGTGGTTACTGTCACTTTGAAGTTATCTCCATTCTGTTCGATCTCGGAGACACTCTTGATGTCTTTGCCTTTCTCGATGAGGTCATCAGGAAGACCTAGAAGAAGAGTTTTTTCAATATTAATTCAGTCCAGCTACATCTCAGTCTAAACCCAAAATCTAGCACCCCCATTTTTTTCTTAATAAAAAAAAACAAAAAAACAATTGTTTAGTTTGTTTGATTGAAATATTATGAACAACAGAACAGACATGTTGCATATCTTCTAATGGATCAGCTACATGGATCAAGTGTAAAGCATTTCCTCAGCACACCTACCCATAGCCTTCATGAAAGGCACAAAGCCCTCTTGGCTTTCCAGCTGATATTTTCCAGAGAAGGACATTGTGACAGGACCAATGACAGGGGAAATTCCAACTTTTCTGACTTTTTATATATCATAGAGTGCTGTAATGATTAACCGAAGAGGGCGGAGATTCCGTCTGATGTTTGTACTACAATGACTCTTATTGGTTAACATGTTAGTACACACAATGCCTATTAAGGTTTGTAGAGTGAATGTGGCTCTCTGGTCATACTGGCCAAGGCCTTATGTAGATCCAATGTTGACCTTTAGCCCAGCATTCACTTTACTCAGCTTATCTTTCATCTCAAGATAATTAAAACATTTAATTACAACTGGTTTACTTGTAGTGCATTATATCAACATTATTCACCTTATTTCATGTTATCTGGATTATAATCTTTTTTTCAGTGTTCATTAAGAATGTATGCACACATATTTCTGTTTGACTTTGTGGCACAAATCATACTAAGATACAAAAAAAACCCTACACATCATTTTAATGCCAAAAACAATTGAGTTTAAATGCTGTTATGATTCAGCACTAAGGTAAGTGCTTTTAACTATGCTTAATTTATAATCTATATCTATTAATCTATGTCTAATTTTTTTTCTCCAGTCAGTCATCTCAGTGACACTCATTTTACCCATTTTCACCTCTTCAGGAAAGCTTATGAAACACTACTATTTCACCAGCATGGTGATCCTGCTTGTCTGTGTTTTTACTTTTAATTATACCACAGTTCTATATCAACCCCTAAAACTCCCAGCTTATCATTCAGTTAATCATCTTAAAGATTATTATAGAGGTCAGCCTTTAGTAAATCTGTATTCTTTCACTGGTGTGGTGGTGGAATCTGAACTTAAAGCTTCTCCTCTCAGTCAATGGTTATCAGTTCTTCATTACTTTGCCTTATCAGAAACAAGTCTTGTTTCATATATAAATTAGTGCACACATGAATGTGCAGATTGAAAAGTGATACTGAGATGTACATGACATGCATCTAAAACATCCCACCTAAGCATAAATCAAAATTTCACATATATAAAATATATTAATTAATAACGCTTTAAGGTGAACTGCCTGACCTAAACTCATTAACCCAGATAACAGTGTTAAGAAAGATAACACATGAACAAGTCGACCTCGTCAAGTGATTGTGTACTTTTACAACATAGTTATTTTTACAGCCATCAAATCAAAATGACATCAGCTTCTTAGAAACCTAGTTACACAAAACATGTTTTCTCTACATTTATTATCAGCATAACCATAATCAGTCAGTAACCATCATAGCCACTACATGTTAATCCATAAATGATACCCTAATTATAGTGGACACAAAGCCATTTTAAATAGGAGTGCATTATAGTGTATAAGAGCTAGTGAAGAGCGCCAATAATATAAAAATCAAACAAATCCAGCGCTGGTTTCACAGAGGCTCACTGGTGAATTCTGCTGGCCAAATGCTGTCTGGTCACATGCAGCAGCTTCATGAGGAGATCTCCACCAGGGCCATCACTGCTCTCTGGATCAGATTCATCATCACCCAGACATGTCAGATCAGTGCTGCAGCCCTCTGTAAAAGAAAATGCATGCAATTAATCCAAACATATAATAAAATGAAGGCTCTCTATCTATCTATCTATCAAAGTGTAGGAAATTTACCCAATCATTCATCAGCTTACACAATTTGTGTCAGCAAACCGATCATCTATCCGATGTTGCAATCCAAACAGTTTATTAGGAGTTGTAAAATAAAGTTGACCTTATCTCTGTAGATGACTCAGTTAAGCACCAAAAGCCCCAATGACCTGATGGCTATATTGGTTTTCTGACAAGGTCATAGGAGGATTCTTAAGATCACTGCACCCTGATTTTGTTCTGTTCTGTCTCAAGCCCATTTTGTCTCAAGCTTGTCTTGGTCCTTACCAAGCCTGAAAACATTTTTTTTTTTCGTGAATTGAGATCCTACAGTTTAATAATTTTCACGATAGGTGTTTTAGTCCATAGCTAACCAGCTAGTTTACTCCAAAGTGACATTCTTCAGTAATTGCTGTAATTGCTCCAGCTATAAACTCTGTGAGTGGTCTCAAACATTATATATATATATATATATATATATAAAAACTAAAGTCAATATTTGATGTGACAAAGTTAATATTTGGTGCAACAACCCTTTGATTTTTAGGCATCAGTAGTCTCATCCGTAGTCTCAGGTAAACTTTTTTTTTCTAACATATTTTGTGCAGTTTTGTAAGGAAATTGGCTGGTAAGGTTTACTAAGCATTGTAGTGAATTTGCCACAGCTCTTCTGGAGAGTCTGACTGTCACACTTGTGTTTTTTAAGATAAAACCTGACAGCCTTTCTGTCTAAAAAAATGTCTATTATGTAATATGCTACTTTCTTTGCTGACATACAAACGGTTTTCTGTAACATTACATTTTTTTCTTGTAAAGTGATGTTTGGAAATCTAAAATGTTTTATAGACTCAGACAAAGTCTAAGACATTTAATATATAAAATCTAAACATTCTTTTTACCTGAGTTACAGCAGACACCTGGAGCAGCACAGCGCCCCCCCTCAGATCCACATGCTCTTCCTCCATTCTCACATGGAGTGGGAATGTAGTTCTCCTCCATGCAGCTTGCCGCTTCAGGAGAGCCCACAGAGCAGCCTAAACCTGCTGCACAGCAAATACTGGGACCAAAGCAGTGGCCCCTGTCCCTGGGACCACATGCTATACACTACAAAATGAGACAAATAAAGAAATGCATGGTAGTAACCATTAAGTGGGATATTTTCACCATGCCCAAAACAAGTCTAAGAAAACAGTCATCTCTATTAGATCATTAGGTGATTTCATGGTACCTCAGGTGACATATTTATCTATACCTTGCGAGCTGGTGCATCTATCAAGGATCTTTTGCCACCTATTGGGCAGTTAGAGATGTAACAGGCTGAGCAGACCGTAAGAAAGCACAGCAAAGACACATACAGTGCAGTCCCAGACATAGCTGCAGAAATTAGAAGAAAGGAATGATCAAAATGTAAACATGTAAACATAAACTACAATTGAAGACAAGACAATACACAATTAGAGACACATAAACTACCTCATATCTAAATTATTAGCAACATATCCAGCAAAACATAGTTACTTACTGCTTGATGAGCCTTTGACGCTGACCGTTGAGAAAGAGAGCAGAAGAGATGTTGGAGGTTGGAGACAAAGAGCAGCTTTTTATACTCACTTGATGAATAAAGCAAGTGCCACATGTACACCGCTACATCTAACATCTAATGATTTAATCTTAATCACAGCAGTTAATAATCTAATTAGGTGAATGATTTGAACCATTAGGCCCCATGGCCTAATGTCAAGCAGAGGTCACTACAGACTTGTGTCTCGTGTGCGTGATCCTGCATTTACCACAGGAGGGGACCAGTATAATGACGAGAAAGGAAAGCTTAGTCAAATGAAAAACAGACTTCATGTAGTTTCGCTCTTCCCTTTCAAATTGTCTTATATGTAGACATGAACTGTCTGCTATTTTTGTCATGGCTGAAGTCTCAGATTCAAGAAGAGGCAAATGATAATTAAGAATATCAGTAACTGGGCAAAAGCTGTTTAGTTCATTAATGATCTATCACCAAGTCTGAACATATTGCTTCATGGTGATTTATAGCTGAATGTAATCAGCAAAAGCTCTGTGAGTCTGCTGTACAAAAGAATGTTCTTGCAAAAGGCACTCAGAATGTGACTTTTAATCTACTGAGCACATTACACGTATGTGGAATATATACACATGAGCCTACTTAAAACATGGGTGTCACTGAACCCTTTACCTATGAATCGCACTGTGAATGTATGCACACTCACTCACACACACACACACACACACACACACACACCAAATCTTTAATCGAAATGATTGTTCCTCTGTCAGGTCAGCAGGTTAACTGGTGTAATAAGAGTTATGACATGATGTGATGATGATCATGATAATTAAAGATGTTTCTTCTACCATTTGATTTGTTCAGTTAGCTTCTTCCGCTGAGTAAAATGCAAGAATATAGATACGTTAGCCAAACGTTCCAGAATATGTCTGTTCTGATAAACTAGTATGGCTGTGAAAAGGAAATCTGAAACAGTTATACCACTAGTTTATACCGATATACTTACTGATGTTATATTATTAGCGCATTCTTTAACATGTGACAAGTACTTTAAAACAGAAGATGCTATTTTTTAAAGAACAATAATAGGAGCCAATAATACAACTTTAAACCCTGATCGACTACTTTAACTACTGAAGGCCGAGAGTAATATTTTACAACATTAAAATTAATTCTAGCACCTTTCAAAGTACTAATACTTAGTAATACATAGTGCTCTTGTAGTGGTATCCCTCAGGGGTGTCCAAAGTTTTTTCACAGGGGGACACATCAAAAACCCATCAAAAGACCCAAGGGGGAAGTCACCAAAATAATTTTTTTTTGTTTCAATATAGTGAATTTAATTTTAGTGGAATAACTGCAGCAGGGTATCACCTGACAGATGTAGCTGTGAGACACAAGATGATATTCATAGTTAAGGACTATTTCAAGAATTCATGAAAGGTTTTCCATGCTTACTGGTTGGAAGCATTGCCATTTATCAGCTCTAGTAATGTTTTGTGTCCCATTTGCTCTGATAAAAAGTTACTTCTGTCATTATAGCTTCCAGCTGTTGCTGTTTCTCTGCCCTCTCATCCTCTGAATGTTTTTTGCAATGCCCATGATATCATAATGTCTCATGAAATTAAATTTCTTAGTTGCCACAACAGTCTCTTGACATATGAGGCACATGCATTTGTGCACGCATTTGCTAAATTAATTTGCAGGTGTAGTCAGAGAAAAAAAAGGCTCTTGCAGTTAAGCTACAGTTTACTGCCACTGTCAGGTGAAAGGAAAAATCACAACATGGTCGGCGGGCCACATATCATACATTCTAAGACAGAAACCACAGGCCAATTAACGCCTGTCCGTGGGCCGCGTTTGACCCTGGGGTGGACTTTGGACACCTCTAGTACATCTCATTAAATTTCTTCTTTGAAAATGTGAAGCTGTCAGCAGATATGTCGCAGTTTGTGAAATACCAAAAAACATGACATTCGGTTCTACAGTTAACAAAACTTGATTTAAAAAAAAAAAATTCTGTTGAGCCCAGAAGTAAACTTGCTCAGAAGCAGAGAATGCATTGTAAAAGACCTTGTATTGTGATAACATACTGTATCTAATTCAGCTTTAATCTTATATGGTTTATATACTACTCTTGCTCTCAGTCTTAAATGAGCTCTCAGTCTTAAATTAGTTCCTTTGTCAGGTTTTGTACTCTGCCTCCTGAATAAAACTGTGATGATACTGCACTTAAGGCAAAGAGTAAAACATTTCCTTCACTGTATCTTTACTGGAACTCTGAGGCTTTCTCCATTCCCATCAAAACAGACAACCGATAGAGGAGTTAAACCCCTATGCACTATGAGGTTCTTCCTTCAGTGCTTGTCTAAAGCATCCACAATGTGTACAACATTCCTATGACGATCAACTCTAAATCTACTCATCTGTAAATAATAAACATATTTAGTTTTTTCTAAGCCACACAAGTGTAAAAGTTTGAAGAGGAATGGAGATGTCTATCTAATGTTTCCTTATTTTTCGACAGGAAGGCACAGGCTTGTTGACTTCCTCTCCCCTCCCTTCCTTCCTTCTCTCCGAAGGTACTCATCTGAAAAATGGGAACAAAGTGATTGTTCCTGTTCTCTTTCTTAAGTCACTTCAAATGCTGTCTGCTGTGTTGGAGGCTCATTGTCCAGAGCACGGGGCAAGCGACAGGTAAGCGCATGGCTCGCTAACACACTCACACGCAGACAGAGGCTAGTGTAGTGTTTAATCGGGGAACATTGAGCGAGGAGGAGCTTGAGTTTATTACCTGAATCCATCAGGGACAGCAAGCTGGGCAGAGTCCTTGTGGTCACTGAAGTGAGTCTATTTAGTTTTTACAGGTGTTTATGTGGGTGTTGATGGGTGTATTATGAGTTGTTTGTCGTTGCTCCTTTTGTTTGGCCATGCAATATACTCTATGCTAAGCATGTATACTTTCATATAATGTAGATTTTCACTGTGTCTTAGTAAATTGTCTCCCTGTTCATGTCATGTATGTTATCTGCTTAATGCTAGGCGCAAAAAAGGTCGATTTTATTTACCCCCGTCTACATTCGGTGAATACTGGACATGACTTGGACTTCAAAACACCACATGTATTTCACATTATAACCACCTATTTATGGGACAAAAGTGTATGATGTGTTCTTTACATATACAGCATTTTCTGCTTAATTGGGGCCAGATTTTAGGTTTTTATTTTACAGTTAAGATCATGAGTTTAAAACCAATTGTGGTATTTTTGGGAAATTCTTTTCAGAGTAATAACAATGTCACAAACCCAAAATACCAACACGAAGAAGAACTGCTGAAGTTCCGGTATTTCTCTTTTATATTTTTTTATATCTTCCTCATTCACTTTCCCTCTATTTAGCAATGTTAGCCAAAGGCAAACTGCTATACGCTGTTGAAAAGAGATAGGGTACGTTTACATTTCACCTAAAAAAATTCAAACAGATGATTGTTGAGAAGTCTGGTGCAAAGAGAGAAGTGCTTGGTGTGGCCAAGTGAAAGATGAGTTCAGTAAACCAACATGGAGAAGCGAAAAATGTGACAAAAAAGTGACAAAAGTGGTTCATCAATCTGTATACACTTCCTGTTTGAATATTGGTCATGAGCATTGATACTTTCTCAATACAGTTTGTCTTTAATATTGATTTTTTTTTAAAAAATATCTATTGTCAATATCAAATATAATGAATCTCTACTCCATGTCAACTACTATGAATTTACATTTACATAAATGACTTTTGATTTTTATCTTCCCAGGCACGTGATGGACAAATCCATAATTTATGGTAAAAGAAAGAACCCAACTGACACTAATCTGAGGACTTGTCCAGACCCATAACCATAACATCTTTCTATCTGAGAGGTTTTTTTATTGGCAGACCAGCTGCTCAACCCTCTCAATATGGACCTCAATGATTATGAGCCCAAAAGGGCAGATGATTCCATTACCAGAACTGTTGACCTCTCCCATCTACCCTACCCTATTGCTCAACCTGTCCCTACCAAACCTCTACCACACAAATATATCCCAGAGATGATTGATCTCAACAAGCTTCAGTTTCATAGAGTCCTGGGCAGATACGATACAGTGCAGGTCAAACAAGAAACAGTGAAACCCATGCCAATATGGCCTTCATCCCCTCTTCTCCTGCACCCTCCTTCTCCATACTTCCCACCCCTCCGCCCAAGCTTGGTCCCTTTCCCGTTCCTGATGCCAGGCCCAGTCATGCACCTTTCTCCCAATTCCTTCTACCAACGTGAGGTGCCAAGATACTACAGAAGAACCGCGGATGGCTCCAGAGCTGGGCTGAGCAGTGCTGAGAAGTTTGGCCTGAACATCCACATAGATGACAGCTACTATGTGGATGTAGGAGGTGAACAGAAACGCTGGAAGTGCCGAATGTGTGAGAAGTCCTACACTTCTAAGTACAATCTTGTTACGCACATCCTGGGCCACAGTGGCATCAAGCCACATGGCTGTGGCCTCTGTGGGAAGCTTTTCAAGCAGCTGAGCCACCTGCACACACACATGCTCACCCACCAAGGTGCCCGTCCCCATAAGTGCCAGGTGTGCCACAAGGCATTCACTCAGACAAGTCACCTGAAGAGACATATGATGCAACACAGTGATATCAAACCATACAGTTGCAGTGTGTGTGCTCGAGGCTTCGCCTATCCCAGTGAGCTTAAGGCTCACGAGCTTAAGCATGAGAGGGGCCAAGAAAATGTGTGTGTTGAGTGTGGCCTCGACTTTCCAACACTTGCGCAGCTGAAACGACATCTGACAGTCCACCGTGGACCAGCACAGTACAACTGCAGCGAGTGTGGCAAGAGCTTCCAGTACCCAAGTCAGCTGCAAAACCACATGATGAAGCACAAGGACATACGGCCATTCATCTGTAGTGAGTGTGGTATGGAGTTTGTGCAGTCCCATCACCTCAAGCAGCACACCCTTACCCACAAGGTAAGTGTGAATATTCTTGGATAGATAAGGGCAAGATGAAGTAGTTGCAGAATACAACAAAATGTTGCAGTTTAGTTGTATCAGACCATGTATAAAGTGAGTAAGCCTTATAATGTGCAGACTGAGAACCTTGCAGTTTTAAAATTTGGATTTAGATATTAATAAAGTCAACATTTTGGATTAAGATAATGGCATTCATTATAGTGTCACATCAACTGCATGATGTATAAGGACCTTTAACATATCCTACTCCTCTTTTCATGAAGTAATTTCAACATGTTTTGCAGGGAGTGAAGGAGCATAAGTGCCGCATCTGTGGCCGTGAGTTTACCCTGCTGGCTAACATGAAGCGCCACATTTTAATCCACACCAACATCCGAGCCTACCAGTGCCACCTGTGCTACAAGAGCTTTGTCCAGAAGCAGACACTCAAGGCCCACATGATTGTCCACTCAGACATCAAGCCTTACAAATGCAAGGTGAGTCACAGCATAACCCAACCAAACCCAAAGAGAGATATTATTATGCGAGCCTGACTCTCATAACATGGGAAATAAAGAAAATTAGTAAAGGCCAAGGTCGGGTAAAATCTTCAGTTTCCAGATGAGGCTGTATTTGGTCATTACAACATGAATAGCATCATTTCAGCTGACATCATAAAAGTGTTAGGAGTTGAATACATTTCAGTTTTGGTTAAATTTCTACCTGCTCTTATTAACTCACTGAAGCAAACTGACATGCATTGGTAGCATATTGAATATGACATACTTGCAGAAATGCAAATCCTTGAACAGGTAATACCAAAACAAGTCATTTAGGGGTCCTTGCTGTTTTGGAATGCTTCTGACCTTAGGCTGAGATGGGCGGCTTGAGGCGATGACCAGATAGCTTCGTTTTTGGCAACCTTATGTCTCCTTGTTCATAGGAAGGATATCTCCTCACAAACTGCCCCTGTAACAATAGCGCACTTGTCCCTTGAGAAAAGGCCCCACAAATAGATTTCATCTCGCTTTCTCTTGCGCTTGGGAGTACTTCCTGTTTTCTCACGGTCCTTTTGGACAGTTTACAGTCCCTCTCTCCTCCTGAAGGAAAGGCCCACCCTAATGAAAAAAATAATGTAGAGGAAGGACAGCACAGGAGTGCCCTTCCCAGTAGGCTTCTGGCCCTTACTGCTGGCCTCTTCCTTTTGCTGCTCTGCTCACCCATTCATGATTACTCTTAGCTCCAAGTGTGTTTGATAACAGCTAAATTTACTGCACTGTTTTCTCTGTGTTTCCTTGAACTCTACTTAAATCTGTAACTCAAGTGGAGCAAATGGTGGAAGGAATTTCTGTGTGTTCCTTTCAATGTACAATGCAGAAATAACAGCTTTGTTACTACTATGTCTATAAAGTTCCAGTTATATTAATTATCTGCAGCCTGAATGGTTATATTCTCTTTTCAGCTATGTGGGAAGGAGTTCAACAGAATGCATAATCTGATGGGACACATGCACTTGCACTCAGACAGCAAACCTTTCAAGTGCCTGTACTGCCCCAGCAAGTTCACTCTGAAAGGGAATCTGACCCGGCACATGAAGGTCAAACACGGCATCATGGACCGAGGACTAGATGCACGAGGTACAGAGTATTACAGTCAACAGCATTTGGGTCATTTTAAGCTACCTATTTTTTTTTTCATTGCAAATCAAGAATGTTTTTTAAAATAATTATCAGTTATTACAAATTACAATTATAATATTGCATCCAATATTGTCTTCTCTCTGAAGTATTCAGGCGCAGAGGACGGTTATGTCTTTCCAGCCCTCTCCGTCTCCTGTCTCGCTTCAGTCAGGACAAGCCTTTCGATCTGTCCCAGAAGAGCCATCCCCAACTCCGTCTTTCTCAGTCAGATGGTGAGAGCCGTGAGGAAGATGAGGACAGCTTGTACAGGATGAGCCAGTACAGCCCTGACCGTTACCAGACAGAACTGGGAGGAGCCAGAGAGGCAGACGATGAAGATGAGGAGGAAGAGGATGGGATGATCCATGAAGAAGAAGAGGAGAGGAGTGGAAAGCAGTTCAACTTGAGCAAAGAGGAGCTCCAGTGCATACGTTACAGGGAGAGTCAGCAAGGCTCAGTCTCTGATGGAGAGCTCTACTGTAGTCGAACATATCGGGATAGAAAATTAAGCTGTGAATGAAGTCTTATAAAGATATCCTTAAAATGTCTTTTGGAAAAGAAAAAAAGTGAAATAAATCTGTGAAACAGTCTTCATTTCCAGTAGTGTTGTAGCATGAATGAATTTGCTAATAACAGCATATTATTTAAAGTAATTAATATAATTGTTTCCCCAAATGTTACTTAATACATAATCTCTAACAGTGTGCATGCTTTAACCTATTGTATAGTTTGTAAGAAGGAGATTTACAATTAATAAAGAACATGATTTCAGAAATGACTGATAAATCAATGTTTTATGTACTGATATTTTCATAACATTTGATAACGTTTTTTGAGAAATAACATGTAAATAATTCTAAAAGGAAGTTGCTGTGATTGTGTTTTTTTCTGTGATGTGTGAATCCTAATCTGTATTTATAAATAATAAATAAGTTTTAAAAATACTGTCTAGCTCTGCCATCACCTTTCATTTACATGCATGTATTTTCAGTTCAAGACATTATAAACCAGCCTATTAATTTTGAATAAACTCCTGTAACTTTCGTATAGAGCTTCAAAAAAAAAAAGCTTCACCAAAGTTGACTGACCACCTACTGCATTTCAGAACGAAGGCAAACCACATTCAGTTTCATTAATATCTAAGAACATTAGTTGGGTAATTTAGGTGTAATAAAGGTGATAAATCCTTCATTCCTTTTCTAAATAATACAAAAAAATGAAGATGACAAGTCTTTTTAACTGTCTTTCTAATTCTTTATATTAATATTATTTGTTCTAACTTTCTTGAAACATATTTAGCTTCTTGGAAAAAGAAAGGAAGTACAACAGAATGCATCACATAACCTGATCAAACAAGCCTTGTCTGAACTCTGTGGGAGGTCTAGATCACAGTCATTTCTGTAATACTTGGTATCTGCCATTGTTTATCGTAATTGATGCTCTTATGGGAAAGAAAATATGCAATTGTTCACCATACAAAGATAATTGTAACACTTGCCATTGCAATTCATCACACTATTTGTCAGCAGTGGTCTATTAAGCTAAAAGAATGCACTGATTTCACAACTAATTATTTGAAAAAATGCATTTTCTCATCTTTTTATACTTTTATTCCTAGTTACATATATTAACCCCGGATAGCAGCAAGGGGCAGTGTGAAACACTTGTACACATGCATATGCTTGCTGAGACCTGAAGTAATGCAGTGACATATGACAGTACTTGCATTAAATACCTCCATCATGCAGCTACCTTTTCCTTGAACCTTCTCATGGAGCTGGCACATTTTCCAAATGACAAGGAACCCTGACAGTTATGGGGTGCTCATGAAACTACAGTTACATACATAACTACTGTTATATTTCACACTTCCTAACCACCAGGGGTTGGTGTTAATCACCTGGACAATGTATGCCAACAGTGCCATGAGGAACAGGATTCACCTTAGAACTAACCTGTAAGGTGATCAGAGATGACCGCCATACTCACACCACCATGAGGGGTGGAGAAAGTGTACGGGGACACCCAGGTAGCAGCAGCACAGACTTTGTGGGGTGACACCTACTGCAATGTAGTCATCAACCAATTTATTAGGAACTTCTGTACAGCTGCTTATTTAATCAAATAGATCTTAATTAGTGTTCATATCAAACATCAATATGGGGGGAAAATGTAATCTCAGTGACCATGGCATGGATGCTGGTGCTGGATGGGCTGTTTTGAGTATCTCAGAAATCTTGAGATTTTCATGCACAGTAGTCTATAGGGTTTATGGACAGACTGGTTTGAGCTGACAGGAAGGCTGCAGTACCCCAAATAACCACTCTTTCATTTCAGAATGCACAGGTTTTTTTTTAGAAATACTATTCTCAATATCTCAGTCTCAGTTTCCCTCATCTATCTAATCTATAACACCAGTACTGCAGTGTACAGAAGCCACAGCACCATGCGAATAAGGTTATAAGCTACACTACTAAATCAAATCATGGAATTTCTTTAGTGCAAGATCACTATCATAATATTGAAATATTGAGACTGACCCTTAGACAAATAGCTTATTATTTTTTTCTTTCTGTCTGTTTTGTACCTGTAATTTCACTTCCTGTTCTTGGCTGATCATTCTGTCACAGCTAGCAAACTTCCATCAAGCTAACCACTCACTGACTATCAATGTTGGCTACTATTTTCAGTTTAGGTGATTGGTGCTAGCTAGATAACCCTGCGGTATATGGGGATGTGACAGGGCTTACTGCTTATGAAAGAGCTTCATTTTTAAAGCAAGGTTTCTCAGAGACAGTATTTAATTATAACAAAAATATGTTAGGCTGTATAACCTAATAATGTCAATTATGCAGTCAGTTGCAGCTTTAATTGCTAGATAGTGATACTCAGGTTGTGTTTGCAGATCAGACTTAACTGCTCTTTGAGTTACTTTAAAAATGTCTGTTATTTTCCTCTTGCAGGGCTTTTCTTTTTTTTCTAGCTATTCATTGTTTAGGGTGTCTACATTGCTGTTTCTCGTTACTTACAGAAGCTGGACAGAGATGAGGTGAATGATGACCAATAGTGTTGCATGACTATGGGGTCATGATTTATTAACCAATCATGTTTGACTATATGGACCAAATTTTCTGGGAACTGCAGGCTTTGAAGGCCACTTTGTGGCATTTCAGGGAAAAATAAGTGAGCAGGCCAGGCCTCTGGAATTTCTCCTGAATCTCCCTAATGGCCAGTCTGGGCCTGGGTCACCTGTAGCACTGACAGTATCAAGGAAGCATTAGAAAGGGAGAAATGGCTGTATGATAGCAGTATTTATTGCAAATACTGCATCATACCTTACTATGCAAATTTGTTGGAAGGAGCACATTATTCCATAATTCCATCAGGACTTGTATTCTGAAATGTTAAGTTCGTTAGTTAAACTAGTTAAACTAGTAGAGTGCGTCTAAACTAGTAGATTGCTTATAATACTGGATCTATAATGAAAGCTTAAACGTAAAGCCTTCTAAACAAATATCTGCTGCCAGAGGTCCTCTTTCTCAATATGTTACTGAGATTTTTTGAGGAGAAGCAACACAAAAAACCATTCTTGTTTTGTTTTACTTAGTTATTTACTGTTATGACATTGGTGTTGTCTACACTCTAATACTCCATCACACATGCAGATAACACAATTCTGCGTGTTATCTGCACAAGCCGCCAAAAACACACAAAAAGTTCCATTTTTACAAATCTCATAATCTCACGCAAGGTTTGTGTAAAACCACACTCAACTCTTCCTCACAGACTTAAATATCCTTTTTTGTATGTGTTTTTCAGCCCTTTCAGGCTATCCACACACCTCTATTGGGTGGTAGCCCTTTGTGAAACCATGAACCTGGAAAGGAAGTACTCATATCCTCATCCTCTCTTCCATCCACCTCAATGTTTCAGTCCCAAGACCAACGGGAAGCACGCAGCACCGCAGAATCAGGTACTGCGACTCAGGTCTGCTGAAGTGAAACCTCTGGATGAGTCAGGACAAAGAATAATCTGTAACTGTCTTCATCATGAGAAAGGTGCAACAAAGTGGAAAATAAAACCACTGTTGTTTTTTTCTCCTCCTACTAGTTCCACTTCTGCTACATAAGTGGGAAGGTACATGAGAGGCTTCACAAACATAATATTTGAACACACTGTTCTTAAAATAGCAGACCTGTATTACAGCTAAAATGTATTACAGTAAACATTTGAATAAAACATCACTGAGTTACATTTAGACTGCTCTTATTATGTACACTTTTTTCATTCATTTTGTAGCCTGCATTTTTACTGCTCAACTGTTTTGCATAGGAATTTATATTGTGTAGTGTGTGTGTAGTGTGTCTGATGTCTCGTTTTCATTCTGTATTGAATATTTTCTATTTGTGTCATGTGTTTTATTTCTATCAGGTCATTTATATCCCTGTTCATTCTAAGCTGTTGTTATCTGTTTACAGCAAATCTGTTTCTGTGACAACGTCCACTGGCCTTACTCACCATGCAGTAAAGATTTCATTTCATTTTGTTATATTCGAGTGGTTTATGAGGCACTTTTAATGAGGCTGATTAAAAAAAAAAAAGAAGAATCATTTAAACACAGGAAATGTATATGTCTTAACGAGACTCGTGATAATGTCTGTTAAAACAGTTGACCATTCACACTTTCTTAGTTGAAGTAAATTGTAATGTTCCTTTCCACTCTCCATTTGTGGAACAAAATTCTTCTATAAAAGGACGAGTTATCCTTAAGCCACAAAGCACTGGCAGAATCCAGTAGCTAAGTCCTAAATAACTGTATTTCCTGCCTAAAGCAGCTACAGTATTTCATTTAGACAAGTGGAACAGTTTATTTTATATAGCTCTGAAAACAATTCAGTCCTGTTTGATATTGTCAAAGAATTGCATTAGTCTTTAACATGTTTTCACATATGCTAATCAGCATTATAATCTTGCATTTCACTGTTAAAATTATTGCTCAATTAGATTAACAAAGTGAAGAAAATGGGGTCCAAAGCACCGCACAGTTTACAATATCAAATCATCAGCTAATTTTCTACGCCTTTGTGGGCTAAATTTGGTGTGTTAGAGGAGTGAAAACAGATATCTGTAGAGCTATGGCCATCTATCACCTTTGGTAGATAAGGAGACAGTTTAACAAATGTGGCTGGAAAAATGCTCAGTCTGCCTAAAGATGTTTAAATTGCTAGCTTGCATATTTAGTGTGCTTTCCTTATGCACTGAATGTCATGCTTTTTCACGTTTTTGGATATGTGAATAGCGAAATGAGCATAAACATAATAGATTTCATTGGTAAACGGTATAAATACCAGCTATTAAATTATACATAATCTTTATACTCCACACAAATCTCAAGCAGACAAAGTTGAAACAAATTCTTTAATTAAAAATGGGAAATGCAGAGATTTTCTTGAGGATAAGATTAAATATGAGATAATATACAGATGAAAGAATAAGTTAGGATTCATAATCTAGTTTGTAATGTAAATACAGTGAATTTTAATAGTATATAATGGCTATTTGCTCTTTTTTAAAGATAACATGAAGGCTTTTGTTATTAAAATGGAATAATTACTAGCTGGCCTGGACCGATAAATAACTTATTAGTCTGTAGGCTATGAATAAAGGTTGGTATTTAAAAAATACTATTAAGTTAAATCAATAAATAGTAGTTGCATTTGTCAGTCAAATGTTTATACAATTAATGTGCAGGCGCTTTCAGTGGAGTTGGAATGGGATCTTTCGATGTTTTCCTTTTTCCTTTCCACTGTAAAACGCTGTCAAGGGTTTTTCTAGGGCGCCACACGTGTACGTTGGAGCCTGAGGCTACGAACGCGGGCTAAAAGCGCCCTCTGCTGGCACACTGCAGTATTTCACTTTTAAAATAAACCGCGATAAATTCCCCTGGATAAATTGCCCTCACATTTAAAATCTATTGGCTCTATGTATTTCGTTGTCTGGGATGAGATACGATAAGAAAACAGAAGAGGCACAAACAGAAAAGCTAAGAAATATAAAAACAGCGTACAGCTCCCCCCCACTAGCGTGAGATGGTACAACCCAAACATGGCTGCCTCCATCCTGCAACGCTTTCTCCTATCTGTCAGGACTCCGCTGAAATGTGTAACTCCGTGCTTAAGTGGTGAGTTTTAAATTCAGCGTTTAGTTTCATTATGATAACTGGCTTTTCTCTCTTTTATCTGTAAGCGTTTATTCATTGTAAATACTTTGATAGAGTATGATTTGGTTGCCAAGGTTGCTAGCTAGCTAGTAATGTTATACTAGAATATGGCATTGCTACTGATATGTAGTTATTAAAGCATCTCCAATGAAGAACAGGCAAATAAATCTGTTAAATGCTAAACTAGGAAAATACGAACCCCAGTTATTAGCCAAAGACTCATTTTCGATCAATTGGTTGGAAAGGTAGTTCTTGTTAGCTAAAGACACAGTTGCTAGCTGCATCAGGCCACAATGTCGTTGAATCCCAAACATTAACTAAACCAGGGGTTTTCAGTCTTATCCACAAAAAACTGGTGTGGCTGCAGGCCACTTCCACTGTGATTCCACTTGGCTAATCAGTTCATCTTGGTCTTCAATCAACTGTCAAATGTGCCTTCTATTTGGCTAGTATGAAAGCCTGCAGCCACACCAGCCCTTTGTGGATAAGACTGAAGACTCCTGTCCTAAACCCTTTTTAAAACATGGTTTTTAATAATAGCTTTCCAGCTGTGGATCACTGTATGGTCATGCATTTGGGTATGAACCTTTGTGTACGTTACAGGCAGAAGATGTCTGCTCTCAGCAGCATACACAGACACCAGAGTCTGGGAGCAAAGAGAACACGACCCCCAAAACCTAGGTAAGCTCTTCCACATTCAGAAGTATTCATCCATGCAAGACTGTTTAACAGACTTTTAAAAACATTAGTCGTCTCTTCTCATGTCATTGCAGATACTAAAGCTTTGACTTTAGTCCTCACTTTTTGGAGGTGTTCTTTGAGCTTGACTTATTTGCAAGTTGATTATGTTGTACTGTTTATCTTCAGTGTTTTCATTTATCGTTTTCAGCTAAACTGGCCTCGCTTATGGACAAGACGTATGAGAACAAGCTTCCAGTTAGCTCTTTGACAATATCACGGGTGAGGGAGCAACAGTGTTCACCTGGACCATCTACAAATGGGGGTGTTTTCAGTTTGTGTTTCAGGCACAAGCAGGTCACCACAATGCACTTGTCATTTTTATAACTAGATGGCTGTGTGGACGTGGACAGCACAGAGTCTCCATGAGAGACTATAACAACAATCTATTCTGCAGACTGACATTACAAGAAAGTTATGATTTCCATTGTCTCATCTCCATTTGTTAATTGGCCTAACAGATCATCTCTTCTTCTGTTTAACCTGAAAAAGTAGCCACACCTCAATTCCAATTCCTCAAATAACAGATCATTAACAGCCATTTTCTGATAAGCAATTACTCTTCTCTCCAACTTTGACCCTGCCCTTGCACACATTGCCTATTGCCTATTATACAACTATGCTATTTACAAAGTGGTGAATGTTTATTTATTTATTTATTTATTGCAAATGTTCATTTACAAATGTGTGTAAATGCTTTTTTTATTGCAAGGGCCGCATCCTTCCAGTCTCATTTGTGTGATACACAATACTGAAAGCATAAATCATCCTTAATAGTTGGTGTGCTTATGCTTGGTTGGAATTAACTTGTAATTTTTGAAATTGAAATTGTGCACCCCTGACCTACAGTCAGCAAGCACTTTATTAGGAACACTATACTAATACTGGCTAGGGCCTCCCTTTGCTCTCAAAACAGCCTCATTTCTTCATGGCATGGATTCCACAAGATGTTGGAAATATTCCTTTGAGATTCTGGTCCATGTTGACATGATTGCATCACACAATCATGTTTTTTTCAGGTGCACTTTCATGCTGCGAATCTCTCGTTCTACCAGATCCCAAAGGTGTTCTATTGGATTCAGATATGGTGACTGGGAACGCCACTGAAGAACACTGAACTCATTGTCCTGTTCATGAATCTAGTTTGAGATGACTTTATCATGCTGGAAGTAGCCATTAGAAGATGGGTAAATTGTGGCCATGAAGGGATGCACATAGTCAACAACAATACTCAAACAGGCTGTGGCATTCAGGCAGTATTTGATTGGTATTAACAGGCCCAAAGTGTGCCAAGAAAACATTTCCCACACCATTTCACCAACCCCACCAGCCGGTACTGTTGACACAAGGCAGGTTGGGTCCATGGGTTCATGCTGTTGGTGCCAAATTCTGACGCTACCATCTGTGTGCCTCAGCAGAAATCGAGATTCATCAGACCAGGCTACGTTGTTTTTTTTTTCCCCAGTCTTCATCTGTCCAGTTTTGGTGAGTCTGTTCCCACTGCAGCATTGGCTTTCTGTTCTTGGCTGACAGAAGTGGAATCCAATGTTGGCTTCTGCTGTTGTAGTCCATTGTATCTCCATTGACTTCTCTAGTTCTCAGAAGTACCATTCACTGGATGTTTTTTCTTTATTGCACCATACTGAGACTCTAGCGACTGTTGTGTGTGAAAATCCAAGATTATCATCTCTTATACAAATACTCAGAGCAGCCGATCTGGCACCAACAATCATGCCACGGTCAAAATCACTGAGATCACATTTTTTTTTCCCCATTCTGATGGTTGATGTGAACATTACCCATAGCTGCTGGCCCATATCTGCATGATTTTATGCCTTGCACTGCTGCCACACGATTAGATATTTGCATGAATGCGTAGATGCGTAGGTGTTCCTAATAAAGTGCTCTGTGAGTGTAGATCATGTATATATCTATTGTGTTATTGGCCATTTTTCTGGTATTACTTTTTGTGCTAAGCTCAGTGTTATCAATTATTTACATTGATAAATTTTTTAGTTGTGTACACCATCTTTTATAAGTAATCCTGTATGAAATATCTTCGTGTAAATGTTTATATATTTTTGCATTGAAGGCATTAGTGTATATGTGTAAATCAACTGACCTCTATTTTTTTTTTAGTTTGTAGACAATATATCATCTAGAGAGGAAATTGATCAAGCAGAATATTACTTATATAAGTAAGTACAAATCTTTATTTCATTTTAGTTTTTTTTCCCCAAACAACCATACATTGAACTGAAATACATTGCATCAATAGTTTATTAGAAAAGTAAAGCTCTAGCTCTAAACAGTCTGTCCCTGTTCTGTGTTCCGAGGTTTCGACACAGTCCGAACTGCTGGTATCTCCGTGACTGGACCATTCATAGCTGGTTTCGACAGTGTGTTAAATATGGAGCCAGAGACAGAGCTCTGTACACACTCAAGAACAAGGTAGGAGTTTTTCAGAAATCTGAGTTTAAGTAATAGAACTTTTTTTTTTTCTTTTCTTTTTTTCCTCCATTGAGTGGTGGTTAGTTAAGTTTGGTGTATTATGGCTAGGCGCACACACACACACACACACACACACACACACACACACTGTGCCACACTGTACAAAAATCTGACATTATTGATTTTCTTATATTTAGGTACAATTTGGAATGTTTCCAGATGAGTTCACATTTAATATCCTGATTGACTCTTACCTAAAAGATGAAGACTACAAGGGTATGAGCAATAATGAAAAGTTGAAGATTTGACTGTTATTGCTTTACTGCTTCCATTACTGCTTAATTTATAAAGTTACTCCATAATCTGTAATAGATCTTTTAATGACTGTTTTTGTTACTTTATCATCACAGGAGCCTGCTCAGTTGTCGAGGAGGTGATGCTTCAGGAAGCTTTCGACCTCCCCACGACACAGATCTTATCCCTGTTTGCCCTGAGCAAATATTTAGCAACCAAGCCGGACTTTACCGTATGTATCTCAGAAATAGACACAATTGTTGATATGATGCATGTGCAGATTTTTTTTTTTTAATCAAATTTGAAACCACTTACCTGATATTAGCAGAAGAAATTTTTAATTGCCTATCTGAGCATAGCTTTTGGTTATGTTCACATTATATGTCAGCTGACCTTCAAAGCAAATAATGTTTGCCATGTAGGCTTGTAGTGCTAGTTGGTTCATGTTTATAAAGAATTCTCATTAGCAGTTAAAAAAGTAGGATAAAATAGGCTGCTTAAGAGATTTGGGTTTGCACTGACACATCCTTCAGCTCTAGCTTTTAGCAAAGCCCACATTGTATTGTGTCATTGTGTTTGCAAACTGTTAAGCTTAAAAAGCTCAAAAAGTCTGGATCATTTGATAGGTTATGCAAGGGTACTTTAAAGATAAATGATTTGATCCTCAACTGAAAAAATCACGTGTAGCACTTTTTTTCAGCATCGAAGTAATGGGTTATGTATGTCTTAAGAAGACTACCAAATAGTCATTTTATTTTTAAATAAATAAATATATAAATAGTGATATGGCCACAGCAGAAAAAGAAAGGGCAACAAGTTGCTGATACTTAATGCTTACAATTATCTGGCATTCAACATCTAGAGTAAAGAAATGTCATGTTTTTAATTTGTGCTGGCATTCTTCATTTGCCTAATTTTTAATTGTTTCTTTAAATACAGAAGTAACCCTGGTAATATGAAACACACTTGGCAAGTAATTAAAGTAGAATATAAAAACATAATTTAAACAGGTAGGCTTTGCACAATAGTCTGTGTTTTCTGCTCAGTAATAAAGTTTGCGTAATTGGTTTCTTCAGTGTAGTGGTTTTGTCTAGGGGTGGTGATATGACAATGATGTCACCCCAGAAGTGCAGGAGGGTACCACGTATGTGTGTGTGTATAAATATATATATAATCACACCTATGAGGACTGTGCTTACAGCTTTGGATTTAAATTTAGTTATACTTTGCCTCTGTGTACCATATAGACTAGAGAGGAAATTGGGCTTTGCAACTTTCACAATGATTATGTCCAACTAGAATTAGGAAAGTCCATTTTAATATAGTGTTTTTTTAATTATTGTACTTCCGACAAAAAATGTAATTTGGACATGTTTGGATATGTTGCTTGTTAACAAAATGTGTCTCGGGGGGTATGAAGAGGAGCGGTCAATTTTGGAGTGTTTTATTTTTCAAGTATGTAATGTATTAGCTTTTGTAAGATTAGGACAATTTGTTGATGTTAGAATTTTAGCTACTTTCGCCTATTCTGAATATTTCTTTAAAAAAAAAATCATTGTTTAATTTGTGCAGTGGCAGGAGGAGAGGAACATGGGAGCAGCTCTTCTGCTGGCTGGACTGAAGCAGGAAAATTCTGTTGGCCTTAATGCTCAGTTACTTGGTCATGCACTCATTGGTCTGTATACAGTGTTCCAATAAATATAATAATTATCTTTCTTAAACTTATAATTTTAGTTTTCCTATTAAAAAAGTTGATAAAGAAGAATTTTGATTAAATGTTCAAAGCTTGCATAATATTACTTTTTATATATGCTTTTATGTGCTGGATTTTGTACATGGGCCCTTCTGACAGATAAAATGGGTTTACGTAGTAAACGAGTAGTAACGAGTCTACATACATACAGTCTAATCGTGTCTGAGTAGTTAAGGGGTTAAGGGCATCTATAACATTTATAAAAGCTTTTACTTTAAATCTCAAAGTGCACCAAACAACAGCTCCTGTAAAAGTGGCATATGGTTGTGTTTATTTGTTGCATTCATGTATTTTTGGTATGAATATATTTATATATTTACTTCTAAAAATTGCATAATTATCATCCTTTGATCAGGTAAGGTGGAGATGGCCAGAGGAATCCATGCAGTGTTTCACAACATGCCCTTGATGTGGACCACTGGTTATCTCAGTAAAGGCCTGGTTGTTATGGAGAGAGTGTGCAGTGATGCTGGAGATTTGAAATTATGCAAGGAAACAGTGAGTATGTAGCAAGGTTTCACCAAAATTGCTCACATCTGTGGTACAGATTAATTCTTGTAATTGTCTCCATAAGGCCTTAGGGTGAAAAAGGTACATTTTACATTATGGAAAGTGTGTTAAAGGAAATATGGGTTGAAGATTGAAAGGTAATAGTCAAGATCTTACATTTGTTTAAAAAAAAAAATAATGTACATAGATCATTAGGTGCTGCCCCCTAAGTAATCTCCCTGAAACCATATGAATTAACCATAAGGCATTTCTGAGCCTTTCCGTTCTACTATTAAAATTTTTCATTCAAACTCTTATGCACACAAAATGTTCATCTTTGAGGTCTGTTTTTATAACGACAGACATGCCTGTTTGTTTAACACTGGTGTGGGGAAAATGGTCACGCTTCAGCACAGCTTACTGCCTCTGTATTCCTACCTGTAGTAGCAGTTTAAAATCATTTTCATGAGACCTTTTTTTTTTTTTTTTTTTTTTTTTTGTTAGCAACATGCTAATCTGCAGATCCAGTCTGAATGTCACATGTATTTGGTTATATTTTCAGTGTTTGTTGCAGTCATCAGTACTCCATTTGGTCTAACCCTTAAGTTTATGTGTAGCTCTCTTTTATCAGTATTGCCTTTATCTTCTTTAACATATGTGTACTTGGATTGTACTCTACCTCACTTGTATATGCCTTTGAATAAAAGCATTTGCCAAATACATAAGTGTATACATCATGTGCTATTTGTATTTTTCAGCTTGACTACATGCGGGCGATACTGCAGGAACTCACATCAACGCTTGCTTCTGAAGCAGCAGAACAGGAAGCTGCAGAAAACCAGACTGTTACCATAGATGAAGATGATGGGCTTGAAAGAGCCAAACTACCACAGTACATGGCTAGGTTTAAGGTTAGTGTATGTGCTGTTCCTACTCCAAATTTTGATCATGATCTGTTATCTATACGAATGTTTGATAAATGTAACCTAGAAACCTAGTTAATGGACAAAACCTCAATTAAAAGAAGTGTTTGAGCATAAAGAGATTTAACCCTCACTGATTTGCTTCAGCTGTCTAGTTGCTGTTTCTTTTGATTTTAATGGTAAACAATTGTACATTTTATTTTAACAAACATGCCTTTATTTCACTGTGTTGTTCACATAACCTTCATAAAATAAATAAGGGCTTAAAAATATTTTATTTCATGTTTAGTGTTATTTAGTGTTTTATTTCATGGTTTTTAGCATTATTTTTATTTTTGTTAAAAACTGAAAAAATAGCAATTTTGGCTGGAGTTTAACATTTGACTGGATTATTTCTTTTGCTGTCCAGGAGCTGAACAAGCAGCTACACACACAGGGGAAAGTTGAGATGCGCAGTCTGGATACACTTGTGTCCATCCTGGCTGAAGAGAAACTGAAGAAGTGTGAGGAGCTAGATGTGGCTCAGTACGAGAAGAATGTGCAGGCCTGGGAAGCAGAGCGCATACAACTAGTCCAGAGAGAGGAAATGATGAAAAGAAAAGCAGAACAGGAGCATTTGGCCAAGAAAACAACCCAGGCAGTTCAGTGACACTCTCTGTTTGGGCACATAGAAGGAGAGAAGAGATATTGTTATTACATGTTTGTTTTAAGTGGCATCAGCATAAAATGGTTTTCTTTTTTTTCCCCACACCCTGTCAAAGTCTGACCAATAAAAAATACACTAGGATTTATCAACTATTACATGTAGTTTTCCTTCATTTATGTGCTAGCTTTCTCTCAAGAGAAAGCAAACAAAATTTAATCTTATAGTCAGTTTAAGAATTATTAGCACTCTTGATAAAGATGGATTTGAAAAGGTTATGGGAAAATGTGTTTCTGTTAGCTTAATCTCACACTGAAAATATGAGACATCTTCTTTAACTAAAGTAAATTTATTATAATAAAACAGTCCTTAATAATAATATACAGTCAGTTCCATAAATATTTGGACAGTGGCAAGTTACTCCTATTTTATCTATCTACCACAATATATTTGAGTTGAAATAAAATAATGTATATGAGCTCAAAGTGCAGACTTTAATTTGATTTACATCCAAATCAGGTGAATGGTGTAGGAATTACAGCAATTTTAATATGTGGTTCCCCTTTTTAAAGGAACAAAAAATAATCAGAAAATTGGCTGATCAGATGTTCCATAGTCAGGTGTGTGTTATTCCCCTCATTTCCCCTCATATTTCTCT
Source organism: Pangasianodon hypophthalmus (assembly GCF_027358585.1). Lineage (NCBI taxonomy): Eukaryota > Metazoa > Chordata > Actinopteri > Siluriformes > Pangasiidae > Pangasianodon > Pangasianodon hypophthalmus. The sequence continues at coordinate 15,748,870 of NC_069717.1, forward strand.
CCATATTTTACTTACAAGTAAGCAGAATAAAAGGTCTAGAGTTGATTTCATATGTGGCATTTGAATTTGGAATCTGTTGCTGTTAACTCTGAAGTCCAAAGAGCTGTTACTGCTATGGATCTGACTGACTGTATTTTATGTCACAATGAATGGCACCACTGCATTGGTGCAACCCCTCTTTGCCATCATACAGCAGTGAATATCCTGTAGTCCTCTATATGATTCAGAATCAGGCATATGAAACTGCTTTTCAGTACAGAATCTCTACAGATCCTCCAGTATCACTGGATGCTCTGGGTAATGTTCTGCTTGGAAACCTTGGGTCCTGGCATTCATCTAGTTTTATTTTGACACATACAACCTACCTAAACATTGTTGCAGGCCAAGAACACCCCTTCATGGCAACGGTATTCCCTAATGGCAGTGGCCTCTTTCAGCAGTATAATGCGCCCTGCCACACTGCAAAAATTGTTCAGGAATGGTTTGAGGAACATGAAGAGTTAAAGGTGTTGACTTGGCCTCGAAATTCCCCAGATCTCAATCTGATCATGCATCTGTGGGATGTGCTGGACAGGCTAGTCCAATCCATGGAGGCCCCTTACAGGACTTAAAGGATCTGCTGCTAATGTCTTGGTGCCAGATACCACAGCACACCTTCAGAGGTCTTGTGGAGTCCATGCCTTGATGGGTCAGAGCTGTTCTGGCAACACAAGGGGACCTACACAATATTAGGCAGGTGGTTTTAATGTTATGGCTGATCGATGTTTGTGTGTGTGTGTGTGTATATATATATATATATACACCACAGTGAATTTGAAATGAAGCAGTCAAGATGTGACTGAAGCGTAGACTTTTAGCTTTAATTCAAGGGGTTTAACAAAAATATTTCATTAACCGTTTAGGAATTACAGCCATTTTTTCCTCCATTTTCACAGGCTCAAAAGTAATGGGACAATTGACTGATAAGCAGTTTCATGGCCAGCTGTGGCCTGTTTCCTCCTTATATCATGATAAATTAAGGAGATAAAAGGTCTGGAGCTGATTCCAAGTGTTGAATTTGCATTTGGTAGCTGTTCATGGGAACTCTCAATATGCCGTCCAAAGAGGTGTTGATGCAAGTGAAGGAGGCCATCATTAGGCTGAAAAACCAAAACAGACCTATCAGAGAGATAGCAGAAACTTTAGGAGGGCCAAATCAACAATTTGGTACATTCTTAAAAAGAAGGAATGCACTGGCGAGCTCAGCAACACCAAAAGGCCTGGGAGACCACAGAAAACAACTGAAGTGGATGATTGCAGAATTCTTTTCTTATTGAAGAACAACCCCTTCACAACATCTAGCCAAGTCAGGAACACTCTGGAGGAGGTAGGCCTATAAAGTCTACAATCAAGAGCCACCTTCATGAATGTAAATACAGACGGTTTACCTCAAGATGCAAACTGCTGGTAACACTCAAGAACACAAAGGCCAGATTAGACTTTGCTAAAAAAAAAAACTCTAAAAAAAAGCCTGACCAGTTCTGATGCAAGATTAACTTGTACCAGAATGATGGGAAGAGAAAAGTATGGAGAAGGAAAGGAAGGGCTCATGATCCAAAGCATACATGTGGAGGCAGTGTTATGGCATGGGCATGTTTGGCTGCCAGTGGAACTGGGTCACTGGGGTTTATTGATAATGTGACTGTTGATAGAAGTAGCAGGATGAATTCTGAAGTGTACAGAGCTATACTTTCTGCTCAGATTCAGTCAAATGCTGCAAAACTGATAGGACAGCGCTTCACAGTACAGATGGATAACAACCCAAAACACACTGTGAAAGCAGCCCAAGAGCTTGGAAATTAAATGTTCTTAAATGGCCGAGTCAGTCACCTGACCTCAACCCAACTGAGCTGCTTTTCACTTACTGAAGACAAATCTGAAGGCAGAATGACCCACAAACAAGCAGCAACTGAAGATGGCTGCAGTAAAGACCTGGCAAATCATCTCAAGGGAGGAAACTCAGCATTTGGTGATGTCCATGGGGTCCAGACTTCAGGTAGTCATTGACTGCAAAGGATTTACCTCCAAGTAATAAAAATAATCCTAATATTTATGATTATATTAGTTTGTCCCATTACTTTTGAGCCTGTGAAAATGGAGGAACTCTGTAAAAAATGGCTGTAATTCCTAAACGGTTAATGCAATATTTTTGTTAAACCCCTTGAATTAAAGCTGAAAGTCTACGCTTCAGTCACTTCTTGACTGCTTCATTTCAAATCCACTGTGGTGGTGTACAGAGGCAAAATTACCAAAACTGTGTCACTGTCCCAATATTTATGGACCTGACTGTATATATATATATATATATATATATATTACACACACACCACTTGCCAGTGTAGGTCCCCCTTATGCCTGACCTCACTAATGCTCTTGTGGCTGAACGGACAAATTCCCACAGCTATGTTACAAAATTGAGTGGAAAGCCTTTCCAGAAGAGTGGAGGTTTTTTATAACTACAGTCTGGAACAGGACATTCAAAAAGCACATAGAAGTGTGATGGTCAGGTGTCCACAAACCTTTGGCCATTTAGTGTATATAGCTGTGTAAGTTGACTGGTTTCACTACAAACTCAAAAGCACCCTGCTTACACAGCTGATGAAGGACTTTTTTCCAATATATACAGTCAGGTATACAAATATATATGTGTACAGTTAGGTACAAAAAATATGGACATTGACAAAGTTATTGTTATTTTAGCTGTCTACCAGAGTATATTGGAATTGAATTAAATCATGAATATGAACCCAAAAGGTAGACTTTCAACTTTAATTTAAGGGTATTTACACCCAAATTGGTGGTGAACACTGTAGAAATTACAGCACTTTTTGTGGTCTCTGTTAGGTACGCAGGGAGCCCCTAGCTAGCTTACGCTATCATATCTCATTTGTCTAGGGCTTAAGTATTAAATATCTGGCTGAGTCCACCAGTCCTAACAAAACTGGCACTATGTGGTGCCAATAACATGAGCGTGTGTCCTAAGTTATGAGTGTGTACTGTATATCTATGTTATATATAAAGAGGCCAACAAGGAGCACTGACTCACCACATCATAGTGTCCTGACTTTTGTCTTCGATATCTGAGTCAGCTCCTCCTCAACTCCTGGAGTCCGCAGCACCACAGATAGTTGATGAAATTCAATTCAATTCAATAGGGGTGGTTTTTATACCAAGATGGCTGAATGCAGATAACAAAGCGATTTTACCCGAATTTGGGTCCATGGCATCCACCAAATCTGGAAAATGGCCAGCATAAAAATAGGCTGCAAGACCCAGAAAGCCATCTTAAACTAAATTATATACTTTTCAGCAGCCCTGGATGGCACCAATGTCAATTATCAGTCAGTCTCTAGCCCAATAAACCTTTCCTAACAGTCCCCTCTTTTTTAAGGGACTAAAAATAATTGTACAATTGGCTGCTCAGCTGTTCTATGGCCAAGTGTGTATTATTCTCTCATTATTTCCTTTATAAATATGCAGATAAAAGGTTTAGAGGTGATTGCAAGTGTTGCATTTGAATTTGGAATCTATTGCTGTTAACTCTCAATTGGAAGTCCAAAGAGATGTCACTGCCAATAAAGCAAACCATTGTTAGGCTGAAAAATGAAAACAAATCCATCAGAGAGTTAGGAAAAAACATTAAATGTGGCCAAATCAACCATTTGGTACATTCTTAAAAAGAAAAAAGCACACTGGTGAGCTCAGGAACACCAAAAGGCCTGACAGACCGCAGAAAGCAAATGTGGTTTTTGTTGTGAAGAAAAACTCCTAAACAACAGCAAGTAGGCGTATCTGTGTCAAAGTCTACAATCAAGAGAGACTTCACCAGAGTAAACACAGAGGGTTGTAAACCACTGGTAAGCCTCAAAAACAGGAAGACAAGATTAGAGTTTGCCAAAAACATCTACAAAGCACATACAGTTCTGAAACATTCTGTGGATAGAGGAGACAAAGATCAACTTGTACCAAAATGATGGGAAGAGACAAGTATGGAGAAGGAAAGGAACTGCTCCTGATCCGAAGCATACCACGTCATCTTAAGGCGTGGACATGTATGGCTGCCAGTGGAGCTGGTTCCATTGTATTTATTGATGATGTCACTGCTGACAAAAGCAACAGGATGAATTCTGAAGTGTATAAGGCTATATTTCTTAGAGTCAGACAAATGCTTCAAAACCTATTGGACGGTGCTTCAGGCTGCAGATGGACAATGACCTGATGCATACTTCAGAAACAGCCCAAGCTTTTTTTTAAGGCAAAGAACTGCAGTGTTCTGCAATGGCCAAATCGATCACCTGACCTGAATCCAATGGAGTGGCATTTCACTTGCTGAAGGCAAAATGCCCCAAGAACAAGCAGGAAATGAAGACAGCTGCAGTAAAGGCCTGGCAGAGCATCACCAGGGAAGAAACCCAATGTCTAGTGATGTCTATGGGTTCCAGACTTCAGGCAGTCATTGAGTACAAGGATTTGAAACCAAGTATTAAAAATAACAATTTAATTCATAAATTATATTTGCTCCCTTAAAAAGCGGGGGGGATCCACATATAAAAAGTGCTGTAATTTCTACACCGTCCACTGATTTGGATGTAAATAAGCCCAAATTAAAGCTGAAAGCACTTTGAGCTCATATTCATTATTTAATTTCAACTCCAATACACAGCTAAAATAACTATAAATTCACCAATGTCCAAATATATGTACCTGACTGTATATATACTATATGGCCAGAAGTATGTGGATATTTGACCATGAACCCTTATGTGGACCTTCCCACAACTTTTGCCACAAAGTTGGAGGCACATGAATGTCTAGAATGTCTCTGTAATAAGAAGCCTAGCCCAAACTTGTTCCAGCATAACAATGCCCCTGAGCACAAAGCGAGCTCCATAAAGACATGGTTTGCCAAAGTTGGTGTGGAAGCACTCAGTTAGCCTTCACAGAGCCCTGACCTCAACCCCACTGAACACCTTTGGGATGAACTGGAACACCTGCACCCCAGGCCTCCTCACCTGACATCAGTGCCTGACCTTGCTAATGCTCTTGTGGGCACAAATCCCCACAGCAGCATTCCAAAATTCTAGTGGAAAGCTTTCCCAGAAGAGTGGAGGCTGTTATACAGTATACTGTAGCAGCAAAGGGGGGGGGGAGGGGGGGGGGGGGGGGGGGGGAGGGGGCAACTCCATACTAATGCCATGTCTTTGGAACAGGATTTTCAACAAGCAAATATGGGTGTCATGGTCAGGTGTCCACATACTTTTGGCCATGGTGTATGTAGGGTGTAATCTCTCCTTGTACCAAGTTTTTCCACTGTTCAGGGACATCTGACTCATTTAAAGCTGAATGTATGGGACAAATTCCTCCACTGAGGGCAGCTGAGATTTAGCTCCTTCCCAGATGTTTGATTATAATACATTTTACATCCTAATTAGAAAAGACAAACCTCAAAGTGGATCCCTTACAACAAGCTGTAACACAGCTAAGCTCATAACGTGTGTATGTTAAAATTCCTAATCAAAGAAAGTATCTGGCCATCAGCTGATCCACGCTACAGGCTTGCCTGTCATATTGCAATTTCATATTGCTTCATCTTTACATCCCTTTTTCAGATTATGGTCTATTATATTAACAGTCATCAAACAGTCATTATTCTTGGAACACTGCATGAAATTGAGCAACATGAACATATTAACCCTCACAACTAATATTTGGAGAAGCCTTCCCTTGAGAGAATAACATCACTGCGTCTCTTCCTCTGTAGTATAAGGAAGTGGGAGAAATTTGTAGAGGCATCTTGGGCCACTCCTCCTTGCAGAACATTTAAAGCAAATTTACATTCTTAGGTTGGTGCATGTGGATTCACACCACATGATTTAAATACTGTTCAAATACAGGGACTGAGATGGCTGTTGCTTTTGTGTTCCTACTACCATTTCATTATTGACTTGGAAGTGATTTTGGTTTCATTATCTTTTTTCTTAATCCATCTACTGACATGTCTTAAACACCTACCAGGAACAACCAGAAGGGCTAAAATATCCCCAACAAACGGTCCTAAAGTAACAGTGATTGGCCACACATATTTTACATTGAGCATGGGGGCTTTTCCATGTATTCAGACCCTTTTTTCCAGCAAACATGCTGATGGTGTTCATACGGCCAGAAATGTTTTGGTCTCATTTGACCACAACAGATGATTCCAATTGTAGTTCCAGTGATGTTTGGTGAAGTTGAGATGTGTTTTTATGAGGAAGGGAAGCCCTTCTTTTTTGCAACCTTCCAAACAGCTTGTTTGTATGGGGGTGGCATCTGAAAATTAATTCTAAAACTTGACAACTCCAACCTCACCATCATCTTCTCTAATGTTTATTATATACAGCCATTTTTTGATTTCCTGAATGGTGACAACAGTTCTGGAGTTAATTGTAAGTCATAAGGCCTCTTTTCTGTATATTTATGCCAGGCTTATTATGAACTGTCAGTGGAGACTCACATTTAGTAACAGGGATGGGTCAGGAGGAGCCATTTAGGTCAATTAAAGGAATATGTAAGAGCATTTCCACATTTATGGGCTATTAAATGTGATGTTCCACATATGCTGCATGAAGTGGATTCATCCTTTCCCTAACTGACAGATTCTAAATTAATTTTATGCAATATGGGCCTTTCCATTCAGATATCACACTATGATGCAAAACCAGTGTGGAACCAGTGGAATCAGTGACACTATTTGGTGCCACTGAAAATAGTACGTCATCCTTCATGATGAAGCCACTGCACCAGTGACACCACATACTGTCACTGATTTAAAATGGTGTGATTTCTGGATGACAAAGCACACATAGCCTTCTGTATCCTTCCTGATATTGGCAATAATGGCTTTGAAAATGATGTAGCCCCCTTGTACCTTATTTGGCCTTGTACCAAATAACAGAGTTATATTTGGTCTGTGAAGAATTTCTGTAATTTCTATAATAAGATACTGTGTTTAAACCAGTATAATACTTTAGACATTTTACAGTTGCTGCAGCTGTCTGGTATACTGGGAAAATATTTACCATACAGGCAGATTATACTGTATCAGAACAATGTTCTGTACAGCTACTGTAATAACACAGTAAAACATACACTATTATTACCTTTTTAACTTGTGCTCTACCATTTCTGTTACTGTTCTCACTGTTCATTTTAGCTGATTATTTCTTTCTTTCTTTCTTTTTTTCTTTCTTTCTTTCTTAATTTTAACAAGTTCTTTGTGTAGTTTGCTCTTATATATTTTTTGACTCTTTCAGATTTAATGTATTTAAGATCTTTATTGGTAATAAAAGAGTTAAACTAAAATCTGTTCTCCTGCAGAAGACACTGTGAATAAACAACAGGTTGCTTTCTCATGGCTTTGTTTGTGCTACACAATGCCAGAAAAAAACTGTAGGCTAGAAAATGCAACCCAGCATGGACAACTGCAATGTCACCACCATCTTCACCAAAAAAATCACCTACTAATTTAAAGATGTTTGTGTTTACTTCCTGGTTAAACCGTGCTGTTTCTACTGCTTTTTAAAATGTTGCTTATGCTTTAATTTCTGTAGCCTTCCTTTGAAAACAAACAATGTTTTGTCATTGTGGCAAATACAAACCTGCTAATTAGGCCCTCATATGCCAAATACTTGAAAATGATTGGTTGGAATGACCAGTGCTTTTTTAATGGTTATAATTTTTTTATCATTACGTAGTAGTATGATTTAGGGGCTATCATCATCTGCTACCACCCTGTTTACAATGAAATACATCACTTTTAATTTCCAGTTTAAATTGCCTGTCCCTGTTTTGCCACATCAACTTGGCTGCCAGTAAGTTACTGTTATTTATAAGTAATTTTTTTACAGTGTGCCTTTTTAAGAACGGAAATGATTCATCATGCATGTTGAAATACAAAAGGCTTTGTATTTCACAACTATGACGGGCTGTCAGGAATATAACTACTGTGATTTTTTTCTGCCATATGCAAAAAAAAGCCGTATACATTTGCCATATGCACTCGCAGTAAAGGTGTGTAAATCACAATGATGAATTGTTGTGCTGTTTCTTACCTCCAGCCTTGACGATGATAAAGCTCTGGATCATACTGTCCTAATAGGCAATATTAAGTCTAGATATTATTTTTAAACATATTGTTCCAATTTATTATTCCCAAGAAGTGGACCACTTAATCTGTACTCAGGAAACCAGTTTTGTGAGTTTTAAAGAACCAGTTGCTGAATATATATATATATATATATATATATATATATATATATATATACACTGTACTGCCAAAAGTATTGGGACACCCCTCCAAATCATTGAATTCAGGGGTTCCAATCACTTCTGTGGCCACAGGTGTATAAAATCAAGCACCTAGGCATGCAGATTGCTTCTACAAACATTTGTGAAAGAATGGGTCGCTCTCAGGAGCTCAGTGAATTCAAGCGTGGTACCGTGATAGGTTGCCACCTGTGCAATAAGTCCATTTTTGAAATTTCCTCACTACTAAATATTCCACAGTCAACTGTTATTTGTATTATAACAAAGTGGAAGCAATTGGGAACAACAGCAACTCAGCCACGAAGTGGTAGGCCATGTAAAATCACAGAGCGGGGTCAGCGCATGCTGAGGCGCACAGTGCGCAGAAGTCGCCAACTTTCTGCTTAGTCAATAGCTACAGACCTCCAAACTTCGTGTGGTCTTCAGATTAGCTCAAGAACAGTGCGTAGAGAGCTTCATGGGTTTCCAGGGCCGAGCAGCTGCATCCAAGCCTTACGTAACCAAGTGCAATGCAAAGCGTCGGATGCAGTGGTGTAAAGCACTCCGCCACTGGACTCTAGAGCAGTGGAGACGTGTTCTCTGGAGTGACGAATCACGCTTCTCTGTCTGGCAGTCCGATGGTCGAGTCTGGGTTTGGCGGTTGCCAGTAGAATGGTACTTGCCTGACTGCATTGTGCCAAGTGTAATGTTTGGTGGAGGGGGGACTATGGTGTGGGGTTGTTTTTCAGGGGTTGGGCTTGGCCCCTTAGTTCCAGTGAAAGGAACTCTTAATGCTTCAGCATACCAAGACGTTTTGGACAATTTCATGCTCCCAACTTTGTGGGACCAGTTTGGGGATGGCCCCTTCCTGTTCATGACTGCGCACCAGTGCACAAGCAAGGTCCATAAAGTCATGGATGAGCGAGTTTGGTTTGGAGGAACTGGACTGGCCTGCACAGAGTCCTGACCTCAGTCCGATAGAATACCTTTGGGATGAATTAGAGTGGAGACTGCGAGCCAGGCCTTCTCGACCAACATCAGTGCCTGACCTCACAAATGCGCTTCTAGAAGAATGGTCAAAAATTCCCATAAACACACTCCTAAACCTTGTGGAAAGCCTTCCCAGAAGAGTTGAAGCTGTTATAGCTGCAAAGGGTGGGCCAATTCCATATTAAACCCTATGGATTAAGAATGGGATGTCATTAAAGTTCATGTGCATGTAAAGGCAGACGTCCCAAAACTTTTGGCAATATAGTGTATATAAGTAAGTAAGAGTAAGTAAGATATTCCTTTATTTGTCCCGCAGTGGGGAAATTGCATTTAGCAACAGCAGGGGTACAGTACAGAAAGAGTATGCACACAAGAACAAGATAGATTAAAAACTAAGAAAATATATATATATATACACACACACACACATATATATATATATATATACAAAGTTACATGAAAGCTTATCTTTAAAGTGCATCATAAATATATACTAATGCATAAAAGCATAAAAATAGATGATAATCTCAAAGACCACTGGTTGAAAATGGGAATGGGAACTATTATTATGCACTTTGCCAACCAGCCAACAAATGTGTCTCCACATGTTGACTACTACAAAGGAATAATTGTTCCCTGTTGTTGGTATAGTTGTTATGCTTATAAATAGAATAGCCTTTGGCAAAACGCAAGAAGCCTCAAATGATAAACTGAAACCTCTTACCTTTTAAAATAAAGCTTGGCTCACTGTTAAGGTAATAATATCCACAGCAATAAACATTCAAAAGGCTGCATAATTGTGGTTTTCAGATGTTTTTTTGTATTTTCCTACACATTCCCCTGACATTTACACCATACACTATCTAAATAATGTGGAACAAATTATTAGTAAATCCATATCTGGCTGTCTGACAAGAGTCTGTGAGCTAGAGGTTTCACATGCATGCATGTTCTGTATAGGCAGGTTTATGGAGGACTTATCCCCTTGCTACCTTTCTTACATAATTGAGGGTTGACAGAACAAGAATATGTGAAGCCAAACACTCAGCATTCAATTTGACTAGCATACCTCAGTAATTAAACACTTTACTGGGAGTGAATTCAGGCAGTATGCATGCTGCGCCATGTCATAGCACAGTAGTACTTTCTTTGAATTTCTTTATATCAACTCGATGCATGATTTTTTTCAGGGATATATTTTCAGGCATGAGAGGATTGTGTTTTTGGCAATGGAGCTAATTGTGTCAGTGGCACTCATTTCATGGTTTGTCTGGTCTGTTGCTACTAGCACTGTGTTTATCTTGGAGATCAGGCTTCTCTTTGACACCTCTTTTAAATAATATTCAACTGCACAGTGTTTTAAGAACCATGTTACAATGCCTGTTCCAGAGTAAGCAAAGACAACATGCCTGAACAACTCGATCCAGTGCTCGCACATGCATGGCTATAAAGGATTTTGAGCACCTAATTCTTGCTCATTTGGAAGTATGCACATATGGAACCACTGCAGTGCATATAACAAACTAACAGGCCTGTTGATGATACAGTCATTCTAGGACTTTACCCCATTCGTCAGTATCTGAACAGTCTCTCTACTACTCAATGCCTACTTACTCATCATAGACTTCAATTCAACATTATTAAGGCCATTTTTACTGCTCATCAAATATTGTCCAACTGTTTTATTCTCTCCTTATTTTCCATATATTACACTTTATGTAGTTTTAGTTGGTATGTATGCATAGATTAATCAAATATGAATATCATCTTGCTGTGTCAATTAAGTATCCTATTTCGAATCTTTGAACTCAGTCAAGTCTGAATATGAACAGATTATGCCTATCTGCATGCTTTTTATAAACATCATTTCAACATTTTACACAGTTAACACCATTATATATCTTATTAGACTTCAGAACGTAAAGGTAAACCTGGCAGTTTGCTACCTGATTCTTTCTACTGCGAGTAATATAAAGCTTGCCAAGGATACTAGTACAAGCTCTCACACCCTGCTACTCATAACAGGAACACCCCAGGGCTTTTTTTCCCTTCTCTATTCACAAACAGATTCGCTAGTCATAACTCAGCCTACATTTTCAGATAGGATCCCACTACTGTTGAGCAGTGAGGACGTATCTCTTAATGGCAGGTTACCCATGCTGCAAGCTGTGCATAGGTAATGCTCAGGAAGTTCACATCAGAATTAACAACCAGCCAATCAATGACCATTATAAACTCTAAACCCTAAAATATGCATTACGTTATAAAGACAGTTGAACACTAGCAAGAAAACCTGGCTGAGACTCTATTTTCTAAGATGACTAAAGACGTACAGTAGTGTCTAATCTGTTTTGAGGGTTTTTTCTGAGCATATAAAAGAACGAGACAGGAAACGTATTACTTTGGCTATCCCAAATGTTACATTTAAATTTAATTAATTATTTTTTAATTATTAACTGTTTTATTTTTCCACTTATTGTCCTGTCACGCACTTTATTATCCGCCTTTAGGCCTAACACAACATCTCCTTGGACCAGTCAGACCTGCTTTTTGATAACTTCTTAAAAAGTGTAAAAAATAGCTACAAACTACATCAGTGAAATTCACTCTAGAAAAGACGCTTGTCGTTATTGGTATCAGTGGAAAAAGGTAATTCACTTAGGATAACAGAATCACTCATACATGCCCTCCTGACCTAAGGTACCATTTGTTATTCTAGCTCCATTCAAGCCATAATACTAAGGTCACAGTCTGAAGTCGTGAGTTAGTGGGTAACTTCACCAACGCTAAACGTAGTTCGATTTAATTTAGTTTCTATTGAAACTATATATAGCCTGTAATTATTGATATCCTTTTTCCTGTATTAGAGTAAGAAAAACAGAGGCGGGGCAAACCTGTAAAACTTAAGACTCATATACACTCCTCCAACGCGCCTGCGCCAAATTAAGTCCCCGTGCGTCGCAGAAAAGAAAAGAAAGTAAGAAATTTTTACTGTCTTCTTTCGTGAGTTTTCTACTTTTTTTTCACACAGTTGATCAACTCAGTATTCCGGTTACGCAAAGGCAAGTTTCGTCGCGCGCAATATCTGTGTGCTTGTGAAAGAAAGCGCCACCACAGCGCACCGGGAAAGCAGAAGAGGCGCGTCCAGAATGTACAACGGCACTGGTTCTCTGTTAAGGATGGAACCCACTGTCCCGGTGGTCATGTTCATCTTCGGTGTGATAAGCAACCTGATCGCCATCGTCGTGCTGTGTAAATCCAGGAAAGAGCAGAAGGAGACGATATTTTACACGCTGGTGTGCGGCCTCGCGGTCACGGATCTTTTGGGCACGGTGCTCGCGAGTCCTGTCACTATTGTCACGTACGTGAAGGGCTCGTGGCCTGCGGGAGAGCCTCTGTGCCAGTATTTCGGATTCGTCCTGCTCTTCTTCTCTTTGGCCGGCCTGAGCATCATCTGTGCCATGTCTGTGGAGAGGTATGTGGCCATAAACCACGCATACTTCTACAACCAGTATGTTAACCAGAGGCTGGCGGGCGCCACGCTGGTCGCCATCTACGTCTCCAACGGTGTTTTCTGCGCCCTCCCGAGCGTGGGCTTCGGCCGGGTCACCATGCAGTATCCGAAGACATGGTGCTTCCTAGATTGGAGGACCGAGGAGAATATACATGCCGCCTTCTCGTACATGTACGCCGGTGTCAGCGTCGTCCTCATCCTGGCCACAGTCATCTGCAATGTGGCGGTGTGCGGCGCGCTGATGCGGATGCACCGCAGGTTTGTGCGGAGGATGTCTCTGGGCAGCGATCAGGGGAGAGCCACGGAGATCGGCAGGAAGCGCAGCTGTAGGCGCCTGGCAGGAGCCGAGATCCACATGGTCGTGCTGCTCATCGCCACATCTGCCGTAGTGCTCGTGTGCTCCATTCCTCTCGTCGTGAGTTTTTCATCCATCCGCCTATCATTGCACAACTTCATGGCACACCTTGGAAAACAGTGACCCCCTCAAGGATTCTTTGGATAGTTAAGTGTTCTTTGTTTCCTAAAGGGGTTCTAACTGGAAAACCCTTTGTTGTATGAATCCTCATTGAACCGTTAAGAATTCCCCCAGAGAGAAAAGCTGATGAAACATTTCGATATTTTTTTTTTTTTTTTAGTTTTTTTTAAAATCTTTTTTAAGAGTGTGGCGCAATATACTTGCAGCAAATTTTGCTTTCTGCATCAACACAAAAACTAAATAAACTTTACTTTTCTACTCAGTGTTTATCAGTCTACCAACCAATTGGGTTAAAACATAAATACCTATTCCATATTCTCCACAGTATAGTATGTAAAGACAAGCTGATCATTAGTAACAAACGTCTTCATGTCAGTGGCAGATGTAACTGTGCCACAGGAAGTGAAATTTAACTATTTATGACCTTTTATATTCTGATTTATTAGTGACCAAACAGTCCATAAATAAAAATCTAGATCTTAAATCTAGAACTCTTAAACATTTCTTCACTTGTCTCTCTGGGGGGAACCGTGAAAAGTTTTATGTAGAACCATTACCTTATCAGAAAGGGTTGTAAGCAGAACCTTTTTTTTGAAACTCAGAACTATTAACTATTCAAGTAACACTTGATGAGTCTCTGGAAGAACACCCTTTTCTAAGAGTCTACCTACCTTTTGAAATCAGTTAGTAGTGTAAGATTATCACTTTCTGAAGACATCTGTAGACAGATCAACTATCACAAAATGCACATTTAAATTTATAGACAAGGGTAATCTCAGAACACGTAACTTTTTCTCGTGTTCGTATTTTGCAAGAGAAAGTTAACATTGCTGTTACTAAGACAGCAGTGCCCAGATCTGGTCAAATAAATCAACCAATAAAATCAACATAATACAGAATAATCCACATGTAAAGAGTGCAGCTGAAAAATGTATTAAAATACAATACAGTATTTTGTAATTTTGATGTTAAATACATGTTGTAATGAGGCATGAAATCAATAGTTACACTTAAGGTGTTAAGGGTAATTCTGGTGGATGACGGCTAACAATAGGTATCCCCCACTAATCAACTGGTGCTATGCAGTAAATTAGAAAGGATCAAGCAATTATATTGTCACATCGGTTTCTAAAGTATTACTGAATATACTTGACCTATTTTCTCCAGTGTGTTGATGAGACTGTAATATAGCAACAATATTATAGCAGCTATGCACTCTAGCTAGCATCTGTCTCTCTAGCCAGAGGAAGATAGATAATAAAAGACATTACAGATCACATGAAACACCTATTAATAAAATTAGCTATCATTTTATCTTCATCCAAGCACAGTCATAATGTCACAATTTGAAATATTTTGTAAGTGAGTTTGTGAGTTACTTTTATGATTCTAGATAAATAAGATAAATGATAATACTATAGTAAAATAATAATACAAATGATAAAAGACATTTTGGGTTTTAGATCACATGAAACACCTATTATATATCCAGTAACAAGCTGTATAGAAATGAGCCAGGCAACACATTGCTACATCTCCATTTCCATCACTGTCAAGTCTAGGTGTCGGGAAGTTGATGCACTGTTCGTAAACTGTTCACAAATCCAAGGTGCAGCCTTTCACAAGTCTGTGGGCCATCGATAGCTGTAGAGCAGCACTGGGGCAGTTGCCAGGTCTAAAATCACTTAGATGAAATCATCACAAAAATATTTTCTGTATTTTGAAAATAGAGAACACACTGATACAAATAACATTTTTTAAAAATGAAAATCAAATAATCAAAATCAAGGCATCTAAAATCCCTCACGTGTTGTCACTATGCAAAGTATTTTCTGTATTTTGAAAGTACATAACAAATCATTTTGGAAGTCAAATATAAATGACAAAACATGTCAGTCAAATATGTTTTTTAAATGCATATATTAGAACTCCCCGTCCCTGGTAGTGACACCATGTGATCAAAATCATATGACAAACATGGATGTGTTAGAGATAGAGGCAAGACGTAATGCAAACAGGAAGTTCTTCAGAGCAAGAGCTATTTCCCAAATTCCATACTATGCACTATATGTGTATTTTATTATCTAGTACCCCTATAAAGTAGTAATGACTAAAATTAAACTTTAATATTTTACAGTAAACAGCAAAGACAAAGAACCACAGTCCTTCATGTAATTTAGCCTCAACAGTCTCCACAGGAAGAACTGGCAATTTTAAAACCCAAAATGTTCCCTCTAAGACAGGGGTTCTCAATTCCAGTTCTGTGGTCCCCCACCCTGTGCAGTTGCCCTGCTGCGACACACATGATCCAACTCATTAAGGGATTAGTGATGAGCCGATCACTTGGAAAACTGTGCTAGCCAGACAATCTCCAGGACCGAAGTTAAAGAACCCCTAAACATTTTGCTCTTAATTCATGTTTTTGGTGAGTAGTGGCCAGAAAAATTCAGACTCCAGCAGTTTTTGGTGTCTATATGTAGGAAAGTGCAAATAGTGATGCTAATTACATTTTCATTGTTTTATGCTCATGCTTCCTTTCCCCTATAATCCCATATAATTCTGAAACATCTTGTCTATAGGTGCAGGTGTTCATCAACCAAATATATAAGATTCCAGTGGAGAAAAGGTTGGACAAAAACCCAGATCTTTTGGCTATACGATTTGCTTCAACCAACCCCATTTTAGATCCATGGATCTACATACTACTCCAGAAAGCGGTCCTCATCAAACTCACAAAAAACATCAATTATCTGTTCTGCAAGATCATTGCTCGTGGGCAGCAGAAACAGGCCAATTTCCACTGGCTGGAGCGACAGCGAATGTCCTCCATTATCTCCAGAGACTCGCTATCACTTGTGTCTCAGAATATGAGGGAGGTCAGAAGCACTTCACAGACTTTTCTTTATTTCTCTGCAATAAATGAGCCTTACAAAGACACCTGCAGTTCAAGCTGCATTAGGTCCTCTCCATATTCTTCCAAACACCTTGGCTCAGTGTTTACCAACAGGAACCATTCAGAGAGTGAGGCAGAAACATGCCCTGTTAACCACACAAGTCATCCTTCATGCTTAAAAGAACCAGATCCACAAATGACATTAACTTTGTGAATTTCCAGGTGAAAAGTATTTAGTGCTAAAAAGCCAGGTCCGGTGGCATCTGTGAGCCTGTTTGCATTTATAAGTATTTTTGTTTAATTGCATTTGTAGCATTTTAATGGCAGCTGTAACATGAGTTTTTAACAAAGGATATTTAGAACCAGTCATGTCCTACACTACAAATAAAACTCTCAAATACTCTGAAAATCCCTAGCTACAACTACATACTAGCTACATACAATAATGATACATTTATTTTTCCAGCAGGGTTCAAACTGGTCACAGCATGATCAGAAATAAATTGTGCACAAACAAACCTACCAAAAACGTTTGTCTTAAAAATCAGGGTGGTAGTTTTTGAGCGTTCCACTTCCCAAAGAAATGTTATTTTCTTGCATAAATGTATGTGAGGTGCAATGTAACTATAATTTAAGCCCCAGTAAGCATGGTGATAAACTCAAAACATCCTCTGCAAAAGAATGTGTAAGGATGTCATGAGAATGAGAAGCTCATATTAGTAGAATATATGTAAATAAAATTTATGATTTTCTTCCTTGTTCTTAATCATCCTATATATTGTAAATTTTCAATAATAAAAATAGAAAAACTTTTTCATGATTTATTTGTATTTTCAATCCATTTTATGTATATCATACCAGAAGAAGGCTAACAGAAGGAATCAACTATCCCAATAATCTAACCCATAATCGTACTACTTGCTTCCACTCCTCAGTGGTCACCACTCCCTAGTCCATACTGATCTCCTTCACAGGAATGTGCACTGTACTTACAAGGTTAAAGTTGCCTAACAATCTTTGCACTGCTTGGACTAGTCACACTGCATGTATAAGGAAGTAAAACATTTGTTTCTTGAAGCTATGCAACTTTCCTTACTCCCACTCCTGCTGAGTTTGCTAAATTGAAGTGTTCAGACTCATGAGATTTGGCCTGAATAAGTGTGGGGAGTAAAAAGGGAAAAAGGAGTAAATAGAGTTCATACATTTTTTAAAGCTGTTTAGATGACCTATGATTTGTGACTTGACCTATGACTTGTCTTTTTTCCAAATATACAATACAGGCCCAATGTCTGAACCTTTAAGAGTTGATATAAAGTTTATGTAATGCTTTTTAATCATTGCACTTTTTTCTTTAAAATTTCAATATGGCTTGCATTAGTGGTAGCAGTATGGGTGCCATGCATGTAGACATGTATTGTCCTTCTTTCTGACAGGAATCTGCAATTTGGTCTTTTCAGCTGCTCAATTACTCAACAAAAAATGAGTGAATACACAAACTTAAATTCTTTGGGTGCAATATAAATGACACAATCCCTTTAACAGGTGTTCACCCCCTTGAACTAGTGTTACAACCTGGAAGAGAAACTGATTTAACTATGATTATACACCATGAATCTACACAAAATAACCCTCAATTCTGAAGTGTTTTGCAATGCTACATTTCCTGTAGATATGAATAAGTGTTTAAATGTAAGTGTGGAAAGGTGCCACCTTTCGCTCTGACCAAGATAAAGGGGCTACTGAAAATGAATTAACGAATCATATTTTCTTAGGAGGAAGACTGGCACACAGCACATTTGTGACTGACTTTGAGAATAAGCAGACTGTACTCCAGTAAGGCTAACTACGCATGTGAAGATGCATGATGATATTAATCCTAAAAACAAACATTCTTAAGGTTCAGGATGCAGACAGTTTTCAAGCCATGGCCACATTCCCATGCTAAAGATATCACTATTTACAAGTTTTATTTCAGAGTAAATATACACTATTTGGCCAAAAGTATTTGGACCTCATCCTCACAGCCATATGTGGGCCTTTCCCAAACTGTTGCCACAAAGTTTGAACCACAAAGTTGTCTAGAATGTCTTTGTATGCTGTAGCATTAAAATTTCCTTTCACTGGAACTAAGGGGCTGAGCTTTTTATGGCCCAGTTTTGGTCATACAGTGTTGTGACCAAGTAGCTACGCACAAGCCTAAGTATTGCCTCACTATGCGCAATGCCAAATGTCAGTTGGAGTGGTGTAAATTACAATGTCACTGGACTCTGGAACAGTGGAAACATGTTCTCTAGAGTTGCAAATCTGGCCTGGGTTTGGTGAATGCCAGAAGAACACTACCTACCAGAATGCATAGTGGATTCATAGAGGAGGGATAATGGTCTGGGGCTGTTTTTAAGGGTTTGGTCTAGGACCCTTAGTTAAACTGAAGGGTTATGTTAACATTAATGCTACAGCATATAAGACATTTTAGACAACAGTTTGGAGAAGGCCCTTTCCTGTTCTAGCATGACTGTGCCCCTGTGCATGGTTTTGGAATGGAATGTCCAACAAGCTCATATAGTTGTGATGGTCAAGTGTTCACATACTTTTGGCCATACAGTGTATTACTACTTAATAACTAGTGCTTTCGTAATGATGAGTTAATATGTGCGCTAATCCTAAAGCATCATGAAATAGTGCATAAAATAATAGGGGGCACAGTGGCTTAGTGGATAGCACTGTTGCCTTGCATCCCCCAGGGGTGGGGGCTTGAATCCCACCTCCGCCCCCGTGTGCACGGAGCTTGCGTGTTCTCCCTGTGCTTCGGGGGCTTCCTCCGGGTACTCTGGTTTCCTCCCCAAGTCCAAAGACATCTGTTGTAGACTGATTGGCATTTCAAAATTGTCTGTAGTGTGTGAGTGTGTGTGAAACCCCGTCCCGGGTACCCCCCGCCTTGTGCCTCGAGTCCCCTGGGATAGGCTCCAGGCTACCCCACGGCCCTGTGTAGGATAAGCAGTACAGAGAATGGGTGGATATTTATGTACACAAATACCAGATACTTTTGGCCATACAGTGGACTTTAAAACATTGTACCGAAGCATACTAATCTCCTGAATCTTTTCATTATTTTTTCTATCCACAAATGTAACATTTCATTACTCACTTTTTGATATTATATGTACTGTTTACAGCACAAGTTCACAGGCTAAATTTCTACTATTGTTTTAACAATAATTTTGCCATGTGCGGACAGAAAGGTCTAGGGATCTATTTCTATAGCCAAAGCACACACACAAAAATAAGGTATAAGCAAGGAATAAGATTTTGAATTGCAAATTTTGGTGTCTTTGTGACCACCAGCACAGGTGGTAATGTGTCACAGAGTGGCACAAATGTAAAAATGGGTAGGGTTTGTATGAACACATTACTAAGAGGTGTGGTTAAGCCTGCTGCTACAATATCCAATCAGCTCCTAGCGTTCCTTTTAAGAACACAGAGTGCAGTACAATGATGTCACCTACAGAGTTTATATACAGTTTTAGTGATAGTCATAACCACCCAGCTGACTGAACTTACAGCAAATGTATATACACTGTATTTTTTGTTTTCTCTATCACTATATTGTTAGTGTTGCTATTTTAGTGGTTGTAATAGAAGTGGTGACTTAATACAAGTGTAAGTGTTTTTATTTTGAACGTTAACAGTCCAAAATCCACAATCATTTGAAAACAGGCCAGGGTTTAAATATACAGATATATTCAGGGTAGCGCAGAGTTCAAAAGATGTTGAAGAAAAAACATGCAGAAGATCAAATATAGACAGAATGACAGAGTTCATCAACTAATCTCTGTGGTCACATGGTGCAAAGAGCACATTTTTCCCATCAACATGAGTTCCTGCTATAAACAATAAAAAACAATAATCATGCTAAATTGTGCTATCTATACATGTAATTATACCTATATAACTTTTATTTTTCCAAAACATGTTAACACCAAAATCTTTTTTATCAATTCAACTGAATGCTTACTTTGATGGACTAGCATCCAATCCAGGGTGTATTTCTGCCACATGCCCAGTGTTCCCAGGATAGTTTAGCCAGTGTCTCCTTTTTAAATAAGCTCCACCTACAGAACAAGCGGCGCATAAAAGAGCACTTCTCTCAACTTACTGCGGGTGTCAGAGCTAGATGAACATCATGGCAATTTTTTTGGAAGTCCAGCAGTATCTATTATTCCAATTTTGACCTACTGTACAAATTCGGTCAAGATGGTGACATTCGATTTGACCAAATTTAGGCTTCAAACCTCATAATGGGAGTCAATGGCACCATGTTGTCCACCCATATATGTATATAGTCATTGGTATAAAGTCAAAAGACATTATGTATGTGATTTGATGTACTGTATATATAAATGCACTGGAAGTATATTAAATAACAAAAATAACAGTGTCAGAATACTTATTTCCCCTCATTGTATATAATGGCTGCTATTTGCTACTGTATCAATATTTTCCTTAATGTCAATGCAGCCCTAGCTCCCACTCACTCACTCACTGTAAAGGACCGTACCATGTTGTATGGTCCTTTACACTGACCTGGGGGATGCAAGGCACTCAAGTGATAGGCTTCCATGTGGGAAGGAGTCTTTGGTATGATTTTTCATTACCCAAGAGGAGCAGAGAAATGCACAAGAGGGAGGAATTTATTATTACATTTATTGTGGCACTTGAGGTTATAGGAAAATGCTATGATATCCCTGTGTCTGAGATAACTGGGGTCTCAGGAGGCTTATTTGGACCAAAACGGGTTAGAAAATTCTGAATGTCACACCGCCTTTTGCTCAGCTCTGCCAAGTCAAACACAAAAAACTGGCTTGCTCCCAATCAAAATACTAACATGTTTACCAGTAAAGTGTGAGTGTGGAACATCGACAGAGCTAATACAGTTAATAAAAGCTGATTTTGAAGACAAATGCCAGGTTTAATAAGGCAAGCTCATGAGACCCCAAATGTCCCATGCCTGTTATTAAGATACATGCTGATTTTATTTATTCTACTCTAATTTTAATATGTTTTTTGATAGGGTGAAATGCTAATTTGTGAAAATAAAATGTAAGAAATTATATTTGTGCAATGTGCTTAAAACAGAGCTTCTTTGGTAGATCATCACTGTGATTTTGTAAAAAAAAAAAAAAAAAAAAAAAAAAAATGAATGTTCTTTGGCCAGTGTTTTGAATAAATGCTCACTTGCTGCATGATCTTATTCTTTATCACAGATATACTAAATGTGTTTGTGTCAACATGCCTAATTCAAATCAACAGTGAATGAGTCACGCAAATCAACAGTGAATGAGTCACGCAAATCAACAGTGAATGTGTAGTACAATGAGGTGTGGAAAAATAAATTTGAAAGAAGCCCCTGAAAACTGAAGAAATGTGTATGATGTGTTTTCGTGTGTCACCAATGTAATGCTGTTTAGGTCTTGAATATTCAAATATAATCGCCTTTGACTTTGCCCTTCAGGAAAATGTTGTCTTCAGGTTACACATTTAAAAACATCCTTGTTATCCCTTCAAATGGTATCAGTGAAATGGATTAAGACACTTAGGCATTAGAACTGGCCTGGCAACCTGTGTTATAGCATTGTATAGCAAGGATTGGATTTCCAAATTAATGCTTCTTTAAAATTATCATCATTAATCTTGAGCGACACAAGATGTATGATTCTTTTTTTGATATTTTATTTTTTTAATAAAGGTTTTATTTTCAAAGCATGCAGAACAAGTAATACACCCCCACAGCTCCCGATATGTTCCATAGTACATGTAGTGACTCAACACCAGCTCTTAAACTCTGATTGGTACATTACTGTGGACTTTTTTATACAGGAAAATGATACAATGTTTTGGGAAAATAAAATGATAGAATAAAAAAAGTTTACATCTTGTGGTTGCAATGCATTTGAATAAAAGCAACAGATATGATTACTGTAATTCTGCTGTACTTCAAATAACACAAATCATGGTATAATATAGAAAGACAGCTTCTAATATTATTATAAAATTACACATTTGTACCTTACAGCAAATATTTGTCCTCACATATCCCAGTTTGAAAGGAAGCTGAGGTCAGAGCACAAGCTCAGCCAAGGTGGTTAGTGAATTTCAGGATAACAGCTGAAGCCTCTTCCTTTTCTGCTGTGGATTTTTTTTTCTGTATTCATAATTGATTTCCTTCTGCTCTGTTTATTTGCATTTTTCCCTTATTTTTAATGTGAGAAAGGACATAGTTGTTTAGATTAATATCCTCTTGGATTTGTGTAGAAAATAAGCACAGAGAACAATGGACAAGCAGATGTAACAAGCCCACACATCTAGCACATGCAGAATGGGCAGCCTGGACATATAACAAATTAGTGCATGCATTAATTTATCATTATGAAAGCACTAGTTAAGTATTAATACTATATATTAGGTATTGGTGGACCTTCTAGTAATGTGTTACCCATAATGTCAGTTTGTGTCTATTAACAAACTAGACTTGCTAGTACATGTCTAGAAAATATTGAACTCTTAAAGGTTCTTTGGTTGTCCCTCTGGAGAAACTGTTAAAGGTTCTGTGTAGTACCCTGCAACAGTGTTTACCTGTTAGAAAGGATTCCAAGTAGAACTCTTTTTTAGAACCTTTCCAAAGACCTCTTGATAACTTTTTTCACCTAAGTGTGTGCTATGAGAACAATACTGGATTATTTTTCCAACATGAAACTTACGTGTGGCTCACTTTATTAAACATTTTTAATATCATATTATTTTCCACTGTATCCTATTAAATCAAAATAAATTGCCTGGGTCAATAGGCTATCCCTTGCGTAGTAGATGCAGTAACATAACATCAGAATCATATACCTATACTCATAGTAAAATATTATCATAATTTTGATCAGAAACATTTGAGTTAGCTTGAAGTATGGTCAACTTATCCAAGAGATCTGACTTTTTAATGTATGAACTGTCTGAAGTGGATTATAGTTATACGTTACAGTTACGTAGGTGAATGGTGGAAAAAGTCAGTAGGTAGAAAGGTAATCTTACCTCTGTAATCTTTTTATTAGTGGTTGACACGCAGCAATAATGGGTTTATTAGCTTGTTCCACAAACTTGATAATGGGTGAATGTCTCCACCAGCTGGTTGTGGGTATAACTGCCATAATAAAATCACAGCCCTTGTCTGGACTATGAAATATTTTTCCCCCAAGTAAATTTATTTGTCTGCATTTTAATGAAGAATTATTACACACAAAATTATTAGTCGCCTATTTATTATGGTTTTGAATTTAAATTGATCTTTTAATAATTTATAGTTCTATAACTATTTTAATGAAAATGGGAAAGATTATACCAATAATAATAATAATTAA
Organism: Pangasianodon hypophthalmus; assembly: GCF_027358585.1. Classification (NCBI taxonomy): domain Eukaryota; kingdom Metazoa; phylum Chordata; class Actinopteri; order Siluriformes; family Pangasiidae; genus Pangasianodon; species Pangasianodon hypophthalmus. The sequence goes on from NC_069717.1 coordinate 15,772,467, forward strand.
TATTATTACTAATGTGATGGTTTATAAAGGTGCCTCTTAATGCTAAAAACACAGGACTTTCCCTGCCAGTCGGTTTGACAAGGAACATGCCCTTTAACAGTAGCCCTGTCTAGTGAGTGTCCACATGACTAAGACATGGTAAATTTTAATGAGGCCAGTAACTGTTGTTGTTTGTGATGAGGAAGGCCCTGATGTGACAGCTTACTTGTACCCAAGAGCCCTTGCGCTCTCCCCATGACCCTTCCTGTTGGCAGGTCTCCCTAGCATCACAGGTCAGCCGGGGTGTCCTTTACGTGAACGCAAATACGACAGTTAAAGTTACAAGGCAGTAAATAAATTAAAGATGCCCTCGAAGGGGGGTGGAACTCAGCAGGAGCAAGAAACCAAAGAAGAGAAGCAGCAGTCAAAGTTAAGAAGGAAATGAAAGAGCAACGGTACAGATTTCGATAAATGTAGAATGAAGCAGGAGAACCTGAGAACAGAGACTGAACAACCATTGACGTGAGGAAGAGCAACAAAAGGGTGAAACTGCCTAAAAAGCATAAGAAGGACAAGAAGGATAAGGATAAGAAAATCTAATTGGAAGATGAAGCAGAGGATGAGACGGTGAGGTGCAGCAAAGCCAACATAAGGAGTAAGCAGGGGGGGAATAATGGGGTCAAAAGATAAGAAGTCCAAAGAGGAAGGTAAAAAAAAGAAGAAAGCTGAGAAGGAAGAGCAAGAAGAAGAAGATGAAGAAGAAGATGACGACTCTCAAAAGAAGAAAAAGAAGAAGAAGGCCAAGAAAGGTTCCACAGACAGTGATGATGAGGGTAAAAAAGGTAAAGGCAAGAAAAAGAAAAAAACTGTTGACTATGCTGAGATCTATGAGAATGAGTTAAGGAACTATGAACCAGAAAAAGTGGAAAACTATGAGGATGAATACCATAAAAAGAAAGGTATGGATTCTGTTGTGGCTTTGGTGTATTAGTGCACTGCTATAGAGTATTCTCATTCCTTTTTAGTAGTAGTAGTTTTTATAGTTTATATTGTCCATCAAGATATATCTCTCGATAAACTTTGGCAATAAGTGCTCTTTGTAGAATGTCTGTTTGAATCATCTGATTTCTTATGAATACCTACCTACACCTGCAGTTTATGAGGTGGTCACCGTCACTGGGGAAGTAGCTGGGGCTGGGACGGATGCCAACATATTTGTTACTCTTTTTGGTGATTATGGCATAACTCCAAAGGTGCATCTTGCCAGCAAGTGAGTATATAAATATGTATTTATGCATCACGGGTAATTTTGGAAAATCAGACTCAATTTTGATTGTTTAGACTGAGAGTTTCCGTATAGCTGATTAACTGATTTGTAAAAAATGTATATATATTGATGATATTGACAGCAATTTGTGCTTTTCATTTTTCCCCAAATCCACAGCACTGAAAAGAGGTATCTGACTGGCATTTTCTCACTGATTAAAATGACAGAAAAAGCCAGTTGAACACTGCTTAAAGTTGTGTTGGGGTGTTTGTATACACATGATATTCTATAGCCTTTTTCTATCAAGGACCAATGGGCTATTTACATCATGTTCTTCTAATGAATACTCTTAGAAAAAGGGTTCCTCAAGGGTTTTGTTGGATAGTTGAGGGTTCTTCACTTTCTGAAGCGGTTCTACTTAGAAGCCTCTCTGATCGGGATACACTTTGTTGTTCTACATAAAACCTTTAAGGATTCCCCCAGAGAGACAATCCAAAAAACCCTTTAGGATTCTACATTTATTTTTTTTTCTAAGAGTGTCGAGCTGTCAGCACTTTAAATGTTGCCAAATGATGGAAAGGTGGAGGTGTGATTAATAAATCTAAAGCATGTGCAAGTTTTTGTAAATTTGAGAGGCAAATGGACTTGGTTCACAGGATAAAGGATAGAATATCCATGTGTTGTAAAATATAAAGGACCTGCTTGAATTTATTGTTTGGTACTGTGCCTTCTTTTTTCAGTTTAATAGGAAATGAAAGATATTATTTTACTTCCAGATGAGCTTTTTTTTTTTTTTTTACTAAGAAGAGGATTCAGAATATTTGTGTTAAGCATGCATGATTTGAACAAGGTAGAAGATATCAGTTATGGATCTGTTGGATTTTAATTAGTGAACATCTTTGAGAATTTTAAGAATAATTATGTAGCACAATGTGAAGACCAATTTTAAAGCTATCATTTATTCTGAATATTTCTATTTGTGGAAAAGATACTTAATGAAATGTAATGAAGTGGTGTAACTAAATTACATTTCTGTCCACATTGTGCTATACAATTAGAATTAATTCACAAGGCCTTATGTACAGTTGAGTAGCTCTTTCAGTAGATGCAAGGCTGGTCATTACCTACAATAATTACATATTTGTTTAATGCTACTTATAATTATAATTATAATGATCTTATAATTAGCTAGCTTAATTGACTAAGAAAAACTTTTTAGTCTTTACACCCACCTAATCCTATTACTTTCCGTGAACTAAGCTTGTATTATCTTTATTTTCCTTACAGAAATCGAACTGCTTTTGAGAAAGGCAAAACCGATGTTTTCCGGATAAAAACTCACAATGTTGGTACTTTAAGAAAGATTAGGTATTCTAAAATAACAAACAGTTCCTTAATAAACTCCATATGTATCATCACTGGGAGTATAATTATTCAACAGAAGCGTTTCTTTTGGGTTTTTAAGGATTGAGCATGATAATACAGGCCTAAGCGCTAGCTGGTTCTTGGACCGTGTGATGCTGACTGACATGAACAGACCCCATCAACGATATTACTTTGCCTGCAACAACTGGCTCAGCAGGAAGGAGGGCGATGGACTCATTGTGCGAGATCTACTCGGAACTATAGATCCCTCTGACATGCCAAAATGTGGGTTATTTCATATGTCGGACATTTGATAATAGAGATGGACATACACAGAGGCATTTCTCAGTTTGACCAATTCTTAATTTGACTGCATTTGCTCTGTGGTCACATTTTTCTTGTTTTGTAGATAATAAGTATGTGGTGAGTGTCTTCACTGCAGATGTCAAAGGTAGCGGAACAGACGCGGATGTATTCATTAATATTTTTGGGGAAAATGGAGATACCGGTAACCAGCATGTTCTTTACAACATATCATAACCATAATGGTATGCTGCTTTATATTGTAAAACTTCTAATTTATAATGTCATGTCATTATTCGGCTGTCCTATCCCATTGTGTTTTGCAAGGGGAAAGGCGACTCAATAGTGATAAAAACAACTTTGAGAGAGGAGTAGAGGACAAGTTTACTATTGACGCACCAAACCTGGGGAAAATAAGGAAGGTCACCATTGGCCACAACAACAAAGGGTCCTCTGCTGGATGGTTTGTGGACAAGGTACAAGTTTAGCTTCTGTCTCTTAGTACTTCAATATCTATAACAGTGTAATGACCATTTAAACTGATTTGCTATTCAACTACTGAAAATTATTATGATGAAATGATGTCAAACTATTTTGACTATAACAATATCACATTTGTTTGTTACTTGTATTCCTGCTCTTTGGTTTTCATTGACTTGTTTGCTCAACTAGGTTGTAAAGTAAATATTGTTGTACAGTTATACAGTTATCTGTTTCATAACACTGCATTCCTAGACTCCTACATGAGAACTTAACAGTTGCTTAATAGGTACTCACAATCCATATCTAAAATGAGCGTGAATATAAAGGAATGTGTAGGAAACTGCTGGTGAAAAATCTAGCTATAGGTTGTTTTACCATGTTTTTTCCTTGGTAATGCACCTCAGACCTTGAAGTTTGGCTCTGTACCTTCCTCTGCTTCTGTGTCACTCACACACTTTGAGATGAGGTCATTCTCCAGGACTGTAGTCACCTTATCTGTGTTGAAAGGAAACACCACTCTACTTAACGGATTGTTTTTCCTAGTGAAGAGGCACACTACTGAGCACATAGATTATACACATTAAATCCATTTATTTCATTTATTTAAAACATGTCTGTGTTAGTAGATTACTGCAATTTTGACACGCATTACATATTTGAACTCGAATAAAAGGAAATGAATATTTTTTATTTCAATAAAATTTTATGTGATTTGATTGTGCTTGTGTTTAGGTGGTAGTGGATGACCTGGGAAACAAGGCAGTGTATGAGTTCCCTGTTGGCCGCTGGTTTGCCATAGATGAGGATGATGGAAAGATCCAAAGGGATATTTTGGTAGGAGGAAGCCAGCCCACAGGTAGGAAAGTGATTTTTTGATTTTGATTATATTTATGCAGACTAAGCACTGTGAAGTACCTAGTTAAAAGAAAATGCTCCAGATGCAACCATATTAGGTACAACCTTTTATGTAATCACTGAATGTGCTTAAAGTTTTTATTTTTAGCAAAAAAAATCTTATTTTTAAAAAAAGAGTTTATTGACAACCTTAACATTACTGTTTTAATGTTTCATGTCATCTTAGAAACAAGGTCTGGAAAAAAATTTTCAGTCTCCAACTATAGACGTTCAACCAGTCATTCTCTGTTTTAGGCCACACTTTTTGGGTTTTCTGGAGAGTAAGAGCAGCCTCAAGAGAATCTAACTCCATTGCATGTAATCCTATCTTGCAGGCATTGTTTACAACGTACAGGTGGTTACAGGAAACATCAGGGGAGCAGGCACAAACTCCAAAATCCACATAGTCATGCATGGCTCCAAGGGCACAAAGAACAGTGGAAAGATCTTTCTGGAGGGTGGCAAATTTGAACGTGGACTCACTGATATCTTTAACGTAGAAATTGCAGCTTTGCTAAGCCCTCTTGGTCGCATAACTATTGGCCATGATAATGAGGGTGTCAGTGCAGGCTGGTACTGTGATAAGGTGAGTTCCAGATTGATATCATGTGACAAATAATTACTGAAACAATCATTCTGCATTAGGCTTTCATGAAAAAAGAGACTGAAGGAATGTTTCTAATCCAGGTTATTGGTGCCTACTTCTTTTTTCCAAGTGAAGTATTGCTAATTCATCTTACATTTCTGCCATAACGGATTAGGGACCATTTATATTTGCCCTATATTTGCTCACTGCGTTCCTCACTCTTTAAAGCACTATGGGCTTTTTGATGCAGTATTGACTCCTTGAAACTCTATTGATGTCTATTTCTTTCAGGTAATAATCTACTGCCCTTTCGCTGGGATCGAGCAGACATTCCCCTGTTCTAAGTGGCTGGATGAGGATGAGGGTGATGGCCTAATTGAGAGAGAGATCTATGAAATGGTCTCACTGCGACAAAAAAGACAAAAGAGTGAGCAATCTTTTAGCTCTGAGGCAAGCTTTTAAGTCAAAAAAGAGTCATGAAATAATCTAACCAGAAAGTCTCTCTGAGCCTCAGAGCCTCAGAGAGACTAATTCATGTGTTAACCAGACTGTCCTTACAATGCTGTGGCCGAGATGATTGATGTCTGTTGTTTTCCTTGTTCTCCCGTTCATCAGAGTATCCATGGTCTCTGTGGATTTGGACGTCTGATCTTCCTGGCGCAGGCACAGATGCTTCTATTATACTACAGATCTATGGAGAGATGGGCAAGTCTGATGAGATGAAGTTGGACAACAAGACAGACAATTTTGAGCAGGGTCAGCTTGATAAATTTATGGTAATTAGTATTTTTTAGAGTCAAAATACTTTGTTTTGTTTTATTTCCTAAGTAACAGAAACCCACAAGTCTCATTTGATGGGTTGAATTTCTATTAGATTGAACTACCTGATCTTGGAAGGTTGAAAAAATTGAGAATATTTCATGAGAAGAGAAATCCATTTGCAGGATGGCATTTAAACCAGGTAAAAAAAAAATGCAATGTTTATGTGTATGTTTTAACTATTCCAAGAATTAGGCTTCTGGCCTGTGTGTAATTATTTATTTATGCCTCCAAAGGTGACACTTATGAAAACATTAACAAAAGAGAAATACACATTTCCCTGTAATCGCTGGCTGGATACAAGTGAAGATGACAACGAAGTGGTGAGGGAGCTCCCTGCAACCGGAGATCTTATCCAGGAGCCACTGGCAGGCAAGAGGCCAAGTCATTTTCAAGAGTGCCTTTACAGATCTTTAGTGTAAATGCTGTAATGACAAAATTGGTTTCAAAGCATTTGTACTACCACTAGATTGTCTTCAGCATATTATTTGATATTAATGTGTTCTATGTATTGCTGCTCTACAACAAAGCTCTTAATTCATTTGCAGTTATAAAATACAGAGTCACAGTCTACACTGGAACTGTCGGTGGAAGTGGGACAGATGCCACAGTCTTCTTATGCCTAATAGGAGATTTAGGAGACACAGGTGACCGCATCTTAGTGAACTGCAAGAATAATGTCAACAAGTTTGAGAAAGGAAATGTAAGTAGAATTGTCAATCCAATCCTCTGTGGAATGCAGACATAATATAGCTTTTGGCTTGGTTTGTGCCCTTGCACTTTAGACTTTGCATTTGTGTTCATTCACAGGGTGATGAGTTCATAATTGAGGCTGTGTCGATAGGGCAGGTACGCAGGGTACGGATTGGCCATGATGGGCGAGGTGGAGGCTGTGGCTGGTTCCTAGACAAAGTGGTGGTCAGAGAAGAAGGACAGGCTGAGTCTGAGGCTGTAGAGTTCCCATGTAATAGGTAAGTGATGTTTTTATTTATTTTTATTTTTGTTACTTGAAATGATAATGTCTCAGTTGCTCGTAGTACAGTATCTCTTTACCAATTCAGATGGCTTGACCGTAATGAGGATGATGGCCAGATTGTTCAAGAGTTAGTTCCATTTGCTGATGGACAAAAACTCTTTAGTAAGTTTCTCTTACTTCTGTATATTGTGAGTGTACTTAAAAGAGTCTATTAGATTACATAACTAGAATAACAGAGTTCAGATTTAAATGAATCTTATTAGAATGAAAGAATTGGGTGTCCTCAATAATACCACTGGAAGCAATTTGAGACCTTTGAGGCTAGAATGGTTATATACATGCCTTTGAAAATATTTAATAAGTTATACATAAAAGTATTAGTTAAAAGTATTAAAAAGTTGAAAATTTGAATCTGCTTTGACCTTATTGATGATCATGGTTATGGTTCAAATATAATAACAGAATTAACAGGTAGAACCTTAATTCCAAGGTCTCAAATTGTAGTCTTCTCATGAAGAGGTTGCCAGGGTCCCTGCCCTTCCTTCTGCTAAGTAAATTTCAGGGAGAATCTACAAGTTTGTGTAGCAGAATCTCACTTATGTAGTAAGTGGCAGTGAGAAGGGGCTAATGGCCATAGGAGGAGGCATCTGATACTGATGGTACTGCATGCAGTTAGGGTGCTACACTCAGTACCAGACATGCATCAAGCAAAACTTTCTGATCAGACATTTGATCAATCATACTGATTTTGTCTGTTCAGTGCATGAAATTTGCTTATCAACTTTGAAAGCTTTTGATTTTTAGACACCAGCTTTCATATTGAAGTAAAGACAGGCGACATCAACGGTGCCAGCTCAGACTCCAAGGTCTTTGTGAAGCTTTATGGTGAGAAAGGTGACACTAGTAAAATGATGCTGGTTGTTTCATCTAATGACCTGCAGAACTACTTTGAAACCGGCCGGGTTGATATCTTCACCATTGAGACTTTTGACATTGGACAAGTGCGTATGGCTTAATGGCTGTAACTTTCCTCTCTGATTTCTTATATGAGAAATGACTACTTTAAACTGTAAACTGATGTTGCTGAACTGTATCCAGATTAACCGTCTGCTGATTGGCCACACCAACGAAGGCATGAGGGCAGGCTGGTTTCTGGACAGCGTACAGATCAAGGTGCCCAACCAGGGTAAACACTACATGTTCCCCAGCCATCGTTGGCTCTCTGAAGATGAGGCTGATGGCAAGACTGAAGTGGAGCTCTACCCAAGTGAAATACTTGATATTGAAAAATGTACTCATTTCACACTGTATAATATGTGAAGACAATTCATTATATGTATATTTTTTATATATTTGTTTGTTCTTAATTAAAATTGTCTATAGAATTCTCTAGAATTCTTAATTAGAATTTCAGCTCTATCTCTCTTTTTCCACACAGTAATAAACTATGAGGTTACTGTGGTAACGGGTGATGTTTGGGCTGGAGGAACCAATGCCAGTGTTTTCATCCAAATATATGGAGAGGAAGGAAAAACAGACCTTATCACCTTGAAAAGCAGGTCAAACAACTTTGAAAGAGGAACCACTGAAATATTCAAGGTCATGACACATTTATGGTGTTTTACATACTTTAGTCATGCATTTACTTCTGCCTTTTGTCTAATTTGACATGAAATGTTTCATACCATTTCTGTTTGACAGCCTCTGATTTCCTATAAAAAGGTTTATACGGATTACTTGAAGACTCTTAAGGTGGCATTGGTCTGCTTAACATCCATAAGTAGTGCACCTACTATTTTTTTCAAGGAACACCAAAGAAAGATTATGTACTGGAAACCTATAGATAACTCTATTTATCCAGTACTAATTATTTCAGTACTATAACACATCTTACACAAACACTGACATCACAGGAGAATTTCTACACAGTTAATGACATTTTCAATTTATTAGAACATCAACACTGAGAGACTTTTTGGTTTTTGTTTGGAACAGATTGAAGCTAAAGACGTGGGAAATATCTTCAAAATCCGCATTGGCCATGATGGAACAGGAATTGGCTCTGGATGGTACTTAGAAAAGGTGGACTTGAAGTACTTGGTCATGGCCATGGTGAGGAAAGAGAAGAAAGAAGACAAGAAGAAAAACAAAAAGAAGAAAAAGAAGGAGGAAGAAGAGGATGAGGAGGGTGAGGAAGTGATGCAGGAAGTAGTGAAGACACTTACCTTTCCCTGTGATCGTTGGCTGGCTGAGGATGAGGAGGATGGGGAATTGATAGTGGAGCTTCTACCTGAGGACAATGAGGAGCTAGAAGGTAAAGAAATGCATCAAAACCTTTTATCATCATCTCAAATAGTATCTCTTTATTTGTTCATCTATACTCACAGGCTGCTTACTTTGTTGTACCGTAAATCAGCTTTACAGTGTATTAATGACTATCAAAACACCAATCACCATAAATAACCATTTGATCATATCTGCTCATAGAAAACACATATGAAGTCAGTGTCTTTACGGGGAACATGTGGGGTGCGGGAACCGATGCCAACGTTTACATCAATATCTATGGTGAGAATGGTGACACTGGGGAGCGTCCCCTGAAGAAATCTAACAACCTTAACAAATTTGAGCGTGGTCATGTGAGTAAGACTCTATTATCACTCTGAGACTGTCCTGTAACTCTAAGAAACCTGATATAGTCCCACCTGTTATTCAGAATAGATGCGCTGGTGTACGGTAGCTCTTAATGTTAGCTGATCATATATAATTTAAGGCATACCTTCATTGTTATGTCTGATGTAACACACCACACCATGGTCTTATATCTTTTGAAGTGTTGAAGGCAAAAAATGTTCATTTCGTTACGTAGGCAATTAACTCATTCTGCTAATTTTAATTTATTTTGATGATAATGATGGCCATTTGCAAGTCAGTTGCATCTGTATGTGTTACAGGAAGACATTTTCACAATAAAAGCAGTTGAACTGGGGCCTTTGAAGAAGCTAAGGATCCATCATGATAACAGCCATGCCAACTCAGCCTGGTACCTGGACCGAGTTGAGATTATAGATACAAAAGATGACACCACGTGAGTGTGCCTTTGATAAGAAATTTTGAAGACATGGGCTAATTCTAAGCTATTTTGCTATTTTAAGAAAAAAAATAATAAAATTCTATCCGTACTGCTAACTTTGATATATTAACCTTCATGAAAAGCATATACTGTTAAACATTTCAAAGCAAAGATGTTCAAATTGGATACTAATGCAGGTACTACTTCCCCTGTAACCGCTGGTTGGCTGTTGATGAGGATGATGGCCAGATTGTCAGAGAGCTGGTGCCTGTGGATGAGGCTTTCATGAAGAAGAATGAGGATGAGGAAGGGTTAGGAGCCACCTTAGGGCTGGAGCAGAAAGGTAAAGAAAAGTTTCATGACACTTTGTATGATCATGGATGGCTATTTTAACAAATATCTGCTTTCTGCACTTAGAGGAATGTTGTGTTTTATAAACTGTGCACAAAAAGATCCAAAGACACAAAGGCTCATTATTATTTTTCACAGCCATGTCAACAACATACACACTGAAGATTAAGACTGGGGAGAAGAAATATGCCGGAACAGATGCCAATGTGTTTGCAGTTCTTTATGGAGAGTATGATGATACAGGTTAAACACCATAAAGCAATAGAATTAGCAAAACCTTCAAAACAAAACTGTTTTTAAAAGCTTGCCACTGTCTTGGGAGCTTTGAGATGACATTCTCTGCTCTTACTTTTATGGATTTGATGCTTCATTCATTCTACAGGAATTATTAACCTGAAGGCCAGCAAAACTCACAAGAATAAGTTTGAACAAGGATTCATCGATGAGTTCATTGTGGAAGCTGTTAATCTTGGAGAGCTTAAAAGGATCAGAATTGGCCATGACAATGCTGGTAAGATTTTGGATAGTGTTTCTATCTAAAATGTTCGCTGAAGGAACCTGCTTAATTTCAACAGAATTTTGTTGAAAGTAAATGTCAAATGAATGCTAAACTAAGGCAGAGTTACAAAGCCTTCCAGCTTTGTGCCTCCTGGATGTAATCGACTGCTTCTAAAAAGCTGTTAGCAAAGACTAGCTGTCTGCGTCCTACCATTCATGTATGAATAGTGGCCAGTGGTGCTCCTAAAGACTACCCTTGTTCAGCAGTGTGTATCATAGCAGTCAAGTCCAACATGATCCTGATCTTGGGGAGAGAATGGCTTGTTGTATGAATAAGATTTGTTAAATAAGATAGGTGGTAATATAAGTCTACATATCAATGCCAACACATTAGTAAACATGATGTTAACACATTCCATTGCCTCTCATTCAGGGGGTTCAGGTTGGTTTTTGGATTGGGTGGAGATTAATGCACCTTCTCAGGGTCTGAAACTCTGTTTCCCATGTGGCCGCTGGCTGGATAAGGGAGAAGATGATGGGGCATTAGCAAGAGATTTGTACCCAGCTGAACTACAGACTGAGGTGTACACTCCATGTAAGGGATCGTCAATTTTACATTGTATATTCGCCTTCCTCAAGTTTTTATATCCCATATTCTTCTGGATATTTACTCTCGTGCAAAGCTCAGTTCAAACCTAAGTGTAAATCACAGTTAATTAATAAGAAACTTAATCTGTTCAACTCTCTAGGAAAGCAGGTCAGCAGGGTCTGACAATATAATGTAAAAAAAAGTGTATAAAGATGTATAAGTGATTTTTTTTTATATCAGATGTTCTACAATGTTGAGGCAATGATCGTTTTGTCTGTTCTATCTACAGTTGTGCCCTATGAGATTAAAACCTTTACTAGTGATATCTTTGGAGCAGGAACGGATGCAGATGTCTTCATTGTTCTCTATGGTGAAAATGGAGTCTGCACTCACCAAAAGTATCTCTGTGTGAATAAGAGAGAAAGGCGCATGTACTTTGAGAGGGGAGCAGAGAACATGTTCATTGTGGAAGTGAGCACAGTACATTCAATACTACTGCTAATTTAAAAAATGGCCTTTATTTACCTTTCCTCAGCTTTGGTGCGCATAATAAATTTATATTTTGTTAATGTGCAGCTGGAAGATGTAGGCGATGTAATTGAGAAGATTCGCATTGGACATGACAACAGAGGCATAAACCCTGGGTGGCATCTTGACCGAGTGGAGATTAGAAGGCTTTTAAGGAAAGGAAAGGTAGTAGATTTCTATGCCATTTTCTTTCTGGACAGTAATTTCCAGAAATATTTGCAATTTAGTTTGTATCCCTCTTAAGGGATCTGAGACTACCATATTCCCATGTGAGAGATGGTTGGCAAAGTCTGAAGATGATGGCGAGACAGTGAGAGAGCTGGTGCCCTCAGACATCATCATAGAGAGGCTTCTAAGAGATGGCACTCTGAAATGCACTGAGACTGAAGTGGAAGATGCATTGGAAAGTACGTTCCCCATTGAGCACTTATTTCTGACTAACTAAATGTTACATACTATGTAGTACACTATATGGCCAAAAGTATGTGGTCACCTGACCATCACACCCATATGTGGGCCCCAAACTTTTGCCACAAAGTTTGAAGCACAGAGTTGTCTAGAATATCTTTGTATGCTGTTGCATTAAGAATTCCCCTAAGGGAGCTAAGGAGCCCAAACATGTTCCAGCATGGCAATGCCACTGTGCAGTGCCCTGGGCCATGAAGAGATTGTTTGCTCTGGTTGGTGTGGAAGAACTTGAGTGGCCTGCGTAGAGCCCTGACCTCAACCCCACTGAACATGTTTGAATGTTTGGGACGAACTGTGTGCCAGGCCTATTTGTCTGACATCAGTACCCGACCTCACTAATGCTCTTGTGGCTAAATGGGTACAAATCCCACAAGCACATATGGGTATGATTGGTCAGGTGTCCACATACAATATATGTATATGTATATATACACACACACACACACACACACACACACACACACACATATATATATATATATATATATATGTGTGTATAAAGAAATGCTGTAGAGCAAAGATGCCTTCAAAAATAATGAAACTAAATGTTTCTGCATAAAAAAATACTACAAAGAGCAGTAAACAGTAATAAATGAAATAAAGTCAATATTTGGTGTGACGATCCTTTGCTTTGTTCAGTTTGTTCAGCATCTTGCAGAACCAGCCACAGTTCTTCTGGAGACTTTGTCTGTTGCACTCGCTTCTTATTTTTGCAGCAAAACCCAGCAGCCTTCATTATGTTTTTTGGTCTGAAAAGTGGTCTTTTATGTAATATGCTGCTTTCTTTACTGACATTTTTCTGTAACATTTCACAAACATTTTTCTGTAACATTTAATTTTGTGCTGGAAAGCTAATGTTTGGAAATGTAAAAAGTTTTTGTACTGAATCAATAATGTAGAAGTCATAAAATAAAAATCTATAACAAAGTTTGTACTAAAAAAAATTTTAAAAATAGGGTGCCTAAGGCTTTTGCACAGTACTATGTAATACTATATATAACTATATATAACTATATATATATATATATATATATATATACATGTATATATGTATACAATGTTATATGGTGACAGAATATTTGTCACCATATAGAGCTGAGTGCTGAATTAGCTTTTAGTAAAATTACTATGTCTACTTTAAATAAGAAATCAGTTATGTGTCAAAAGGTCATTTCTGATAAGTTTCCTGTTTTTTTCCCTCATATTCTTCAGCTCACACATATGAAGTGTCTGTAAGAACAGGTGATATGTATGGAGCAGGTACAGATGCCAATGTGTTCCTGACCATCTATGGAGAACTTGGAGACACAGGAGAACGCAAACTCAGCAAATCAGAGACCAACAAAAATAAGTTTAAGAGAGGAGCAGTATGTCTTTACTTGAACAATATTTCAAAAGCAATATTTCTCATGCCTGGTCCCTGAGAATTCTGCATCTGTTTTGTGTTTAACCACATCAAATACAAAAGATGTTTTCAGTGTTTATTATAACTCATATATACTATATTCACTTTTACACATCAGTTGTTTGCTGATTCTTCATTCTAGGTTGATAAATTCAGCATTGAGGCTGTGGACCTCGGGCAAGTTTTTAAGATCAAAATACGGCATGACAATTCTATGATAGGAGCGGACTGGTACCTAGAACAGGTGGAAATTGTGGATACAGACACAGAGGAAACCTCCATGTTCTTATGTGAAAGGTGGCTCTCAAAAAAGAAAGAAGATAAAAGGATTGAGAGAACATTTTATGTCAAGGTGAGAAAGTTTAAATGACTTCCTTCAAGTAGTTCTGGCATGCAGTTTTATGATTTTTAAGTATAATAAACTAAAGTAATTATTGTTTTTCGATACTGAATTATCTACCTGAGGTACTTGCCATTCTACCAGGGATATGAAGGTGAAAGGAATCCCCAGAATTCTAAGCCAAGCCTAGACAGCAACATGAACAAGAAGAAAAAGAAGAAAAAATCAGCAGCTGTAGAGGAGGGTGCTGGTAAGGTTTAATTTATATATTAATTTGCGGTAATTGTGTAGTAAAACTTAAAATAGTTGTTAAATGAATCTATATTGTGTTGACTCTAAACACTTGCATTATGACTGTATGCTATTAGGCAAGAGTAGTTCCACTGTGTCATCTGCATAATTATTTGTTATTTTCTAAACCACAGTGATCCCATATCACTTTACGGTGTCGACAGGATCGGACCGTGATGCTAGTACTACCAGTCGGGTCTTTGTGATCATCATAGGAGCAAATGATCTTGAAACAGACAGACTCTGGCTCGACCTTCCTGAAGGAAAGAAATGCTTTGCTGCTGAAACTATGGAACACTTTGAATGTTATGGGTTGGATGTAGGAGAAATCAAAAGAGTCGAGGCAAGACAAATGCACCACTGATGCAGATTGTACTTTAAATTCAGTGATATCAAATGCAATCATATGTTTGTTTGTTTTTTTTTTAAACAGTGCCAAGAGCTTCAGTCAGAAATTGTATTGCGATTGAAAGGCATTATTTATCTTCTTTACTACATGTTTTTTTCTTTCTGCAGTTAGGCCATAATGGTGCTACTCCAGAAAGCTGCTGGCTGGTGGAGGAGCTGGCCGTGGCAGTGCCTACCAAAGGCATCAAGTATATATTCCAGTGTAACTGCTGGCTTGCCAAGGATAGAGGGGATGGTCTCACATCAAGAATGTTCAATATACTTGATGCCATCACTATTAATATAATTCAAAAGGTCATATTATTATTATTATTATTATTATTATTATTATTATTACATAATTATAAATAAGTACATTATTGTGATACTTTGCTTTCTTGTTGTTTATACAATAATCACTAATGCTGCATAATGATGTATTCACATCTGTGGTGATTAGCTGGAAATTCTGTTTTTTAATGATACACAAATTTTTCTAGTGTTCTAGCATTGTGTGAACACAGCATGATAGTCTGTGATATAAATATACATAAATTATTCATTCATTCATCTTCAGTAAGCACTTTATACTGGTCAGGGTGGTGGTGAATTCAGGGTCTTTCAATGGGCTCCAGACTGGAATACACCCTGGATGGGTCTATAAATAAATAAATTAATATAACTTTGTTTGACTTTTGATCTTACTTGACCACTGATATCTAGGCACCCAAATCCTTAAACTTCTTTCTTCAGGTTATCTATGAGATTACAGTTGTTACAGGAGACGTCCAGTATGCAGGGACAGACACCAACATATTTATAACTGTATTTGGGGCCAATGGGAGCACAGAAGAGATTTTGTTACCAAAGAATGAGGACAGGTGACAGATATTTATTATTTGAGCTCTCATTCCCTCAAATAGCCTCAGATGAGCTAATCACAATATTACAAAACTTTTAAGATGGCATTCTACTGCTATTCACTTATCCTAGGTTTGAGAGAGATCAGAAGGACACTTTTAATTTGGAGATAGATGACATTGCTCCACTTAAAAAGCTGAGGGTTCGCATCGATGGGACAGGATGCCGACCTGATTGGTTCCTTGACAAGGTCAGTTTAAATATCAGACTGTCATTAATGAGTTGAGTGAGTCTTCATTGGTATTACTGGTTACAATTACACAGAAGCCAATTGTGTTTTATTGTTTGACAGTACAATGAGTCACCTGTTGGATACGGTAATCTGGTTGGAGAGAGCAGATGATAAACAGTGTTTGGGGTTTATGTTGCATTGTTGTCATTGTCTTCTTGTCATGTTACATGACCTAGATTATCATGCGAAACCCAATCACTGAGGAAGTGTCGGTTTTCACCTATGAGGACTGGCTATCCAAAACGAAAGGGCCAAAGAGGACAAAGGTCTGTGAGCTCCCTGCAGTGGTTGACGATGAGGAGATGGTGGAGAAAACCACCTATATCATTCAGGTTAAAACCAGTGACATTGCTGGTAGGTCACACATGCATGTTTGGCTATTTATTTATTTTTTTGTATGCAAAATGCATGTTGTTTGCATTATTGCATAAAAGATATTGATCTTTTCTGGGCAGTGATATAGTGGCATTTAAATCAACTTTAATCAACTAAAATCATAAATTTTATGTGACTACACTCTCTCTTCAGGTTATCCAACTAGAGTTGTTACAGGAGTCATGCATGCTGTCACCTTTTTTAATGGCTATGTAAGAATGAAATGAGATGAATCTACAATTTAAGCATATTGTAATAAGACAGAATTATATACATATATAATTTTCTAAGGTCTTATTAGATAATAACATGCAATTAATGTATGCAAATAGAAATGTGAACTCACTTGTCACAAGGAAAAATACACAAATGAATAAAAGATAACATTATACACATATTGTTTTCCAGGTGCAGGCACAGATGCTAACGTGTTCATGATTGTGTTTGGGGAGAATGGGGACACAGGCACTCTAGCACTGAAAGAATGCAGCAACAGGAACAAATTTGAGCGCAATCAGGTGGATGTGTTCCGCTTTTCAGACATCCTCAGCCTGGGAGAGCTTTCCAAGATCCGAGTATGGCATGATAATAAGGGTAAAAATAAATAAATAAATAAATAAAATAAAATTTTCACTCAGGCTAAGTCACTTCAGACTGATTACAACCTCTAACATAACACCATTCCAGTATCTATGCCCTTGGGCTAATGTTGTCAAAAGTCTGGTTCATTTTTCTCTTCTTGCCTTAAGGTGTTGCTCCTGGTTGGCACTTAGAAAACATTGATGTAAAAGATGAGTTCATGAGCCAAACCTTTCGATTCCCTTGTGACCGCTGGCTGGCCAAAAGTGAGGATGATGGCCAGATTATTCGGGAACTGGCCTGTGCCAACAATGATATCCTGGACCTCAGTGACAAGACCAGTATGACACAGGCTTTACATTTTTAAACTTTAGTTTCATATATTGATGTGATTTTGTATTCATGTGATAAGTGCAAGCAATTGTGCTTAATGGAAAACACTAAATATATTTAAATTTTTATGTTCATTCTAGAATATGATATTGACATTACTACAGCCAACTATGAAGGTGCAGGGACAAAGGAGAATGTGTGCATAGTGCTTGAGGGGAAAAGAGCACGTTCGAAGGAGTTTATGATGGAAAATTCTTCAAAGAAAAGGAGATTTGTGTGGTATGAACTTGCATAGCTAGCATAACCTAGAAGAGTGGTTCTCAAAGGGGGATCTGGGGTCTCTAACCAGTGGGTTATTTGAATTGAATGGGTTTAACCCAAAGATTAACTCAGCCTATAAATCAAAACAAGTCAACCTATAAATCATGTCACCTTAGTCCTAATGTTACCTGGAGGTGTACAGGAATAGAAAATTCTATGGCTCGAATAAATAGATAAAATATTACCTACATTATTCACATGTTTAAATACTGTTCATGAAATAAATCTCTTGGAATTTATTGTACAGTTTAAGGGGTCCCTGGCTACTAAAAGTTTGATAACCCGTAACCTAGAGAACCCACACATTGTGCCACTGACCATCTATCTATCTATCTATCTATCTATCTATCTAGCTATCTATCTATTTTCTGTATTCTGAGTTCCATCTTCACGTCATCTTCATGCCTTCATGTGGTACATAGTTTAGCATGCTATAAATTTATCATATTTATAAATAATGTAGTTTTTTTTCTTGATAATTTAGGGGTACAACTGACTCATTTGAGTTTTCCTCCAAACATCTGGGAGATATTGTTAGCATCTCTTTGGGCCATATAACAAAAGATAAAAAAGTGAAGAATGAGGCTTACTGGCATGTTGAGGAGGTGGTGGTGACAGAACAAGAGCTGGGGAACAAGTGAGCTTACTTTGTACAAGTGCAATATATTTTATTGTAATTTATATATCATTTACTTGTCCAGAAATAGCATTTATTTTTAATAGCATTTTTATGTACTTTTGTGTCCATCCCTCACACCTCTCCAGGTACTTTTTCCATTGTGATGCCCAGATCCTTCTCAGTACGAAGAAAGGCGAGTTTGTGACATTTGAGTGCATTAAGTGCGTTGAGAGCTTCGCCAGCAAAGTGCGCAGCTTGGTTCCCGTCAAATATGAGATTATTGTCATCACAGGTGATGTGAAGGGAGCTGGGACTGATGCCAATGTCTTCATTACCATCTATGGTGTGAACGGCGACTCAGGGAAGCATCCACTGAAGCAGAAATTTAGGAACCTGTTTGAGAGGGGCCGTACTGACCGCTTCATGTTGGAGATGCTGGACTTGGGTGATCTCCTGAGAGTAAAAGTGGAGCATGACAACACTGGCCAAGCACCAGGCTGGTACCTGGAGTGTGTAGAGATTACAAACACTGCCAACTGGGTTACCACAATCTTCGTTTGTGGAAAGTGGATGGATAAAACAAAAGCAGATGGAGAAATCGAAAGAGTTTTGTTCCCCAGATACTGACACTCGTACCTTTTTTATGAACTGGTTTTCCATTTTAATTTACATTTTTCATTAGTTTATTAATTTTTAGAAATGAATTTTTAAAATTTTAAAACTATTTAGTACTTTTTGAATAGCAATTTGAGCCAACATTTTATCTAAATGAAATAATGGATTCGATGTAAAAGAGCCATCTTAAAGCATTTTTTAAATTTTATTTGAAAAACACATACAAAAAGGTCATATACAAGACAAGAAATTAAAAAAGAAAGAACAGTTTGGGTTAAGCTATGCAACTTTTTGCATCATTAGTAATAAATACAGTACAAAATCCACCAAAAGTGAATCTAATTTTTTTCTTTTTTTACGCAATATACACTTAATCTAGTTATCGTACATGATGATCATCGAGCTATTGCTTAAATATTGTCAATACATATTTTTTCTACTCGACTATAAAATATTAATGTCAGAAAACATTGCGCAGTAACAGCAACAGCAGTGTCTTATACAAAGATAGCCACTTCCCTTTCACTGGCAGGTTATTCAATATTTTTTAACATCAGCAGCAGAAAAAACATCAGAAAGATTTATGGTAAAATATTTTTAACATATCTATCCATTCTCATACGTATATTAAAACCTGAGAAAGACATGCATTATAGAGCTTGTGCTTTAGGATCTACTGTTCTTTCTGTTTGCGAAACATAATACTATTGCTGTATGTCCAAAATCTTCTAGTGTGGTGGAGCAAGGAAAAAGACCTTAAGGCTGGTGGGACAAATCATGACAAGGCATGTTTTATATCATTTGTCAATCATATCAGGCGTCTGCAAATAAATAGGGAATTCCAATGTGTTTGTCAATTAAACCAAGAAACTATTTTCCCAGTAGGGTGTGTCAAAAGCCTGTTTGACACAATCATGATCAAGCAGGAGGGACTTCTGCCCTTTTTTGGCTGAATCTATTCTAAATTAATGTACCATGCCATGTTGTTTCAAAGTTGCACCTTTAAAAATATCAGTGCCTGGTCTAGCTGACAGCTAAATATATTTTATAGGAGGTTTTTTTGATATTTGCAATTTTGTCCATTTCTTCATCTAAAAATATCAAAAGAATAAATAATGGCCACATTACATTTAGTGATAGATACATCTTCAGACAGACATTTAGCTTCAGACCCTGTTACTAAGTATAAAAAAGATTAAGAAGTAAGGAAAAAATATGCAAACAGAAGGGTAAAAAAGACCGGTCTCTATGTAATAGAAATCCAGCTAATGTAAAGCATTTTGGACAAGTGGCTAATCACAGTACATCTCACTCTGCACTAAGCTGTGTTGTAATACTTAAAAAAAAAAAATGTTAGATACTAACCAAGTTAGAATTAAAATAAAAAGAGTATGGTGCACATTTTCCAAATGCCAGTGAGAGGGTAGCCAAGCTGAGAGTGCAAAATAGGAGATACATGCAAAACATTTCCAGTCTATAGCAGTTTGTCTACTAAATCACAGCTAAAGAATTCTTTGAAATCGCATTAATGGAATGTAACCAAATCCACAGCACCACACACTGACACGTTTCAGCAGACCCTTTAGAATTTTTTTCTTGTTTTGTTTCTCTTTTTCTCCTTTAAATAACAAATGCATGCAAAGCACTCCCATTAAAGTATGCACGATGAGGTATTTATACACGTTATGCCTATGTAAATAAATAAACTGATTCAATCGCTAAACTAAATTAAACTTAAATATGCACCCATAGTAGCTAAAGTTAGTAATAAATTATGATTGTTAAATACTTAAGGCATTTTTACTGCACAAAATCCTGTGTAAACTATTGAATGCTGCACACAGGAAATGAGAAAAGACTGCTCTGTACCTTCTGAAGGAAAATTTTCATTGAAGTCACAGAAGGAAGCTCAACAGACATTAACACTGCTCACACACAGAAAGGCCAGCAAGGGTTAGCTACACTAAACTCTCACTGAGACAGTCATGATAATAATAAAGCCAATTTAAGATGTAACGGAAACTGAAACTTCTCCAGTTCTTTGTTTCTCAAGTACAATTTACCACGATGTTTTAAATTGACTCTAATCCTGGGAAAGGCAAACAAAAACAAGCAAGTTGTAGTAATCAATGCATTACTGCATTGCAATGCATTTTTTTTTTTTTGTAAAATTTAGTGTCAGAAATGCTACTAAGCCATGAAGTCACATACATTTAAGCGAGGGTTCAAATAATTTAAGCAATACAAGTGGAGCTAATGACTAATGTTAGGCCACGCTACTATTTTTTGGATGGAGTATACTGTCAGGAGCAACCGCAGTGTACACGTTCAAAGAGACAGGTCACTGAGTGCAAATGCATAAGCAGGGACAAGAGAAACATTCACAATCACATCGAAGTCAGGCAACCTCATAATATAGTGCATTTACAAAAATAACAGCTAGCTACATTAAGACAACAATAAATATTATTCCAGCATTGCAGCTACTTATTTAAAATGGTGAGAAGCTGAAACAGCCCCACAACTAGGTTGGCATAATCATCAATATTAGGGAAAAAAAACATGAAGAACAGAATGGAAAGAATGAAATTAACTCAAAATTCAGTTTAGAAAAGTTATGTTTGGTATCTATAAAACAATGGCTTTTCTCCCTTTTCATCTCCCCCAGAAATGGCAGCAACAGTTTTCATGCACAATATGACTGCTTTCTTAGTTAGCTTCATACTCTACATATGCTGTACTTTCAAGCGATACCACACACTTACATTGCTAATGGAAACACTGAGAAGTAGGCTGTTGTTATTAGAATGTGTGCTTGTCCTACAGGCATTAAGGTATACATCTCACTCCTGGTTTCTTCAGTGACATGTTGAGAACACAGTGTCTTCAGAATTAGTAAGATATCTGTCATGCACAAACTGCCCATCTTTCCATTATGTTCCTGAAAACAAGCCTCAGCCTCTCATAGAACATGCATTTTGAGGATACTTTTCTAAGCATGGAGATTTCACAAGCACAAATACATACTGTCACAGCTTAAATCAAGCCTGGTCTTGCTGTCACCATGGTTACAGAAAGTATATTATATATCACTTCTGATAATTACAGTTAATAATTGTTAGTGTCATTTCATACCGTTGGATTACTTGACTTGTGAGAATAAAGTTTTCCTTACACGTTCCTTATTAGGATTTTGTTTTAAATCCATTTAACTTTTTAAATCTACTCATTACATTTCATACTAATTTACTATCTCCATTCACATATTGTTCCCACATAGTACTCATTTTGAATATTTTTGAGTTATTTAACTGCACTATAGAAGAATGCAGAACATCTGAAATACATGACTGACTACTACTACCATTTGGAAATTTGAAAGCTTCATAAAGTGTTATAATGCATTATGAAACATTGTGACAGAGGAAAAGCTTTAGGTTATCTGCAGTTGAGATCATCCAGGGGATGCACTTACTGTCCTAAACACACTGAATGTCCATGCAGGGGACTTTGATAGGAACCATCTTAATGACAGACTTTGCAAAAAGTTACACTGAAACCTGCCCTGGACACTCGCACAGATCTGAACATTCTTCTCCATGAATCCTCAGACTCCTTTCCATTTTTCTCACTTTGCTATTCACCTTTAATCCTACATGGATTAAAGAATCATGTTTCGAGTTGGCTCAGAAGGCAAGGTCAAAGGTGAGAGGTGATGGAGAGACAGACATTTGGCAAAGTACCCAAAAAGGGACAGGAAAAATGGCAGACCTTTCACCAATGCTACAGAAGACATCAGCTGTCTGGAGTCAGCTGGGTCTCAATGTCCACCCTGCAAATTGGACACTTCTTATTGGTTGCAAGCCACTGGTCAACACAAGCCTGATGGAAGAGGTGCATGCAGGGTAATCTCCTAATGGAAAATAAATATATATACATATGTCAGCTAAAACTGAAGAAGCAACAGGATCATTTATACATCAAAGTGTAGGCAGAAAATATACCCAAGTTGATTAATAAAACATTTGAAATTGCATTCTACCTCACATCTTCTCCATCCTCAAGCATCGACAGGCAGATTGTACACTTTTCATCTGTGTCCAGTTCATCTTCATCCATCCCTATTTTCAGCTCCAGTGGTCTTCTCTGTTACAGGAATACAAAAATATACATGAGGATGTCAACAATGAAAAGAAAAAAAAAAAAACAACAACAACACTGAGGCATGAGACATAGGCATATCACTATGACAATCCAGGGCATAGACACTCCTGTCAGGAATCATAGCATGCTTAATTGAATATGTGTTTAAGTACATAAATACAGCCTTGGCAAGAACTGAAAACAACACCAGAGGATCAGAGCACCAGTTACTGTTTGGGGAGGCATTCACCAAGACTCCAAGACCAGGATCAATTACTACAAAGTGCTGAATAAATTAATATTTGAAAGACCATCATTATACAGACTTAACAAGATGTTAAGAACCTTCATCAAGGTATCAGTGCCAATGTGACGATCAGGTGTGCTATAATTCTAGAAGATGCACTATTTTTAACGGCCACCGTCGGCCTGCCCCGTATATTTATGATATACATCATAAATATATGTATATTAAGACTGTCTCTTTCCTTCTGTTTTCCCTCCACTGCCACCTCTAATCCAAATTAGATTTGTGCTTTGGGTCATTATTGCGCTGGAAGGTGAAATTTTCCTTCATCTTCAGCTGTCTAACAGAGGCCTGCAGGTTTTGTGCCAAAATAGACTGGTATTTGGAGCTATCCATGATTCCCTCTATCTTGACTAGAGCCCCAGTCCCAGCTGAAGAAA
Organism: Pangasianodon hypophthalmus; assembly: GCF_027358585.1. Taxonomy (NCBI): domain Eukaryota; kingdom Metazoa; phylum Chordata; class Actinopteri; order Siluriformes; family Pangasiidae; genus Pangasianodon; species Pangasianodon hypophthalmus. The sequence goes on from NC_069717.1 coordinate 15,795,894, forward strand.
AGCAGTCTCACTGCATGTTGCTGCCACCACCATGCTTCACTGTGGAGATGGTGTTCTTTGGGGTGGGGTTCTTATCTTTCATAAGCTGTGATGTTTTTGCACCAAACATATCGTTTATAATTATGACCACCTTGGGCTCATCAGACCATAACACATTTTGCCACGTGGTTCGGGGTGATTTAGGTTTGGGCTTAGATTTGTTTTTTTTTTCGTGAGAAAGGGCTTCTACCTAGCCAACCTACCACATAGCCACATGTGGAGGGAGTGATCAGTACTTGCCAGATATTCCTGCAGCTCCTTTAATGTTGTTGTAGGTCTCTTGGCATCCTCTCTAATGAGATTCTTTTTGTCCTTTTGTCAATTTTGGACATACATCCTGTTCTTGGTAATGTCACCGTGGTGCTCAGTTTTCTCCACTAGTGGATGACGGCCTTCATGGCATGCCATGGTATGTCTAATGTTTTGAAAAAAATTTTATACCCCTCTCCTGATCGATACCTTTAGACAATGAGATACTGTAAATGCTTTGTAAGCTCTTTGCAGACTATGGCTTCAGCAGTCGGACAAAACCAAGAAAATGCTGATCTTTATTTGGGGTTAATCAGAATCACTTCATTGATAGCAGGTGTATGATAACTACTTTTGAACTTGAGTTTGAATGTGATTGGTTCATTCTGAGAACAGTCACATGCCCCTTTATAAATGGATGTGCACACCTGCAATTTAAACAGAGATATGCAGACTTTTTCTATTCACTGTATATTTGTTGGGATGTGGGAGGAAACCAGGGAGAACCCAGGGAGAACCCCTGCTGTGACACGGTGCTGCCTGCATGTATAAATGTAATGTATAAATGTAATGTATAATTTAATGTAATGTGTAAAGCTCAAAATGTTTTTCATTTTCAAAGTGAATCAGAATGTTGGATCAGGTCACAAACAGGTACAAGTAGTCCTACTGGTGATAGAAGCCCTTATCAGTGGAGCAAGAGTTTCTCCATGATGGTTCAAAGTGGCTCAAAGATATGGCATCATTGATTCAGAAGTCCAGAAGATGGTAATCCAAGGAGCAGCTAACATACTTTACCATACCCTCATACTCCCTAGTCTCTGGGAGGTCCAAATAAAAAATACCACCTACATGTAGGTAAAATTGGTGAACCATGATCCATGACAGCTTTTCTACATTCCCTGCATTTTGAGTGCTTATTCTAAAGCAAAACCCCATGGTTTCTTTCAGCTTGAGATACACAATCAACAACAGGTCTGTTTTGTGGCAGGATATACCCAACTCTATGGAGAATCAGTTCCTGGGTTGAACATATTACTGATAAATACAAGGCTACAGGAAGGAAAGTATGCCCAGCTATGAGGTTTACTCTTTGCCAGTAGATAATCAATGTAGAAAGCAGGAATGTTCAGTGGGTATTTTTGAAGCTTAAAAATTATAATTACCCTGATTATCTATGTGTTTGGAGAGATGCATTGTACCTGGAACATTTTGTGTGACTTTTTCACAGTATCACATATCATTATTTGTAAACTATTGTTCCTGGTTTGCTTATTAGGATATGAAGATATGACTCAGTTGAGCTCACCTTTTTGTATTTATGAGGAAATGTAAACCTCTCAATGGTGGTCTGCACAGCCCCTCGATTCACATTACCAAGCCTGTCTTCCAGCTGTAAGAGTTCCTGTAATTAAAAACATATGCATTTGTGAAGCTGTGCTTTTTACCATCTACACAAGAGATAGAAGTATTAATTAAGTATTAAATATTAATTAAGTATTAATTCACTAGTCCTATTTTGTCAACAACTTTTAACAAGTGAGGCCTTTTACTTAACTTAGCAATTTGTAAACGAGCTAATTCATTAATAATTACTTCTCCTGGTCAGAACAGGATTAGACACTACCTCATAGCTTTCCCTCACAGCGGTGGCATGGCGGGAGGGATTGAGGCCCTGCAGGGTCAATAGATGTAACTGTGGGTAGGGGTAGTTTCTGATCTCATGGACAACCTGTGAAAAACATCAGGCGATTAGCTGATCTGAATCAAGATCATTTCCAATGTATGTTGCTTGCTGTGGGATTAAGATCAATGTTCCTATGAGCCATAATAGTCTACCAAATTTAGATGTTACGGTGCCAATATGACATCAGTAACATACACTCATCGCCCACTTTATTAGGAACACCTGTACACCTGCACATTCATGTAGTAATCTAATCAGCCAATCATGTGGCAGCAGTGTAATGCAAAAAAATCATGCAGATAACATAACATAACTTTATTAGCTTCAGTATCAAATACATACATACAGTATCAAACATAAGAAAAAGTGGATTCTCTATGAGATCACTTTGATCGTGGCATGGATGTTGGAACCAGATGGGCTTGTTTGAGTATTTCATAACCTCCTGGGAATTTCACACACAGTAGTCTCTAGAGTTTACACAGAATCGTGCGAAAAACAACGTGATTTTTTACTAATCTTCAACTGTCCAGTTTGGGTGAGTCTGTGCCCATGATAGCCTCAGATTCTTGTTCTTGGCTAACAGGAGTGGAACCTGATGTGGTCTTCTGCTGTTGTAGCTAGGGCTAGGCGATATTGACCAAAAAAAAAAAAAAAAATCTCAATTTTTTTTCAACTTTATGAACGATTCTTAATTCTTAAACTCTTAATTACGGTTTCAATTTTTAAGTTAGAATTAGAATGGACTCTGGAAAATGTAGGTGTGCAAAAATAATAACAGCACCATCTATAGCAAATAGTGTAAACAATGGTTCTTTTAAATAAAGAATATTTAAAGAAAGGATATTAAAAATATATATATTGTTTGCATTATTTGCTATAGATGGCGCTGTTACTACTTTTGCACAACTTGGTGAACCCTTCGCTCTTGACAGAGTAAATGGAGACCATGTCTTTCATGACATGAAATGCCACCACAACTAAGTCAACTTGGGGTACTCTTCTCAAATCCGAGTTCCTTCTCTGTTTACGGAGTGACGTCAAATCAATGTGGCTGCACACAGCATCAAAAATAAAGAAAGCAAAACCTCTTACCTTTAAATGAGTTATACTGTACATACAAGTATTAGCTTTAGATTAATCAATGTACATGCATTCATTTGTTTAATCTAAAACACTGACCAAATAGTTCTCTGTTTGAGAAATAAAATATACATCACTCCGAGTTAGCTGCCTAGCTTGTTGCTTCCAAAATACGAACATGGTCAAAAAAGACATAATTCCAACCGGCAAATTACCACCTAGGATGTAATGCAGCATTATATTTTACATAAACTTGTTCATCTGACTTCTCAATCCTGTACCAATTCCATATCTCCACATCTCTGAAGTGACATTTGAACCTTTTATGTACAATGTATATGTACATGTATAAACATGTATAATCTCAGAACATTTTGAAAATCATGTTAAAACATTAATTCGAATGAACCAAATTAATTGTGAAAATCTGATGTCGTGCTTTCTGAGATGCTTTTCTTCTCATCACGGTTGTAAAGAGTCCTTATTTGAGTTACTATAGACTTCCTGTCAGCTCAAACCAGACTGGTCATTCTCCTCTGATCTCTCTCATCAACAAGGTGTTTCAGCCTGCAGACCCCCCGCTCACAGGATATTTTTTGTACCATTCTGTGTAAACTCTAGAGACTGTTGTGTGTGAAATTCCCAGGAGATCAGCAGTTCATGAAATAGTCAAACCAGCCCTTCTGGTACTAACATCCATGTCACAAAGTCACAGAGATCACACTTTTTCTTCATTCTGATGTTTGATGTGAAAATGAACTGAAGCTCTTGACCTGTATCTGCATCATTTTTTACGCTGCGTTGCTGCCACATGATTGGCTGATTAGATAACTGCATGAATGTGCCAGTGTTCCTAATAAAGTGGATGGTGGTGAGTGTATGTTCTTCTCAGTATGGAATAACACATAACCTAAAGTATAAACTTCAGTGACAATGGGTTGGCAACTAACAACAGGCAACTTCCATAATCTATCCATAAACTGATGTTATTTTACTGTAAAGAATACATGTCGAAGACATACCACTTGTGCTGAGGATGCATTTCTGGGAAAGTGGTGCAGCCTTGGAGAGGCCAGGTAGTGCTGATAGTGCTGCGGGAGCTGAGGAACATGGTAATGCGAATGAGGTAGACCAGGGTCCACACTCAAGTCCCTGAGAAAGAAGACCGTGCAAGCATGGGTTCACAGATATTCACCTTTTGCACGAACGTCTTGTTAACTCTAATGTAAGTTTCCATTGAGATTTACTTGAAGTTTGCTGTTTAGTCTAGATGTACTTTACAATTCAATAAAATAAATATTGAAATAAATAATTACTAGAGAAACAACTCTGTGTTGAAACATCTCTGCTTACTGTTGGTGTGCTGTTGTACGTAACATAGCTATTAATACTCATGAGCTACAATAACTTACTAAGGACAGCAATTACAATAAACTCTGACTCTTTGAAGCAGCCAAAGCTTGTTTTAAAAATGAGCATTGTTAACATTACCAGTCTGTTCCTTCAGCAAGATAGCGCGGCTGCTGCGGCACAGGTGGAGGGGGAGGAACATGTATGGAGGGGGTGTATTCATAGGGGGCACGGATCGTCTGGGGATGGTGTGCTGTTCTCTCTTGGGCATGTCTGCTTGAAAGAACGAAGGTTTGATATAAGCTAATCAAGACATACCTGGTTTTGTCATCTTAGGGTGTTTTCTGTCAGTATTTTATGACATTCAAATAATACATAATATGTGTCAGAGTATGGATTTGCCATTGTCTGACCTGGGCTGTGGAAGGAACCTCCTGTGCTGTGCCTCCAGGATCTGCTGCTGAATGAGGTATTGCTGGTGTAAAGCCTGAGGTAGGAAGGGGGGGCCTTGGATGTCCTGGAACTGTGGTGCTGGTATGTGGCCGAGGGGAGGATGCAACGGGGCAGCTGGCTGGTGCGTTGGGCCAAGGTGCGGGTTCATGCCCGCCTGAGATTGTCCTGGATGGGGCATTGGGAAGTCAACAGGGATCTGGGCTTGGGGCCCTACTTGGAAATGCCGGCAAGAGGTAGCATGGCTATGCTGATGCCTGTTAAACTGAGATCCTGCAAGAACAATGACACCACATCAACTAATGTTGGGCAAATATACACTGGTTTTTTAATTAATGTACAACTCTTGTTGATCACCTCTCCTAAGCTCCCCAAACTTCTCTGCACTTCTGAAGAATGCAGAGTGAAGTTTGAGTGTTTTGTACAGATTTACTGGCTTGTCATACTACCAGGGCATCTCGGTGGTAGTCAGCAGCAGTGTGTAGTTTCATTTTGGTTCTCATGGTCACTTCTCACCTCTCAGCAGCTGACACTTCAACGACAGATGCGAGCAAGTCTACTTTTATTCACTGACTATTCCAAGCAGCTAGCTGAGCCTCTCAGAGGGAGTTCCTTGGCCACACCTGCTGTCTCAAAGACCCTGGAAAATCTATGAGCTTTGGCTCAAATGAAGGATTCACTAAGTGACTTGTATAGTTGTCCTGGCAAAGCATGCAGGAAAATACCACAGCAAAAAAATGGTCTCATTACATATGTACACAAGAAATAAAACAGTGAGCATGATTTAATGATTTGTTCTAAGTGCATGTGGGGGAAAAAAAAAATTCTTAAATGAACGGACATGAAATTAAAAAGTAACAATCATGGACCTAGACAAAACATGTGGCTGAACATTTCTAGGCATCTTCCATAATGATGTAAAGAGGATGAATGTCATATGAAAAATATGTCTACACTTAAGTACAAAAGCATGAGAACCTCAAAAAGTAAAACAGCAATTGGCAAGCTATGGAACATCTGTTTTCCCCCAGCTTAATAACGAGCTTCCTGTGCACTCAAAAGGATTTTCAATTCCCTGCATATTTGTGAAAATCTAGGTCTTTTCAGCACTATATGCCATGTTTTTTGTTCACTGAAAATGCCCTCCCTTGGTTCTTCACTGGCTCGTTGGGATTTTACAACCAGTCATTATTTCTGCTTTGTACCATCTGTGAACACACCTGGATTAGGTAACCTAAGCATATAAACTTAGGATGAGCAGTTTGGTTAAAATTTTAATCAAACTGCTCATTCCAAGTAATGAGATTTTGACTCCAAATTAGGTACTTTAAGTCTGAAACACCATGGGTTTATTGCTTTTGCTTCTGTTGGGTCAAAGCCAATATATGAGGTGGTTAAAAAAAATCTATTCACAACCTGAATAACTGAAACCTGGTTGTATTATAAAGATTTTATCCTATGTTCAATAAAAGCGCTAAATAAAATTAGGTCCTTAGTAAACGAAATAAATTCTTTATTTAAAAATCCGAGACCCGAGTTTGTTTTATATTTATTACAAGTGCGAAGAAATCCCCCCCACTGCCAAAATGTCTTCCAGGTGTTAGTGGAAGAAAGAATAATTAATCACAATGATGGGATGTTTAGATACCTCCACACACCACAGCATAGGAACATGTACATTGTGTCAGGATCACTGACTAAAAAAAAAGACTTAAAGGTGCAGTTTTAAATGTTCATAACCAATACCATTTTAAAGTTCTAAGGTTTGCAGTTTCCAAAAAAAATCTATGCACAATACAATGCAAAGCACTAGTGAATTAATTTCCTAATATCTTTGAAACACTGTAACAATGTCCAGTCTAAAGGACTGGGTTCCCACTGCACCTTCAAGTACCTAAATAATCAACATAAATGGCCACATATAAACTCATTGAGCTCTCATGATGAAGAAAGCAAGTAATCTATCTTTGTCACAGCAGGAGGGAGGAGGTGAGGAGGGGGCAATAAATGGAAATCAGCAAGAAGCACACTGGAGGTTAGGAAAAATACTATATTCTTTATTGAAAAATATTAGTATAGGTGGATTTGTGTCATAATAATAATAATAATACCATGCAACAAATAAAACAACATTGACCAAAGGCAAGGCCCACCATGCTCCGTACAGGGTTAAACAGAACAAAAGCGGCATCCAATGAGCAGATGTGTTGGCTATAGCACATTACAGTACAGCAGGGTACATCTTTTCTACAGAAAGATTACATTGGAGTCTAATCAATGTTGAATAAAAATAATATGAATAATGTGATTCATGCATTGAAGTCTATTACCAGAACAAAAGGTAGAGAAACCACAACCAAACAATAGACATTTTCACTCTAATAGAGGATATTTGTAGCAGTGCAGGAAATTAAACATCCCTGTGAAATGGATAGCATTTTGGAATTTGTTAGTGCAGAGATCAAGTCAAGTGCTTAATTAATTAGCATAATTTTTTTACGCTGTGTGTATTGATAAGCCTTATTTAGGCAGTTGTTAAAGCCATGTGGCACATGTCTGGGTGATCAACACAGGTGCAGTGTAACATATTTGTGCGGCCTTTATATTACATAGCATGCTTTATTTCTTGCTCATTAGAGACTTATTTAATGCCATATCTCTTCTTCAGGTTCCCAGCCCTGGTCCTGGAGTACCCGTGTCCTGCACATTTGTGTGTTTTCCCTGCTCGAACACACCCACTTCAACTCAGGAAGGGTTCTTGTTTACCAGATTAGTTGAATCAGGTATGTTGGGAGCAGAGAAAACACTAAAATGTGCAGGACAGGAGGTACTCCAGGACCAAGGTTAGGAACCTGTGATACAGGGAGTAAAATAATTATAAATATGCCCGAATCCAATAAATAAATAAATAAAGCCAACACATTGGATGGGTACAATGCACCTTTGCTTGTACGAAGGCATGATGCTTTCTTCGTTTAAGAAATATGAACTGCAAAATGCATCCACTTTACAGGAATTTACACATGTTGACTACCAAGGCTGGAAGGGATGTACATGAGTCAACTTCTCTAATGCTACTGTATACGGGTTAACTATGTCAACTTAACATAGAGAAACACATTTTAGCTCAATGTTATTTTTTTTTAGTCTTTAACATAAGGGAGCACTGTTCTTGGGTGTTCAAATACCAATGTCGTCTTCGGATGGAAAGAGGAAATGAAGAAGGGGGATCACAAAACAGCTAAATGCAGAGAACAGGCAGAGGCCACACCACACAGCAGCAGATGATCATTAGCTACACAATGGAGGGGGGACGACAAAGATCGGATAATGCAGAATGTAGAGCCAGCCTCGATACTATGAGACAGGAAATAAGAAACAGAAATAAAAGCACAATGAAATCGTTGATGCCACTCCATGGAGAAAAAAAAAAATCAGTGCCACGCTAGCTTAGTTAACCAGCTAGCTACATTCGCTCAGCTAGCTAGTCAGTCGGGCAGCTAGTAGACGATGTGAGCAAGCTAAGCATAGTTAGCTAGACAGCTAATTAGCGGATGTCTCACCCTGTGAGACCCGTGCTCAAATGCAAGCATAGGAATAAATATGGAATTAGCGGCCAATAACCAAGTGCCACTGTTCTTTGTACACTTCGTGGAAGATAACGTCTGTAGTATTTGCTGCAAATAAATAACTGATCAGCTAGTTACTCGCTAGCTGAATTAGCGGCCATCACAAAGAATTGCAGCTTGAATGCTGATCCCCCAAACACAAGGTTCACATTTTAACTAGCCGCTTATGGTAAAGGATCTCATAAAATACAGTTAATATTTGTATGTTTGCACAAATGGATTGCCGTGTAAAATAAGAGACATGATCAGCTACACCAAATTGCCGCACATTAATCAAATGCCTTGGCTACTGTTTCAGGCCTTTATTGTCTATTAGCGGCTCTAGCTAACTCGCTAGCCGCGCACGGCTATTAACGCCTGGGGGAAATTGGAGACCACTGAAATACACACAAAACATACAGTTACTAAAAACAAAACAATACCCCCAATTTACGATATCTGCCTCGCTAGACGAGCAAATATGTTTTCCAAAACATTCAGCTGCTAGCTGGCTAGCTAACAGATTAGCTTGCCCTAAAACAGAAATCGGTCATGCAACGATCATTTGAAATCCTCCCTTGTCGCTTCGCTTGCTTACTAGCCAGCAAGGAGGGCAAACAGCCACGACGAATTTGTTTATCGCTAGCTTACATCCTGAGCGGAATTACCACCAAGGTCGACGTATGATTTATCTAGGGAAGTGGTCGTAGCTAGCTATGTTAGCAAGCAAGTGGTATTTTTGGAAGATTTCGTACACAGCTAATGTTAATGGCTTAAGACAAGTAAATGTAATAAATACCTCTATTTCTTACTGAGCCGAAAACGGGTAGAACCAGGTATCCAACGTGTACTAACACCATCTTTGAATTCTTCTGATCGTTTAACAGTCTTTAAATAGATGGCTCAAAATACTCGAGTAGAAATAAAAAGTAGCTAGCGTTACATTCAAGGCAGAGCGCGCAGTTGCCTTGAGGACAAAGACGGAGAGCAGCGGACTGCTGCTGTATGATCAACACAAAGCTGGACATGAACAGGGTGTTGCTGTATGTCACCGCCAGATGGCGCCACTGAGCAGAAAAAAAAACACGTCTACGCTCAGCACCGCATGCATCACTATTCTGCTTATTGTTAAAATATTATGTAAAAATTGTCAAGAGGACGAGATAAACTGTTCGTAGCATGGATTCCACAAGGTGTTGGACACATTCCTTTGAGATTTTGGTCCATGTTAACATGAAAGCATCACATAATTGCTGCAGATTTGTCAGCTGCACATGTTGCAAAGCTCGCATTCTACCACATCCAGAAAGTGCTAACTGTGATTCAGAGCTGGTGACTGGGGAGGTCATTGAAGTACACTTACATATTTTTGTTGTCATGTTCATAGAACCAAGTTAATTGCAACTTGTGCTGGTGACATGGAGCATTATCATGTTGGAATTAGGCAATATACACCAATCGGCCATAACATTAAAACCTCTGAGAGGTGAAGTGAATAACATTGATTATCTCATTACAATGGCACCTATCAAGGGGTTGATGTGCTGGAAGCAGGAAAAATGGGCAAGCATAAGGATCTGAGCGACTTTAACAAGGGCCAAATTGTGATGGCTAGACGACTGGGTCAGTGTGGGGTGTTCCTGGTATGCAGTGGTTAGATGGCACCAGGGTGCACTGTGGGAAGAAGGCAAGCCGGTGGAGGCAGTGTGATGCTCTGGGCAATGTTCTGCTGGGAAACCTTGGGTCCTGGCATTCATGTGGATGTTACTTTGACACATACCACCATCCTAGACATTGTTGCAGTCTAACTGAGCATCTGTGGGATGTGCTGGACAAACAAGTCTGAACCATGGAGGCCCCACCTCACAACTTACAGGACTTAAAGGATCTGCTGCTAACGTCTTGGTGCCAGATATCACGGCAAACCTTCAGAGGTCTTGTGGAGTCCATGCCTCAATGGGTCAGAGCTGTTTTAGTGGCACAATATTAGGCAGGTGGTTTTAATGTCATGGCTGATCGGTTATATATATATATATATATATATATATATATGTATATATATATATATATATATATATACAGTCAGGTCCATAAATATTGGGACAGTGACACAGTTTTGGTAATTTTGCCTCTGTACACCACCACAGTGGATTTGAAAAGAAGTGACTGAAGCGTAGACTTTCAGCTTTAATTCAAGGGGTTTAACAAAAATATTGCATTAACCGTTTAGGAATTACAGCCATTTTTTACAGAGTTCCTCCATTTTCACAGGCTCAAAAGTAATGGGACAAACTAATATAATCATAAATATTAGGATTATTTTTATTACTTGGAGGTAAATCCTTTGCAGTCAATGACTACCTGAAGTCTGGACCCCATGGACATCACCAAATGCTGAGTTTCCTCCCTTGAGATGATTTGCCAAGTCTTCTGCAGCCATCTTCAGTTGCTGCTTGTTTGTGGGTCATTCTGCCTTCAGATTTGTCTTCAGTAAGTGAAAAGCAGCTCAGTTGGGTTGAGGTCAGGTGACTGACTCGGCCATTTAAGAACATTTAATTTCCAAGCTCTTGGGCTGCTTTTACAGTATGTTTTGGGTTGTTATCCATCTGTACTGTGAAGCGCTGTCCTATCAGTTTTGCAGCATTTGACTGAATCTGAGCAGAAAGTATAGCTCTGTACACTTCAGAATTCATCCTGCTACTTCTATCAACAGTCACATTATCAATAAACCCCAGTGACCCAGTTCCATTGGCAGCCAAACATGCCCATGCCATAACACTGCCTCCACATGTTTGACGGATGATGTGGTATGCTTTGGATCATGAGCCCTTCCTTTCCTTCTTCATACTTTTCTCTTCCCATCATTCTTGTACAAGTTAATCTTGCATCAGAACTGGTCAGGCTTTTTTAAGAGGTTTTTTAGCAAAGTCTAATCTGGCCTTTGTGTTCTTGAGTGATACCAGCGGTTTGCATCTTGAGGTAAACCGTCTGTATTTACATTCATGAAGGTGGCTCTTGATTGTAGACTTTGACAATGATAGGCCTACCTCCTCCAGAGTGTTCCTGACTTGGCTAGATGTTGTGAAGGGGTTGTTCTTCAATAAGAAAAGAATTCTGCAATCATCCACTTTAGTTGTTTTCTGTGGTCTCCCATGCCTTTTGGTGTTGCTGAGCTCGCCAGTGCATTCCTTCTTTTTAAGAATGTACCAAATTGTTGATTTGGCCCTCCTAAAGTTTCTGCTATCTCTCTGATAGGTCTGTTTTGGTTTTTCAGCCTAATGATGGCCTCCTTCACTTGCATCAACACCTCTTTGGACGGCATATTGAGAGTTCCCATGAACAGCTACCAAATGCAAATTCAACACTTGGAATCAGCTCCAGACCTTTTATCTCCTTAATTTATCATGATATAAGGAGGAAACAGGCCACAGCTGGCCATGAAACTGCTTATCAGTCAATTGTCCCATTACTTTTGAGCCTGTGAAAATGGAGGAACTCTGTAAAAAATGGCTGTAATTCCTAAATGGTTAATGCAATATTTTTGTTAAACCCCTTGAATTAAAGCTGAAAGTCTACGCTTCAGTCACATCTTGACAGCTTCATTTCAAATCCACTGTGGTGGTGTACGGAGGCAAAATTACCAAAACTGTGTCACTGTCCCAATATTTATGGACCTGACTGTATGTGTGTATATATATATATATATATATATATATATATATATATATATATATATATATATATATATATATATATAACCGTTCAGCTATAAGACAGGTTGCTGTTGATGCCAAATTTTGTCCCTCCTATCTGCATTGTTGCAGAATTTAGATCAGGCAATGTCTTTTCCAGTCTTCAACTGTCCAACTGTTTTGGTAAGCCTGTGCCCACTGTAGCCTCAGATTCTTGTTCTTGGCTTACAGGAGTGGAACCCGATGCAGTCTTCTGCTGTTGTAGCCCATGCACCCCCAAGTTCGACATGTTATGTCTTCTGAAATGCTTTTCTGCTGTGTGAATATGTGGTTTTATAGGGGGTGCAATTGGTGCATATGCACCTCCAAGCTGTTGGGATTACAAGTCATTGCTTCATTCATCTTGACCACACCACATACAAGTTACATGGTGACTACATGATGTACTTTTATTTTATTCTAAAATACTATTGTCAACAGCTATCTCTCTCTGGAAACTTCTTGCCAAGTTCACACTGGTTTGACACTGGTTCCATGTGACAGGCAACCTTGGCATTATTGGGTGTTCATAGAGCCACAGTTACATATGTAACTAGCATTATATTTCATCCCTCCTAACCTCCAGGGGTGGTACCAAGATGTCATGAGGAGCCAACTCAGCATAAGACTGACTGGCAGGGTGCTCGCATATGACTGACACACTCACGCCACTGGGAGGGGCGATGTTGGTCTTATAGAATCTAGAAAAGGAGATCCTGGAGTGGCATGTCTCTGAGTACTGCCCATGTGGAAGTACTTACAGTGGCTTGATCACTCCCAGTCTTATTGCTGGGTGAGGTCCAAGGCTGGACTCTTGTGACAAGTTTATGAGAACCTAGTGAGACACCATCCATAGTGCTGCAATATGCAGCAATAGCTGCTACATATACTTTCAATGTAGCTGGAGATTTTCCGTTGTCTAGCAGTTCCTGCAGAAAGGTTAGTACTTTAGGTACTAGACAGTGCACTGCATTCATATGATGGAGTGCACACCATCCACTAAACACTCATTCACACCATTCATTTCCATTTGAAAGGTACAAGGCCCATGTACTGGGGGATCCCTCCCTGTGCTTCCCTCTGAGAGGCCATACAAATAGCTGCAGGTACCCTGCCTGAGGCTACTTAAGTCAGATTTGCATCAAACACAGCAGGTCTTTGTGAGACATGAGTCCTCATTTCACAGTTGCTTGTTTGGAATGCAAGTGGCAGCTAGGCTACAGCTCTGGTTTTGAGTAGTAGTTATACTATGAGCCATTTCAATATTATTTGCAAGTTCATGCAGGCCAGAACATAAAACAAGGTAGCGGGCCTTGGGTTTGATATGTGTGCTGTAGGCTGAACTTTCTGAAAGTTCCTTACCTCCAGCAGCCCTAATGGGACTACTGTTACAGCTACGGTTAACAACCCAAGCATCCTTAGCAGGAGCCAGAACTGCATGTATGTACATGCTTTTCAAGCAAAATAATGTCCGTCACACATTGGGATGACAGTGTGACAGTGACAATCTTCATTCTAGATTAATCTAGCTTCACACCGATGAATTGTGTGGTCTTTTTCAGTAATAATGAGCTTTTCGTCCAGTTCCCCACAAGCAGCAATGTGTGTGTGAGAGTGAACATGTCTTGGGTAGCCTACTTGTTGGTGGGGGCATAAACAAGCTAATTTTCCAGGTATGGCATTATCCTTATGCATCACGCCATCAGAGGAGATAAGGCTGCCTACATGCCTCTTGTGAATATCCTTGGTGCTAGAGAGAAGCCGAAGGGTGGAACTTTGAATTGGAATGCCTGTCCTTGGAAGGAGCAATGGGGACATGGGGAAAATAATCATGGTGCAGGTCCACTGTTGTGAACCAATCCTGAGGCTGCATGGCAGAAACAACATTCAATAGTGTCAACATATGGAATGGCAGGATCTTTAGAAAATAGTTAAATTCTGTCAAATCTAGAATCTGACCAAATCCTCTGTTGTTTTTCTGAATTAAGATGTGTAGAACCCCTTGTTCTGGACAGTGGGGTCTACCATCTTGATATAGTTTTTGTCCAACAGGTAAAAGAACCTCTTAGAAGAGAGCAGAAACTTTGATTGGATCTGAAATCAACGAGACCCTGAGACCTGAAAAGGCTAGGGGCCCCTAGTGGAAATGAAGTTTGTATCACTGTGATGTTGTCAGGACCCACTGGGCCAATGTAGTTGCTACCCAGTGAGCAAAGTTTTCAATTGTAAAACATCCCAGCAGCCCCTGTCCATCATGGATGGGCTCCACGAGATTCTTTAGCAGTGCTGGAGGTCTGAGTTCTAGAGGTCTGATCATTTACTGCACACATCTGGCAGCACAGACTGTGCTAAATATACACTATATGGTCAAAAATATGTTGACACTTTACCAATCACATCCGTGTGCTTTTGAGCATCCCATTAAAGATTTAGTTCTCTCTTTACTCTTGTAACACTCTCCAGTCATTTGGGAAGGCTTTCCACTAGATTTTGGAACATGGCTGTGGGGATTTGCCCATTCAGTCACAAAAGCATTCATGAGGTCAGGCACTGATGTCAGGTGAGAACACCTGGGGCACAGTCAGTGTTCTAGTTCAACCCAAAAGTGTACAGTGGGGATGAGATCAGGGCTCGACAATGGCTTTATGTACCTTGTATTGTGCACAGAGGCATTGTCATGCTGAAACAGTTTTGGGCTAGGCCCTGTAGTTCCAGTGAAGGAAAATCTTAATGCTACAGCATACATAGATATTCTAGAGAGTTGTGTGCTTCTAACATTGCAGCAACATTTTGGGGAAGGTCCACATGTGGGTATGATAGTCAGGTGTCAACATACTTTTAGCCACATAGTATATCTGGCACCAGACCAAAACTGGATTAGCAGAAAGCCTCTCTGCATCCTGGCCTAAGTGTCACACTGCCAGAAGTGCAGTTTCAATCAGTTCCACCACAGAAGGTTCAATTGCTGCTGACTGATCAACCAAGCAACCGATCTATTGCAAGCCACAAAAGTTGCCTGTACATGCTCTTCAAAGAGACACCAAGGGCTCTTTCTCAGCTTCTTATTTGGCTTATCATCCATCATTGTCCATAAACGCTTATGGCAGACCTTTTATGCTGTGGAGTTTGGGTCAGATTTGACCAAAAATTTGCATCTAAATCTGCCAAAAAACATGCAATGTTGGCATTAGCATCACTGTGCATTCTACATATGACCCACGAAACCCACCCAGAAATGATCGTGAGTGAATACACAAGTCTGCTACTTCTCCAGGTAGCAGAGGATGTGGATACTGAATGGTTTGATGAGTGAAAGCAAAAAAGTAAAATAAAATAAAATTTAAAAAACAGCTCATCAGAGAAAATATAGGACGTGAAGAGAACTTGGCTCCAATCTCAGTCTTCTTCCAGTTATTGAATCAGATTGGTTAAATATTCACACAAACAAGTTGATAGGAATCTATCACCAATTTTGGAGGGCAGGTAGGCAGGGCATCTGTAGCTCTGACCGTATTCACAACCTGTTATGCAGATAGCGCCAAACCATTCAAAAAGGTCCTACATGTGCACAAGGCAAGAAGAATAAAAGGGACAGATAGCTATTGACAGTGGTATTTTATAGGGTTAGGGTTAAAATACTACGTCATACGGTTACTACATGACTTTTCAACCCCTGTGCATATACACACAAGAAGGTATCCAGATGTTTAAACAGTGCCCCTGGCTGTTATGAGGAGCTGCAGGGCCCCATGCAGCCACAAATTCACATACTCATTCACACCTAGGGGCAATTTAGAGTAGCCAATCCACCTACTAGCATAGGTTTTTTGGGAGGTGAGAGGAAACTGAGAATCACAAGGATCACAAGGAGATCATGCACAGAACACAGGATCAGTGGAGAGATCAGGAGAACTATTACCTGCACCAGCAATATTTTCTAAATAAAAAAAATTCCCTGTGGGTCTCTCTCATTTGTGTTTTCATTCAATGACAAATTAATTTAATTAATACTTTCAAAGTATACAAATAAAGTGAAAAATAATCAGAAACTTTTTTATGGAAAAAAAAAGAAAAAGAAAAACTCTATCTATCTAGAGTCTAAAAGACTCTATCAGTCTATCTTGACTTAGCAATATTTTCCCACTGTTTCTTTCAAAAACATTCTAGAGCCGACAAATTGTGAGGCCATCTCCTGTGCACAGCTCACTTCAGGTCACCCCACAGATTTTTAGTTGGATTCAGGTCAGGGTTCTGGCTAGGCCATTAACATTCATTGATCTTCTTTTGGTATTGACATTCCTTTGTTGACTTAAATGTATGTCACTGTTGTGCTGAAAGGTGAAATTCCTTTTGATCTTCAGATTACTAGCAGATGCCTGAATGTTTTGCATTAAAATCGACTGGTATTTGTAGCTATTCATGATTCCCTCCACCTTGATAAAAGCCCCAGTTCTGGCTGAATAAAAGCAGCCGCAAAGCATGATGCTGCCACCACCATGCTTCACCATAGTTATGGTGTTCTTTTGGTGATGTGCTTTTTTTGTGGCAAACATATCTTTTGGAATTATGGAATTATTATACCTTTTGGAATTGTTCTCATCAGACCATAACACATTTTGCCCCATGGGTTATGGGTGATTTAGTTGAGCTTGGATGTTTTTTGTGAGAAAGGGCTTCTGTCTAGCCACCCTACCCCATAGCCCAGACATGTGAAGAATATGAGAGATTTTTGTCACATGCAGAGAGTAATCAGTACTTGTCAGATATTCCTGCAGCTCCTTTAATGTTGGCGTAGGTCTCTTGGCAGCCTGGTAGGTTTTTTCTTGTTCTTTCGTAAATTTTGGAGAGATCTCCTGTTCTTGGTAATGTCACTGTGGTGCTCTATTTTCTCCACTTGTTGATGATGGCCTTCATAGTGTTCCATGGTACATCTAATGTTTTGGAAATTCTTTTATACCCCTCTCCTGATCGATACCTTTTGACAAGTGAGATACCATGTATGCGTTGTAAACCATTTTGAGGTCCAAGGCTTCAGCAGTCAGACGAAACTAAGAAGATGTCAAAAAAATCCTACAGAAACAGCTGGTCTTTATTTGGGGTTAATCAGAATAATTTCATTGATGACAGCTGTATGATAATTACTTTTGAACATGAGATTGAATGTGAATTGTTTCAAAATTGTTTCAAAAATGAAATTAATAAATAATGACACCAATTATGGAAAGTTTATATGCTCATATGCTTAGATTTAAATTGAAGAGGCCAGAGAGTCTACATATGGATCAGGTCCCTCAGCGTGACTGTCAGATTGTGGACCTCATATCAGGGATTACAGAAGGCTTTCTTAGCTAATGCTATGTTTACATATCTAGGCCACCTTAGACTGGTGTTGATTCTACTTTTTCATGCTTTCAGAGTGTTTATGCTGTTCCAGTCCATATGAAAAATGTACTGCTACTGAGATAAGTCAGACAGAATCTTGAAACAAAGTAAAATATATGACAATGTATGATGAGATTTATATTATGCATAAATGTTATGGATGCG
Organism: Pangasianodon hypophthalmus; assembly: GCF_027358585.1. NCBI lineage: Eukaryota > Metazoa > Chordata > Actinopteri > Siluriformes > Pangasiidae > Pangasianodon > Pangasianodon hypophthalmus. The sequence continues at coordinate 15,813,638 of NC_069717.1, forward strand.
GTCTGATGCATTTTTTTCTTACCACAAGGGGGTGCTAGTGTTCTCTTTAGTGATACTCTATTAATTTACGATTACTTCATTCTGGCGTTTTGGTCATAGTTTTATTTATCCATTTATTTTCTATTAGTAATTTGTATTAACAATTTTTATATGCTTCCCCTGGTGTGTGTATATTAATATTTGTAATTTTGCTGACCAACCTTTGACTAATATAGTCAGGCTCACAAATGCCTGAGACGTTTTGGAAAGAAATGGTGTATTAGATGAAAAAGATTGTGGTGACAAACATCTCATTTTTTCATCTCATCTTTATTCAATTTTTTTTTAGTAATAAGCTAGCTGAATTGATGATGGACAAACTTGCTGTGGAATGTTAAATCGTTTAAATTCAATTTGTATTGCCATGTGCATAGGTACAGTGTACAATATGCAATTAAATTCTTACTTGCATGTCTCCCACAACAACATTACAAAGAACTGAAGTTACTTTAGGCTTAAAACTACCTCAAGACTGTGGCTATGGGGAAACCCCAAAGATTCATATACATTTGACAGACTCACTTAAGTGTGTGATTTAAAAAAAAAAAAAAGAGTCGACTGCAGAATACGCAGGATATTTGATGACAACCACTTTGAGTTCTTTGAACAAGAACTGGCAATGAATCTATAAACTCCTATTTCCATTAAACCTGGAATATGTAAAGGTTATTAATGACAGCCACTGTGATTTTGCTACCAGGTACTAGCAAAAACCAGGTACACTGTGATTTTCCTACGCAAGAACAGACAGTTCTCAACTCTTTATTGTGTACCATCCAGACTATCACCAGACCAAACTTGCATAAGAAATCAATAGTGATAAAAAAAAAAAAAAGCCATTTAAAACATTTTACTAGCTAAAAGTGTTCTGTCTTATGTGTAATACACACTACAAGGTGTAATTAGCCCTGTTCACCATGGTCTTTCTCGGTACACTGTATTAATATTGTAATAAGTTGTAGACCTTAGAAGTGGGGAGGTACTGTGGTACAATCTAGTGTGTTGTCTCCCTGTTACATATCAGAGCATGTGCAGAATCACCCTATCAGAAAGCAGCCTTTATCTCTCACTGCCATATACAAGGAAACATACAGTACGGTGCAAAAGTCTTAGGCACCCTATTTTTTAGTACAAATTTTGTTATAGATTTTTATTTTATGACTTCTGCATTATTGAGTCAGTACAAAAATGTAATGCTTTTTTCCCCGAATATTACTTTTCCAATATATATATATATATATATATATATATATATATATATATATATATATATATGTTTGGATGTCAATAAATAAATAAATAAAAACACTTTTCAGACAAAAAAAGCATAATGAAGCCTGTTGGGATTTGAAAAAAGAAGCAAGTGCGACAGTCAGTCAAAGTCTCCCAAAAACTGTGGCAAGATTCTCCAAGATGCTCAGTAAAACTTACCAGCTAATTTCCTAATAAAACTGTGAGACTACAATTTTTTTTAAAAAAAGCAAACAGTTGTCACACCAAATATTGAATTTGTTCAGTTTATTACTGTTTACTGCTCTTCATGGTATTTTTTTCCCTTTTTGTTATTTCATTATAATTGAAGGCATATTTGCTTTACAGCATTTCTTTGCATGTTCCTAAGACTACTGCGCAGTACTTTATGTGCACAGTCATACCTAGACCTATTAGCACATCTGATACATCATAGTATTTATTTAAGTTCATATCTCAAATAGAATGGATAGTGAATAAGATATTTATTTTCCAGCTTTACCAGTCCTCTTTCCCAATTTCCCAATAATGGAACAATAACATAATTTAAAGAATCCAATCCTGCTCTACTAGTACAAGAGGAAATAAATTAAACTGCTCTGAAAACAATATGGACTTTATTGATAACTGAAGAAGTTTTAAGATAATTTGACTCATTTGAAATTCTTTATACTAACATAACTATGTAGCCACAAAAAAATAAGTCGACTCAGTTGATTCCACTAGCATTATTATTTGCAGACACCCAGGGCCATATTCCGAATTTCTTTATGAATTTGCAGATTTCATCTCAAACCTGGTTGTTTCTGTAGACAAAACATTAATTGTTGGAGAACTTTAATATTCATTTTGATAATCCAAAACCCTCTGAGAACATGCACCATGAAACAGGCCACTTGAAAGTTAGAATGCAAATGATGGCAAAGTTAATTAGAATGCTTTACTCACGTTTGAGAGACTGAACTAATTTCACTAATTTCCTCATCAAAATCATCAACTTGTGTACTAGTTCCTCTTAAGCACACATTTCTTCAAACAGATAGTAGAAGAAGCAATTGAACTTCTGTAACAAATAATCAGTTCTACCCTTAGCACTGGCTATGTACCTAAATCTTTTAAACTAGCAGTTATCTAACCCCTGATTAAAAAACCTGACCTCAACCCCTGTCAGCTGTCCAACTACAGGCCAATATGAAACTTCCCCTTCATTTCCAAGATCCTAGAAAAGGTTGTAGCACAGCAGTTATGCTCATACCTACATAAGGAATAACATTTAGGAACTCTATCAGTCAGGATTTAGGCCTCATAACAGCACTTATAAAGTGGTACCTGACCTATTACTGGCCTCCAATCAGGGTTGTGTCTCCTTGCTTGTGTTGCTTGACCTTAGTGCAGCTTTTGATAACACTGATCATATAATTTTCCTTGATACATAAAATGTAGTTGGAGTTAAAGAAATGGCTCTCTAATGGCCCAGGTCTTATTTGATTATTTACCTATTTACTTATTTGATTGTTATCAGTTTATAGATGTAAATGGTGATTTCTCTATGCATACTAAGGTAAAGTTTGGTGTTCCACAACGTTCTGCTGATGACACCAAGTTATATGTTTCAGCAAAGCCAGATGAGAGACACCAGCTTAATAAAATTAAGGAATGTGTAAAGAACATTAGACACTGGATGCTGAGTTTCATGCTAGTCTGCTGTATAATACCCCACTCTAAATGCTTGGATTGCTTAAAATATTCAAACATTGAGTGAGAACAACCATAGCTAACAGGGCTTATTGTAGCTACCAGACTGGATTGCACAGGAGACACAAAACGCTTTTAGATTTTTGTTGTTTTAAATGGCTTTTCTGATCACCTAGTGAGGTCATAAAAATTTCTTCTGCAAGTTTGGCTGCACATAGCAGCACCATGTGGATGGTCTGGATAGTGTATGCACAGAACACAGGAAAGATCAGTTGAGAACTGCCTGGTCTTGAGCAGGAAAATCTTCCAGTAGCTGGTAACAAAAATCACAGTGGCAATCAATAATAACCTTCACATATTCCAGGTTTAACTGAAATGGGAGTTTATGGATTCATTGCCAATTCTGGCTCCAGTAACTAAAAGTGGTTGTCACATTCTGCTGTCAACTCACTGTTTTATAATACACATGAGTCTGTCAAATCCCAAACTAATATCATGAATTAACAAGAAAGGCGTTATATGTGTATCTCTGAGGGTTTCCCCATAGCCACAATTTTAAGGTAGTTTTGATCCTAAAGTAACTTCAGGTCAGCACAATGTTACTTTAAGTTCTGCTTAGGCCCAGAACTACAGCTTCATAATGTAATCATAATTCAAGAACAGCACTATAGTACATCTGGTACGACCAATTTCTCATATACTCTGTATTGAGCACATCTACATTTACAGATCAGCAATTCTATAATTCCATCTGTATTTGCACAGTCATATGTCATGTGTGGGATTTGACTACTACGGATTAATGTTTGCATGTTTATTACATTCTGCAGTTCTAGGAGGAAAAATGTTTGTCCCTCAAAGAACAACTCAGAAAGCATATGAGTATTTGCAGCCCTGGAATGCCATTAGTTAATTAAGTGGTACTTTAAAACAATGCACAGGAAAGAAATCCTTATTAAAAGACTGGCATCATTTGTATTGAAAGTTTCCACGGCAATAATATTTACAAACCGAACATGCAATGGTAACAAATTGCATGTTTTTGTTTGTTTGTTTGTTGTTTTTGCATTTCTCTTGAAGAACAGAGCTTAGAATCCCTAAGTGGAATAGTGTGTAAAATGCTGGCTTTTTTCTTTGATGAATGTCCATATCCTGGGAATTTCTGTGTACTGGATCTAGTAACATACAGTATGTTAGAAAAATGTTTCGATATTCTTATATTTTCATAATCATATATTTTTGGGAAGGAGGTGATGGACGTTTATAAAATAGTTTAATCCATAGTCTTACATGACTGGTGCAGCACAAGACTGCAAAAAAAAAAAAAAAAGCAGATTTTTTGTTTAGTTCTTTCTCTAATCGTGCAGACTGCCACTCGCAGCTCATTGAAGTGTTTTGATGAATGTCGGTGCAGCGACCCCGTGATGACGTTGCAATTCAGGTGGGGCCGCGAGGGCTCGCACGGCGTTTGCGCGTTCACGAGAGTGCGCACGAGCTGCTGTGTTGACGGACACGACAGTGTGCAGGAGAGGCAACATGTCTGCCACAGCCGCTGTGCAGCAGAACAACAATGAAGAGCCAGGCCTGAACGGTAAACTTTTTTAGTAAACGTTGTTTTAGCTAAACTCGGTTTGGTGTACGTTTTGATGCTGTTTTGTTTCTTGGTTGCTTGCAATCGGTTTTAAACTGTATTATGCAACATCTATTGTTTCACATAGGCTGGAATTTCCTCCTCTTTCAGGCAGGGCGGGTTGGAGGCGGGAACACGGATTGCGTCATGTAGGAATAACCAATAGAAATAGGCGTGAACGTGTAAACATGTCGCTTTGCTCAGTAACGGCTGATGATTGACAGAGTGTAGACCTATCCCGTGTGAGATAGTATATTAGCATGTTGTGAAAGGCGGCGCTAGGTTGAAACAAAACAAGGCAAGAGTGGGGGTGTAAGAAAAATGGAGGCGGGAGTCATGTAAATGACTAGGCAACTGTAAAAATTCAAGCTTTGAAACTGAGCTTTCTGTTTATTTTGTTGCTGTATGGCCCATCCACTCCTAGTCATCCTCACCATAGTGTAGATACGGAATTCGGTTAGAGATTTTGCCGACGTTAAACACCGACAAAGGCTTTTTCAATGCTAAAAATGACACCAAACGTTTTTACTTCCTGCTAGAAATGTATACAGATAAACTGTTAAAAGAGTTGGTACATAATTGAGTTTGAAGTGTCTTTGTACTGTAACAGAAAGTTTGTTTTTCTCGGCAATGAATGTTGAATTTGATTTTGTGTCTTTTGTTTTGAGTCTGTGTAAAGACAAGTCCAGAACCAGGCTGAATGGCCTCAGATTATCACTGTTCATTTTTACCACATAGACCTACATTATTATCCGTGGTTAGACCTGTAAAAACATGCTGCATTTTTACAGACACCTAACTACATAGTGTTCAGAGATACTTCCTCAATAGAAAAAAGAAAAGAAATCCAGTTTGGTCTGACCAGCTTACCTGGTGACCTCCCAGTTGTGTTATTGTCGGTAAAGCATCTATGATGTTGCATTAGTAGCTGTATTTTAGAAACTTTCTCCATCTACTCTCTTGACCAGCTAAGGCTGTGTTTTGGCAGCTGGTAGCTCGTTGGAACAAACTGGATTTTTCAGCAGGGTTATTTGCAACTGATTTATGCAGGAACATTAGTCTGTTTACAGTGATGATGCACGTGATGTTGATATATATGAAAATCCTATTATGTGTATAAATGTCACAAAATTTCATAGAGAAAATAATCTAAATCATCTTTCAGAGAATCTCTAATCCAAGTAGAAAGCAGTAATAATAACTTTCAGTCAATAGGATGCTCAAGCTAGCTGGCTAAATAGTCATCGCCTAGAAGAGTCTTGTAGCATCAAATGATTAAAAAAACAGACACGAGCATCCTACAAGTACTCTGACAGATGTTTTTGGTGATGTTTTCACAATATTTGACTGAAGATAGCAACAATGTCTAGTAGGCTTGCACAATATAAAAATATTATCGTCCCTACATGATATTACATTGCCACAATATTGTATTTCCAGACCATACATTATAAATTTTGTTTAGGAGCCCCACAATATTGGAGAAAACTAGCACACGTTATCACTCAAAATACACCAAAAGTGTAGTCTTTTTCTCAGCAATAAAACGGGAGAAGAGCAAGCTGACCCGTGAAACTGGAATGATTTGTGCAGGTATTTTGAACTCTCCAACATAACAGACACTTTCTGAAAGCCATGCGCCCTTGCTCTCTGCTCACACAGGCTCCCTTGCTTTCTGTCAAGGTAAATGGAGAATATTTTGATTTTATTAATGTGAAATCAGTGTATGTTCAACTTAGCTAACATTCAACAAGTATATATTTAAAATCAATCAATATTAGAGATGCCACCAAAATATTTAGCCAGAAAATGGTCAAAACAGCTCTCAGACAAAGATTTTGACCCAAATTCCTGCAACCAAGTGTCACATTTAACACTTTACAAATAGCTTAATGCTAATTGTGATGATAAACCTGAAATGGTGGAATGGTGGAAATGCTCATTTTCTTGTTATTTTAGGTTAACGGTTCTGGATGATTAAAACAATTATGATGATATCTTAAAATGGAAAATCGCAATTGGGTAAAAATCAATATTGCAAATGCCTAGTTTCTACACAATGAACTTTTAATGTTTACACAGGCAAGAATTGCTAGCTACATCTATAAGAGCATTTTAAAGCTTTTTTTTGTTTGGCTAGTAACTGCTTTATAATTTTTTTCAGACAAACAGGTTATCGTTCCGTGTGAGGCACAAACAATCACACACCCTTAAAACTATTTTCTATATTATTAATTTTTATGATGTTCTCTCTCTTGTAGTAAATAATTTTTTAGTTTGCAGCCTCAGCCTTCACTTACTACTGTTTACAATCATTTATTGTGCAAGATCAGTGACTAACACCTCACTACAGGTCAATAACAAAATAATCCACATCTATTGACAATGGATGTGTGTGCATCTTCTGGACGTGATGTTTGTTTCCAAACTTAGAAAGGGTCTATAAAGCATGGACATTTATTACTATTAAGGATATTCAGTCCAACTTTGGAAATGATGACTTGAAATGAGCCTTCCATTGCCCCGCGGTATCCATTTACATAAGCTAAGTTTGAATATAAAAATCTGACCCAAATAAGTAATTATAGTATTTCCATCTATATCTGCCTTTAGTGCAGAGTTTGTAGCTTAGATGACACAAAATATACTCTATATAATGTCATCTTTTATTGGTGTCTTTACTGATTTTATCGTATTTTGAGTTAGTATCCAGTATTTATTACAGGAGTTGGATATATCCAAGCTAAATTCATTAGCTGGATGCAGTATTTCACATATGGTGTACAAGGTAGAATTTAGAGAAAGTAGAAAAGTTAGCCATGCCCACAAGAGGGTTTTACGCTCCTGAATTTGGGGTCGAACATCTGAAAGTGAGATGACATTATAGACATGACATTAGTGCTGGGTGATTTTCACGATTAATTTGAATTAATGTTTTAACGCAATTTTCAAAAGTTCTAACTGAGATGGAAAATTTATGAAGGAAAAACACTACCTTCTTAACCTGATAAACGCCACCTGCAGCCTTCACTGCATTACATTCTAAGCGGTAATTTGCCTGTTGGAATTATGTCATTTTTTACCTTGGCACATTCGACACATGAATTTTATTAGGAACAGGCTAGGCAGCTAACTTGGAGTGATATATTTTTTTTCAAACAGAGAACTGTTTGGTCAGTGTTTTCGATTTAACAAACGAATATGTCTGTACATTGATTAATCTAAAGCTAATACTTGTATGTACAGTATAACTCATTTAAAGGTAGGTTTTGCTTTGTTTATTTCTGATGCTGTGTGCAGTCACGTTGATTTGACGTCACTCCGTAAACAGAGAAGGAACTCGGATTTGAGAAGAGTACCCCAAGTTGACTTAGTTGTGGTGGCATTTCATGTTATGAAAGACATGGTCTCCATTTACTCTGTCGAGAGCGAAGGGTTCACCAAGTTGTGCAAAAGTAGTAACAGCAAGTAATGCGAACAATGTTTTTTTTTTTTTGGTTTTTTTGCACCATTGAACTATTGTTTTCTCTGTTTTTTATAGATGGTGCTGTTACTATTTTTGCATATCTACATTTTATAAGTCCATTCTACTAAACTTTGAAAAATTATGCAATTTATTTATAATTACATAATGTAATTATAAATAATGTAATTATTATGTACATTATGTAAGAACAAAAACATTTGAAATCACAACCGTGAATTGTTCATAAAGTTGAAAAAATTGATTTTTTTTTTTTTTTTTTTCTTCCTGCAATATTGTCCAGCCCTACATGACATTGTTACTGACTGAACTGGTTGACTAACACACACTTTGGAAGGCTTAACAAGGCTTGATTTACCTCACCACAGCATGCCAAAGATTACATAACCCTCCTTCCCTCTCTCGCTGAGCCGATATTCCATTAATGCTGGTTTGGCTTGTCTGTAGCTTCACCCACATGGCTTAACAATATATATATAATCACATATTACATATAATAAAATTAATTACAATTAGGTAGGTGTTTATGGCAATAGAGTCACTAAATTCAGGTATTTAGGTCAGAAGGAGAGTGTACTGGAAGAGATGGGATTCGGTGGTATTTTAAATGAGGAGAGCAGTAAGAGCTGGAGAGGACTAGTGCTTTTGTATTGTGAGTTGAGAGTTTTTGAGAATTTTGTGCCTGCACCACTGAAAGAGGAATGTAGTGTGTATGCAGGTGACTATAGAAAGAGGACTCTACAAATGTATGCATTGATTATAATGTATGTGGAATTGAGCAGGGTGTAACTGTTCCCAGAGTCTGCTGTGAGTAAGAACCTAGAGGCTGAATTCCAGTCATACTCAACTCATTCAGCCCCCAGGCATCAAGTCCATAAAGAACACTATTATAATAATCTAGATAAGTCTAGATGTGATGATTATATATAAGGATTGTAGCTTCAGAGTGGGGAATGGAGGAATGACAATGTCGACTTGAAATAAAACAGTGCCGTCTTTGTAATAGTTTTGATGTAAAAATTGAATGACTGAAGAATGGCAATCTAAATTCATCTAAGTCACGTGTGCAAAGATATGATTCCATTTGCCATTCTGCAGTTAATATCTGCATATGGTGTGATGATACGCTGGTATGACACTATATCATGACAAGAAAGGCAGAAAGAGACAGTTAGTATTTATGCTATACTGGTATACATTATGTTATTACAAAAACATTTTCAGGTGCAGGGCCATGAAATATAGGTGTTTTCCTATATTTCATGGCACTGCACCTGAAAATGTTCCTATATCCTATATTTCCCAAGGTGTTTTCCTAAATTGCTGAAGGCTCAGAACAATCCAACAGCTCACTAATATCATTCTCATTAGATCACTTTATTAATTTCAAAAAATGGAAACATTTTAAAGTATGTAAATTGTATATAGTCACCTTGATATCCCCTGAAAAACTGTGATATTGACATAAATGTTTATCGTATGGTGAATTTTTCTACAGTACTGCTAGTGATTTAGTTCATAAGGTTTGAAATATCTTACTGCAAAGCTGCTTGAGCTTCTTTCAAGCAAATCAGAGTTTATACTTTTTTTTTTTTTTTTTTTTTGCTATATTTTAGTTCACATATATCCAGTGCAACACAGTACTTAATAAGGAGGGGAATGTGATGGTGGATTGCATGATTTGTAACAAGGTTATTGGAATACAGTATATTGTTATTATAGTGCAACTCTGCAGGGTACAGCATAGTAAGAATAAAGTGGACTGTGGGAGTCCTAGGTCAGTAAAAGAGCAGAATAGCACAGTGGGGTTTGGCTCACTAGGTTTTTGTTAGGTAACTGGGGTGAGTGTATCCCAGAGCGTTTTATTGTTTTAATGTAAGGTGACAACTGATGCCTCTCAGATGAAAAGCCAGTGGAATGCTAGACTCGCACACTTCTATGGCAACTGGCCTGTGGCTGTGGTCAAACACAAAAAGGCCCTACAGCATTGTTGATGGAGATGTAGGAAAAAATGGGTAGGATGGAGGAATGAGATAGATGAAGGACACTGTTATCTACAGATCACATCCAAATGTTCAGAAGAGGATGTTAGCCCATAGTGACAGTGGAAGTTTGCAAAGTTCAAGCTCTAATTGTGATCTGTTGCTGATCTGTTTATCATGTGTTAATTAATGCCACAAGGAAAAGCAGTGCCAAAAAACTGTGTACCAGCAATTTTTTTTAATTAAAATTGAGAGAGAACTTATGGATGAGTAGGAGCCATTGTCTGTTAGATTGGGAAATGGTATATAGACCCATTTTTAAGAAAAAAAAAAGTATTTTCTCAAAGTGTTTTTACATGTAGTATTTAAAAATTAATGGAAGATAAAAAATGTCAGGTCATAATTGACAAATTCCAATGAATGGTAAAATACATACAACGTTTTAAAGTAATATCTTGTTTTATATATGGACCAAAAGACTGCCATGTTTAAATGCTGTGTAGTAGTGACTCTAGGTGACTGGACTTCTGATATAACATTTTACCACTTATCCAAGGACCTTAACCATTCCCCGATGATGACCTAATGAACCAGTCTAAGTTCATCAGAACTATGAAGCCTGTAGAATAGTGAAATGTCTTCAAGAGTATAACACAATCCCACTCACCTAGGTTTAATACTGCTAGATATCCTGTGAATTTCAGTTATAGCAGTTCCATTACATTTGATAGCTTGGTTGGTTCCTCAGGGTCCTGGGTGGAGTTGGAATTGAATGGGAACATGGCGTCTGGGAGGCAGCAGCTGATCCCAACCCTGGCTGCCTCTGTGGCCAATAGGAACCAGGGTGAGACTGAGCCTCCACAACCCCTGCAGGCTGTGCAGGAAGTAGAGGAGGAGAACCTGGCCGGAGGACTTGAGCATGTCCCCTCATCCTCCTCAATCCATAATGGAGACATGGAAAAGATCCTGCTGGATGCCCAGCATGAATCCAGCCCCAGTGGGTCCTCCTGTAATAGGTAAGACAAGAAGAGATAGGTAACAGTAGTGTTTTGTCACGCTTTGCATAGGTAAGGGAACCCATGGATTAAGCTCTATCTAAATAATTCTACCTTTTTGTTTCATGTTTAGAAAATGTTTTCTTGACATGTACTATTTTTGTTATTATACTTAATTGTTGTACCTACCTAACTCCTCTCTAACAGGGTTTTAGGATAGATAGTATTCTTAGACCCTGATGTATTTGTACTAGGATGAGGATATGTTTTGATGGATAATACAGAGCACTTCTGTAAGTCACTCTGGGCATCTGCCAAGTGTAGTAAATGTAAATGTGGTCAGAAGACCTAATAAATTGTAAAGTGGAGATATTAGGGGAAGAGCAATAAGAGAGACATATGAGGGAACCCAGACTGATAGATAGCAATGTTTTGCAGCTATACTAGTTTTCCAGTTCCAGTTAAGATGCTGGCAGGGCAAATTGTATGTCTGGGCATTTAAATTTAAATTTGAAATTAAACCCTGCTAATGGAAGCATAAAACTCAATGTCAGTACTTTGGACATCCCCACTGCTGTTACTGAAAATTTCCAGGAGACATAAAGCTAATTACACCTTCTAGCTTCTCACTTCTAATTAAAGTAATATTAATTAGTACTAACCCAAATTTAATAAAAAAAACCAATCTATTTAAAGGGTTTGTTTAAGATGTTATTTAAAGCATAAACATTCATTGGCATTAATTAATTTTTAGCATTTGTCTCCGTGGCTAATTTCTAAAGATTAAGCTGACTAAGCTACTGACCATTTTTTTAACATTCTGCTAAATATGTGGCAAGTATTACAGACATCTTTGTATGGTATATTATGGATGCCATGGACAAAATGACTCCGTGTGACTGCAGAATCAAATATTTTCTAGCTTGTTAGGTACATTTTTATTGGACACTGAAAGCAAAACACTCAAGTTGAGGAGACTGGCTGAGGTGATAGTAACATTAGTAAACAGAGTATAACTAATTAGTGTAGCCTTCTGTAAGCCCTGGGCCTTGGCGTTTTCTTATTGTTAGGTTTCACTTTTGTAATTTCCTTGAATTCATACTATTTGCATTGTCCTTGTGTTTGGTATGCTTGCCCTAAAGTCCTCCAAGACCCCACAGTCCTGAGCATGACGAAGGCCTGATTACCTTCGACGTAGAGATGCCAAGTGAGAAAGATTGTCAGGTAAGACATTTACATTTTTTTTATTATTATTTCCATTATTTTATATTATTATTTCCTGTATGCTGTCAGTGACTTACAGTAAATGAATTTGAATTATTTTCAGACCACACCATTTACTTTTAGTTTGAGATTGTGTACAATTTTAGGCAAGGTTTTTTTTTCCTCCTGTGCCCTTGCAGTCAGAGGATGACAGTCTGGAGAAGGACAAAGATGACGACATCCTCATGGTTAAAGGGGAGAGCTGGGTGGCAGACTGGTCCAGTCGACCTGAAAATATTCCTCCCAAGTGAGTGGACAATTTAAACCATTTAGCACTGTCACCAGGCATACGTTGTACTTGGACTTGACCAGTGTTCCACATATATTTGACAGTGACACAATTTTAGTAATTTTGCCTCTGTACATCACCACAGTGGATTTGAAATGAAGCAATCAAGATGTGATTGAAGTGTAGACTTTGAGCTTTAATTGAAGGGATTAAAAAAAAAAGGAATTGCAGCCATTTTTTTACATAGTCCCTCCATTTTCACAGGCTCAAAAGTAATTGGACAACTGACTGATAAGCGGTTTCATGGCCAGGTGTGGCCTGTTTATATCTGTAAATATCATTATTTAATGACTAATTAAGGAGATAAAAGGTCTGGAGTTTATTTCAATTTTTGAATTTGCATTTGGTAGCTGTTTATGGGAACTCTCAATATGCGGTCCAAAGAGGTGTCAGCGCAAGTGAAGGAGGTCATCATTAGGCTGAAAAAAAACTAACCTATCAGAGAGATAGCAGAAAATTTAGGAGTGGCTAAATCAACAATTTGGTACATTCTTAAAAAGAAGGAATGCACTAACGAGCTCAGCATCACCAAAAGGCCTGGAAGACCATGGAAGACAACTAAAGTGGATGATTGTAGAATTCTTTCCTTGGTGAAGAAAAACCACTAACCATCTAGGTAAGTCAAGAACACTCTGTAGGAGGTAGTCATATTGTCAGAGTCTACAATCAAGAGACACCTTCATGAATGTAAGTACAGACAGTTTACCTCAAGATGCAAACCACTGGTAACACTTAAGAACAGAAAGGCCAGATTCGACTTTGCTAGAAAACATCTAAAAAAGCCTGAACAGTCCTGGATCAAGATTCTTTGGACAGATGAAACCAAGATCAACTTGTATGCGAATAAGTAAAGGAAGGGATTATGACCCAAAGCATACCACATCATCTGTCAAACATGTGGAGGCAGTGTTATGGCATGGGCATGTATGGCTGGCAATGGAACTGAGTCACTGGTGTTTATTGATGATGTGACTGCTGATAGAAGTAGCATGATGAATTCTGAAGTGTATAGAGCTATACTTTCTGCTCAGATTCAGTCAAATGCTGCAAAACTGATAGTTTGGTGCTTCACAGTACAGATGGCCAGTGACCCAAAACATATTGCGAAAGCAGCGCAAGAACTTCTTAAGGCAAAAAAATGGAATGTTCTTAATTGGCTGAGTCAGTCATCTGACATCAACCCAACTGAGCATGCTTTTCACTTACTGAGGACAAAACTGAAGGCAGTAGGACCCACAAACAAGCAGCAACTGAAGGCAGCTGCAGTAAAGGCCTGGAAAAGCATCTCAAGGAAGGAAACTCAGCATTTGATGTCCATGAGTTCCAGATTTCAGGCAGTCATTAGCTGCAAAGGATTTACATCCAAGTATTAAAAATAATCCTTATATTTATAATTATGTTAGTTTGTCCAGTTACGTTTGAGCCTGGGACTATGTAAAAATGGCTGTAATTCCTAAATGGTTAATGCAGTATTTTTGTTAAACCCCTTGAATAAAAGCTGAAATTCTACACTTCACTCATACTTCACTCACTTGCTTCATTTTAAATCCATTGTGGTGGTGTACAGAGGCAAAATAACTAAATGGACCTGACTGTATTTATTTCTCAGTGTTGCAATTTATTTATAGTGTATACCACTAGTTTAGATTTATTACAGTATAACAGTATATACTGTCTTACTAGTATCATCACAACCCTGCTTTGTAATATGCCAAAAGGAATTTTTATGCATATTTGAACTACACATGTGGGATAAGCAACCAAATATCCATTACATTTTTAACCTTTACTATAAAGTATGTTCTATGTTCATTCTTTTAAATGTATGCAACATAAATAAGTATGAAATGACCTGCTTTGCTCAGGGAGTTCCAGTTTCGGCACCCCAAACGCTCAGGTCCGGTTTCTCTGAGTATGAGAAAGACAGGTGCTATGAAGAAAGGTGGAGTGTTCTCAGCCGAATTTCTCAAAGTGTTCATTCCCTCTCTTCTGCTCTCTCACATCCTCGCCCTGGGATTGGGGTAAGTCTCATGACATTTTAGAAAGCTGCCTATTTTATGTGAAATCACTTGTAAGAGAGCAGTGATGGACTACTGAGACCTATGAGATAAGCACATTTATAGATTTGATGCTCTTCAATATTATAACCTAATCATATGTTTTATATAATTAATGATGATCTGTTTTTTTTTTTTTTTTCCGTAGGGTCTATATTGGGAAGAGGCTGAGCACACCCTCCACCAGCTCATTTTAAACCCAAACAAATACCAGTGCCTGAAATTTCCATAAGACACAGTGGTGGCAAAGTTGTGTCCAAATATCTCTAACTTTGATTGTATGTTAGACGTTCTCTGTCCTACTCATTTTCCCATGTTCTTAGCTGTCATGCTGAAATTCATCATGACCTATTACCAGAAAATGCTGGGCAGTTTATTTGCTGCCTTCATTTCGAGTTAATATTTTGCTTGCCCTCTAACACTGTGTTGAATGGATTGGTTTTAGGTGTTTCATCTCCCTTTCATATTTTAAGTTGTTATTAATTAAAAACAAAGCTTTTGCCCTTTTATGCTGTTACGAAGGCAAACAGAAGTTACATTTGTGATGCCCCAAACTCGTACAACTACTACAACCACCAGCACATTACCAAGCTATCACTTCTTACTGTGTTAGGTATCTATGATACAGGTGCAATAGTGTTGTTATGGTTAGCTTTATAAAAAATGATAGTAAATGGCTGATGTGCATTTGAAAGTAGAATATTTAGTTTTCTGCTCCCCTGTAGCTTCCAGTTACACATTTAGACAGAGAGATTCTGTTTTGTGAAGCCAACCAATTAACTTGTGCCATCTTTGAAATCCACTTCCAGCATTTTGTATTATTCCAGTTCTAGTATTGTGGTCTTAAATAATTTTTTTTTATTTAATCATCCAAACAATGCTGTTTCTTGAAGGAAAGATGAAAAGACACTTGTATTTGTTACCATTGTGATTTCCCACGACACCTCTAAGGTACCTTAAAGATTGAAATATGGCAGAAAGGTTTTAAACAGACTGTTAATAGCACACACTTGAACATTTTGGTTTCACAGAAAGCTATCTGCCTTATATAGCCTTGTGGTTTTTTTAGTTGGTTATCAGGAAGTGACCCTTGTTTGGTAGGGACCACTCCCTTATTTTCTAATCTAAAACCATTTTTTAAAATCTGCTTTTGGTAGATGGTTTTGGAATAATAGATAAACAAGGAGAGACCCCGAGGATGTGGGAGTACACACTGGAAGAAAAATGTATTTCCTCTTATTATATACAACTTTCCATTATGGTAGAGAAGTTATCCTTCCAGACCTCACAAAAATAGGCAGTGAATACAGTTAGCCTGTTTCAGATATAAACAGAGGTCTCAGGTAAAGGTCTGATGGACTAAATATGGTAGCACTCAGTGGAACATGTGCATGCTTCTTAATTTGAAGAGAGGTGACACTGCAGTGATTATTACATGCACACTCATTTGCCATGATGCATATCATTCTGTTCTGGACCAGGCTTAAAGAAACAACATACTATGCTTCTGAGTGCCAAAGGGTCTCCACTGTGATGTTTACATCTGTAAGACCCAACACTGACTCATTCTATAGTAAATCTAGATCTAAAAGTAGATGTAGCTCTATCTAAAGTCTTGTAAAGTCTCATTTTGGCATTACAAAATGCCACGCCAGACATTTTATTGTAACTGCGTTCATGTAATTTAGATTTGTGCAGTGTGAAACATTTCTGTTGTCATCTGTCGTGTAATAATGTGAAGTAGGAACATCTTTTTTTCCTTTCTCTTATTTCAGTGTTCAAAGGTACAGTCTGTGATATTTTCCCCCTTTAGTTACCGTAGTGTCAGTGGAATGATCTGCTTGATGGTTCTTAAAACTTTAACATAACCAAGGTTTATTGAGAAGATGCTTGAAACTTTATTGACTCTCATCACATAAAATTTGGCCAGACATTTTCCCCTTAGCCTGAGCTTATCAAACATTGAACAGTTTGTGATTAGAGTGTGGTACTCTGGGGAGCAGGTAATACAATAGGTAGCTGTTTGTTTTTATATAATGCATAAAGGTTTAGTGTGAACCTATTATGTCCCATATTGCATGAATACTTTTTTTATTTAGCATTTGCTTTGGAAGATGAGCTATTTCATGAGTGGGACAAAGAACTGTGAATGAAAAAGTAGCATGTTACAGCAAGATAAACTAAGCCCACCCTGTCTGTAAAGGATGGATTTTCTATAATGTACATTTTACTCACATTCTTTTGGGTTTTTGTTCGTTTTGATTGTTTTTCAATTTTTGTTTGCTTGTTTTTGCTTTGATCATGAGAGAATGACTGAAATTTGTTGTGTAGGGCAGGGCCCTCATGGCTAGCCTCTTGTGGCTGTTTTTCTTTTGAGTGTTGGAAGTGATGAAGCAGAAACATTTAGTTTGTTTAACGTTCACATATTGGAAGTCAAGAAAACTGACATTAAAAATCCCAAATACACCCCAACATTCTCTAGAACATTATTATTATTATTATTATTATTATTATTAATACTATTTATATGAATGTTGTATTTTTTGTAGGATGGGTTCAGCAAATGTTAAGATGATTTTACTTTTTTTAAGCTGTATTACAATGTAAAAACATTTCTACTAAAGCAATCCAGACACTTTGTTAACTGTATGATATTGACTTATGCTCAAACAAACAAGCAAGCACATACTGCTAAATTGCTAAATGGTTCAACTATTTTATAAGCTTATGAATCAAATTCCAGGAGCAGAATTTAGTTCACTATATAAAATGTACTTAAATATGAATACCAGAATAAATATCAGAATGGCAGCTGAAAAAGGCCATCCCATCCTATATCCTGTCACATTCACCAACATGTCATTGCATGTTTAATTAATGGGAAATAGAATCCTGAAGGTTTTATAGTGATGAGTGCAAAATATCCAGTTAGGAACTGTAAGGTAATGCCCAACTTATGCATGCATGAATGTGTGTGTAGAATATGTGATAATATTCCATTAAGTATGAATGCATGACTTTGGTGATGGAGTGTGACATTGGATTGTGCTTTTGGTACAAACAGGCAAGCATGAATTCTGAAGTGTAGTGTTGCTCCCATCTGTCCTTATGCATGGAAAAGGTAAGAAGAACGTGGCATGGCTAAGAAAGTCCTTTTATGTACAAATTTTAACTGGAAATCTACCAATCATGAGATTGCGAACATTATTGTGCATCAGTGACTTTTTTTACAGAGCTTAAACCAGATCAGTGTTTAAATGCAGTTTATGCTATCACACGCCATTTTATTACAGAATAGACAAAGATACTACAGCATTGAAAATGATTTGATTAGAATTCTGACTTCATTTATTGTTTGTATTTGTGTGTCTGGTCTTCTACCAAGTTCCAGATGAGCCATTATTAAATTCTTCATTGGTTTTATACATTTAACACGGATCGAGTAATATTTACTCTTTTCCTTTACTGCCAGCACCTATGTCTTGTTTCATCAGCTTGCAAAATACAATTTTGTTCATAAGCTGAGAATCCTTTATATTGTGTTTTAGCAACATGTTATTATTTTACATGGTGTGTTACATTTACATTTATGGCATTTGGCAGATGCCCTTATCCAGAGAAACTTACAGAAGTGCTTAATTGTATTAATTATTAGAGAACATTTGCACATAAAAATGTTAGGCTGGTACTAGAAAAGCAAGATTTGTTTGCTCAGTTCTATGCTAAATGTTGCAGAAGTCACAATTTTTTTTAGGTTTTAACGTTTGTTTCTCGACTTTCTTTTTCTGTGAAAAAATCCCTAGATGCTTCTGAACTTGCTTTAGCTAAAGAATTTTAATCCCATCATTTGGAGGACATACCAAGAATGATGCTCTTATGATCTATTTAGTCTCACCTTTTTGTTTTGTTTGCATTAAAGGTAATATAATAAATTTCTAAATGACTCCGCATGTGTTGTTTGGAAACAGACATATTATTAGTGTGTGAAATTTGAAATACTTACAGTATGATAACTTTACAACCCAATATAACATTTTTGTAAATTATGATATCTGCTTGAAGCTTCCCATTTTTAAGAAGATGACCGTAAATGACAACACTGCTGTAGTAGAAAAACTATTAAATTTTATTTATGGGAGTAAAATGTTTAAATGTACCGTGGAAGAGATCCATACAAAACCCAATTAAACTCTGACTGCTTGTGCAAATAAATGGTCCAGCAGTGGAAGTCTCCATAAAGTTTCCATTATATTTTAAAGATTGCTTACGCAGGCAACTGAGTGCAACGTAGTGTAAGCCAAGATGGATTATCAGCATGCTTACATCACTAGGAGGGTTGATAACTATTTTGTTGAATCTGAATAAAGTGTGTAGTGATGCCCAGGTAGCAGCAGCACAGACTTCTAAATAAGACCAAGAAAATAAGTTGTAGATTCTTGTAGAGTGGCAGGTCACAGTAGGGGCTGGGTGTCCATCTATAGGTTATGGTGAAGTCCACCAGTGAGTGGGCTATTCTGTGCTTAGACAAGGGATCCATGTTTTATGGGAGCTACCCAGTCCAAATAAAACTGAAGAGCATGTACTGGGCACAAAAAACTCTCTTTGAGGTCTGCAAGGTCAGTATGCCGATAAAATGATTCACAAAGTTTCACTCCGAGTCATCTGATTTTAGACGAAATGATTACTAGTAAGAGGTTTTCAAAGACACCCAAATTAAGTCAACTTCTCACATAGTACCACATGAGGCCAGTTGTGGGCCAGGACATCCTGCAAGCTGTACAGCTCTGCCATTGAGAGCTACAGCCAGCAATGTGTTCACATGGCACTAATGAAGGGATCCACCTGCATCTCACTAACATCTCCCAGATGTGACTACCACCCACCTCTGGGTGCAGACATTGGCACTGTCTCAACAGCATGTCCATGTACCATTGCACACGGACCAGATGAGTCGCTCTCAGTGAAGCCAGTCATCGGTTGTCCCAGCTGAGGAAATACTGTGCAAGGCGGAGAGAGCTGTTTGACCTCGTGACATCTGATGGTTGATATACCTGACCATCACAATGTTGTCTGAGTGGACTAGCATGTGGCAAAGTCTGAAAGTGGCAAGAACATCAGGGCCAGATGGATGTCCTTCAACTTCAGCTAGTTGATTTGTTTTGACTTTACACAGGAGGACCACACACCCCTAGTACCCCTGTGGCACTCCTGTATGGGAAGTGTCCAAAGGGATTACCTCTATCTGGTTGGACACTGCTCACATTTCAGTCTGTGGCATTTGGGATCCAGTTGCAGGCTGACAACCCACTTCCACTACCTACAGTTCTAGCAAGCCTAGGGAGAATACTGATAAAAAAACAACAATGTTGCCCTATCGTCAGGAGATGTGAGTTCGAATCCCAATGATACCAAAAAATGGCTGTTCTCTCTGGGTGGGAGGGATGGCATAGTATCTCCCCAGTCAATCACAGTGATACTAGCCAATTGCGGGCATCTGTGAGCGCATGTATGCAGAAGAGGGCAGATTGTGCTTTCCTCCACGTGAGTTGCTCTGCGACACAGTATGAGTAGCAGTTTAATTTGAAATCCATAAATCTCAAAGGAAGTATGTGTTAGCCTTCACCCTTCCTGGTTGGTAGCTGTTATATGATAGGTGGAGCGCTACCTGGCGGGTGGAAATTGGCAGATGACCAAACTGGGGGATAAAATGGGGAAAATCCTCATTTCTGTATCCCCCTTGACTTTATATCTTTGATTCTGTGTTTGCACCTGACATCAAGACAAATTCCTAGTACTGTAGAGTGTCCTTTACTGTACCTGGCAATAACTTGTTTCTGATTCAAAAACAGATGTGGATACCACACACACATGGCGGTGTCTATGTCTGTTGCGGTTACCCTGTATATCCACGTCTGTTGAGGATATCCTGCCATGGATGAATCTCACTGGAGTGCCACACATTTCATGCCAATGAACTATGTGACCTGCTTTGGCGAAGGGGAACTTTTCTCTGTATTTTACTCTGAACGAGTCCTTGTCAGAGCTAGTCATCCAAATATGGCAGTATCCTGATGCCAGTGGCCATCAGATGAGACAAGGCCACCTGTTTACATCTTGGAAACACTTGTGGTGCTAGGGAGAGGCCAAAGAAAGGAATTTGAACAGGAATGTCTGCCCTTGGATTGCAAATCTTAAGAATCATCTGAGTTGTTGGCAATGGGAACATGAAAATAAGCGCTGCGCATGTCTGCAAACATAAACCAGTTCTGTGGCTGCACAGCTTGAATTAAATCTATTGCGTATTGATCATATGAAAAGGGACAGTCTTTAGGAACCTGTTCAACTCTCAGAAACTGCCACCCTTTTTGAAAAAGAAAATAAGTTGAATATAACTCATTTTGAATTGTGAGGTCCCACTGCCAGGAGTGAGGTGTTAATCAACCCCCTTACAGAGAGGTTAGCATAAGAAGATTGGTGGGACTCCTTCAGTACTAGCAACAGAATAGTGTTGCCACAACATTGTGTTGCCATTATGTGTCACATGTGATGCAATATTATAAGATTTCACCAGGGAGTCATCAGTGTGTCTGCACTCAGTACTGGGGCAGTGCACATCTGGACATACTTCTTAGTGTGACCATCAGCAACATGGCACAAAAACCAACCTGCTTGTAATTCATTGTAGCTCCAAACAGGGTCACAAGTTGCTAAGCATATAGTTCCACTGTGTTCATGTAATTCAGCATACACGGGCTCAGGAAGGTTTCATTTGTATGTAAAATATAAATCCACTTCTTGCCTGCTCTCATGTTTCTAGAATTCAAGTGTATTAGAACAATTCGATTTTATTCCATGTTTCGATTAAAGTAAATGTGTGCTGTGTTGATTTTATGTGAGCCTGATGTAGAAGTTACTAGCAGCATGCCATGTAACCCATAGCAACCACTGAAGCCCGGTGGGAGGAGGCAGTTGTCTTGCAGCCCTCTGATTGGGTGATAGCTGGTGTTTTTTTTTTTTTTTTTTTTTTTTTATTCGTGTGTGTGTGTGTGTGTGTGTGTGTGTGTGTGTGTGTGTGTGCTTATATCTTGATTAGGACCAAAATGTCCCCACAGCGATAGGAATATCTGATAGTTTAAGCTTGTGGGGACATTTGGCTGGTCCCCACGAGGAAAGCTGCTTTTTAACTGTATTTATTTTTAAACAACAAGCTAAAATACTTTCTTTTGGTTAAGGAGGTTACAGCAAGAGTTAGATTTATGTGTAGGCATAGCATAGCATTGATTAGTTGCATTAATAATTATGTAAATGGAAAGTCCTCACAAAAATAGTAAGGATAACGTGTGTGTGTGTGTGTGTGTGTGTGTGTGTGTGCGACTTTGCTTCTAAATACCTTTAGGAAAATTACCCATGGTTTTACTGTGTTAGTATTATCTGTTCAGTCTTACCTATTATCTATTATTATCTATTCGGTCGCATTTCAGCAATTTGTGCGCCATTAAGTGGGACAGTAGGGCGAGGCAGTGCGCATGCGCAGTGGCATTCGCAGCGCAAATCTCCCCTTATCGGCGATAGCCAGAAGTGTCTTGGCGTAACGCCGGAACGTCAGGGAAAAAGCTGTCATTTAAAACGGAGGGAATATTTCTCTGTTACCAGTTTCGCCACCTGTGAATCACAGCTGTTATAACATTTTTAGCGCATTCTTCATTTTGCTAGCCACCAGACAGCGGGGGTCGTCCAATCGCAGGGCGTCGACTTGAGCATCAGTCTAGAGGTTTGTGGTTGAGGAGCGGCGAACAATACACAGTCCGCAATCACCGTCGACATGTCCGGATACCAGGGCAAAAAGAACATCCCTCGCATCACTGTGAGTATGGATTCAATTTCGAACAAACCCTTTAAAAATCCTCAATCCCTAGCACGTAGAAAAATCTGTAAATCTCGCCCGCAGCAGGTGATTTATAGAAATGGCAGCGCAGTAACCAAACCTGGACTTTAAAATGAACCGTTATTATTTAACAAAACGTCAAGGTATAGTGATTTTGAATTTCTGTCATCTGGTTGCAGCAGTGACACTGCCGCCTCCCTTGGTTTCACTTTGGCCCACTTATGTCTAATAGCAATGGTTTATTCCGCATATATAAGCGCTTTTTCTTATCGTCAGACTTTTTAAAATCATAGTGTAAATGATTACTAGCATTAAAATCATTTAAATTCTTATTTAGACTAAAACCTACATAAAAACAAAACCACTGGTGTACACATCATGGCTATTTAAAATCTCATTTGATACACTACCTTCATTCATTTCATCACCGATGCTCTCGTAGGTTGTATAACCTAATGTTAAAGAAAAGCATCAGTCCTTGACTAGTATTGTAAAATTGAATTGCCTTGGAATCCTGGAAAACAATGGCTCTTGAAACCAAGTGCTTGAAACGTCCACCTTTCTTCATGTATCCAGGCATTTCAGCTGCTCTCATGCAGAATGGCTTCCCTACCTGCCCCTGTGGAAAACCATGGAGTGTGCTGCTTTTGATAACTGTTAAATAGAGAAAACTGAATGAAAATCCTGTTTCGGAAAGTAGGTCAGTGGATTCAAGCAGTATCTTAGGGAGCCTAGGCTGCATCTTCTCTTGTTGCAACTTAATAGAAGTACAGTAGTTAAAGACTGTATTTTAAAATGACAGTCAGATCTGGAAAAGAAAGGAGAAGGAATGATAAAGGAGAGAGTGGAAGGAATTATAGGCTTTTTGGTGAAAGATGACAGAAGCTTAGCTGAGCATCCTGTGACTGAAGGCAAGATCTAAGGCCTAGAGTTCACAGTGTCCTGCCAGTGATACTGTAAATCACTGCTTATGGCATTACAAGTAAGATGTAGTGCATGTGATATGGCGAAAGTTTAATCCTGATTCTTTGCACTAAACCTAATAGATTATACATATCATTATACAACAGTAAGTTCCAAGATTGCTGATGGTTATTATAAAAGCACTGGTACATTCCACTGTTTGTATCACTCTGCTTGTCTGTGTATGCCTCATAAAATTCCACTTCTATCAATAGATAATATTAAAACCGTTACTACACTTACTATAGGCTGTCAGTCAGTCTGTGTGTGGCATGGCAACATGCAACTCTCTATTCAGCTCTGGCTTTTTTGGGTGCTATTTTTCATTGATGGAGCAAAAATAAACAAAATATTTAGCCATTTTGAGTCTGAAATGTCAGTTACCCGTTATTAATTTCATGTTTACAGATTGCCTGTGGCACGAATCACAGCCGTGCTGATATTCATCACAACAGGACACTTGTTGGTGAGATATTGCTTAAATTGCAGTCTTATCTATGGAAAAGAAAAAGAAATACAAAAGAGAGCTTACATTGAGGCATAGTAATTTAAAGGCTGATCATTATAGGTTGTGTCATGCAACGGATTTGGAAACGGATGCAAATGCAGTTTAGAATTTATCGTAAAAATGGAAAACAAATCTGAAACGTGAGGCAGAATCATACACAGGTACAGACAAGAGGTCAGGCTATCAGAAAACAACAGTTCAAAGACAAAATCCAAAAATGCAAAAACCAAGAAACAAGATGAGATCAAAAATCAGAATATCAGTCATGGTAAGTGTACACTGAGCGTTACTTTGCAGTGAGGCTGTGTTCAAAGTCTGTTTATAAAGGCTGTGAGGGTGATTGGAAACAGGTGCACATGATTAGCACTCAGGTGAGTGTGAACATGCTGGTGGCGTGAGGTGCTGGGGATTGTAGTCTGTGGCGGCCATGTTTGTAGGCTGCAGTGT
The DNA here is from genome assembly GCF_027358585.1 of Pangasianodon hypophthalmus. Lineage (NCBI taxonomy): Eukaryota > Metazoa > Chordata > Actinopteri > Siluriformes > Pangasiidae > Pangasianodon > Pangasianodon hypophthalmus. The sequence goes on from NC_069717.1 coordinate 15,838,126, forward strand.
ATTCCGGGAAGTGGTGTTTCTGGTGGATTCTGGCGCTGGCGTGTCAGGCGTCCACTTCTACAATGAAGGCTTGGATGGGTCTGGGTGTTTCAAGATGGGAGCGGTGGTAAATGTGGTTTTGAGCTTCTTGAAGTCCTCATCTGCTGCTGTGTTCCACGCCAAACACTTGGGTCCCTTCTTCAGTATGGATGTTAGGGGAGTAGCAATGGAACTAAAGCCCATGATGAACCTTTGATAGAAGTTTGCAAACCCTAGGAATCCTTGAAGCTCTTTGACCATTGTGGGAGTGGGCGATTCTGTGACTGCTGCCACTTTTTCCTGGTCCATGGCCACCCCCTCAGGGCCAATGAAAGAGAACAACATGGTGGACACATGGAACTCTCATTTCTCACAGACAGAGTTAAACAGACAGGACAGGACTTGCTTGACATGCTGAGCATGATTTCCAGAGATGGGGAGTAGATCAAAATGTCAGTGTAAGCAATCACAAATTTTGCTAGCATGTCCCTTAAAACGACTTTGATGAGACATTGGAAGACTGAGGGGGCACAAGAGAGCCCATACAGCATGACGTTATACTCAAAGTCACGAGAGGTGGTGCTAAATTCCGTTTTCCATTCATGGCCCTCCCTGATCCAGATGAGGTTATAAGCACTGCGTAGATCAAGTTTCGTGAATACGTTAGCAGAACAGAGCTGCTCCAGGGCTGAGGGGACCAGCGGAAGGGGATATCGGTTTTTGACTGTGATCTAGTTGAGCCATCATTAATTGATACATGGACAAAGTCCCCCTTGTTTCTTTTCCACAAAGAAGAATCCAGTGGATGCCGGACAGGTGAAGAGGCATATGTAACCTTGTTGCAGTATCCGGTAGCAGTTCTATGGCACAGACACAGATTCTGTGAGGGGGTAGGCCACTAGGTTTAGCCTTGCTAAAGACCTCTTGGAACTCATGTCTGTGGGGGACTGGGCTTTGGGACTCTCCAGAGTGGTTGAGTCAAGAATGAGGCAAGGGAGCTGCAGACAGTGCTTATGGCAATGGGAGGACGACTTCATAATTTCTTTGTGATACCACAATATTTGAGGTCCATGAGGGGATACAGGGGAATCCAAGGATGATGGGGTGTTTGGCAGTGATGGTAATGAGGAAAGAGATGTGTTCCTGATGGTGTGCGCTGACAGCAGAAGGGGTTTGGTGCATATTGTGACAGTTCCATCTCCTATCTTTAGAGGATGCTGTAGAATATTTAGGAGATGCTGTAGTAGTTGTGTGGGTATGTTGGGCTTCATGACAGTATCATGGTCCATGATATTCCCTGCCGCTCTGGAGTAGATCAGCGCTGAGAGGACAGAAACATGGTCTGAGTGTTTTATCTGTACATTTAGTGCGAATGATTGGTGAGACAAAAATTGAGATGGACTCACCGAGGGAGTAAATGAGGAGGTGGAGGTCCTCTCAGCGGGACTGGTTTGGCCTGGGGTTTTTTCACAAACAGGGTACTATGCCACAAAGTGATTGCAGTGACTGCAGTAGAAACACAGCCCTTCTCTTCTTTGGTTATCAAGTTCAGCCGGGATTCATCTGGTCTGCCCTAGCTTCATGGATTCTGAGTGGTCGATGTCCAGTGTGGGTCTCACCGTCTTATGCCCCTGACGGTTGTGGATGAGATGGACCAGACAAATGGCTAGATTGATCAGGGAATCAAGAGGCATTTTGTCATCATGACAGGCCAGTTCTATGAGCACTTCCTGATTGAGACCTTGGTGAAAAGTGGCCTTGGGTACTGGCTCCTTCCTTCAGCATGTGAGGTGTGATCGAACTTGCTGGAACAGTTCCATGAAGCGTAAGATCGTAAGACGACAGCAATTCCCCTCCTTGATACGAGATTGCAGTAGCAAACATTGAGGGCTTTTCCCATGAGTAAACTGAGGAATTGTTAGGAAGTTAAATTCATTGGTTAGTCCAATGTAGTGCCCAGACTATACTGTGAGTCTTGCTGTTTCAGTGGTTAAGAGCCCTCAGTTAGGCTAATGAAACAGCCAAATATAATAAGAGACTCAGAAAAGAATAAAAATTTTAATGATGGGTTTCAGAACTCATTTCAAACCATGCATTGCTGTTATTTAATTCCAGTTTCACTCATTCATGTTGCTGCTTTTTTGAAATAGTGGAATTAAAAATATGTCTGACAGCAATGATAATTTAGAAGTATATTGATTGAATTGGGCAATCTTTTGTTGATCTGAGACACCGTCTTGGCCAATGAAGTACACTGAGCATTGTAGCAGAATGCCTTTGCACTGGGAAGTTTCTCCCACATACTTGTTGGGACGGGAGATAAGCGAGCTAGGGTTTGCAGCCGGGGTTCGCGGGAAGACGAAGGCAATGGAGATTGCATGTTTAACTTGGCGTCTAGCTCAAACAGATGTTATTGTTGCAAATATGTCTGACAGCAATGTCAAATCATAAACAGGAACAGATAAGAGGTCAGGCGTTCAGCAAACAACAATTCAAAGACAAAATCTGAAAATGCAAAAACCAAAAAACAAGACAAGATCAAAAACCAGAATATCAGTCACTGAACCAAAAGGCTTGGTAAGTTCAGGTAAGTGTACACTGAGCGTTACTTCACAATGAGACTTTGTTCAAAGTCTGTTTATAAAGGCTGTGAGGGTGATTGGAAATAGGTGCACATGATTAGTACTCAGGTGAGTGTGAACATGCTAGGGGGGTACTAGGGTAGTCTGTGGCGGCCATGTTTGTAGGCCACAGTGTATTCTGGGAAGTTGAGTTTCTGGTGGATTCAGGCACTGGCATCACAGCTAGACAGTACTGCTTTGATGGAACTCTATTTCCACCCTATTTAAATCAATATTTGGTCTGTCTGTATGTCTGTCTATTAGTCTCATTCATGTACTGGTCTGTCCTTCACTCTCTTTGATGCAGAATGAGTTCTTTCTGAGCTCTCTTTCCTTTGTCTTCCTCATCCCACATGGTGTCTCTCTGATTCTCTCTCTCTGACTATCTTTCTCTCTTCATCTTCATCTTCATCTCTCTCTGTCTACCTCTCTCTTTTTTCACTGTCCCTGGCCTCAGCTGCCTCAGTTGTGTCTGACAGTGTCACCCTGTCATACTGCAACAAATGCAGCATGAACATTGCCCTTCACTCGTCACAACACACACGTACGCACTTGAGTTGAGTTTTTTTGACTGCTGTGACTGTGCACCACAGACACTGCTTGATACTTCTCTGGGTTGTTTGTAGCAAGAGCCAGCTCTGTTTTGAGACAGACAGTTAAATTCATTGGTTAGTCCAATGTAGTGCCCAGACTATACTGTGAGTCTTGCTGTTTCAGTGGTTAAGAGCCCTCAGTTAGGCTAATGAAACAGCCAAATATAATTAGAGACTCAGAAAAAAATGAAAATTTTAATGATGGGTTTCAGAACTCATTTCAAACCATGCATTGCTGTTATTTAATTCCAGTTTCACTCATTCATGTTGCTGCTTTTTTGAAATAGTGGAATTAAAAATATGTCTGACAGCAATGATAATTTATGCGTTATATGTTTGCGTGTAGAGATCTTTTGATATTATTTGACATTATTTAGGAAAAATAATAGGTTGGTAGGTTGACATCCTTGCAAAACAGGACATAGTTTGCTCCATAGGTGTTACCATGTTGGTAAATGTTAAATGGCATGGTTTCAGAGTTTTAGCACAGATTTCTGTTTAGTAGGACACAGAAGAGTTCAGTCTAGAATGAGTGGACTCACTGCAGGCTGCCATTAGCAACCCCCATGATCCCCGAGGGGGCTTGCCTATGAAAGATGGGATGTGAAGTAGGCCAGCCATGGTATAGTGATCTACAGTAAATTCAGTTGAAGATGGAGAAAGCATAAACTATTGTCCTAGGGCTTTATCTTTGGCTTCCACTTACCACCACTCTCTACCACCAGAGTCCTTTTAACAGGTCTCCAAGAGACAATTACAAATGTGTGAGGGCCTAATTGGGGTTGTTATGTCGAATAATTTTGGCTGATTACAGAAACCGTTACAGAAACTGTTATATTGTCTCTCTGATTGGTTTATATATACTGTTTATATTCTTGAAAATACATACAAGATACTAAATAATAGTGGCTTAGCTAGGTAGAGTGAACACTGACATCATCCAACCAGGATAAAAATATCTTCAGAATGACTCACCAAATGGTGAAACTTACCACAGTATCCAAATAGTATGTGATTTATTAACTCAGGGCAAAGGTGCATTGGAGACTTCTATAGCTTCGCTAAACAAAGAGAACACATTTACAGGAATGTTTAGATATACAGTTAACATACATTTCTACACATGTACATTTAACATACATACCAGCTTACTTGTATTTCTCAGGTAGTAGCTATGAAGGTTGCATCCTATGTATTTGACTCAGCAGGGCTGAGTCATCTCAGTTCATAAATTAGTTTCGTCAAAGAGAGTATTAGAGCTAAAATAATTACTTTTACCTCTAACAGAATTAAAAGGTGTGCCATCTGACACATAGAAGAGCCAGCTCAGTGTCACTCTGTCATTTCAACACACACCTCTGTCAGGTCAGCACAGATGGGCAACACCAAATGACACACTTACTAGCTTTGGACTGAACAGAATTATTTCAGTTTGTGGGGAAAAAAAAACAGAAATATTTTGCAGTTGTTGTTTCTTAGGGAAGGTTTTTAGACTGTTACGTTTTGCATTCCTCTGTGGTTGTTTTAACTACAGCTATGTCAAGGAGCCATGTTTTTCTAATTGTGGCCTAGATTTATCTGATGTGCAACAGTGACCATGATGTGTTGTGTATGATAAGACAAGATACTGGAAAGCAGGGTGCATGGTTTTGTCTCAGTTATATGTTATGCATTAACTCAGTAAGATGTGGTGAAGTCCTTGTATGTGAATTTAGATAGTCTTTCCTGGAGACAGTAACAACACTGAGACACTTCTTGTAATGTCTAACAATTAAGACCACAGATTTTTAAATAAGAGAGATGGCCACTGTGTTCCTTTAACCATTTATGTGTTTATTTAGATGTATGATTGGGGTCAGTATCTTGTCAACAGATCCATCTATGGACAGGTTTTAACTGCCTGGCAGGGGCAACCTGGTTTAGGGCTAAAATATCCTGATACAAAACAGCCCCACAGCATCAATAACCCAAACTGCTTTTTCAGTATGAGGGATTTTCCAGTTTCTATTTTTCACCAAAAATGCCGAAGGTGTCATTTCAAAAAGTTACATTCTGGTCTCATATGACAGCAACACACAATTCTGACTGTAGTTCTGATGCCGCTTGTCAAAGTTCAGGCACTGCATTTTTTTAGCTCTCAGGAGCTGCTTCTTTTGTGCAACTCATCCAAACAACTTGTTATTTATGGAGATTTTACTCACAATTCTTCACTTACAACTCTGTGTGTGGGTGCAGTATACCCATGCGTCCTCTTCCTGGCAAATTCTTTTCTGAACTTTGCTGAATTATTATTATTATTATTATTATTATTATTGCATTGATTTTGCTTTATGGTATTTTAACTACTTGTATTTTTCCTATGCATTAATGGACTTGTGCAGGTCAATAGTCATCTGTTGAAAGCTCTTCGTTTTCCCTATGGTGATGGGTTGCAAAGAGACGAGTTCTGGAGACTGGGAGCAAAAGAAAAATTGCATATTTTATTTTCAAAGATTTACTAGCCACCTACAGTAACATGTCACCCACATGCAACTTTGTTTCCTATGTTTGTGGACACATTGTAGACCAGACAAAGATGGAATGACAGCACAAGAAAAGACAATTGTCAGTGTTAGAAAATAAAGTTTTCAGTTTCAAATTGGCTGCTGGTAAGTCTAATAATGAGGAGAGCATTGTTTAGAAACTAGGTACTCAGTGGCATAGTCTAGCTAACAAAATAAGACTAAGGAATGATATCAAAACTTTATTTGTTATTTATATATTTATAATATATTTAAAACTTTGAAAATATTTAAAATATTTTGTGTTTTAGTTTTAGAATCCTGTTGTTTTATTGTTGTTTACCTCTCAGGTAGTTTACCCAGCTATTTAATGGGAAATGTTGGCTGGTGTGAAATGACTATCTAGTGAAACTAGTTCTGGTTTGACATTCCTTTGCCACAGATAACAACCAAGTGTAATATTAACTAGCTAGGCTACATTTGTAAGACTTCACCTCCATGGCTTCACTCTGCAGCACACATATTGGAGACAGCAGTACTATGGTGGATGCTTCAGAATATTTGCTGGAGCACCTAGCTTTCTGAAATGGGAACACCTGTGCTAATAATCATTCAATAAGCCGAAAAATTGCTTACCAATCAATCAGGTCAGTACTTTATTAAGTCATTGATGAATAGATGAGCTGAATCAATTTGTTTCACATTTAGGACACTTTCACACAGCAAAATGTTATGTTATCTACAACATTATGTTGTAGATATTTCTTATGTATGTTGCATTACTTGTTGAACTTAATGTACCCCTATGTTTTAATACCATGTGATTGAATTGTTCTGTTCTTTAATGCAAATTCCTGGGCTAATTTTTGTTCTCAGTGTGCCCCTGCATACATTCCTCAAGAAAAAAAAAAAAAAAACACATACGCTCAGATGATAGTGCTCAGCACTAGACATGACTAACAAAGTTAAGGGGTTTGGAGTTTATCCTCATATTGCTGCAATTGGCTGGTTATAGCCTGTCCATCATGAAGCTAACAGTCAATTAGTTTAAAAAATTATATTCAATATCTTGTTTGTTTGATGCCTGTTACAATATTTAGAGCATACTGTAAATGTTTTGGTTATATTCTATGTTTCTCATACAAAAAAATTCTACCTTTCACTTTATATACTCTAACTTCCTTCAGAGAAAAGGCTCTTGTGTGGCCTTCAGTTCCTTTCAGTGGGAGTACATGGTGCAATGATAGCTACTTATTAGCAGCCAACCAGCCATAGGTTAGCACTTAATGAGTAATTATCTCATCATGATGGTGTTTAATTATGGGCTGTGATGTAGACTTTGTTCTTCTTGCCTTGTACACATGTGTATATGAGCTATCAGCCTTACAGCTTGTGACTATGGTTTGTTAATCTCTTCTTCTATGATGAGTGTACTCTTCATGCATTTCTACTGTTTTGTGGGGAATGCTATGGAACTCTGTGGTGCGCTCTGTCTTTGAGTTGGTTTTAACTCTTTAGCATTGCTAACTTGATTGAGGAGTTCTTCCTGTGCTGTTCTCTGCTAAGCCTGCTACATTAGCCACATTGCTAACACACAACACTGGGGCTGGAATCGGCTTTCCTTCCATTTACCACATATTCTTCCCTCTGTATTGGGTTGACTTTTTTATGCTCAGAGTTTCCACATCTCAAACCTTCCAACTGAGTTGGGTTTCCCTCTATATAACAAACCACTTGTTCCCTCGTGAGTGATTAAATGACCCATTCTGCAATAATTGCATTCATGCAGCCAGTGTCTGAATCCCCTGTAAGCCAGTGATGGGCATCAACTATGTGCTTGCTGCCTCAGAATTAACCGTTTTAAAGATGCAGTGTTCAGACATCCCATGTGCTGGTAATGCCGATGCCCTGTTTCAAATCTGACCCAAATGCAGCAGCCTAAACAACTTGTTAGTTGTAAGCATTTATGTCTGGTAATGAATGATTTGCATAGTAAGAAGCTGAGAAAACAGTCCAAGTCACTTTCTAGGTGTATGGATGACCTGGCAGCAGACGTAGCTCATCTGAAGTCATTGATTCTGGAACTGAGACTATGCAGAATGGAAGCTTGTGTCCTTCAGAGTCCTTGTTATACCTCAATAACCGGTCTTCCTTCATGTTATGAACTTCTAAGGAGCGCAAAGGTGTCTACAGCCACGTCTAGGAGATTTTCCCAGGCGGAAAATAGTTCGGCAGTTGAATGGCCGTGTTCAAAGTCTGGATCAGGTTCTGCCAGCTTGCATGCACTAGTCTAAACTAGCTGTGACAGATATCATGAAAATATGGGGGGCTTGAGTAGGATTGGATAGGGATATACTAGCATTGTAACAGTCGCTCCAGTCTGCATATGTTGATCCCTCTGTGGTGGAGCTGATTGGCACCTCGCTCCTAGCAGTGGAACACATATGCTAGGACCTGGGGTGAATCTCTGTAAGCCTGGTTTACACACGACACCAAATGTCTGTAACCAGGTAGTGTTCAAGGTCTGGGAAAGGTTTGGCAAGGTGCAGGTAGACACTGCTGATTCCAAGGTCGACTCATTGCCGATTGTGTTTCTTGCCTGTGCCTTCGGGCTTGGCCCCTTGGAATGAAGCACGAACTGAGGACCATGAGCTAGCAGTGCAGGAAACACTCCTGAAGAGCCCCTAGTACATGTGCCTTGTATGCCCTGTAAGCATGTCACAGTGTTGTGGATAGCATCACTTTGGGGCTCATAAACTGAAAGGGTCAACAGTGAATTTTTAAACAATTATGATGGACAAATTAGCTGTAAAGGATTACTATTACCATTTATCATTTGTCTACAGCTAGGTAGCATAGCCAATACAACCTCTCAAACCATTATCATCATATAATGAATGATATTACTAAAATAAATAATGACTAAGCTTGTTTTTTGTACATATAATAGACAGTAAACAGCCTAGAATGTGATCGAGATATACCGCTATGGTATTGGTTTTCCTTTTTTTTCTGGGAAGTTGCTCTTTTTTTAATAGAAAATGACAGGTACATAAGGCAAGGGTTTAAAGTACACTATATGGACAAGAGATAGTGGATGCCTTACCATCACACCCATATGTGCTTTTTGAACATCTCATTCCAGATTTAGTTTCCCCTTTCCCACTCTTCTGGGAAGGCTTTCCACACGATTTTGGAATGATGCTGTGGGAATTTGTCCATTTAGCCACAAGAGCATTAGTGAGGTCAGGCACTGAGGCAGGAAGGTCTGGGGTGAATTTGGCTTTGTGCAGGCCACTTGAGTTCTTCCGCTCCAGCCTTGGCATACCATATTCCATAAGTGTGTCAACCATATCTTCATGGACCTCACTTTGTGCACAGGGGCATTGTCATGCTTGAACATGTTTGAGCTAGGTCTCTTAGTTCCTCTTAGTGAAGGGAAATTGTAATGCTACAACATACAAAGACATCCAAGACAAATGTGTGCTTCCAACTTTGTGGCAACAGTGTGGGAAATGTAATTTTGAGATTTCCGTTTCTATGATCACCTTGACAGTTATATATTCAGTGATAGAAGCATTAATGAAGCAATATGTGCTCAAATATATTTTTACACTTGTAAACTGATGACAAAAAACAATTTTGATCACACAGATTTTAGACAAATGTTTAGAAACAAGTCAAGCAACTTAAAGAACTGTTTCTTTGTTCAGTTTAGTGGTATTTAGGTTCCAAATTAAGTTTTGCATGTGATGCAAGATGTCAGGGCCTTTATGCTCATGCTGACCACACAGCACACAGTTGTTGTGAATCATTATGAGCTGAAATGTTTCATGACCCTCTTCGTCTTTCTCTCCTTACAGAGTGATCGTCTCCTTATTAAAGGGGCGAAGATTGTGAACGATGATCAGTCCTTCCATTCTGACATCTATATGGAGGATGGCGTTATTAAGTATGTTATCTGTCTATCTGTTCTGTCACTTCTCATGGTCATTCTAAGGAAGAACTAAAATAAAATGTTTCAGACTAAGAAATCACTTTTAAATGATGAGTTAATGGTGACAAGTTGTATACACTTAATGAGCACTTTATTAGAAACTCCTGTACACTTACTCATTCATGCAATTATTTCATGCAATTTCAGCAAAACAGTCTCTAATGTTTACTCAGAAAGAAAAAACATCCAGTGAGTGTCAGTTCTACGGATGTAATGCCTTGTTTATGAGAGAGGTCAGCAAAGAATGGTCAGACTGGTTCGAGCTGACAGAAAGGCTACAGTAACTTGGATAACCACTCTGTACAATTGGGGTGAGCAGAAAAACATCTCAGAATGCACAACACGTTGAATCTTGAGGTGGACGGACTACAACAGCAGAAGCCCAGGTAGGGTTCCACTTCTGTCAGCCAAGAACAGAAGCTGAGGCCGCAGTGGGCACAGGCTCACCAAAACTGGACAGATGAAGACTGAAAAAAAACTTAGCCTGGTCTGATGAATCTCGATTTCTGCTGAGGCACACAGATGGTAGGGTCAGAATTTGGTGCCAATAGCATGAATCCATGGAACCATGTGTCAACAGTCTAGGTTGGTGGAGGTGGTGTAATGGCATGGGGAATGTTTTCTCGGGGCCTTTGGGCCTGTTAATACCAATCAATCATCACTTGAATGCCACAGCCTATTTGAGTATTGTTGCTGACCATGTGCATCCCTTTATGGCCGCAATTCTTCTAATAGCTACTTCCAGCATGATAATTAACCATGTCACAAAGCAAAAGTCATCTCAAACTTGTTTCATGAACATGACAATGAGTTCAGTGTTCTTCAGTGACCTTCCCAGTCACCGGATCTGAATCCAGTAGACCACCTTTGGGATGTGGTAGAAAGGGAGATTCGCAGCATGAAAGTGCACCTGAAAAAATCTGCAGGAATTGCTTGATGCAATCAGAGTATTAGTATAGTGTTCCTAATAAAGTGCTCATTGAGTGCATACACACTTTCAGAAGGAGAGTGCTGAATATTGATATTCTTTGAAAAGAAATTACGTAAACATTTTGGTCACTTGCATGATACATGGACAGCACAATAACAATGATCCATAAAACAATGCCATGTGTGCTTATCAATGATTATTAGTGTATCAACACCTAGGAACCTAATGAAGAATTAGACCATTTTATCCCTTACATATTTTTGTTTACCCCTTTGCTCCCTGTTTTTTTTCTTCCTGGTCTCCCTTTCTTTCCTACACCCTCTTTCTACCTTCCTTTTTCATGTCTCTTTAGGCAAATTGGGGAGAATCTCATTGTTCCCGGTGGGGTGAAGACCATTGAAGCCCATGGCAGGATGCTGATCCCTGGTGGCATTGATGTGCACACCCGCTTCCAGATGCCCGACCGGGGCATGACAGCTGCAGACGATTTCTACCAGGGCACTCGTGCTGCTCTTGCTGGGGGCACCACTATGATCAGTATGTGCAAAAATGGACTGCCTAAAAAACTACTGCCTGTTTCAGTACTTAGCATTTAAAACATTTTAAATATTAAATGTAAATTAAATGGTAAAACTTCCAAATAGGGCTATATAGTACCAAAAAAGGATTAGACTGATTAGTTCATATTCCCTCTTTAATTCCAAGAATGTGTATATTGTAGAATTGCCTAGCATGTGTGAGCCTGCAGCAGATGTCATGTTGCTTTGGATTTGTTGAATGATTTGGGCAGCAGTAGAACAGTCGGCCAACTGACCCAGACCCTGTGTGTGTGTGTGTTAGGCCTGGGACTGTCATGTCAGGCATGTTCAGAACATATCACCAAACTCTCAGCTAGAGCAAATGTACGGGATTTGAACAGAACTGTAATTAACCAGTTCTTGCTACTTTCCCTGAGAAAGATGAATAGCAGGTGTGCTATTCATGATAATAAAATAATTTTAGCAGGTGTATTTTAATTAATATTATTTTAAGCAAATAATTAAATTCTGATTATATGTCAGCTAATGTCATTGTCTTTGAAATACTGTGAAATATTCACAGTGATATTTAATTCAAGAGAAATCATCACAAAGCAGCTTTACAGAAATCCAGATTTAGATTGTGGGATTTTATCAATACGGTATAAAGTGGTATATAGAAAAGGCAAACAGTATTAAGTATTTGGGTGTAGAGTTATATTTATTTTTAATTGTATAACACTTTTAACAATGGACATTATCACAAAGGAGTCATTATATGTTATGTTATTGTATGTATGAGTTTTTGTACTGTTTCACCCCCACTTAATGTTGTATAGTATTGCTGTTTGTCTTCACTTTTGCTTCAAGTCATCCTCAAGGCCAATACATTGTTAACTGAATTAATGATGAATAAGAGCATAATTTAAACTGTTCGTGTGTATTTGTGTGTGTGTGTGTGTTTGTTTTGCAGTTGACCATGTGGTGCCAGAGCCAGGCGTTAGCCTTATTGCTGCATTTAACCAGTGGAGGGAATGGGCAGACAGCAAGTCATGCTGTGATTACTCGCTCCATGTGGACCTCACTGAGTGGCACAAGGGCATGCAGGAGGAGTTGGAGACCCTGGTGAAGGAGCATGGTACTATTTACATACACCAGTATACATTTCACACTCAATTACCTGCTATTCTGCTGAAAATCTTTATACTACTGAAATTCTGTTACCAGTATAGTAGGTTTGCCAGTGGTCAGTAGAGTCAGCCCAAAACCAAAATTCAAATTCTGAGCCTTCTAAACACTGTATTACACGCATTTGTGACTACCATTGACATTTGTATTGGACAAATGTATTGGTGTGGGTCAGACTGGGTCCAAAACGGCAGGTCTCGTGGGGTGTTGCCAGTATGAAGTTGTTTAGTACCTACCAAAAGTGGTCCAAGGAAGGACAACCGGTGAACAGGTGACAGGGTCATGGGTGCCCATGGCTCACTGAATGCACGTGGGGAGCGAAGGCTAGCCCGTCTGGTCCGATCCCACAGAACAGCTAATGTAGCAAAAATTGCTGAAAAAAGTTAATACTGGCTATGATATAAAGGTGTCAGAACAAACAGTGCATCACAGCTTGCTGCATATGGGGCTGCATAGCCACAGACCGATCAGAGTGCCCAAAGTGCAGTGTGCAGAGTTTCAATGGAGTGCAGAGTGACAAGAGAGTCTTTATGGAGTCCTAAGGGATCTGCGTGGTGGACATATCTGTGTTGAGGTGTCTGATGGCCTGAGGGAAGAAGCTCCTCCTGAGCCTCTCAGTTTTAGCTTTCAGACTATGGAAGTGCTTGCCTGATTGCAGCAGGCTGAACAAACAGTTAATGGGGTGGGTGGAGTCTCTGAAGATTTCAGCAGCTCTGGTACCGCGTCGCCTGGTGTGATGTTGTGAGGGGAGAGCAGACCTGGAGATGCACTCAACTAAGCGCACTACTCTCTGCAGGACTTTGTGGTTCTGGGTTGAACAGTTTCTGTACCACACTGAGTCAGTAAATTTTGCTCACTCTCTCCACAGGGGCCTTGCCAATCTTGAGTGGGGTGTAGTTCCGCTGCTGCCTCTTCCTGAAGTCCACAACCAACTCATTGTTTTTTCTGATGTTCAGAGAGAGACAGTTAGCCTGGCACCAAGCTATTAGTTTCACCACCTCATCAAGGTAGGCGGCCTCGTTGTTGTTGAAGATGAGGCCCAAAACCACTTTGTCATCAGCAAACTTGATGATAGTAGTGGAGCTGTCAGAGGACACATAGTCATGTGCATAGATAGAGAGCAGGGGGCTCAGGACACAACTTTGTGGAGCTCCAGTGTTCAGGGTGATGTTCTTGGAGGTAAACTGGCCCACTCTCACTACTTCACCATGGAGCAATGGAAGAAGGTGGCCTGGTCTGATGAATCACATTTTCTTTTACATCATATGGACAGCCGAGTGCATGTGCATCGCTTACCTGGGAAAGAGATGGCGGGATGTGCTGGACAAAAATCAACTTCGCAACTTGAAGGACCTGCTGCTAATGTCTTGGTGCCAGATATCATAGCACACCTTCAGAGGTCTTGTGGAGTCCATGCCTTGACAGGTCAGAGCTGTTCTGGTGGCACAAGGGGGACCTACACAATATCAGGCAGGTGGTTTTAATGTTATGGCTGATCGGTGTATGTACAGTAACTGGTTCTTTGAGCCCTGGACAACCGAAAGGGTCAATCAGTATCACCTTTTTGTGTGTATACCAATGCCAAGACCATTCAACAGAGTCACATAATGATGTATGAGGCAGCATTTGCAACAAGTTCTGCTGTCATGCAAGACATCTTTCCCTGGAACCTTCTCATTGAGTTCTTATTGGAAGGAGCAATGTTATCTACACAAAACTTGAAGAAAAGGCACAGTCACACCAAGATAGCACCAGCACAGATTTTCTGGAGTGACATGCCTCTAAATAATGCCCATGTCATAGTAGGGACTGGGTGTGAAGATGTTCACCACCCAGTGTGCTACCATAGGAACCTTACAGAGGGACTGAATTATGTACATTGAAATTGATGCTATCAACAAAACAACAAATGCATTGCCACTGTGTGACACATGCAATGCACTATTGTAAGTTCTCGTTAGAGCATAATCAGTGCATCTGCATTCACTACTTGAGCAGCACATCTGGCCATAATGCTTCATCTGGTAAGACCATCCATGATGCAATACATGTATCTACGGCCAGCATTTGGACCAGTCCAACCTGCTCATTATTCATTATATTGGTTAGAATGTGCCATGGATTTTAGATGTGGGTTAACTGTCTGTCCAGATTGGCCTTTAAAACTTCCAGTAATTCCTTGCAGTATAGTTTCTGACTGGCATAATGCAAAAAAATACAGTCAGTGCTTAGCACCACCCAATCCTACTCAGGCCGCCACCAATGTAAGAGTGCCTGCCACAGCTAGTTTAGAGTTTAGAAGTGCCTGCAAGCTAGCAGACCCATTTTCAGACTTTGCCAAATAGACAATAAACATAGAAAAATAATGGCAGTTGAATGGGCCATACTGAAGAGCTAAAAGCTCCTGTCTTCTGTTGCATCGCTCACTACAGAGTTCCAAATGGCTTCTGGAAGCAACATCAGCACAAGAACTGTGCGTTGGGAGCTTCATGAAATGGCTGAGCAGCAGCACTCAAGCCTAAGATCATTATGTGCAATGCCAAGTGTTGGCTGGAGTGGTGTAAAGCATGCCACCTCTGAACTCTGGAGCAGTGAAAACATGTTTTCTGGAGTAATGAATCACGCTTCACTATCTGGCAGCCTGATGCACGAATCTGGGTTTGGCAGATGCCAGGAGAATGCTATGTACCAGAATGCTTCATGCCATAGGGTCCATAAAGACATGGTTTGATGAATTTGGTGTGGAGGAGCTCCAGTGGCCTGCACAGAGCCCATAAACATTTACATAAGCAGATGACCTTATGCAGAGCTACTTACATTTATCTCATTTATACCACTGAGCAGTTGAGGATCAAGACCCAGCAGTGGCAGCTTAGATGTTCAACAAGCTCATATTTGTGTGATGGTCAGGTGTCCACATACGTTTGTCCATATAGTGTAGCTGGCCCCTGTCTTCAGTTTCTAAGGTATTCACTGTTTGAATGATGCATGATCCTGGCTCTCTTCATATAGAAAAAGAAATGGGGGATATCCAAACCAAAGAGAACGAGAGATCCATTGTATAGAGGGAAAAAAAAATGAATTCAGCTCCAGAGCTGCATTTACATCATGTGAAGGATTTTACAGAACCGGCACATATGTACATGTACATAATATACTATACAATTACTATTTGTTGTTTTTTTTTTCAGCACACTAATTTGGCAAAGATATAATTAATGTATGCATAACAGACAAAAACAGAAGCCAAAATAACCCACCTGCATAATAAATCCACCAACCCTGCTGTAAAGTGAGGTAATATAATGATTTACAGAAATCACACTGCATAAAGTTAATATAGGTTAACTAACAAAGCACAATATTATAATGCAATATGACTATAAGGTAGTGCATTATAATTACAGATGTCAATTTCACATTCAAATAATCCCCTTAAATAGTGTGACTCATTTAACTGATGTACTGTATCTATTGTATTACTATTGTTTTCCAAGATCTCTTGTGCATTTTAGAAGTAGCATATTTATCTCTGTAATTTTGTTAAAATCTGTTGTTCATGTATCTTGTGTTTTCTTTGTGTAGGTGTCAACTCTTTCCTGGTGTATTTGGCATATAAGGATCTTTTCCAGATTAATGATTCCCAGGTATAATTGTATTGCTTTGAAAAAACACTTACAATTGTTAAGAGTCCATATATAGAAACACCTACTACTAAGTAATATTAATATTATCAAGGGAGCTTATCGTTTCAGTAAGTTGAGGGCTTCTCGTGAAATCATCGTAATGGGATCTGACATTTTGAAAGCACTTTAACAGACTCTTAATGCAGCAGAAAAAGTTGAATGTATTTAGTCCCTGGGGAAATGTACAGCATGCAATAAAATGCGTTATACCACAGCTCTGTTAAATTCACAAATCTGATGACATTGATTAATTTCTGTAGTAACCACAGTAACTCATTCACAGGGACTTGTATAGAAGATGCTCCACAGAGTCTAAGGCTAATAATAGACAGAAGAAAACTTATTTAACAAAGAAAATGACATCATGAAGTTTTCTTTTAGAAAACATTTATTTAATATTTATGGAAGGAGTATTGTGTGTTGTAACAGTCGTACGTTTTATGCCATGGGAGACTCTACACGACAGAGGACTCTGGTTTCTCAGTAGCATGACAAGCTGTGTTTTTTGTTTTATTAACTTCAAAAGAGAGAAAACATAAGAGGCTGGTGAGGGAACAACCGTTTATAGCTGCTATAACGTAAGTGAAAACATGCACTAATTTGCAGATGTTCTACAACATTAAATGTGACTATAAATGGTTATAAAACACACTATGTCATTCAGAAAAAAATCAAAATTGCCATTGTACATATGGTCTTTACTGACTAGTGTTTGTTGAGTCCTGAATGCCAGCAGTTGCTCCAACACTTGTGTTTGAATTGTGGTTCTCTCAGTTCTTCCTACAACTATCTAATACTTGTTTCTGGTTTACCGGTAAAAACCTAGTGTTGCACTTATGGCTGGGTACCTGAATCTAGGTACCCGAAAGGCACCAAACTAAACATTTGGTACTATGGAGTACCAAATAGTTTAAACAATGTGGAGTGCATAAATATGGCACAGAGGAGTCTGGCTGTACTTTGTAAAAGTATATGAGAACAGTTCCCTGTGCAATAAATGCTTTAACTCCATATTTGCGAATCAACCACCTAGCAATATATTATTTACAGATCAGCTTTCTGAATTTTGCAGACAAAGTTAGCTAGTAATTTGTGCGTCATTGTGTGAACTTGTTTGGATTAGCTATCTAGTTGGCTAGCATTTAGTCACCATAACGAACCATATATATACATACTAATTTATTCTTTGCAAGTTTCATAAATGAGTGCTATTAACTGTGATGTTTTTGTGATGTAAATGGGAGTTCTGATAGTGCTAGGGCCAATTTTTCCTCAAGCTAATCTGGTCATCTATGGGGAAACCACACCTAGCAGAAAAGGCAAGGATGTCAGTTGAGTGGAGGGAGTAATGTCACAGAGCAGTAACCAAATTTATTGTTAAAGGATCACAGCCCTTTTCACCTGTTGAAACTTTAGGAATATACATACACACAGCTAGTTATATGATATATCAGCAATATAGGCTATATAATTAACATTACAATATTACAATAACTTATGCTTTGTGTATTGTCACAGTTAGAACAAAGGTATCGAGAAAAGTGTCATTTTGTTATATGTATTGAATTCAAGTTATCAGTATATCAGTATAGAAAATTTTCAGATGATATTTTCTGTTTTCTGTGCAGATGTATGAGGTGTTCAGTGTAATCAGAGACCTGGGAGCCATCGCCCAAGTGCATGCTGAGAACGGGGATATCATTGCTGAGGTAACATTACATAAAGTTCCTCTTCTTCTTTAGCTACATGCATTAGCCATCTTGTTTTCTTCTGCTGAACTTTGCATTAATGGACTTGGTGTAAATAATTTCAGGAGCAGAAAAGAATCCTTCAGTTAGGCATCACTGGCCCAGAGGGTCATGTTCTCAGTCGTCCAGAAGAGGTAATGGTTTTTATAATAATAAAACAAGTGCACGTTTAATCATATTGCAACTGGGATCTGAACAAGAAGGAACCCCAGAGAGGTCTTTTTTCTTTAAACTGTTAGAATATAATAAACAAAATGTAATATACAAAATAAAATGTAAAACACATAAATATATATGGAGTATTAAAATATAAAATCAGGAACAATAAAATAATTGATAAATAAAAATGCTTGGAAACCAAATGTTAACAAATTTTTCAACCTTCTTTTGGTTTTAAAATATATTCCTAAACTACTCTTTCAATTATTAATGCTTTAGATAAGATAGGGTCCAACATTCCTTTTTACCTTTCAGCCCTTTTTGTCTTCAGAGCCATTGATCACTAGACTGAGACACTTTGATGTGCTTTTAGATTAGGCTCTTGGCCCATGCAAAGCACAGTCATAATTTAGAAGTTTAAGGGTTGAATTGTACTTCAGCATGAAGGACAGGCAGAAAGTGTGTGCTGTTTTATAGGTGGAAGCTGAGGCGGTCAGTCGTGCAGTAACAGTGGCCAATCAAACCAATTGCCCTCTGTACATCACCAAGGTGATGAGCAAGAGTGCTGCTGATGTCATTGCTCAGGCCAGAAAAAAAGGTGAGCTGTTCAGTCAAGGCAAAAAAATGGAAACCACATGATTGCTCTCATTCTAGTGAATTGCACTTGGCTATTTTGATATGTAGCTTGTTGAAAGAATTTTATTCTGTGACACTGTGTGTGCTGATTCATGACAGTATGACACTATTTTAATTAAATAGTGCCTTTCTCACAGTGTGTTTTTACAGTTTTCTAAGAAGAATGTTGAGTCAGTCCTTTATTGAGTCAATGCTAAAGCTTCCTCCCTTTTCTTTTCTTTATACTTTAGGTACAGTAGTGTATGGGGAACCTATCTCTGCTAGTCTGGGCACTGATGGCACTCACTACTGGAGCAAGAACTGGGCCAAGGCTGCTGCCTACGTGACATCTCCACCTTTGAGCCCGGATCCCACCACCCCCGACTATCTCAACTCTCTGCTCTCCTGGTATGTCATCTTACACATACCCTGTTTCTCTGACCTCACACATATAGGCATAAATATATAAACATAGAGACGTTTTATTAACTGTATGGAGCCATTAAATGCTCCAATGTTCAGAAGAAAAACATTATATTATATTATATTATATTATATTATATTATAGTATAGTATATTATAGTACAGTATATTATATTATATTATACATGCATACATACCTACACTATATTGCCAAATGTTTTGGGACACCCCTCCAAATCATTGAATTGAGGTGTTCCAATCACTTCCGTGGCCACAGGTGTATAAAATCAAGCACCTAGGCATGCAGATTGCTTCTACAAACATTTGTGAAAGAATGGGTCGCTCTCAGGAGCTCAGGATGCCACCTGTGCAATAAGTCCATTCGTGAAATTTCCTCACTACTAAATATTCCACGGTCAACTGTTATTTGTATTATAACAAAGTGGAAGCAATTGGGAACAACAGCAACTCAGCCACGAAGTGGTAGGCCATGTAAAATCACAGAGCGGGGTCAGCGCATGCTGAGGCGCACAGTGCGCAGAAGTCGCCAACTTTCTGCAGAGTCAATAGCTACAGACCTCCAAACTTCGTGTGGTCTTCAGATTAGCTCAAGAACAGTGCGTAGAGAGCTTCATGGGTTTCCAGGGCCGAGCAGCTGCATCCAAGCCTTACGTCACCAAGTGCAATGCAAAGCGTCGGATGCAGTGGTGTAAAGCACGCCGCCACTGGACTCTAGAGCAGTGGAGACGTGTTCTCTGGAGTGACGAATCACGCTTCTCTGTCTGGCAGTCCGATGGTCGAGTCTGGGTTTGGCGGTTGCCAGTAGAATGGTACTTGCCTGACTGCATTGTGCCAAGTGTAATGTTTGGTGGAGGGGGGACTATGGTGTGGGGTTGTTTTTCAGGGGTTGGGCTTGGCCCCTTAGTTCCAGTGAAAGGAACTCTTAATGCTTCAGCATACCAAGACGTTTTGGACAATTTCATGCTCCCAACTTTGTGGGACCAGTTTGGGGATGGCCCCTTCCTGTTCCAACATGACTGCGCACCAGTGCACAAGCAAGGTCCATAAAGTCATGGATGAGCGAGTTTGGTTTGGAGGAACTGGACTGGCCTGCACAGAGTCCTGACCTCAATCCGACAGAATACCTTTGGGATGAATTAGAGTGGAGACAACAGTGCCTGACCTCGTCCAACATCAGTGTGTGACCTCACAAATGCGCTTCTAGAAGAATGGTCAAAAATTCCCATAAACACACTCCTAAACCTTGTGGAAAGCCTTCCCAGAAGAGTTGAAGCTGTTATAGCTGCAAAGGGTGGGCCAATTCCATATTAAACCCTACGGATTAAGAATGGGATGTCATTAAAGTTCATGTGCATGTAAAGGCAGACGACCCAAAACTTTTGGCAATATAGTGTATGTATGTGTGTGTGTGTGTGTGTGTGTATATATATATATATATATATATATATATATATATATATATATATATATATATACATATATACAAATTTTATATGTATATACATTTTTTTTTTTGCAACTCACCATCAATGTAAATGACAACCTGCCCTCAATATGTTTCCTGAGATTAAGGTGAAAAATGACACTACATTTATTTCTGTGTTTCCTTACACATTTAGCTAATGCTGATGAGCATATATTAGAACATTGGAATTCTGTTTCCACTTTTTCAATAAAATTTTGTTTCATGTCTACATTTTTGTTTGCTCTTTAAAATGACTCTTCTGTGTTGGATGCTGTGCGGTGTACAGTGGTGATCTGCAGGTAACTGGCAGTGCTCACTGTACATTTAACACCTCTCAGCGAGCTGTGGGCAAAGACAACTTCACCCTCATCCCAGAGGGCACCAATGGCACTGAGGAGAGGATGTCCATCATCTGGGACAAGTGTGTGGTGAGCACTTATAGATGTATTTCAACAATTGACAAATTGTGCTTATTCTGAACTTTATGCAGTTTAATACTGCCAGTACAATCTCTTTAGATAGTTCGCTGGTATGCTCTAATCATGCACTGTTAAATGTTACTGTTATGTTTAACATTACACAAATCTGTTATGTTTAACATTACACAAGTGTTATTTTGACTCAATTATATGATCATCATTAGTTAGCAAAGTTTGTAAAGCAACTATGCTAAAAAACAAGGTGTGTTCTGGTAAAACACACAGACATTAATATTTATAAACTGGGTACAAACTGCTGGGTACAAACAGCCTCTGCTTTTAATATCCCCCACTCTAGTCATTTATTTTTGTTTCTGGTGGATACGTTTTATCCCTGCTTCATCAGGCTGAATTAAATAAATGCATTTCCCATACCCAACAGTAGATGATGCAATTTAGTAAGACTAGCTTCTAGTATTTCAAATAAGATGGTACGCATCCTCCTGAGCAGTTTCATAGCTAGGGGGTGGATTTTGACACACACACACACACACACATGCATACACACACACGGCATAACTGATTACATATACAGTTTATGATTATAATAGCACAATTACTGTACAGAATGTTAGTTAGTGTCAGGTAACATTAACTACGATAATGTGATGTTCATAACTATGGTAGCAAACAGGATTAACCTGTTAATTGGGATTGGGCATTTTCCATTTCCTTTGGAATGCCAATTTACCTGAGGAATATCGAGATAACAGCCTGTAAAATAATGGAGCTTTACTGCAAGGAGGGAAAAAAGGATACTAGCAAGTTATTGTAATCATTTTTAGTGGAACTGTCATAAAGGTATTTTATATCAATATTATTAATATGGCAAGGCTGGTTGATGGTATTTTGTGCCTTAAGTGAGTAAGTAACAAGTCTATGCCATCACCACTCCTATTACTGTCTGGAATCCACCCAAACTGCAGAAGTGCATCACATTTATCAATTTAATTGTACAGATCTTGCAGTGATTTTTATTTAGTATATTTCCTCATGAAATTAATTCCTGGCTATGGAGCTTTTCTTGAGTGGAATAAATCAGTGGACCTATGCATGTATGTTACAGTAACAGTTTAATGGCAGCAACTCACACTTTGAATGACAAGATTAATCCAGTTCCATAGTATGTTGCTGTTATCGTCATCCATTTTTAACAGCCAAGGAGGCATACAGTAACTACCAAACATTAATGTTGGCTAGCTAAGGAAAGGTAAGTAACTGGTTGAATATTTTATTATAATACAATTATTGTTGTTGATATGTTGCCAGTCATCAGCAGGCATATTTTTTGTTGTTATTCTCATCCTCAATATTAGGCAACATTTATCAAGTCAGAGTAGCACATTGTCGCTGCCACCTCTCTTTCACCACAACAATACCGATTTTTATTTTCTATCTTGCGTACCACATTTTCATTTCAGCCTTGCAGCCTAGGCTGGTGAAAGCAGTGTGCAAGCCATCCTGGACCAAGATAGATCCAGATATGTTATGGATTTTTTTGGGATAGATGGCTGTGGTGATATGTTTGAAAATGTAATGCCTCCTGGGTCTGTTAATTGTTGAATTCATTCATAACAGTTAAAATTATTATTTTCTGTAATTTTTCTGTAGCCTACAGCTTGGGAATTGTTGACTGTGTGTTTGTTATGCAATTGATATGAATAAGAGTGTCATTAAAATTCCAATGTAGAAATTTTAATTAAAATGTCTCCCTTATTTTATTTATTTTTTTTTTTTTTAAACAAATCGCAACCTGGAAAAGTTTCAGTTCTGGAAACATAGAGCTGCTCTTCAAATTCATATTGATATGAATCATATTGAATGTGACAAAGCATAAAAGTAGCTTAATTATTGTAAAAGGTAGTGATAGATCCTAGTCGGTTTACCATTGTAGAAGACTAACACTCCTCTCCACAGGTGACTGGTAAGATGGATGAGAATCAGTTTGTGGCTGTGACCAGCACCAATGCGGCCAAGATTTTTAACCTGTACCCACGTAAGGGCCGTATCGCTGTGGGCTCTGATGCTGACTTGGTGCTATGGGACCCTGATGTCACTAAGATCATCTCTGCCAAGAGCCACAACCTGGTGAGAGCATGCATATGCACACACATACACTGTGATGCACCAGTAAGATCATAGAGTGGTCTCTCCCAGGATGCCAGTGCCCAATCCACATGGCATGAGGGCTCACTGAATGGTTTCACAAGTATGTTGATGTAAAAAAATGATGTAAATGATATGCTATGGCCTTCGCAGTCACCAGATGTCAACCCAGTTTAGCACCTATGGGACATTTTGGAGTGACGTGTGAGACAGTGCTCACCACCATCATCAAACCACCAAAACAACAAATTGAAGCTGTTCTGCTGGCTTGTGGTGGGAAAACAAAATTATTTCACATTAGCCATTGTTTCTTAAGAAATCTTTTTGTTGTCTTATCCACATGCACATACAGTGGGGTGAAATATGCTGCTTCCAGGAACGTGTTGCTACACAAAATACATACTAATGTACACAGGATGAAAGTGAAAGCAGACCTGGACAACATACAGAATTACAGTTTCAGTAGAATGGTCCAGCACAGTAAATAAATACAATAAACAGGGCAGTGCAGATAATGACACAGTTCACACAATACACTAAACAACAGAATGAACACACTTAGACAATACATCCAGACATCTTTGCAAACTCATTACAAATGCTGCATGTGACTGTAAAACCATTAGCAGCATAAACTTTCTTCCTCCCTCTACAGGCAGTTGAATATAATATCTTCGAGGGTGTGGAGGTGCGTGGTGCTCCCTTAGTGGTGATCAGTCAGGGTAAGATTGTTCTGGAGGATGGAAACCTCCACACTACTGAGGGATCAGGACGTTACATAAACCGCAAAACCTTCCCTGACTATGTTTACAAGAGGATAAAGGCTCGCAGTAGGGTGAGTGTCCATTCCAGGCTTTGTGCTGCAACATACAGTTTATCAAACAGCATTATGTTCCTACTATATGTCTTTTCAATATATTACTCATTAAAAAATTAGTAAAAAACCTAAAACAAATTTTAAAAAGTAACTTTTAATACCTGACTCATTTCTCTAATTACTATGATTTTTCTTTTTCATAAATATAATTCAGATATTCATTCGTCATTCATTCATCTTCAGTAACCTCTTTATCATGGTCATGGTCCAGTGGAGCCAGAGTCTATCCTGGGAACACTGGGTAAAAGCAGGAATACAGAGGGTTTGGAAAGTATTCAGACCTCTTTTGTTTTTTCACACTTTATTGTGCTATAGATTTAATTTAAAATTAATTACATTTACATTTTTGGCCATCAGTCTATGCACAATAAAAAATGACAAAGCAAATTTTTGCAAATTTATTAAAAATCAAAAAATCAAATCTCTCATTTAGATAAGTATTTAGGCCATTTATTTAGTACTTTGAGGAAGCATCTTTGGCAGCAGTTACAGCTTTGAGTCTTCTTGGGTAAGTCTCTACAATTTTTGCAGACCTGGATTTTGGATGTTTCTCTCATTCTCCCTAGAGTTCCCTCTCCTCATCAGTCAACATTAAACCGGGTTTGTGAACCCACTTTACATCCTGGATGGGATGCCAGTCCATCTCATGGCATCATATACGCGCGCACACAGACACACAAACTCAAATTTCATGTTTTTGGGAGATGGGAAGAAACTGGAGAACCTGGAGGAAATCCATACAGACATAGGGAGACCATGCAAATCTCCATACAGACAGTAACCCATGCTCAGGATCAACCCAGGGACTTTGGAGCTGTGAGGCAGCTGCTGGGTTTTCATAAATCTGAAACAAAATACAATGTCGCATACAGACAGCTCCATGAATTTTGGGACCCTTGGTTAAGATGGCGGAACCCTTGAGGATCTGGAGGGATTCTGTATTGAAGAGCAGTCAGATTCTTTACTCTGCATACTCCAATCTCATTAGGCACAGGAAAAACTCAGAGCTGTTATTTAGGCAAAGGGAGGGTACACAAAGTGCTAAATGTTTTTACAAGGGTGCCAATAATTGGAGCTGTAACTGTAACCTACATCTTTTATTTACACACACCAGGAGGACATTTCTAATTATTAAAATATTTATGTTGGTTATTTTGAAATACATTTTACTTATCAACTGCTGTAAGATCAGGATTGAAGCTCTATCCATTGCTAATTACTGATAAGAACACAAGTTTCACTTCTTTACGTTTTAAAATTCATGCTATTCTGTAATGCTTCGATGTTTTATTCTATTTAATATGTTATCCTATAAAGGCTTTATTCTAAATGTTTAGGTGTTTTGATTAATCAAAACATAGATTAGATTTAATAAATTTATCATAAATTATATTGGTTGAAATAATGCAGCCCATTTTTGAAACATGATGCTTAACCATATTGTGCAGTTCTAGTACAAAGATTTTTATTAAGGTCAATTAAAGAATAACCCATCCACTGTTGTACAGCGATAATATTTCTTATATCATGTTGAATGGTTTCACATTCTATTCTCTGTCCTTAGCTTGCTGAGCTGCGTGGTGTCCCACGTGGCCTTTACGATGGTCCAGTGTGTGAGGTCACTGTGGCACCTAAAGTAATGACCCCTGCGACCTCTAACAAGACTTCTCCAACCAAACCCGCCCCTCAACCCATTCGCAATCTGCATCAGTCTGGATTCAGTCTGTCTGGTTAGTAACAGACTCTGTATGATTTTTGTTCTAGGGATATAGTATGATGGTACTGAAAGTCAGTTAAGGTTTCAGGTATGCAGGTTGTTTAAAAGACCTACTAACATTAAGTCATGGACTGGACTTGTGATTATAACTGTGGAGTTTCACAATTCAGCTGAGGGACAGCAGTTAAGTAGCAAAAATAGTACATGTACTGTACTGTACTACAACTAATCTGTAGATGTGGGAGACTTCTGGTCAAAACAAAAATCTCCCACACTCCTTTTTGTTTATGGTGAAAATAAATGTTTAGATCATGCAATACTATTCTTCCCACTGCCCTAGAAACATCTCAACTGTCAGTTTGTCATGTTGTCAACAAATTTTTTTATCCAGCTGCCTTAGTTAAGAAAAAGTTCAACATGATTGCCTTTAAACATTTACCACGATTTTCCCACCCAGCCAAATTGTGGCTAAAGTTGAATAACGCTACCTTATTGTCTTCTAAGTGCTGACCTTTCTTGCTTATTCTCCCACAGGAAATCTTAATCTTAATCTTAATCTTAAATCTTGTATCTCACAGGAGCTCAAATTGATGACAATGTTCCTCGCCGCACCACTCAGCGCATCGTAGCGCCCCCTGGTGGCAGGGCAAACATCACCAGCCTGGGTTAAAGAACACACTTCCCCAGTCCTGAAAGAATGGGGCCGGCAGGGACCCAAGGGCCCTTGCTTTGGTTATCACTCCTACCAATGAGACCTCTACCAGGCCCCTACAGTACAATATGACAACATCCTCAAATTTATCATCAGTAATTTACTCAAAAAGAAACACGGTCAAGGCGTTATTGTGTATTTTCCAACATTATCTTTAAACTACTATTTGTTTTTTTCCTTGTAGGAAGAGTAATGTGAATCTAAGCTAAACCTGTATTATTTTATTGTTACACGTAAATCATGTAAATGACAGAGAAAAATTCATCCTGTTCAGAATTATCCTTCAGTCACTTTCATTTATTCAGCAAATATTGTTAACACATTGGTCTAGTGTTTGGGATATTTTTAAGGAACTTGGGTAGTTAGGTGTGTTGTTCTGGTGTCTTTCATTTCAAATTGGTGGGTTTTTTTGTGCTGCCAACATAATTTACTTTGGTATTATTTTAAAAACAGTAATGACATTTATATTTTTGGTCTTCAAGTTCATTATATCAGATTTAGGGTTAGACTATTTATGTCCTCTGAATACTACACACATACAGAAAAGAACTATGCTTGGCTGAATAAAAGAAAAGAATCCAGATCCCTTTGTATCACTTTTTCCCCTTTTAAATTTCCCCAGTCCCCCATCTCTAGTTGTCCATGAGTAAGGTATCCTGGCAACAGTCTTTAACCCTTGAAATAACGGTTTATTGGTTTCGACAGGCATGTTATGGTGCTATTTAATTGGCATTGCTGATGTGGAACGGGCCAGTCTGCTTGTCCAGCTATGACAGAGCCTGTAACACTTATCCACCAGTAGTCACCAAGCTTCCTCTCTCCTTTACATCCCTTTATCCTTCTGATCTTCACTGTATGGTCATTTTGTGGTTTCTTAGTGACCATAGTGATTGCATATCATCTGGCATGTGTAGAATTGATCCTGTGGAGATATGGTGTTGGTTCAGTTTACCCAGTAAAAATGTTTTTACTTTTAATTCTGCTGTTTTCTTTAATGTCACATTCACTTGCCTGCTTGTATATTAGATGGTTCTTGACTGTCTGTGAGTATTGTTATAAAGACCTAAGAATTTCTCATGAAAAAAAATTGTACAGAGTTTATCTCTCTGCTTCATTCCATCCATTGTAGGAAATGTTACTGGTTAAAGGCTAACTAATCCACTAATGGTACCGAGCAGAGTCCTTTATCTGCAGTAGCATTAAAAGCTCATAGAAGTCTAAACAGACCTACATCAGTACTTAATATCCCTACACTAACACTTTTGTGCAGCATTACAACTCTTATAGTGATGGGAATGTAGAACTGTGGTGAAAGATGAGCAAGTTGGGTGCCAGTACCATACAAGTACAATGCTTCTATGATTTGCCCTTGAAGCATCTAAATTTACACTAGTTGTGATGTGTGGATTGCAGAGGAGAAAGAACATTTTAGTGTCTTTCTTATTTTAATTTTTATGACTTGTTGCCCTTTGTCATGCATTGTTGAAGGTAAAAAAATTGTTGACTGTGTATGTTTTATAGGCTTCTGGGATCTGCAAAAGTTTTCTTCCTCACTCAGAAAGCTTTGCATTCCATATGTGTTTAATGAAATGATTTTAAGTATTAAAAATGAAACAAAATTTCAAAATTTTGTCTGTATCCTGTCTAATAATCCTGTCCTGACTATAAAAAATGTAATATAGGTAAGGAAATATTTGTTTAGTTTTACAAATCTGATCTTTTATGTAATTTAAACTCTCTTCTGAGCATCACTGCAAATACAAATGAGAAATTTCACAAAACATTTCTGATACCATATAATTTTATAGGAAATATAACACATTATATGAAATACAATATATAGTACAATAGTATAATCTTACATGAGTAGCTATATAAAGATTGACACACTACAAAGAAAGAAATAATCTGCAGTATACATGCAGTATTATGCTTTGACTCTTGGTGGCATCATACTTCTGTGAGAATTCCACCAGTGAAGTAAAATTTGAATTCAGTCTTGAATAAACAAAAAAGCACTGGCAGGATTGTCTGTTTTAAAAAACAATTGTGAACAACTGTGTACAGCAGGGGTGTCCAAAGTTTGGGCCAAATGTGGCTCCCAGATAGATGTTAACTGGCCCATGGATTCTCTCATAGAGTGTATGAAAGGTGGTCCACTGCCCAGCATATTGCAATTTTCCCTTTCGGCTGATGGTGGCAGTAGAATGTGATAACACAGTTAGCTAAAATGCAAGAGCCTTTTTTTCTCTGACCACATCTGCAAATTAATCGACAGAATGATATTTAGACATGGCTGCAGACAAAAAGCGCAAAGTTAACAGTGAGAAGAGGCAATTTCAAAAGAGCTGGAAACCACTAATCATGGAAAACCTTTCCTGAATTCTTGAAAGAGTCCTTAATGAAAATGGATTTGCAACCAAGTATTAAAAATTACAATTTAATTTATGATTGTTAGTGCCACATATAAAAAGTGCTGTAATTCCTCTTATGTAAATACCCTCAAATTAAAGGTGAAAGCCTGCACTTCGAGACGACATTCATTATTTAATTTCATATATATGACTGGACCTCGGGTTTTTAGATAAGGTTTAATGTGGGCCCCCTTTGAAAAAAGTTTGCACGCCCCTGTTTTACAGTCTTGGAGATTAGCCCACCATCTGTTGAACCCTGGAAATGTGATCACTTATTTATGACATAAAATAAATACAAGAAGTTGTACTTTTCACAGTTGGAAATGAAAGAAAGATGCTTTCCATGGCACAAAAACAAACAAAAAAAAAAACAGATGTAAATTGTAATTGTTTCAGCTCTGCTCAGTGGAAAAAGGAGGGGGCAAAATAAGTCTTAATGGAATCTGTAGCCCATATCTGACTCTAAACAATAAATAAACAGCTAAGAGCCTTGCTTTTTTTTCACATCTCTGGCTAGCAATTCAACTGCTACCACCAAATAGCAAAGGAGCATACAAAGCCTCCCCCTCCCCCACCTTAGACTCTCTGACCACATCACCATCTCAGACCTGCGTACAGACCGAAGGTGAGAGTCACCAGACCAACCAAGAAGGAGGTACGTGTGTGGCCAGAGGGGGTCCAGTCTGCCCTTAAAGACTGCTTTGACACAACAGACTAGAACATCTTCAAAGAAGCAGCAACTTACAACAACCACACTGACATAGAGGAATATACTGAGGCTGTTACTGCTTACATCTTAAAGTGCACCGACGATGTCACACACAGAAAAACCGTCACTATTCGGGCTAACCAGAAACCATGGTTGACAGGAGAAGTGCACAAGCTTCTGAGGGCACGGGATGCAGCCTTTAGACCCGGTGACACTGCAGGCCTAGCAAGAGCAAGAGCCAACTTGTCCCGGGGAATCAGGGAAGCAAAACAACAATACAGCAATAAAATATCTGGACATTTCAGCAGCACCAGAGACACACAGAGTTTCTGGCGAGGCATCCAAACTCTAACAGACTATAAACCCATACCACGGACCTGTGACAGTGACATATCTCTGCTTAACAGCCTCAACAAATTCTTTGGTCGGTTTGAGACCTATAACAACACACAGGCAGAGAAGATCCCACCTTTCACGAGCAGGCTGTGTGTCTGACCCCAGTCAGCGTGAAAAAGACCCTCCTGAGGATCAACCCATGCAAGGCAGCTGGACCAGACAACATACCTGGTCGTGTTCTAAAGAATTGTGCTGAAGAACTCAAGGATGTACTAACTGACATCCTTAACATCTTGCTGAGTCAAGCAGTCGTCCCCAAGTGTTTCAAGGCCACCACAATAATCCCAGTCCCAAAGAAGCCACACCCATCCAGTCACAACGACTACCGACCCGTTGCACTGACCCCCATCATTATGAATTGCTTCAAGCGACTGGTCATGCAGCACATAAAATCCATTCTTCCTCCCTCCCACAACCCGTTCCAGTTTGCATACAGAACCAACAGGTCCACGAAAGACGCCATCTTAGCTGCTCTCCATCCAGCCCTTACACATCTGGACTCCAAAGACTCCTGTGTGCATATGCTATTCCTGGATTTTAGCTCAGCCTTTAACACAATAATCCCCCAGCAGCTAATAAACACCTGGGACTGAACTTCCCTCTCTGTAACTGGGTGCTGGACTTCTTGTCAGAAAGACCACAAAATGTACGGGTCGGCGGAAAAACATCTAAGACCGTTACACTGAGCCCAGGGTCGCCATAAGGGTGCGTGCTCAGCCCGCTGCCCTTCACCCTGTTGACCCATGATTGTGTACCCAGTTACAGTACCAACCACATCGTCAAGTTTGTAGACGACACGACTGTAGTGGGCCTCATCACAAACAACAACGAGGCCCACTACAGGAGTGAGGTGAGCCGACTGGTCCAGTGGTGTAACGACACCAATCTCTTCCTCAACGTGGGGAAGACCAAAGAAATTGTCATTGACTTCAGAAGAGGACCTCCACTGCACCCCCACTAACCATCAATGGTGCCACAGTCATGAGGGTGAACAGCACCAAGTTCCTAGGGGTGCATATCTCTGAGGACCTCTCCTGGATGACGAACACAACATTGCTGGCCAAGAAAGCTCAGTCACGCCTCTACTTCCTTTGCAAACTGAGGAAAGCACTAGTCCCACCTCCTATCATGTGCTCCTTCTCACATCAGCATTCTCATCAGCTGCATCACTGTGTGGTATGGAGGCTGCACTGCCTCCTGTTGAAAGACTCTGCAACACATAGTGAATGCAGCCAGCAAGATCATCGGAGTCTCTCTGCCCTCCCTTGTGGATATCTTCCACACCCGCCTCAGTAGCAGAGCCATCAGCATCGCAGCAGATGGTTCACACCCGTCAAACCTCCACTTCAGCCTACTGTCTTCAGGGAGGAGGTCCTGGAGCCTCCAGGCGCGTTCCACAAGGCTTTCTAACAGCTTCATCCATCAGGCTGTCAGGATGCTGAACTCTGTCCATTATCTCCCCCCTCTCCCACCTACTCCTGAACTCTAAAATCTACAGCTCACCGCACACTTCTTTCATTGCACAAAAGACACTTTTTACTTCTGCAGAACTCTGCAAACATGGACCTGTTTACAAACACCCATTCAAAAGGTTACATGTATAAACTATTTAAATCTGACAATGTTTGCACTTTTACACTTTACAGTCTTTTTGCACTACTGTCATACTGCTGCTATTCTGTCTTGCATCTTACAATAGGACTCTATACCCAGAACTACTGAACATTACATTTATTTCATGTACATTTGCACCTTTGGGAGTATATTGTATATAAACAGAATTCACTGTTGACATTTTCTCAGAGGTGTATTGAACATTTACATTTATCTGCATGTATATTTGCACCTTTGGAAGTATATTTGTATATTCAACAGAATTCACTGTTTACATTTACTCAGATATATATTCATTCACATGTTTACAATATATTTTTCACTCTGTTTATGTATATCTATTTATTACAAGTACACTGCTGTGACCTTCACACAAAATCTATTCTATATTGCACTGACTGCATTGACTGTAAACACTTGATAAGAGAGAAAAGAAACAGTATTTTGATTCCTATGTATGTATGCACATATGGTGGCAATGACAAATAAAGAACCTTGAACCTTGAACTGTTGTCTACACTAGTCCTTTCTCTGGGAACACCACCAAGACCAGAACAATAGGAATGGCTAGAGTGAAGGAAGGGACAGAAATCCAGACCCACAGACAGTTCCAACAGGGCTTAAACAGTCAGTGACTTAGTGAGCGAACGGGAAAGAACGGATGTCTCTATAAGTGATTGGGAACTAGTAATCTGGCTTAGAGTAAGGTCCCTTGAGTGCCCCGCCTCCACTCTGATATCTTTTATAGCTACTGCCCAAGAAAAAGGGCAAAAAAAAACAGATGTAAATTATAATTGTTTCAGCTCTGCTCAGTGGAAAAAGGAGGGGGCAAAATAAGTCTTAATGCAATCTGTAACCCATATCTGACTCTAAACAATAAATAAACAGCTAAGAGCGTTGCTTTTTTTTCACATATCTGGCTAACAATTCAACTGCTACATCCCATTGTCTACATTGGTCCTTTGTCTAAGAACACCACCAAGCCGAGAGCAATAGGAATGAGAGGAAAGTAAGGAATAGAATTCCAGACCCAAAGAGATTGCCAACAGGGCTTAAACAGTCAGTGAGTCAGTCAGTAAGTCAAGTAATTGGGAAAGAATGGCTATCTCTGTAAGTGATTGTGAACTAGTAATCTGGCAAAGAGTAAGGTGCCTTGAGTGCCCCAGCCTCACCCTTACCATTACCCTTATAGGTTAGGTGGGTTAGGGTTAGGGCAAGGATTAGGATTAGGATTAGAAGCATCCCCACCCACACCCCGATATCTTTTATAGGTCCCACAGAAGAAAAAGAGCAGAGTGCCATATGGTACTTAAAAACAAAGGAACAGATGTAATTTGTAAATGTTTCAGCTGTGCTTAGTGAGAAAGGAGAGAGAAAATCATCTTTAAATACAAACTATAGCCCATTGCGTAAACACTGACTGACTGAGTGCTTCAGCTGAGTAAGGGAAGCAACTCCAACCCCACAGACAGTTTTAGGATGGCTTAAGCACTGACTGACTGACTGAGTGAATGGGTGGGTGATGGCTATCTCTACAAGTGCTTGGGAACTAGTAATCTGGCTGAGTGTAAGGTGACTTGAGCAACCCCATCCCCACGCTGATATCTTTTATAGCTCCCACAGAAGAAAAAAGAGCACAGTGCTATATGGTACTTAAAAAAAAGGAACAGATGTAATTTGTAAATGTTTCAGCTGTGCTTAGTGAGAAAGGAGAGAGAAAAACATCTTTAAATACAAACTATAGCCCATTGCTAAATCTAATCAAATCCTACACCTATAGCTACTGCTCTGCCTGTTTCCAATAGCTATCAAGGTGACAAAAGAGATTGCCCAGTATCTGTTGTGGGTGGAGTCTGGCTACCATTCTGGAGTCACCGCTTTACTGTGGGGTGTTCTTCAGGCCAGAGGGAAATGTGGGTTAGAAAAAGAGTGGCTGGAAAGAAGTAAGGGAAGTAAGGGAAGCAACTCCAACCCCACAAACGGTTTTAGGATGGCTTGAACGCTGACTGACTGACTGAGTGAATGGGTGGGTGATGGCTATCTCTACAAGTGATTGGGAACTAGTAATCTGGCTGAGTGTAAGGTGACTTGAGCAAACCCATCCCCACCCTGATATCTCTTATAGCTCCCACAGAAGAAAAAAGAGCACATTGCCATATGGTAGTTAAAAAAAAAGGAACAGATGTAATTTGTAAATGTTTCAGCTGTGCTTAGTGAGAAAGGAGAGAGAAAAACATCTTTAAATACAAACTATAGCCCATTGCTAAATCTAATAAAATCCTACACCTATAGCTACTGCTCTGCCTGTTTCCAATAGCTATCAAGGTGACAAAAGAGATTGCCCAGTATCTGTTGGGGGTGGAGTCTGGCTACCATTCTGGAGTCACCGCTTTACTGTGGGGTGTTCTTCAGGCCAGAGGGAAATGTGGGTTAGCAAAAGAGTGGCTAGAAAGAAGTAAGGGAAGTAAGGGAAGCAACTCCAACCCCACAGATGGTTTTAGGTTGGCTTAAGCACTGACTGACTAACTGACTGACTGAGTGAATGGGTGGGTGATGGCTATCTCTACAAGTGATTGGGAACTAGTAATCTGGCTGAGTGTAAGGTGACTTGAGCAACCCCATCCCCACCCTGATATCTTTTATAGCTCCCACAGAAGAAAAAAGAGCACAGTGCCATATGGTACTTAAAAAAAAGGAACAGATGTAATTTGTAAATGTTTCAGCTGTGCTTAGTGAGAAAGGAGAGAGAAAAACATCTTTAAATACAAGCTATAGCCCATTGCTAAATCTAATCAAATCCTACACCTATAGCTACTGCTCTGCCTGTTTCCAATAGCTATCAAGGTGACAAAAGAGATTGCCCAGTATCTGTTGGGGGTGGAGTCTGGCTACCATTCTGGAGTCACCGCTTTACTGTGGGGTGTTCTTCAGGCCAGAGGTAAATGTGGGTTAAAAAAAGAGTGGTTAGAAAGAAGTAAGGGAAGTAAGGGAAGCAACTCCAACCCCACAGATGGTTTTAGGTTGGCTTAAGCACTGACTGTCTATCTAACTGAGTGAATGGGTGGGTGATGGCTATCTCTACAAGTGATTGGGAACTAGTAATCTGGCTGAGTGTAAGGTGACTTGAGCAACCCCATCCCCACCCTGATATCTTTTATAGCTCCCACAGAAGAAAAAAGAGCACAGTGCTATATGGTACTTAAAAAAAAGGAACAGATGTAATGTGTAAATGTTTCAGCTGTGCTTAGTGAGAAAGGAGAGAGAAAAACATCTTTAAATACAAACTATAGCCCATTGCTAAATCTAATCAAATCCTACACCTATAGCTACTGCTCTGCCTGTTTCCAATAGCTATCAAGGTGACAAAAGAGATTGCCCAGTATCTGTTGGGGGTGGAGTCTGGCTACCATTCTGGAGTCACCGCTGTACTGTGGGGTGTTCTTCAGGCCAGAGGGAAATGTGGGTTAGAAAAAGAGTGGCTGGAAAGAAGTAAGGGAAGTAAAGGAAGCAACTCCAACCCCACAAATGGTTTTAGGATGGCTTAAATGCTGACTGACTGACTGAGTGAATGGGTGGGTGATGGCTATCTCTACAAGTGCTTGGGAACTAGTAATCTGGCTGAGTGTAAGGTGACTTGAGCAACCCCATCCACACCCTGATATCTTTTATAGCTCCCACAGAAGAAAAAAGAGCACATTGCTATATGGTACTTAAAAAAAAAAGGAACAGATGTAATTTGTAAATGTTTCAGCTGTGCTTAGCGAGAAAGGAGAGAGAAAAACATCTTTAAATACAAACTATAGCCCATTGCTAAATCTAATCAAATCCTACACCTATAGCTACTGCTCTGCCTGTTTCCAATAGCTATCAAGGTGACAAAAGAGATTGCCCAGTATCTGTTGGGGGTGGAGTCTGGCTACCATTCTGGAGTCACCGCTTTACTGTGGGGTGTTCTTCAGGCCAGAGGGAAATGTGGGTTAGCAAAAGAGTGGCTTGAACGAAGTAAGGGAAGTAAGGGAAGCAACCCCAACCCCACAGACGGTTTTAGGATGGCTTAAGCGCTGATTGACTAACTGACTGACTGAGTGAATGGGTGGGTGATGGCTATCTCTACAAGTGATTGGGAACTAGTAATCTGGCTGAGTGTAAGGTGACTTGAGCAACCCCATCCCCACCCTGATATCTTTTATAGCTCCCACAGAAGAAAAAAGAGCACAGTGCCATATGGTACTTAAAAAAAAGGAACAGATGTAATTTGTAAATGTTTCAGCTGTGCTTAGTGAGAAAGGAGAGAGAAAAACATCTTTAAATACAAACTATAGCCCATTGCTAAATCTAATCAAATCCTACACCTATAGCTACTGCCCTGCCTGTTTCCAATAGCTATCAAGGTGACAAAAGAGATTGCCCAGTATCTGTTGGGGGTGGAGTCTGGCTACCATTCTGGAGTCACCGCTTTACTGTGGGGTGTTCTTCAGGCCAGAGGGAAATGTGGGTTAGAAAAAGAGTGGCTAGAAAGAAGTAAGGGAAGTAAGGGAAGCAACTCCAACCCCACAGATGGTTTTAGGTTGGCTTAAGCACTGATTGACTAACTAACTGACTGACTGAGTGAATGGGTGGGTGATGGCTATCTCTACAAGTGATTGGGAACTAGTAATCTGGCTGAGTGTAAGGTGACTTGAGCAACCCCATCCCCACCCTGATATCTTTTATAGCTCCCACAGAAGAAAAAAGAGCACAGTGCCATATGGTACTTAAAAAAAAGGAACAGATGTAATTTGTAAATGTTTCAGCTGTGCTTAGTGAGAAAGGAGAGAGAAAAACATCCTTAAATACAAACTATAGCCCATTGCGTAAACACTGACTGACTGAGTGCTTCAGCTGAGTAAGGGAAGCAACTCCAACCCCACAGACGGTTTTAGGATGGCTTAAGCACTGACTGACTAACTGACTGACTGAGTGAATGGGTGGATGATGGCTATTTCTATAAGTGATTGGGAACTAGTAATCTGGCTCAGACTAAGGTGACTTGAGCAGCCCCACCACCAGCCACACCACCAGCCCCCAGCCCCCAGCCTTATAGGTTAGGGCTAGGGCTAGGGCTAGGGACAACCCCACAACCCTATTAGAAAGAAGTAAGGGAAGTAAGAGAAGCAACTCCAACCCCACAGATGGTTTTAGGTTGGCTTAAGCACTGACTGACTAACTAACTGAGTGAATGGGTGGGTGATGGCTATCTCTACAAGTGATTGGGAACTAGTAATCTGGCTGAGTGTAAGGTGACTTGAGCAACCCCATCCCCACGCTGATATCATTTATAGCTCCCACAGAAGAAAAAAGAGCACAGTGCCATATGGTACTTAAAAAAAAGGAACAGATGTAATTTGTAAATGTTTCAGCTGTGCTTAGTGAGAAAGGAGAGAGAAAAACATCTTTAAATACAAACTATAGCCCATTGCTAAATCTAATCAAATCCTACACCTATAGCTACTGCTCTGCCTGTTTCCAATAGCTATCAAGGTGACAAAAGAGATTGCCCAGTATCTGTTGGGGGTGGAGTCTGGCTACCATTCTGGAGTCACCGCTTTACTGTGGGGTGTTCTTCAGGCCAGAGGGAAATGTGGGTTAGCAAACGAGTGGCTAGAAAGAAGTAAGGGAAGTAAGGGAAGCAACTCCAACCCCACAGACGGTTTTAGGATGGCTTAAACACTGACTGACTGACTGACTGAGTGAATGGGTGGGTGATGGCTATCTCTACAAGTGATTGGGAACTAGTAATCTGGCTGAGTATAAGGTGACTTGAGCAACCCCATCCCCACCCTGATGTCTTTTATAGCTCCCACAGAAGAAAAAAGAGCACAGTGCCGTATGGTACTTAAAAACAAAGGAACAGATGTAATTTGTAAATGTTTCAGCTGTGCTTAGTGAGAAAGGAGAGAGAAAAACATCTTTAAATACAAACTATAGCCCATTGCGTAAACACTGACTGACTGAGTGCTTCAGCTGAGTAAGGGAAGCAACTCCAACCCCACAGACGGTTTTAGGATGGCTTAAGCACTGACTGACTAACTGACTGAGTGAGTGAATGGGTGGATGATGGCTATTTCTATAAGTGATTGGGAACTAGTAATCTGGCTCAGACTAAGGTGACTTGAGCAGCCCCACCACCAGCCCCCAGCCCCCAGCCTTATAGGTTAGGTAGGTTAGGGCTAGGACTAGGGCTAGGGCTAGGGACAACCCCACCCACACCCTGATATATTTTATAGGTCCCACAGAAGAAAAAGAGCAGAGTGCCATATTGTACTTAAAAAAAAAAAAAAAAAGGAACAGATATAATTTGTAAATATTTCAGATGTGCTTAGTGAGAAAGGAGGGAGAATAACAGCTTTTAATAGAAACTATAGCCCATTGCTAAATCTAATAAAATCCTACACCTATAGCTACTGCTCTGCCTGTTTCCAATAGCTATCAAGGTGACAAAAGAGATTGCCCAGTATCTGTTGGGGGTGGAGTCTGGCTACCATTCTGGAGTCACCGCTTTACTGTGGGGTGTTCTTCAGGCCAGAGGGAAATGTGGTTTAGCAAAAGAGTGGTTAGAAAGAAGTAAGGGAAGTAAGGGAAGCAACCCCACAGACGCTTTTAGGATGGCTTAAACACTGACTGACTGAGTGAATGGGTGGGTGATGGCTATCTCTACAAGTGATTGGGAACTAGTAATCTGGCTGAGTGTAAGGTGACTTGAGCAACCCCATCCCCACCCTGATATCTTTTATAGCTCCCACAGAAGAAAAAAGAGCACAGTGCCATATGGTACTTAAAAAAAAGGAACAGATGTGATTTGTAAATGTTTCAGCTGTGCTTAGTGAGAAAGGAGAGAGAAAAACATCTTTAAATACAAACTATAGCCCATTGCTAAATCTAATAAAATCCTACACCTATAGCTACTGCTCTGCCTGTTTCCAATAGCTATCAAGGTGACAAAAGAGATTGCCCAGTATCTGTTGGGGGTGGAGTCTGGCTACCATTCTGGAGTCACCGCTTTAGTGTGGGGTGTTCTTCAGGCCAGAGGGAAATGTGGGTTAGCAAACGAGTGGCTAGAAAGAAGTAAGGGAAGTAAGGGAAGCAACCCCAACCCCACAGACGGTTTTAGGATGGCTTAAACACTGACTGACTGACTGAGTGAATGGGTGGGTGATGGCTATCTCTACAAGTGCTTGGGAACTAGTAATCTGGCTGAGTGTAAGGTGACTTGAGCAACCCCATACCCACCCTGATATCTTTTATAGCTCCCACAGAAGAAAAAAGAGCACATTGCCATATGGTAGTTAAAAAAAAGGAACAGATGTAATTTGTAAATGTTTCAGCTGTGCTTAGTGAGAAAGGAGAGAGAAAAACATCCTTAAATACAAACTATAGCCCATTGCGTAAACACTGACTGACTGAGTGCTTCAGCTGAGTAAGGGAAGCAACTCCAACCCCACAGACGGTTTTAGGATGGCTTAAGCACTGACTGACTAACTGACTGACTGAGTGAATGGGTGGATGATGGCTATTTCTATAAGTGATTGGGAACTAGTAATCTGGCTCAGACTAAGGTGACTTGAGCAGCCCCACCACCAGCCACACCACCAGCCACACCACCAGCCCCCAGCCCCCAGCCTTATAGGTTAGGGCTAGGGCTAGGGCTAGGGAACCCCACAACCCTATTAGAAAGAAGTAAGGGAAGTAAGGGAAGCAACTCCAACCCCACAGATGGTTTTAGGTTGGCTTAAGCACTGACTGACTAACTAACTGAGTGAATGGGTGGGTGATGGCTATCTCTACAAGTGATTGGGAACTAGTAATCTGGCTGAGTGTAAGGTGACTTGAGCAACCCCATCCCCACCCTGATATCTTTTATAGCTCCCACAGAAGAAAAAAGAGCACAGTGCTATATGGTACTTAAAAAAAAGGAACAGATGTAATTTGTAAATGTTTCAGCTGTGCTTAGTGAGAAAGGAGAGAGAAAAACATCTTTAAATACAAACTATAGCCCATTGCTAAATCTAATCAAATCCTACACCTATAGCTACTGCTCTGACTGTTTCCAATAGCTATCAAGGTGACAAAAGAGATTGCCCAGTATCTGTTGGGGGTGGAGTCTGGCTACCATTCTGGAGTCACCGCTTTACTGTGGGGTGTTCTTCAGGCCAGAGGGAAATGTGGGTTAGCAAAAGAGTGGCTAGAAAGAGGTAAGGGAAGTAAGGGAAGCAACTCCAACCCCACAGATGGTTTTAGGTTGGCTTAAGCACTGATTGACTAACTAACTGACTGACTGAGTGAATGGGTGGGTGATGGCTATCTCTACAAGTGATTGGGAACTAGTAATCTGGCTGAGTGTAAGGTGACTTGAGCAACCCCATCCCCACCCTGATATCTTTTATAGCTCCCACAGAAGAAAAAAGAGCACAGTGCCATATGGTACTTAAAAAAAAGGAACAGATGTAATTTGTAAATGTTTCAGCTGTGCTTAGTGAGAAAGGAGAGAGAAAAACAGCTTTTAATAGAAACTATAGCCCATTGCTAAATCTAATCAAATCCTACACCTATAGCTACTGCTCTGCCTGTTTCCAATAGCTATCAAGGTGACAAAAGAGATTGCCCAGTATCTGTTGGGGGTGGAGTCTGGCTACCATTCTGGAGTCACCGCTTTACTGTGGGGTGTTCTTCAGGCCAGAGGGAAATGTGGGTTAGAAAAAGAGTGGCTAGAAAGAAGTAAGGGAAGTAAGGGAAGCAGCTCCAACCCCACAGATGGTTTTAGGTTGGCTTAAGCACTAACTGACTGACTGAGTGAATGGGTGGGTGATGGCTATCTCTACAAGTGATTGGGAACTAGTAATCTGGCTGAGTGTAAGGTGACTTGAGCAACCCCATCCCCACCCTGATATCTTTTATAGCTCCCACAGAAGAAAAAAGAGCACAGTGCCATATGGTACTTAAAAAAAAGGAACAGATGTAATTTGTAAATGTTTCAGCTGTGCTTAGTGAGAAAGGAGAGAGAAAAACATCTTTAAATACAAACTATAGCCCATTGCTAAATCTAATCAAATCCTACACCTATAGCTACTGCTCTGCCTGTTTCCAATAGCTATCAAGGTGACAAAAGAGATTGCCCAGTATCTGTTGGGGGTGGAGTCTGGCTACCATTCTGGAGTCACCGCTTTACTGTGGGGTGTTCTTCAGGCAAGAGGGAAATGTGGGTTAGAAAAAGAGTGGCTAGAAAGAAGGAAGGGAAGTAAGCGAAGCAACTCCAACCCCAACCCCACAGACGGTTTTAGGTTGGCTTAAGCACTGATTGGCTGAGTGTAAGGTGACTTGAGCAACCCGATCCCCACGCTGATATCATTTATAGCTCCCACAGAAAAAAAAAGAGCACAGTGCCATATGGTACTTAAAAAAAAGGAACAGATGTAATTTGTAAATGTTTCAGCTGTGCTTAGTGAGAAAGGAGAGAGAAAAACATCTTTAAATACAAACTATAGCCCATTGCTAAATCTAATAAAATCCTACACCTATAGCTACTGCTCTGCCTGTTTCCAATAGCTATCAAGGTGACAAAAGAGATTGCCCAGTATCTGTTGGGGGTGGAGTCTGGCTACCATTCTGGAGTCACCGCTTTACTGTGGGGTGTTCTTCAGGCCAGAGGGAAATGTGGGTTAGCAAACGAGTGGCTAGAAAGAAGTAAGGGAAGTAAGGGAAGCAACTCCAACCCCACAGATGGTTTTAGGTTGGCTTAAGCACTGATTGACTAACTAACTGACTGACTGAGTGAATGGGTGGGTGATGGCTATCTCTACAAGTGATTGGGAACTAGTAATCTGGCTGAGTGTAAGGTGACTTGAGCAACCCCATCCCCACCCTGATATCTTTTATAGCTCCCACAGAAGAAAAAAGAGCACAGTGCCATATGGTACTTAAAAAAAAGGAACAGATGTAATTTGTAAATGTTTCAGCTGTGCTTAGTGAGAAAGGAGAGAGAAAAACATCTTTAAATACAAGCTATAGCCCATTGCTAAATCTAATCAAATCCTACACCTATAGCTACTGCTCTGCCTGTTTCCAATAGCTATCAAGGTGACAAAAGAGATTGCCCAGTATCTGTTGGGGGTGGAGTCTGGCTACCATTCTGGAGTCACCGCTTTACTGTGGGGTGTTCTTCAGGCCAGAGGGAAATGTGGGTTAAAAAAAGAGTGGTTAGAAAGAAGTAAGGGAAGTAAGGGAAGCAACTCCAACCCCACAGATGGTTTTAGGTTGGCTTAAGCACTGACTGTCTATCTAACTGAGTGAATGGGTGGGTGATGGCTATCTCTACAAGTGATTGGGAACTAGTAATCTGGCTGAGTGTAAGGTGACTTGAGCAACCCCATCCCCACCCTGATATCTTTTATAGCTCCCACAGAAGAAAAAAGAGCACAGTGCTATATGGTACTTAAAAAAAAGGAACAGATGTAATGTGTAAATGTTTCAGCTGTGCTTAGTGAGAAAGGAGAGAGAAAAACATCTTTAAATACAAACTATAGCCCATTGCTAAATCTAATCAAATCCTACACCTATAGCTACTGCTCTGCCTGTTTCCAATAGCTATCAAGGTGACAAAAGAGATTGCCCAGTATCTGTTGGGGGTGGAGTCTGGCTACCATTCTGGAGTCACCGCTGTACTGTGGGGTGTTCTTCAGGCCAGAGGGAAATGTGGGTTAGAAAAAGAGTGGCTGGAAAGAAGTAAGGGAAGTAAAGGAAGCAACTCCAACCCCACAAATGGTTTTAGGATGGCTTAAATGCTGACTGACTGACTGAGTGAATGGGTGGGTGATGGCTATCTCTACAAGTGCTTGGGAACTAGTAATCTGGCTGAGTGTAAGGTGACTTGAGCAACCCCATCCACACCCTGATATCTTTTATAGCTCCCACAGAAGAAAAAAGAGCACATTGCTATATGGTACTTAAAAAAAAAAGGAACAGATGTAATTTGTAAATGTTTCAGCTGTGCTTAGCGAGAAAGGAGAGAGAAAAACATCTTTAAATACAAACTATAGCCCATTGCTAAATCTAATCAAATCCTACACCTATAGCTACTGCTCTGCCTGTTTCCAATAGCTATCAAGGTGACAAAAGAGATTGCCCAGTATCTGTTGGGGGTGGAGTCTGGCTACCATTCTGGAGTCACCGCTTTACTGTGGGGTGTTCTTCAGGCCAGAGGGAAATGTGGGTTAGCAAAAGAGTGGCTTGAACAAAGTAAGGGAAGTAAGGGAAGCAACCCCAACCCCACAGACGGTTTTAGGATGGCTTAAGCGCTGATTGACTAACTGACTGACTGAGTGAATGGGTGGGTGATGGCTATCTCTACAAGTGATTGGGAACTAGTAATCTGGCTGAGTGTAAGGTGACTTGAGCAACCCCATCCCCACCCTGATATCTTTTATAGCTCCCACAGAAGAAAAAAGAGCACAGTGCCATATGGTACTTAAAAAAAAGGAACAGATGTAATTTGTAAATGTTTCAGCTGTGCTTAGTGAGAAAGGAGAGAGAAAAACATCTTTAAATACAAACTATAGCCCATTGCTAAATCTAATCAAATCCTACACCTATAGCTACTGCCCTGCCTGTTTCCAATAGCTATCAAGGTGACAAAAGAGATTGCCCAGTATCTGTTGGGGGTGGAGTCTGGCTACCATTCTGGAGTCACCGCTTTACTGTGGGGTGTTCTTCAGGCCAGAGGGAAATGTGGGTTAGAAAAAGAGTGGCTAGAAAGAAGTAAGGGAAGTAAGGGAAGCAACTCCAACCCCACAGATGGTTTTAGGTTGGCTTAAGCACTGATTGACTAACTAACTGACTGACTGAGTGAATGGGTGGGTGATGGCTATCTCTACAAGTGATTGGGAACTAGTAATCTGGCTGAGTGTAAGGTGACTTGAGCAACCCCATACCCACCCTGATATCTTTTATAGCTCCCACAGAAGAAAAAAGAGCACAGTGCCATATGGTACTTAAAAAAAAGGAACAGATGTAATTTGTAAATGTTTCAGCTGTGCTTAGTGAGAAAGGAGAGAGAAAAACATCCTTAAATACAAACTATAGCCCATTGCGTAAACACTGACTGACTGAGTGCTTCAGCTGAGTAAGGGAAGCAACTCCAACCCCACAGACGGTTTTAGGATGGCTTAAGCACTGACTGACTAACTGACTGACTGAGTGAATGGGTGGATGATGGCTATTTCTATAAGTGATTGGGAACTAGTAATCTGGCTCAGACTAAGGTGACTTGAGCAGCCCCACCACCAGCCACACCACCAGCCCCCAGCCCCCAGCCTTATAGGTTAGGGCTAGGGCTAGGGCTAGGGACAACCCCACAACCCTATTAGAAAGAAGTAAGGGAAGTAAGAGAAGCAACTCCAACCCCACAGATGGTTTTAGGTTGGCTTAAGCACTGACTGACTAACTAACTGAGTGAATGGGTGGGTGATGGCTATCTCTACAAGTGATTGGGAACTAGTAATCTGGCTGAGTGTAAGGTGACTTGAGCAACCCCATCCCCACGCTGATATCATTTATAGCTCCCACAGAAGAAAAAAGAGCACAGTGCCATATGGTACTTAAAAAAAAGGAACAGATGTAATTTGTAAATGTTTCAGCTGTGCTTAGTGAGAAAGGAGAGAGAAAAACATCTTTAAATACAAACTATAGCCCATTGCTAAATCTAATCAAATCCTACACCTATAGCTACTGCTCT
Organism: Pangasianodon hypophthalmus; assembly: GCF_027358585.1. Classification (NCBI taxonomy): domain Eukaryota; kingdom Metazoa; phylum Chordata; class Actinopteri; order Siluriformes; family Pangasiidae; genus Pangasianodon; species Pangasianodon hypophthalmus. The sequence goes on from NC_069717.1 coordinate 15,882,400, forward strand.
GCCTGTTTCCAATAGCTATCAAGGTGACAAAAGAGATTGCCCAGTATCTGTTGGGGGTGGAGTCTGGCTACCATTCTGGAGTCACCGCTTTACTGTGGGGTGTTCTTCAGGCCAGAGGGAAATGTGGGTTAGCAAACGAGTGGCTAGAAAGAAGTAAGGGAAGTAAGGGAAGCAACTCCAACCCCACAGACGGTTTTAGGATGGCTTAAACACTGACTGACTGAGTGAATGGGTGGGTGATGGCTATCTCTACAAGTGATTGGGAACTAGTAATCTGGCTGAGTATAAGGTGACTTGAGCAACCCCATCCCCACCCTGATGTCTTTTATAGCTCCCACAGAAGAAAAAAGAGCACAGTGCCGTATGGTACTTAAAAACAAAGGAACAGATGTAATTTGTAAATGTTTCAGCTGTGCTTAGTGAGAAAGGAGAGAGAAAAACATCTTTAAATACAAACTATAGCCCATTGCGTAAACACTGACTGACTGAGTGCTTCAGCTGAGTAAGGGAAGCAACTCCAACCCCACAGACGGTTTTAGGATGGCTTAAGCACTGACTGACTAACTGACTGAGTGAGTGAATGGGTGGATGATGGCTATTTCTATAAGTGATTGGGAACTAGTAATCTGGCTCAGACTAAGGTGACTTGAGCAGCCCCACCACCAGCCCCCAGCCCCCAGCCTTATAGGTTAGGTAGGTTAGGGCTAGGACTAGGGCTAGGGCTAGGGACAACCCCACCCACACCCTGATATATTTTATAGGTCCCACAGAAGAAAAAGAGCAGAGTGCCATATTGTACTTAAAAAAAAAAAAAAAGGAACAGATATAATTTGTAAATATTTCAGATGTGCTTAGTGAGAAAGGAGGGAGAATAACAGCTTTTAATAGAAACTATAGCCCATTGCTAAATCTAATAAAATCCTACACCTATAGCTACTGCTCTGCCTGTTTCCAATAGCTATCAAGGTGACAAAAGAGATTGCCCAGTATCTGTTGGGGGTGGAGTCTGGCTACCATTCTGGAGTCACCGCTTTACTGTGGGGTGTTCTTCAGGCCAGAGGGAAATGTGGTTTAGCAAAAGAGTGGTTAGAAAGAAGTAAGGGAAGTAAGGGAAGCAACCCCACAGACGCTTTTAGGATGGCTTAAACACTGACTGACTGAGTGAATGGGTGGGTGATGGCTATCTCTACAAGTGATTGGGAACTAGTAATCTGGCTGAGTGTAAGGTGACTTGAGCAACCCCATCCCCACCCTGATATCTTTTATAGCTCCCACAGAAGAAAAAAGAGCACAGTGCTATATGGTACTTAAAAAAAAGGAACAGATGTAATTTGTAAATGTTTCAGCTGTGCTTAGTGAGAAAGGAGAGAGAAAAACATCTTTAAATACAAACTATAGCCCATTGCTAAATCTAATCAAATCCTACACCTATAGCTACTGCTCTGCCTGTTTCCAATAGCTATCAAGGTGACAAAAGAGATTGCCCAGTATCTGTTGGGGGTGGAGTCTGGCTACCATTCTGGAGTCACCGCTTTACTGTGGGGTGTTCTTCAGGCCAGAGGGAAATGTGGGTTAGAAAAAGAGTGGCTGGAAAGAAGTAAGGGAAGTAAGGGAAGCAACTCCCACCCCACAAACGGTTTTAGGATGGCTTAAACGCTGACTGACTGACTGAGTGAATGGGTGGGTGATGGCTATCTCTACAAGTGATTGGGAACTAGTAATCTGGCTGAGTGTAAGGTGACTTGAGCAACCCCATCCCCACCCTGATATCTTTTATAGCTCCCACAGAAGAAAAAAGAGCACAGTGCCATATGGTACTTAAAAAAAAGGAACAGATGTGATTTGTAAATGTTTCAGCTGTGCTTAGTGAGAAAGGAGAGAGAAAAACATCTTTAAATACAAACTATAGCCCATTGCTAAATCTAATAAAATCCTACACCTATAGCTACTGCTCTGCCTGTTTCCAATAGCTATCAAGGTGACAAAAGAGATTGCCCAGTATCTGTTGGGGGTGGAGTCTGGCTACCATTCTGGAGTCACCGCTTTAGTGTGGGGTGTTCTTCAGGCCAGAGGGAAATGTGGGTTAGCAAACGAGTGGCTAGAAAGAAGTAAGGGAAGTAAGGGAAGCAACCCCAACCCCACAGACGGTTTTAGGATGGCTTAAACACTGACTGACTGACTGAGTGAATGGGTGGGTGATGGCTATCTCTACAAGTGCTTGGGAACTAGTAATCTGGCTGAGTGTAAGGTGACTTGAGCAACCCCATACCCACCCTGATATCTTTTATAGCTCCCACAGAAGAAAAAAGAGCACAGTGCCGTATGGTACTTAAAAACAAAGGAACAGATGTAATTTGTAAATGTTTCAGCTGTGCTTAGTGAGAAAGGAGAGAGAAAAACATCCTTAAATACAAACTATAGCCCATTGCGTAAACACTGACTGACTGAGTGCTTCAGCTGAGTAAGGGAAGCAACTCCAACCCCACAGACGGTTTTAGGATGGCTTAAGCACTGACTGACTAACTGACTGACTGAGTGAATGGGTGGATGATGGCTATTTCTATAAGTGATTGGGAACTAGTAATCTGGCTCAGACTAAGGTGACTTGAGCAGCCCCACCACCAGCCACACCACCAGCCACACCACCAGCCCCCAGCCCCCAGCCTTATAGGTTAGGGCTAGGGCTAGGGCTAGGGAACCCCACAACCCTATTAGAAAGAAGTAAGGGAAGTAAGGGAAGCAACTCCAACCCCACAGATGGTTTTAGGTTGGCTTAAGCACTGACTGACTAACTAACTGAGTGAATGGGTGGGTGATGGCTATCTCTACAAGTGATTGGGAACTAGTAATCTGGCTGAGTGTAAGGTGACTTGAGCAACCCCATCCCCACCCTGATATCTTTTATAGCTCCCACAGAAGAAAAAAGAGCACAGTGCTATATGGTACTTAAAAAAAAGGAACAGATGTAATTTGTAAATGTTTCAGCTGTGCTTAGTGAGAAAGGAGAGAGAAAAACATCTTTAAATACAAACTATAGCCCATTGCTAAATCTAATCAAATCCTACACCTATAGCTACTGCTCTGACTGTTTCCAATAGCTATCAAGGTGACAAAAGAGATTGCCCAGTATCTGTTGGGGGTGGAGTCTGGCTACCATTCTGGAGTCACCGCTTTACTGTGGGGTGTTCTTCAGGCCAGAGGGAAATGTGGGTTAGCAAAAGAGTGGCTAGAAAGAGGTAAGGGAAGTAAGGGAAGCAACTCCAACCCCACAGATGGTTTTAGGTTGGCTTAAGCACTGATTGACTAACTAACTGACTGACTGAGTGAATGGGTGGGTGATGGCTATCTCTACAAGTGATTGGGAACTAGTAATCTGGCTGAGTGTAAGGTGACTTGAGCAACCCCATCCCCACCCTGATATCTTTTATAGCTCCCACAGAAGAAAAAAGAGCACAGTGCCATATGGTACTTAAAAAAAAGGAACAGATGTAATTTGTAAATGTTTCAGCTGTGCTTAGTGAGAAAGGAGAGAGAAAAACATCTTTAAATACAAACTATAGCCCATTGCTAAATCTAATCAAATCCTACACCTATAGCTACTGCTCTGCCTGTTTCCAATAGCTATCAAGGTGACAAAAGAGATTGCCCAGTATCTGTTGGGGGTGGAGTCTGGCTACCATTCTGGAGTCACCGCTTTACTGTGGGGTGTTCTTCAGGCCAGAGGGAAATGTGGGTTAGAAAAAGAGTGGCTAGAAAGAAGTAAGGGAAGTAAGGGAAGCAGCTCCAACCCCACAGATGGTTTTAGGTTGGCTTAAGCACTAACTGACTGACTGAGTGAATGGGTGGGTGATGGCTATCTCTACAAGTGATTGGGAACTAGTAATCTGGCTGAGTGTAAGGTGACTTGAGCAACCCCATCCCCACCCTGATATCTTTTATAGCTCCCACAGAAGAAAAAAGAGCACAGTGCCATATGGTACTTAAAAAAAAGGAACAGATGTAATTTGTAAATGTTTCAGCTGTGCTTAGTGAGAAAGGAGAGAGAAAAACATCTTTAAATACAAACTATAGCCCATTGCTAAATCTAATCAAATCCTACACCTATAGCTACTGCTCTGCCTGTTTCCAATAGCTATCAAGGTGACAAAAGAGATTGCCCAGTATCTGTTGGGGGTGGAGTCTGGCTACCATTCTGGAGTCACCGCTTTACTGTGGGGTGTTCTTCAGGCAAGAGGGAAATGTGGGTTAGAAAAAGAGTGGCTAGAAAGAAGGAAGGGAAGTAAGCGAAGCAACTCCAACCCCAACCCCACAGACGGTTTTAGGTTGGCTTAAGCACTGATTGGCTGAGTGTAAGGTGACTTGAGCAACCCCATCCCCACGCTGATATCATTTATAGCTCCCACAGAAAAAAAAAGAGCACAGTGCCATATGGTACTTAAAAAAAAGGAACAGATGTAATTTGTAAATGTTTCAGCTGTGCTTAGTGAGAAAGGAGAGAGAAAAACATCTTTAAATACAAACTATAGCCCATTGCTAAATCTAATAAAATCCTACACCTATAGCTACTGCTCTGCCTGTTTCCAATAGCTATCAAGGTGACAAAAGAGATTGCCCAGTATCTGTTGGGGGTGGAGTCTGGCTACCATTCTGGAGTCACCGCTTTACTGTGGGGTGTTCTTCAGGCCAGAGGGAAATGTGGGTTAGCAAACGAGTGGCTAGAAAGAAGTAAGGGAAGTAAGGGAAGCAACTCCAACCTCACAGACAGTTTTAGGATGGCTTATACACTGACTGACTGACTGACTGAGTGAATGGGTGGGTGATAGCTATCTCTACAAGTGCTTGGGAACTAGTAATCTGGCTGAGTATAAGGTGACTTGAGCAACCCCATCCCCACCCTGATGTCTTTTATAGCTCCCACAGAAGAAAAAAGAGCACAGTGCCGTATGGTACTTAAAAACAAAGGAACAGATGTAATTTGTAAATGTTTCAGCTGTGCTTAGTGAGAAAGGAGAGAGAAAAACATCTTTAAATACAAACTATAGCCCATTGCGTAAACACTGACTGACTGAGTGCTTCAGCTAAGTAAGGGAAGCAACTCCAACCCCACAGACGGTTTTAGGATGGCTTAAGCACTGACTGACTAACTGACTGAGTGAGTGAATGGGTGGATGATGGCTATTTCTATAAGTGATTGGGAACTAGTAATCTGGCTCAGACTAAGGTGACTTGAGCAGCCCCACCACCAGCCACACCACCAGCCCCCAGCCCCCAGCCTTATAGGTTAGGTAGGTTAGGGCTAGGACTAGGGCTAGGGCTAGGGACAACCCCACCCACACCCTGATATATTTTATAGGTCCCACAGAAGAAAAAGAGCAGAGTGCCATATTGTACTTAAACAAAAAAAAAAAAGGAACAGATATAATTTGTAAATATTTCAGATGTGGTTTAGCAAAAGAGTGGTTAGAAAGAAGTAAGGGAAGTAAGGGAAGCAACCCCACAGACGCTTTTAGGATGGCTTAAACACTGACTGACTGAGTGAATGGGTGGGTGATGGCTATCTCTACAAGTGATTGGGAACTAGTAATCTGGCTGAGTGTAAGGTGACTTGAGCAACCCCATCCCCACCCTGATATCTTTTATAGCTCCCACAGAAGAAAAAAGAGCACAGTGCCATATGGTACTTAAAAAAAAGGAACAGATGTAATTTGTAAATGTTTCAGCTGTGCTTAGTGAGAAAGGAGAGAGAAAAACATCTTTAAATACAAACTATAGCCCATTGCTAAATCTAATCAAATCCTACACCTATAGCTACTGCTCTGCCTGTTTCCAATAGCTATCAAGGTGACAAAAGAGATTGCCCAGTATCTGTTGGGGGTGGAGTCTGGCTACCATTCTGGAGTCACCGCTTTACTGTGGGGTGTTCTTCAGGCCAGAGGGAAATGTGGGTTAGCAAAAGAGTGGCTAGAAAGAAGTAAGGGAAGCAAGGGATGCAACCCCAACCCCACAGATGGTTTTAGGATGGCTTAAACACTGACTGACTGACTGACTGAGTGAATGGGTGAGTGATGGCTATCTCTACAAGTGATTGGGAACTAGTAATCTGGCTGAGTGTAAGGTGACTTGAGCAACCCCATCCCCATCCTGATATCTTTTATAGCTCCCACAGAAGAAAAAAGAGCACAGTGCTATATGGTACTTAAAAAAAAGGAACAGATGTAATTTGTAAATGTTTCAGCTGTGCTTAGTGAGAAAGGAGAGAGAAAAACATCTTTAAATACAAACTATAGCCCATTGCTAAATCTAATCAAATCCTACACCTATAGCTACTGCTCTGCCTGTTTCCAATAGCTATCAAGGTGACAAAAGAGATTGCCCAGTATCTGTTGGGGGTGGAGTCTGGCTACCATTCTGGAGTCACCGCTTTACTGTGGGGTGTTCTTCAGGCCAGAGGGAAATGTGGGTTAGAAAAAGAGTGGCTGGAAAGAAGTAAGGGAAGTAAGGGAAGCAACTCCAACCCCACAAACGGTTTTAGGATGGCTTAAACGCTGACTGACTGACTGAGTGAATGGGTGGGTGATGGCTATCTCTACAAGTGATTGGGAACTAGTAATCTGGCTGAGTGTAAGGTGACTTGAGCAACCCCATCCCCACCCTGATATCTTTTATAGCTCCCAAAGAAGAAAAAAGAGCACAGTGCCATATGGTACTTAAAAAAAAGGAACAGATGTAATTTGTAAATGTTTCAGCTGTGCTTAGTGAGAAAGGAGAGAGAAAAACATCTTTAAATACAAACTATAGCCCATTGCTAAATCTAATCAAATCCTACACCTATAGCTACTGCTCTGCCTGTTTCCAATAGCTATCAAGGTGACAAAAGAGATTGCCCAGTATCTGTTGGGGGTGGAGTCTGGCTACCATTCTGGAGTCACCGCTTTACTGTGGGGTGTTCTTCAGGCCAGAGGGAAATGTGGGTTAGAAAAAGAGTGGCTAGAAAGAAGTAAGGGAAGTAAGGGAAGCAACTCCAACCCCACAGATGGTTTTAGGTTGGCTTAAGCACTGATTGACTAACTAACTGACTGACTGAGTGAATGGGTGGGTGATGGCTATCTCTACAAGTGATTGGGAACTAGTAATCTGGCTGAGTGTAAGGTGACTTGAGCAACCCCATACCCACCCTGATATCTTTTATAGCTCCCACAGAAGAAAAAAGAGCACAGTGCCATATGGTACTTAAAAAAAAGGAACAGATGTAATTTGTAAATGTTTCAGCTGTGCTTAGTGAGAAAGGAGAGAGAAAAACATCTTTAAATACAAACTATAGCCCATTGCTAAATCTAATCAAATCCTACACCTATAGCTACTGCTCTGCCTGTTTCCAATAGCTATCAAGGTGACAAAAGAGATTGCCCAGTATCTGTTGGGGGTGGAGTCTGGCTACCATTCTGGAGTCACCGCTTTACTGTGGGGTGTTCTTCAGGCCAGAGGGAAATGTGGGTTAGAAAAAGAGTAGCTAGAAAGAAGTAAGGGAAGTAAGGGAAGCAACTCCAACCCCACAGATGGTTTTAGGTTGGCTTAAGCACTGCTTGACTAACTAACTGACTGACTGAGTGAATGGGTGGGTGATGGCTATCTCTACAAGTGATTGGGAACTAGTAATCTGGCTGAGTGTAAGGTGACTTGAGCAACCCCTTCCCCACCCTGATATCTTTTATAGCTCCCACAGAAGAAAAAAGAGCACAGTGCCATATGGTACTTAAAAAAAAGGAACAGATGTAATTTGTAAATGTTTCAGCTGTGCTTAGTGAGAAAGGAGAGAGAAAAACATCTTTAAATACAAACTATAGCCCATTGCTAAATCTAATCAAATCCTACACCTATAGCTACTGCTCTGCCTGTTTCCAATAGCTATCAAGGTGACAAAAGAGATTGCCCAGTATCTGTTGGGGGTGGAGTCTGGCTACCATTCTGGAGTCACCGCTTTACTGTGGGGTGTTCTTCAGGCCAGAGGGAAATGTGGGTTAGCAAAAGAGTGGCTAGAAAGAAGTAAGGGAAGTAAGGGAAGCAACCCCAACCCCAACCCCACAGATGCTTTTAGGATGGCTTAAACACTGACTGACTGACTGAGTGAATGGGTGGGTGATGGCTGTCTCTACAAGTGATTGGGAACTAGTAATCTGGCTGAGTGTAAGGTGACTTGAGCAACCCCATCCCCACCCTGATATCTTTTATAGCTCCCACAGAAGAAAAAAGAGCACAGTGCTATATGGTACTTAAAAAAAAGGAACAGATGTAATTTGTAAATGTTTCAGCTGTGCTTAGTGAGAAAGGAGAGAGAAAAACATCTTTAAATACAAACTATAGCCCATTGCTAAATCTAATCAAATCCTACACCTATAGCTACTGCTCTGCCTGTTTCCAATAGCTATCAAGGTGACAAAAGAGATTGCCCAGTATCTGTTGGGGGTGGAGTCTGGCTACCATTCTGGAGTCACCGCTTTACTGTGGGGTGTTCTTCAGGCCAGAGGGAAATGTGGGTTAGCAAAAGAGTGGCTAGAAAGAAGTAAGGGAAGTAAGGGAAACAAACCCCAACCCCAACCCCACAGATGCTTTTAGGATGGCTTAAACACTGACTGAGTGAATGGGTGGGTGATGGCTGTCTCTACAAGTGATTGGGAACTAGTAATCTGGCTGAGTGTAAGGTGACTTGAGCAACCCCATCCCCACCCTGATATCTTTTATAGCTCCCACAGAAGAAAAAAGAGCACAGTGCTATATGGTACTTAAAAAAAAGGAACAGATGTAATTTGTAAATGTTTCAGCTGTGCTTAGTGAGAAAGGAGAGAGAAAAACATCTTTAAATACAAACTATAGCCCATTGCTAAATCTAATCAAATCCTACACCTATAGCTACTGCTCTGCCTGTTTCCAATAGCTATCAAGGTGACAAAAGAGATTGCCCAGTATCTGTTGGGGGTGGAGTCTGGCTACCATTCTGGAGTCACCGCTTTACTGTGGGGTGTTCTTCAGGCCAGAGGGAAATGTGGGTTAGAAAAAGAGTGGCTAGAAAGAAGTAAGGGAAGTAAGGGAAGCAACTCCAACCCCACAGATGGTTTTAGGTTGGCTTAAGCACTTTTTGACTAACTAACTGACTGACTGAGTGAATGGGTGGGTGATGGCTATCTCTACAAGTGATTGGGAACTAGTAATCTGGCTGAGTGTAAGGTGACTTGAGCAACCCCATCCCCACGCTGATATCATTTATAGCTCCCACAGAAGAAAAAAGAGCACAGTGCCATATGGTACTTAAAAAAAAGGAACAGATGTAATTTGTAAATGTTTCAGCTGTGCTTAGTGAGAAAGGAGAGAGAAAAACATCTTTAAATACAAACTATAGCCCATTGCTAAATCTAATCAAATCCTACACCTATAGCTACTGCTCTGCCTGTTTCCAATAGCTATCAAGGTGACAAAAGAGATTGCCCAGTATCTGTTGGGGGTGGAGTCTGGCTACCATTCTGGAGGCACCGCTTTACTGTGGGGTGTTCTTCAGGCCAGAGGGAAATGTGGGTTAGCAAAAGAGTGGCTAGAAAGAAGTAAGGGAAGTAAGGGAAGCAACTCCAACCCCACAGATGGTTTTAGGTTGGCTTAAGCACTGACTGACTAACTGACTGACTGAGTGAATGGGTGGGTGATGGCTATCTCTACAAGTGATTGGGAACTAGTAATCTGGCTGAGTGTAAGGTGACTTGAGCAACCCCATCCCCACCCTGATATCTTTTATAGCTCCCACAGAAGAAAAAAGAGCACAGTGCCATATGGTACTTAAAAAAAAGGAACAGATGTAATTTGTAAATGTTTCAGCTGTGCTTAGTGAGAAAGGAGAGAGAAAAACATCTTTAAATACAAACTATAGCCCATTGCTAAATCTAATCAAATCCTACACCTATAGCTACTGCTCTGCCTGTTTCCAATAGCTATCAAGGTGACAAAAGAGATTGCCCAGTATCTGTTGGGGGTGGAGTCTGGCTACCATTCTGGAGTCACCGCTTTACTGTGGGGTGTTCTTCAGGCAAGAGGGAAATGTGGGTTAGAAAAAGAGTGGCTAGAAAGAAGTAAGGGAAGTCAGCGAAGCAACTCCAACCCCAACCCCAACCCCACAGACGGTTTTAGGTTGGCTTAAGCACTGACTGACTGAGTGAATGGGTGGGTGATGGCTATCTCTACAAGTGATTGGGAACTAGTAATCTGGCTGAGTGTAAGGTGACTTGAGCAACCCCATCCCCACCCTGATATCTTTTATAGCTCCCACAGAAGAAAAAAGAGCACAGTGCCATATGGTACTTAAAAAAAAGGAACAGATGTAATTTGTAAATGTTTCAGCTGTGCTTAGTGAGAAAGGAGAGAGAAAAACATCTTTAAATACAAACTATAGCCCATTGCTAAATCTAATCAAATCCTACACCTATAGCTACTGCTCTGCCTGTTTCCAATAGCTATCAAGGTGACAAAAGAGATTGCCCAGTATCTGTTGGGGGTGGAGTCTGGCTACCATTCTGGAGTCACCGCTTTACTGTGGGGTGTTCTTCAGGCCAGAGGGAAATGTGGGTTAGCAAAAGAGTGGCTAGAAAGAAGTAAGGGAAGTAAGGGAAGCAACTCCAACCCCACAGATGGTTTTAGGTTGGCTTAAGCACTAACTGACTAACTGACTGACTGAGTGAATGGGTGGGTGATGGCTATCTCTACAAGTGATTGGGAACTAGTAATCTGGCTGAGTGTAAGGTGACTTGAGCAACCCCATCCCCACCCTGATATCTTTTATAGCTCCCACAGAAGAAAAAAGAGCACAGTGCCATATGGTACTTAAAAAAAAGGAACAGATGTAATTTGTAAATGTTTCAGCTGTGCTTAGTGAGAAAGGAGAGAGAAAAACATCTTTAAATACAAACTATAGCCCTTTGCTAAATCTAATCAAATCCTACACCTATAGCTACTGCTCTGCCTGTTTCCAATAGCTATCAAGGTGACAAAAGAGATTGCCCAGTATCTGTTGGGGGTGGAGTCTGGCTACCATTCTGGAGGCACCGCTTTACTGTGGGGTGTTCTTCAGGCAAGAGGGAAATGTGGGTTAGAAAAAGAGTGGCTAGAAAGAAGTAAGGGAAGTAAGCGAAGCAACTCCAACCCCAACCCCACAGACGGTTTTAGGTTGGCTTAAGCACTGACTGACTGAGTGAATGGGTGGGTGATGGCTATCTCTACAAGTGATTGGGAACTAGTAATCTGGCTGAGTGTAAGGTGACTTGAGCAACCCCATCCCCACCCTGATATCTTTTATAGCTCCCACAGAAGAAAAAAGAGCACAGTGCCATATGGTACTTAAAAAAAAGGAACAGATGTAATTTGTAAATGTTTCAGCTGTGCTTAGTGAGAAAGGAGAGAGAAAAACATCTTTAAATACAAACTATAGCCCATTGCTAAATCTAATCAAATCCTACACCTATAGCTACTGCTCTGCCTGTTTCCAATCGCTATCAAGGTGACAAAAGAGATTGCCCAGTATCTGTTGGGGGTGGAGTCTGGCTACCATTCTGGAGTCACCGCTTTACTGTGGGGTGTTCTTCAGGCCAGAGGGAAATGTGGGTTAGAAAAAGAGTGGCTAGAAAGAAGTAAGGGAAGTAAGGGAAGCAACTCCAACCCCACAGATGGTTTTAGGTGGCTTAAGCACTTTTTGACTAACTGACTGACTGAGTGAATGGGTGGGTGATGGCTATCTCTACAAGTGATTGGGAACTAGTAATCTGGCTGAGTGTAAGGTGACTTGAGCAACCCCATCCCCACCCTGATATCTTTTATAGCTCCCACAGAAGAAAAAAGAGCACAGTGCCATATGGTACTTAAAAAAAAGGAACAGATGTAATTTGTAAATGTTTCAGCTGTGCTTAGTGAGAAAGGAGAGAGAAAAACATCTTTAAATACAAACTATAGCCCATTGCTAAATCTAATCAAATCCTACACCTATAGCTACTGCTCTGCCTGTTTCCAATAGCTATCAAGGTGACAAAAGAGATTGCCCAGTATCTGTTGGGGGTGGAGTCTGGCTACCATTCTGGAGGCACCGCTTTACTGTGGGGTGTTCTTCAGGCCAGAGGGAAATGTGGGTTAGAAAAAGAGTGGCTAGAAAGAAGTAAGGGAAGTAAGGGAAGCAACTCCAACTCCAACCCCAACCCCACAGATGGTTTTAGGTTGGCTTAAGCACTGATTGACTAACTAACTGACTGACTGAGTGAATGGGTGGGAGATGGCTATCTCTACAAGTGATTGGGAACTAGTAATCTGGCTGAGTGTAAGGTGACTTGAGCAACCCCATCCCCACCCTGATATCTTTTATAGCTCCCACAGAAGAAAAAAGAGCACAGTGCCATATGGTACTTAAAAAAAAGGAACAGATGTAATTTGTAAATGTTTCAGCTGTGCTTAGTGAGAAAGGAGAGAGAAAAACATCTTTAAATACAAACTATAGCCCATTGCTAAATCTAATCAAATCCTACACCTATAGCTACTGCTCTGCCTGTTTCCAATCGCTATCAAGGTGACAAAAGAGATTGCCCAGTATCTGTTGGGGGTGGAGTCTGGCTACCATTCTGGAGTCACCGCTTTACTGTGGGGTGTTCTTCAGGCCAGAAGGAAATGTGGGTTAGAAAAAGAGTGGCTAGAAAGAAGTAAGGGAAGCAACTCCAACCCCACAGATGGTTTTAGGTGGCTTAAGCACTTTTTGACTAACTGACTGACTGAGTGAATGGGTGGGTGATGGCTATCTCTACAAGTGATTGGGAACTAGTAATCTGGCTGAGTGTAAGGTGACTTGAGCAACCCCATCCCCACCCTGATATCTTTTATAGCTCCCACAGAAGAAAAAAGAGCACAGTGCCATATGGTACTTAAAAAAAAGGAACAGATGTAATTTGTAAATGTTTCAGCTGTGCTTAGTGAGAAAGGAGAGAGAAAAACATCTTTAAATACAAACTATAGCCCATTGCTAAATCTAATCAAATCCTACACCTATAGCTACTGCTCTGCCTGTTTCCAATAGCTATCAAGGTGACAAAAGAGATTGCCCAGTATCTGTTGGGGGTGGAGTCTGGCTACCATTCTGGAGGCACCGCTTTACTGTGGGGTGTTCTTCAGGCCAGAGGGAAATGTGGGTTAGAAAAAGAGTGGCTAGAAAGAAGTAAGGGAAGTAAGGGAAGCAACTCCAACTCCAACTCCAACCCCAACCCCAACCCCCCAGATGGTTTTAGGTTGGCTTAAGCACTGATTGACTAACTAACTGACTGACTGAGTGAATGGGTGGGAGATGGCTATCTCTACAAGTGATTGGGAACTAGTAATCTGGCTGAGTGTAAGGTGACTTGAGCAACCCCATCCCCACCCTGATATCTTTTATAGCTCCCACAGAAGAAAAAAGAGCACAGTGCCATATGGTACTTAAAAGAAAGGAACAGATGTAATTTGTAAATGTTTCAGCTGTGCTTAGTGAGAAAGGAGAGAGAAAAACATCTTTAAATACAAACTATAGCCCATTGCTAAATCTAATCAAATCCTACACCTATAGCTACTGCTCTGCCTGTTTCCAATAGCTATCAAGGTGACAAAAGAGATTGCCCAGTATCTGTTGGGGGTGGAGTCTGGCTACCATTCTGGAGTCACCGCTTTACTGTGGGGTGTTCTTCAGGCCAGAGGGAAATGTGGGTTAGCAAAAGAGTGGCTAGAAAGAAGTAAGGGAAGTAAGGGAAGCAACCCCAACCCCACAGACGCTTTTAGGATGGCTTAAACACTGACTGACTGACTGAGTGAATGGGTGGGTGATGGCTGTCTCTACAAGTGATTCGGAACTAGTAATCTGGCTGAGTGTAAGGTGACTTGAGCAACCCCATCCCCACCCTGATATCTTTTATAGCTCCCACAGAAGAAAAAAGAGCACAGTGCTATATGGTACTTAAAAAAAAGGAACAGATGTAATTTGTAAATGTTTCAGCTGTGCTTAGTGAGAAAGGAGAGAGAAAAACATCTTTAAATACAAACTATAGCCCATTGCTAAATCTAATCAAATCCTACACCTATAGCTACTGCTCTGCCTGTTTCCAATAGCTATCAAGGTGACAAAAGAGATTGCCCAGTATCTGTTGGGGGTGGAGTCTGGCTACCATTCTGGAGTCACCGCTTTACTGTGGGGTGTTCTTCAGGCCAGAGGGAAATGTGGGTTAGAAAAAGAGTGGCTGGAAAGAAATAAGGGAAGTAAGGGAAGCAACTCCAACCCCACCAACGGTTTTAGGATGGCTTAAACGCTGACTGACTGACTGAGTGAATGGGTGGGTGATGGCTATCTCTACAAGTGCTTGGGAACTAGTAATCTGGCTGAGTGTAAGGTGACTTGAGCAACCCCATCCCCACCCTGATATCTTTTATAGCTCCCACAGAAGAAAAAAGAGCACAGTGCCATATGGTACTTAAAAAAAAGGAACAGATGTAATTTGTAAATGTTTCAGCTGTGCTTAGTGAGAAAGGAGAGAGAAAAACATCTTTAAATACAAACTATAGCCCATTGCTAAATCTAATCAAATCCTACACCTATAGCTACTGCTCTGCCTGTTTCCAATAGCTATCAAGGTGACAAAAGAGATTGCCCAGTATCTGTTGGGGGTGGAGTCTGGCTACCATTCTGGAGTCACCGCTTTACTGTGGGGTGTTCTTCAGGCCAGAGGGAAATGTGGGTTAGAAAAAGAGTGGCTAGAAAGAAGTAAGGGAAGTAAGGGAAGCAACTCCAACCCCAACCCCACAGATGGTTTTAGGTTGGCTTAAGCACTGATTGACTAACTAACTGACTGACTGAGTGAATGGGTGGGTGATGGCTATCTCTACAAGTGATTGGGAACTAGTAATCTGGCTGAGTGTAAGGTGACTTGAGCAACCCCATCCCCACCCTGATATCTTTTATAGCTCCCACAGAAGAAAAAAGAGCACAGTGCCATATGGTACTTAAAAAAAAGGAACAGATGTAATTTGTAAATGTTTCAGCTGTGCTTAGTGAGAAAGGAGAGAGAAAAACATCTTTAAATACAAACTATAGCCCATTGCTAAATCTAATCAAATCCTACACCTATAGCTACTGCTCTGCCTGTTTCCAATAGCTATCAAGGTGACAAAAGAGATTGCCCAGTATCTGTTGGGGGTGGAGTCTGGCTACCATTCTGGAGGCACCGCTTTACTGTGGGGTGTTCTTCAGGCCAGAGGGAAATGTGGGTTAGAAAAAGAGTGGCTAGAAAGAAGTAAGGGAAGTAAGGGAAGCAACTCCAACTCCAACTCCAACCCCAACCCCAACCCCCCAGATGGTTTTAGGTTGGCTTAAGCACTGATTGACTAACTAACTGACTGACTGAGTGAATGGGTGGGAGATGGCTATCTCTACAAGTGATTGGGAACTAGTAATCTGGCTGAGTGTAAGGTGACTTGAGCAACCCCATCCCCACCCTGATATCTTTTATAGCTCCCACAGAAGAAAAAAGAGCACAGTGCCATATGGTACTTAAAAGAAAGGAACAGATGTAATTTGTAAATGTTTCAGCTGTGCTTAGTGAGAAAGGAGAGAGAAAAACATCTTTAAATACAAACTATAGCCCATTGCTAAATCTAATCAAATCCTACACCTATAGCTACTGCTCTGCCTGTTTCCAATAGCTATCAAGGTGACAAAAGAGATTGCCCAGTATCTGTTGGGGGTGGAGTCTGGCTACCATTCTGGAGTCACCGCTTTACTGTGGGGTGTTCTTCAGGCCAGAGGGAAATGTGGGTTAGCAAAAGAGTGGCTAGAAAGAAGTAAGGGAAGTAAGGGAAGCAACCCCAACCCCACAGACGCTTTTAGGATGGCTTAAACACTGACTGACTGACTGAGTGAATGGGTGGGTGATGGCTGTCTCTACAAGTGATTGGGAACTAGTAATCTGGCTGAGTGTAAGGTGACTTGAGCAACCCCATCCCCACCCTGATATCTTTTATAGCTCCCACAGAAGAAAAAAGAGCACAGTGCTATATGGTACTTAAAAAAAAGGAACAGATGTAATTTGTAAATGTTTCAGCTGTGCTTAGTGAGAAAGGAGAGAGAAAAACATCTTTAAATACAAACTATAGCCCATTGCTAAATCTAATCAAATCCTACACCTATAGCTACTGCTCTGCCTGTTTCCAATAGCTATCAAGGTGACAAAAGAGATTGCCCAGTATCTGTTGGGGGTGGAGTCTGGCTACCATTCTGGAGTCACCGCTTTACTGTGGGGTGTTCTTCAGGCCAGAGGGAAATGTGGGTTAGAAAAAGAGTGGCTGGAAAGAAATAAGGGAAGTAAGGGAAGCAACTCCAACCCCACCAACGGTTTTAGGATGGCTTAAACGCTGACTGACTGACTGAGTGAATGGGTGGGTGATGGCTATCTCTACAAGTGCTTGGGAACTAGTAATCTGGCTGAGTGTAAGGTGACTTGAGCAACCCCATCCCCACCCTGATATCTTTTATAGCTCCCACAGAAGAAAAAAGAGCACAGTGCCATATGGTACTTAAAAAAAAGGAACAGATGTAATTTGTAAATGTTTCAGCTGTGCTTAGTGAGAAAGGAGAGAGAAAAACATCTTTAAATACAAACTATAGCCCATTGCTAAATCTAATCAAATCCTACACCTATAGCTACTGCTCTGCCTGTTTCCAATAGCTATCAAGGTGACAAAAGAGATTGCCCAGTATCTGTTGGGGGTGGAGTCTGGCTACCATTCTGGAGTCACCGCTTTACTGTGGGGTGTTCTTCAGGCCAGAGGGAAATGTGGGTTAGAAAAAGAGTGGCTAGAAAGAAGTAAGGGAAGTAAGGGAAGCAACTCCAACCCCAACCCCACAGATGGTTTTAGGTTGGCTTAAGCACTGATTGACTAACTAACTGACTGACTGAGTGAATGGGTGGGTGATGGCTATCTCTACAAGTGATTGGGAACTAGTAATCTGGCTGAGTGTAAGGTGACTTGAGCAACCCCATCCCCACCCTGATATCTTTTATAGCTCCCACAGAAGAAAAAAGAGCACAGTGCCATATGGTACTTAAAAAAAAGGAACAGATGTAATTTGTAAATGTTTCAGCTGTGCTTAGTGAGAAAGGAGAGAGAAAAACATCTTTAAATACAAACTATAGCCCATTGCTAAATCTAATCAAATCCTACACCTATAGCTACTGCTCTGCCTGTTTCCAATAGCTATCAAGGTGACAAAAGAGATTGCCCAGTATCTGTTGGGGGTGGAGTCTGGCTACCATTCTGGAGTCACCGCTTTACTGTGGGGTGTTCTTCAGGCCAGAGGGAAATGTGGGTTAGCAAAAGAGTGGCTAGAAAGAAGTAAGGGAAGCAAGGGATGCAACCCCAACCCCACAGATGGTTTTAGGATGGCTTAAACACTGACTGACTGACTGACTGAGTGAATGGGTGAGTGATGGCTATCTCTACAAGTGATTGGGAACTAGTAATCTGGCTGAGTGTAAGGTGACTTGAGCAACCCCATCCCCACCCTGATATCTTTTATAGCTCCCACAGAAGAAAAAAGAGCACAGTGCTATATGGTACTTAAAAAAAAGGAACAGATGTAATTTGTAAATGTTTCAGCTGTGCTTAGTGAGAAAGGAGAGAGAAAAACATCTTTAAATACAAACTATAGCCCATTGCTAAATCTAATCAAATCCTACACCTATAGCTACTGCTCTGACTGTTTCCAATAGCTATCAAGGTGACAAAAGAGATTGCCCAGTATCTGTTGGGGGTGGAGTCTGGCTACCATTCTGGAGTCACCGCTTTACTGTGGGGTGTTCTTCAGGCCAGAGGGAAATGTGGGTTAGCAAAAGAGTGGCTAGAAAGAGGTAAGGGAAGTAAGGGAAGCAACCCCAACCCCACAGATGGTTTTAGGATGGCTTAAGCACTAACTGACTGACTGAGTGAATGGGTGGGTGATGGCTATCTCTACAAGTGATTGGGAACTAGTAATCTGGCTGAGTGTAAGGTGACTTGAGCAACCCCATCCCCACCCTGATATCTTTTATAGCTCCCACAGAAGAAAAAAGAGCACAGTGCCATATGGTACTTAAAAAAAAGGAACAGATGTAATTTGTAAATGTTTCAGCTGTGCTTAGTGAGAAAGGAGAGAGAAAAACATCTTTAAATACAAACTATAGCCCATTGCTAAATCTAATCAAATCCTACACCTATAGCTACTGCTCTGCCTGTTTCCAATAGCTATCAAGGTGACAAAAGAGATTGCCCAGTATCTGTTGGGGGTGGAGTCTGGCTACCATTCTGGAGTCACCGCTTTACTGTGGGGTGTTCTTCAGGCCAGAGGGAAATGTGGGTTAGAAAAAGAGTGGCTAGAAAGAAGTAAGGGAAGTAAGGGAAGCAACTCCAACCCCAACCCCAACCCCACAGATGGTTTTAGGTTGGCTTAAACACTGATTGACTAACTAACTGACTGACTGAGTGAATGGGTGGGAGATGGCTATCTCTACAAGTGATTGGGAACTAGTAATCTGGCTGAGTGTAAGGTGACTTGAGCAACCCCATCCCCACCCTGATATCTTTTATAGCTCCCACAGAAGAAAAAAGAGCACAGTGCCATATGGTACTTAAAAAAAAGGAACAGATGTAATTTGTAAATGTTTCAGCTGTGCTTAGTGAGAAAGGAGAGAGAAAAACATCCTTAAATACAAACTATAGCCCATTGCGTAAACACTGACTGACTGAGTGCTTCAACTGAGTAAGGGAAGCAACTCCAACCCCACAGACGGTTTTAGGATGGCTTAAGCACTGACTGACTAACTGACTGACTGAGTGAATGGGTGGATGATGGCTATTTCTATAAGTGATTGGGAACTAGTAATCTGGCTCAGACTAAGGTGACTTGAGCAGCCCCACCACCAGCCACACCACCAGCCCCCAGCCCCCAGCCTTATAGGTTAGGTAGGTTAGGGCTAGGACTAGGGCTAGGGCTAGGGACAACCCCACCCACACCCTGATATATTTTATAGGTCCCACAGAAGAAAAAAGAGCACAGTGCCATATGGTACTCAAAAAAAAAGGAACAGATGTAATTTGTAAATGTTTCAGCTGTGCTTAGTGAGAAAGGAGAGAGAAAAACATCTTTAAATACAAACTATAGCCCATTGCTAAATCTAATCAAATCCTACACCTATAGCTACTGCTCTGCCTGTTTCCAATAGCTATCAAGGTGACAAAAGTGATTGCCCAGTATCTGTTGGGGGTGGAGTCTGGCTACCATTCTGGAGTCACCGCTTTACTGTGGGGTGTTCTTCAGGCCAGAGGGAAATGTGGGTTGTTGCTTCTTGGCCTTTTGGCTGTGGTCAAGTGTAGACAAGGCTTGCAGTTGGAAGAAAGAATGAGCCTTGGCCTAGTAGTGTTTATGGAAAATGATTGGCAGTTTAGTGTCTTGTTTCCTTAGGATGAAAATCAATCTTTTCTTGTCTGTTATCTGATGCATTCTCTATTTGTGGGCTCTATATATTAAAGAGTTTTTTAGAGCTGGAAGAGGGGCTTGCTCCATCCACTCCACACATCAACCTAGTATTACAGTACCTCCATGAATGCTGCACCTTCTCAAAATGTTGAAAGGAAGAAATTTTTTTTTCTCTTCTTTCACAAAGACCACAACCATAAGAGTGGCTAGAAAGAAGTAAGGGAAGTAAGGGAAGCAACTCCAACCCCACAGACGCTTTTAGGATGGCTTAAACACTGACTGACTAACTAACTGACTGACTGAGTGAATGGGTGGGTGATGGCTATCTCTACAAGTGATTCGGAACTAGTAATCTGGCTCACTGTAATGTGACTTGAGCAGCCCCATCCCCACCCTTATAGGTTAGGTGGGTTAGGGCTAGGGTTAAAAAAAAAAAAAGAAAGAAAGAAACAGATGCAATTTGTAAATGTTTCAGCTTTGCTTAGTGAGAAAGGAGAGAGAAAAACATCTTTAAATACAAACTATAGCCCATTGCTTAAACACTGACAGACTGAGTCCTTCAGCTGAGTGAGTGGATGGGTGGGTGATGGCTATTTCTATAAGTGATTGGGAATTGAATGATGGCTATTTCTATAAGTGATTGGGAACTAGTAATCTGGCTCAGATTAAAGTGACTTGAGCAGCCCCACCTCCACCCTTATAGGTTAGGTGGGTTAAGGCTAGGGTTAAAAAAAAGAAAGAAAGAAAGAAACAGATGTAATTCATAAATGTTTCAGCTGTGCTTAGTCAGAAAGGAGAGAGGAAAAACAGGTTTTAATACAAACTATAGCCCATTGCTTAAACACTGACTGACTGACTGACTGGCCACACATTACTTCACTTCATTGAGGACCGGTGTATAATAATTACTTTTGCACATGGTTTTCAATGTTATTGGTTAATACTGAGCACAGTCATGTACCCCATTATAAGAGGGTATGCAGACTTATGCAACCAGGTTTTTTCTTTTTTCTCTAAAACTTTAATATTTGTTTTTCACTTGAATTTTGTTGCTATGTGACAAAAAACTGCAATTTTAACAGGGGTGTCTAGACTTTTTATATCCACAGCCCACTGACCTGGAGGAGGAACCGCTACGTGGTCATGGTCTACAAGCTGCGTAGTCAGGACAATATATTTTTGATGTTGACGCTGCAGTGATTGCGAGCTGTATTTGCTGCCATTGTTCACTACACCAGAGGTTTTGAAACGTTACTACTTATGCTTCCACATTTGTAACACAAAAGTGTCAAAAAGGTCTTATAAGAAATATTCTTACCTTTAACTGCGATCAAACCCTATACCACTGCCTGATTTGGCTCCTGTGACTGCTGGTAGGGTTTTTGTTTTTTTTTTTTGCACCATGGGAAATGTTAAACTTACACACCTAGCTACAATTGTCATACCATTTTCAAAGTTAATAAGGTTACTTGCTTTTCTGATTCCCATGCTCAATTCAGCACAAACACTCCTCTCGCTGTCTACTTGTTAGATTGTACATGCTATGTGAAAGTGAACAGTGTACCTAATAAACAGGTAGCTTAGTGTAGAAGGCCAGCTTAAGCTTGATATATCCACCAATCTTCCTCCAGCTAGAAAAATACATTTAGTTTAGTGTCCTTCTCTGTTTCTGCCCACTAGCCATGCAATGTTTATTTGAAACTACATGTAGATGTATGATAACCATCTGTGTGTCTTCTTATTGATTCGTGGGAACTGGGAGGCCATGGTTGAAGCTCTCTTTTCAGAAAAATAGGAAGCAATCATTCTGGTGGTTTAATGCCAGTGGCATTAGGGATTCATCGGAGAAGACATCTCAATGGATTCAAATGTTCAGTTTTGAATTTCTGTTCAGCTACTGGGTAAATAATCCTAAACCATCTTAAGAATGGTTGCTTCACATTAGGGACAGCCGCAGTCATTTTCTGAGCTTTTGTGGCCTGCATTTTTTCTCATGTGCTCTATGTTTGGATCAGCTCTCATAGAAAGTTGAACGAAGAATATCCTGGTCCCGTGAGAACACTGGTTTGCCCATGCTCAGACACTGTGCAGCCTTGGGGTGTCACCCCAGTGACAAACTGAAGGAAGGCCCCGATGAAACTACACAGCTGAATTTCCTTTCACATGGTTGAGAGGCTGTGTCTGTGTTTTTCACTCCCGCGAGCCATAGAGATGATAACCTCAATGGTGAAACATTAATTTCACCAACACTGACTTATATCTCTTATTCTAAGGGAGAGGAACAGAATACAAAAGGCTTTGTGATCAGATAGGCATGGCATCATCCTTGTGTAGAAGAGCTTTTTCTGTATCTTTTCTTGGAAGAAGCTACTTATCTCAAACAGTTATTACATTACAGAACTACACTTTATGAATTTACATTTCTAAGCATATTTTTGGCCCAGTGCCTATGAGGGTCTGCTCACAGAGAGAGAAAGGGAGAGGGAAATAGAGGGGAAGAGGGGATAAATTGATGTCAAAACAGAGAATCCAAGAATATATCTAGAGAACACAGGTGTGTATCATGCCATTCCCTGTTTGCAGTGTAATGCCCATGACAGTGCCTTTCACTCTCTCTCCCTGGATCTCTCCCTACCTGAAGGATAGCCTTGAATTAGTGTAGACAACAGAGAGGAAAGTAGTGGCTTCTAAGCTCACAAGTAGATTAAATAAGAGTATACTGAAGTGGACTTGCAGACCTAACTTCTGGTAAAATAACAATAACTGCTGTCTATGACCTCTATAAACTAGACTTTTTTAAAGCTTGGCTATAAATCACAGCAGTCCTTGACAAGATTAACTGAGCAGTAACTGAACAGTTTTCTGAGCCACTGGGAACACGTCTCAGAAACTACATTGCTGTTGGTTTGTATATAGTGTTTAGGGCTATGCAATTAACTGGATTTTCATTGATATAACCAATTTTTGTGTACCTCTGAACTGAACATAATTTACTGTGATTTTGATGAGCTTAGAAGAAGTTTGATAATTGGTGAATGTTAACCATTTTTATTGGTACATTAAAACACAAGGTCCTATAACGACCCTATGCTTTCTCAACTGGCCTTGTGGTATCAGTGCAGTGGCACTAGATGATGTTTGAGTCAATAATTGGATTGCCCTACCTGAGAAGGGGTGAATAAAAGGGGCACACCTGCAACTGCCCTCTGTCTCTCATTCCGGTACCCATAATTATGCGGAACCATGCCATGTTACACATACTTTTCCCCTAGGCCATTTTTCGCTAAATCACAAATACTGATGGTTTTGATCTGATAAATATAGCTTGTTCTTCCTTAAACAACAACTCTGTGTTATGGTCAGGACCGAAATGGCCATAACAGTCCCCATTCATATGTTTTAACTGCCATTTTGGTTGCATACTTTGCTGAATGGTTGGCTTGTTTATTTATTTATTTGTTTATTAATTTATTTAGATTTAACATTAAAAAATTTATTTTATTGATATCACAATTAAATGAGCAGTCTTCTTTTATTCAAGGGTTTATACCATTTAATTTTGTTTTCTGATTATTTAAAAAGATTAAATTGTAAAATGTCCCAAAGCTGGAAGAATAATTATTATTAATAATTGTCATTTCAATGCTTAGCAAATATAATCACAATATTAGCCATTATTGTGAAATACCAAGTGTGTGATGGGTCTGTTCAGGTGTGAGTCACGCTCTGAAGAAGCTTTGAAGATTTTCAGTCACCCATGTCCTTTATGTCTGGCATCTTGTAAGTGAATTGATTAACCCACATATATGAATACCAAAATATCTTCCAGATTATAACATGAGTCAAGTCACCTTGACTTTCTAGACCCTCCACACTTATTTATGGTTAATGTAAAAACAATAATGAAAATGTTTCTGAAAAGCGGTGACACATAAATACATAATCCTTTGTTTCCTTAAAGATAGAACATTGAAGCCCTAGAAATGGAACAAAAAATATGTTGTTTCCTCTCCAGTGAACTGATGCGTTAAACCGCTGCTGATCTGTTAAATTGCCATCTTGTACTTTTATAACTCTTTGGATATTTCATATAAATCATTGGCACATAACATGGTGAGACAGAGTATTTCCTCCAGTGTCAACAAAGTTAAGTTTGGTTGAAATAGTTGAACTTTGAGCCCACAATAACATCATAACATAAGGGATATCCTAGTAACCAAGCAGAACTTTCTATAACTGCACCTAACATACACTTAGATCAAGCTGGTATAATAGAATCCATGACAGAACACAAAGGCCCTGATTCACCTAAGTCTAAAACAACAAACACTAATTTGCCTATACAGTGGGATAAATTGAGCAAGCAAATAATGGGCATGTTGTGGGTGATTTAGAAAGAGTAACTATTATGTCACATGCAAGTCAGGGGTGCATAAAGTGAACTTTAAATATAATAATAATAATAATAATATGTTTGCTATAATGTTGTTGCTCTTCTTCTTTCGGTTGCTCCTTTTAGGGGTTGCCACAGCTGATCATTGGTCCGCATAATTGATTTGCAACTCTCCCCCATTTTATCTGTGCTTGGGACCAGTACTGGGAGTGCACTGTAATGTGCAACCCCAGCGGCTGAGGCTGGTTCCCTGGCCGGGAATCAAACCCTTTCCGTGGCAGCGAGCGCCCTGTGACCTAACCACTAGATGAGCACCACACTCCATTCAGGAAGAGCAATGTTGACCTTATAGAACCTGGAGAAAGTACATCTCTGCTTAGACAGTGGAGCCCCCTATACAGTCAGTATTTGGACAGTGACACAATTTTCATAATTTTGCCTCTATACACCACTACGATGGATTTGAAGCAAGATGTGATTAAAGTGTAGACTTTCAGCTTTAATTCAATGGGTTTAATAAAAATATTGCATTAACCTTTTGGGAATTACAGCCATTTTTTTTTACAGAGTCCCTCCATTTTCACAGAGTCAAAAGTAATTGGACAAACTAACATAATCATAAATATTAGGATTATTTTTAATACTTTGCAGTCAGTGACTGCCATAAACCCAAGGGCATTACCAAATGCTGAGTTTCCTCCTTTGAGATGCTTTGCCAGGCCTTTTCTGCGGCCACCTTCAGTTGCTGCTTATTTGTGGGTCTTTCTGCCTTCAGTTTTGTCTTCAGTAATTGAAAAGCATGCTCAACTGGGTTGAGGTCAGGTGACTGACTTGGCCATTTAATCAAATTCCAGTTCTTTGCCTTAAACATTGCATTTGTGGTACGTTTGGGTCATTATCCATCTGTACTCTGAAGCTCCATCCTATCAGTTTTGCAGGATTTGACTGAATCTGAGCAGAAAGTATAGCTCCATACACTTCATCTTGCTACTTCTATCAGCTGTCACATCATCAGTAAACACCAGTGACCCAGTTCCATTGGCAGCCATACATACCAATGCCACAACACTGCCTCCACATGTTTGACAGATGGTGGGGTATTCTTTGGATCATGAGCCCTTCCTTTCCTTCTCCATACTCTTGTCTTCCCATCATTCTGGTACAAGTTAATCTTGCATCAGAACTGGTCAGTTATGACCCAGGGTTTTGCCGCAAGGTCACTCCACAGTCCGACCATCCAAATTTTGCACGGGAAGCTTATCAACATTGCAATTCTCTCACCCTTCTTGCTGAGCTGATCACCAGCAGAAAGGCTGTTTTCAATGAGACCCATTTCAGATCAATATCCAGAATGGATTCTTAGAAAGAGGACTTAAGGGACTCCAATATGAGGGGGAGATCCCACAGTAGATGTAGGCATCTAGCTCCTTTCGTGAATGCTGATATGAGCTTATGAGCACAATGTTGTGATGGGCTGAAATCGCTGCCACATACACCTTTAGCGTAGACGAGCATTTGTCATTATCCAGCAGTCCTTGTAAAAAGGCTAGCACCTTAGGCATGAGGCAGTGGATTGCTTATCATTTATGGTAAGGCATGGGTTCCCAAAAATGGACATTATGAATTTTCTGCATCCCCAAGCCTTGACTACCTTACATTTTTTATTCCAGATTTATAATTTCAGACTACTGTAACATTTGAACATTTTATTATATTAGTAACACATGTATGTGTCACATAAGTGACTAAAAACCAAAAGAATATTCCTTGCACTGACTTACCAGTCTAATGGGAACTGCTGTATTGTTATATCGAAATCAAAAACGCTGACCTTACATTCCAAAGTATTTAAGAATCCAGAACACTGGTATGCAAAATAGACCATTGAAGGCTACATGAGAGGTTTTTAAAATTACTAACTGTGATGTAAAAACTGGTTAGTGTTAGTACTCAATAATGGTCTAGAATAGTATATAAGTACGCAATTCAGACACAACACTAGTTTAGTGTTTAGTGGAGGTAGATGGACGAGGAAATTTGCTGTTTCTATTGCTGAATTCCTACGCTTGGTGCCACATTTCAGGAGCATGAAAAAGACTAAAATAGCACATACACTTTTTAAATGTGGCTTGTTTGAATGTGAATTCCAGTAACAATTAAAAATATTAGCACACAAAATCCATCTTCGATATTTCTAATATTATATTGTAAAAGAAATTAATAAAACAAAAGAGGAGATTGTGAGTTTCTCTTGCGAGAATTTGTAAATCAAGTGACCCCACTTGGATTTGCAACCCCTAGTTTAGGAAACGCTGGTATAAACCTGAATACTAGGGGCTCTAGCATTCAGAAACGTTTTGTGGACTGCTACATTGCAGTCAACGAGCTGTTCACTGCTCCAGGGGCGCAGATAAGCGGGTCAGGGTGCCACACTTCCTTGTTCATCTGAGAAAATAGGTCAGCCTGTAGTGGAAGTAACACTGGAAACCAGGGTCTTGCTAGACATTTATTGGCCACTAGTAGAACTCTGGATTCTGTGCAACATGGGCAGAATCAGCAAAAGTGGTGGAAATGCATACAGTACAGTAAATTGCTATTTACCCTATTGTATGCATCTTACTGATAATTTACTGGTAAATTGCTCTCAGTGAGACTCGTCATTGGTGAGTTCACTTGAGGAGATTCCGTATGAGGTGGAGGGTGCTCTTCAAGTCGTGCTGCTCTGGTGATTTATGTATCTGGCCATCACTGTAATGTCCTCCTTTCCCTGTATACTCCTTTCCCATAAATACAGCAGCTTAGTGTATGGCCAGTCGGCGGTAGAAAGAGGGATCCCGAACACCTAGGATTTTAAGCTAACAGCTAAGCTAACAAAAGTGATTCTAGCTAGCAAGTCACAGTCAATGCTCCGGCAGCATCAAAGGAATCCATTCAAAACAGAAGAGAAAAATCTGAGTCTGTTACAACTTTGAGAGCAGAATAACTGTAGCTCCAACACAAAGCACACACAAAAACTGCACAGAATAGCTCCAAAAGCCACATGCAGTCCTGGAGATGACCTTTGGCGAGTAGAGAAAAGGAGCCGAAGTGACATTGCAGAAGATATTTATAGTAAATACCATGTCACTGTCATTTCAGGACTTTGGTGAAGATTTCAGCATAGTGTGCACATGCATAAGTTAAACACCTCCCCTGGTGGTTGGGAGGGATGAAATAGAACCAGAGTCTAGTGCCACAGGCTGCTTTTGCTATGCGGTCTATGTGGTTGCTAAAATCTTTTATGGCAGACAAATGAAATGAAAATGTAAGATTTTATCAAAATATATTGATCCTGGTATTGAATTGCTGGCAACCTAACGATAGTTGATGGGCACATTTGAGAGAGGACAGGTCAAATAAGTGGCATGACTGACAAAACATATTATTCTGAATTGAAAGATTCATTATTCTGAATCTGAAAGCTACAAGTTACAAGGTATGCTATACAAAATGACAAAGGTCAGTCATTCCAGTCGTTCCTTTTCTTTCTGTAACATTTGCATTCAAAAATATGATTAACTAATAGAATCTATTTGCTTGTAATGATGCAAACAAAGAGGAGGAGGCAGTGGACGCAAATCACAACAAAAATTCCACTGTTTAATAAATAATTTATTTTATTAGTAATAATATTCACAATAAACAATTCTGTCACGCAATGTAGTGTGTTAACAGTATCCTTTGGTAGTTAAGCAACATACCAGACAAAGATTAGGGCATTCTATAGACAGAACAATGGCCATATTATAACAATTTTAATGGTTTTAAAACCTGGCACATTAATATAGAATTCAATTATTGTGATGCATTCACTGGTGTGTGTGTTTTTTTTTTACAACAGCTTCAAATGCAACTCACCCAATTAGGTTTAAGAACTGAATCTATCTGTTTTATAATTTAGAGTGTTTAGGTTGTTTTTTTTTTTCTTGAAAGCTAATTTTTATCTAGCATCTTCATGAACAAAGTCCCTTCAAACACCATTTCTCATTACATATGGAAAGTCAGTGTTGTTATTTCACCAGTTAAAAGCAACCACCCTTATGGTGCTTTTGTTTTGGTGATCAGTAATTGATTTATTCATTTCAGAAATTGAAATGTTCACTGATTCAAACCTCACACATGACATTTCATATTTCCTAATAGAAAGAGATGCACACACAAACACACAAATGTATTCACACAAAAGTGGCAGTGACAGCCTCATTGTTTGCACATCATACATTCTTACTGGAGGTTGAGCTGCCCTTAAGGTATAGAATAATCTTATGATGGTATAATGGTATAATCTTGCACTGACACTGCCTTGTATTTTGTACCTCAAATGCAAATGCCCCAAATAGCATATTTGTTAAGCCAAACATGTAAAATGGACAAGACTTGATATTTTCCTCAGGTGAAAGATCAACTTGCAAGGGTTTTGTGGTTGTTACCAATTTTGCATGTTTTCACATATGCAAACCTTTAGTAAATCAGGGACAAAATGCATGACCAATTTCATCTTATTTGATCAAGCAGTCTTGAGTCTTAGGGTAAAAATTCCATAAAGACTCCATAAAGGAGGACTTATTCATTGTTCTTGTTAAGAACCAAACATACACATAAAACTGGTCCATATTTCAGGTATTCCACATATTTCATTGTCTAATTATTGGAATCTTTTTAATTGTAAATCTGAAAAAAAAATCCCATGCATGTTAATGGCCACAAGATTTGTATTTGTATAGACTACTACACCTCTTTTCCACATACATCAAATTTGTGCAACTAATGAAAGTGAATTGAGGTAAGGTATTAAACTGGTATTAATCACCACCATCATTTAAGCATACTCAATATATTCAGGTCCGTTGCAACTACATAACCTTTAAAAATTAAGACAGTACACTTTTATCCTTTCCCGTAGAAATTTTGTAGAAATTTTCTTGTAGAAATTTCAACATTAAAACAAAAGTATGCATTTTCTTTCTGTGCAAATGTGCAAAGCTTATCAATCAAATTGACTGAAAGTTCCCCTTTCCTTTGACATATAGCATGTTTTCAATCTCCCCAGTGCAAGTCAGGTACATCACAGACTCTCTGAATGACTTCATTGTCTCCTTTAAATTATCTCCATTATTTGCCAAAGGTCCATAGTGATCTTGATAAGAGTCTAGTCACACTCTGAGGCATATGTGTTTATCTGAAGCAGTATTCTGCCTCTGTGGCTCACACCGCTTCACCATTCTCACAAAGAGAAAGCTGATGGATCTTGATAACAGGCAGAGAATGGCATGCAGCAGGCTGTGTCCGTGCTGGGTAGTCCCCAGCACAACAACACGTCCTCAGCAGGTTCTTACTGCACACCCCTGCCGCTTTCGCCCCAGCACCGACCCCAGCGCTGACTCCTAACCCCCCCACTGGGGAAGATGAGGGGGTACGGGAAAGGGCCACAGAGGATGACGGGCTGAGATGTGAAGGTTCGTTGCGGCTCTCTGAACCCAGTGAGAGCAGATGTGGCTGTGTGTGGCTTGCAGCTTGGCTCTGGCACAGCGGGTGTGTTGGTCTGGCACTGCGGTGCAGACAGTGAACTCCCAGCACGCTCAGAAAGGCTTTCTTAAATTCCTGACTGGAGCATGGGTAGATGATTGGGTTGATACAGCTGTTGAAGTACCCAAGCCAAAAGGTGATTTTGAAGACTGTGTCTGAGGGCCGGTAAGCCGGGAAGATGGATCCTTAAGGAAGACACATACATATTTACATATATAAAACTATATTCACACTGAATACATACAAGCAACTGCCCTATAACACAACAGTATCTAGTTAATCCCTTTCATGGAATTGGAGTAAGGGATTTCTTAGGATGATGTCTTCAATAGAGAGGTATTCCACTAATAGATTTTAATTATAAGATTTTAATTATGAAATTTTCTTCAAGAAGTGCAAATCGATTTTAAGACTATGAAGGTTTTTGATTTGGCTGCTAGTCCACGGTAGTTAAAGGACATCTGCAAATTGCTGAAAGAGATGAAAAGCTTCACTGATAGAGACTGACTGAATCCTCATATTGGCAGGATGTGTCTGTCTAACAATAGATTACATTTAGAGTAAGAAAAGTGGTACTAGATTACAATTAGATTAGGAGGAGAAGAAAATGGGAAGTTCTAAAAACTTATCACATCATGGCTCATGATTAAAGCAGTCTTTTTTATAGACTCTTTTATTATTTGCACCTTCTTTCTTAATCAAGGTTAACTGTCACTTTAAAATACAGTCCAATGTGACCCATACTGATTGTACAGAAAAGAACCTCACTGAAGACATTCATATTTACAACAGGGAGGGAAATAGCCTATATGCACCCTTTGACTTTTTAAGGTGCATCGTCTAGCCCATTAACAGAAATGAACTGTCGGAGGAAGCCACCTAGCCTTGAAATGAAGCATCCATCTTTATAGCTAAGGGCTATGTGCTGTCTCATAGGACACTTTATGAGCACTCCTCATGGGGGTTGTGTACGTGGACCGGATAAAAGATGAGGGAAATAGACACCAGCAGCGAAAGTTGTGGGGGAAGTCTCTGTATAACCAAGCATGCTTCAGCTATTTTATTGCCCAAAGGAGCAAAGAATGGGATTCTGTTGAACACAATTTAATGAGTGCAGTCCGCTGATTTAATTCACGTGGCTCTAAATTTAGAAATTGCTCTTTGGAAAATTCATTATCCCACAATATGTTTATATATGAAAGGGATAAGTGTTTCACTATGACAAAAAAAAATGCAACCATTTTTGCATTATTATTTGGCCCATTATAAATGAGAAATGCTGGAGTATAAATAGCAGGGATGGAGAAATGGTGTATTAAACAGAAATGAAAATAGCATCAGTGATTTTCTTACATAATATAATTATATTAAATATTGTCCATATAATAATGACTACAAAATGGTGAATTGTGACACCTTTATAGAATGGGATCCCTCATTAGAAAAACTATCAGTTTAAGCTGGGTCAAAAAATAAAGAGCAGTAGGGGTGGGGTTAAAGAAAATATTCTCATGAAAACAAAAGTAATAATGAAAATGAGTCAATATTATCACCCCTAGCATCAAAGTGTTCTTCTCAGTTGGGCTCTCATGACTCCAGTTCCTTGTAGAGCAGCAGTACCAATCAAAATAATCCACCATTTCACACTATCTGTTAAATCAAGTCACAAGGATCCTGCTACATCATCATGTTTTCTGAATAAACTTGTTATCATAATCCTGTCCTTGAATGATTGGCTCGTTAGCTGAATGTGGCATGCAGACATTAACAGGCTACATGCTGTCTCCAGCCCATCAAACAGTGTTACAAATTAATTCTCACATTAAAATCTGCGTGATTCATGGATAATAGACAAAATGGCTTTTAAAATCATTACCAATGGTTTAATGTTTATGGTAACAAAATACAAGAGAGAGAGAAAGAGAGAGAGAGAGAGAGATTACCCACTGGCTCAGCTGTTAGTGCAACCAGTGGTACTGAACTTCCACTGACCCATCAAAGTCAAACTCCATAACAAATTGCACAACAAAGTCATTTAGCTTTGCTTTGGAGAATGTATATTTCCAATTTCTGCAAGCTTCTGAACGGCTCTCCCAAATGCTTATCTCCCCCTTGACCACATTGCTTTAATGCAGAAAGTGTGCTTTTAAATGCATAAAGGGTGACTTTATTCTTTGCATTGTTCTGAAACTGTTATTAGAAGTGTACATCTTTAGGGTAGGGCTGGAAAGACCATGACCATGCTAAAGCACTTATTGAACATGAATAAATGAATTAATTAATGTAGAATATGATGTGTTAGAGAAAGCCTTATAATTAGCTAGCTGAATTGTATCTAACCAGCTTGCTACTTTTATCGTACTAAATTGAAATTCCTACTAACTCTTGCAAAATTGAAAATTTGATTAACATGCAAAGAATTAGCTCTGTATTAATAATAGCAATGGGATTATCATTAATAATAATAATAATAATAATAATAATATAAAATTTTGGCTTCATCTAACTGGTATAATAATACACCCATAGTTTTGGTAAGATTAAAATGATTTAAGAATTGTGCTCAAATGACAAATTCTCATCTTGATAAAGATGTTTAACATAAAAATGCTCCAGTGTTGTACTGTAAGCTGCATCAGTACAATTATAATTGTACATATACTTTATATTTTTCTACCAATTACTTGTAGTGGCAAGATGCAACATCAGGAGCCCTGAATAGATTTTGCTTAATTCCTTAAGAAAAAAACCCTAAATTTTATTAGTAGGACAAAAGGTACCAGAAGGACATAAGGCTCATTAATGCAATGATCAGCTGTGCTGCTAATAACAGTTTTTATTTTGATAAAGTGTCCTTGTAGGTATACAAAAGTAATACACACAAAGTTTGCAACATATTTTTTATTTTTTTATTTACTCTAGTTTTACCCTCTGGCAGATCAGCACCCAGTGAGAGGCACGCAAATAGCAAATCTCATGGGCTATAATAAACAGTTGTTCCATTCTGTTACCATTACACTTCATCTTAATTAGCCAATATGCTTGTGTACTGATTAAAGGAAACACTTGCGTTGGGATTTCTAATATGCATTCAGGCCTAATATTTGTGACCTCAAATGTAAGAAAATACTGGCTACATATTTGTAAGGCAATTTATTTGTTTTCATTAGGTTTCCAGTCTTAGATTAATCTAATTTGCTGCATTTAACCATGTTTGACTACGAATATATATTTTGGTTCCACTGTCTGTAACCTTGGAAAGAAAGGCCTTCAAGGTCTTAGAGGACCTTGTTTTTCTGATGAGTAACCCAATTGCTACATTCCACATGTGGAGAATACAGATGGGCTCTGCTTTGTATTACATCCATTATTTAGTGCACAAGGGAAATGTTGAGGCTATTAGTGCCTCATGTATACAGTCAACGGGCATATTGCATAAACAAGAGACCTTTATCCAAGAGAAATCAAGGACCTTAATGAAAGAAACTAATTTGTCACTTTGAGGCATCTAGTCACTGTATTCTTGGGATCAGAATGTGTGTGCGTGTGTGTGTCCCTAACACATTGCAGAAAATGCTTTAGTAAATAATTTACCATTTTTCTATGCAAGATCCTTATTTTTATATACAGTCAAAAGTCTGGACACACCTACTTATAGAAGGTATATTTTAGAATAATAGTGAAAACAGTAAAAAAAAAAAAAAAGACACATATAACACAAGAAGTGTGCAGTAACAAGTGTTAAACAAATTAAAAGAAATTAAAAGTACTACATCTTTTCCAGACTTACATTCCTCACTCTCATAAATATATGCCTTTATAAGTTTCACCAGGCAATAATTCATACTGGTTACAATTATTAATTACAAATTTAACATGAGTAACTGAATATTAAGCTAGGACTTATATTTAAAAAAAAAAATTTGACCAATGCTGAAGGTCTAAGAAACCTGACACTCACCAATAGGCAGAACCAGGAAGAATGGCAGCCAGCAGAGAACAAAGCACCCAACCACAATGCCCAGGGTTTTCGCAGCCTTTTTCTCCCTGGAGAACTTAAGTAGGCGTATTGCGAAGTGAGTGCGGCTCCTCAACGTTTCATCCTCCGCCACAGTGGTGTTGCCTCTGTGTATCCGTAACGTCACTGTTTCTGCATGGTGTGCCTTCTCCTTCTTGTGACCTTTCCTAAGGCTGTACGTCTCCCTGCGGGCCACCACATACACACGGCAATACATAACCAAGATAACCACTAGGGGGAGGTAGAAAGAGCCCACTGCAGAAAAAATGGCATAGCCAGGTTCCTCTGTGATTTTACACACGTACTCATCCTCTGGTGCTGGCTCCTTCCAGCCAAATAGTGGTCCAATGGAGATGGTAATGGACAGAGCCCAAATTCCCATAAGTGCCAACAATGCCCGCTTCTCTGTCACAATGGCCGGGTAGCGTAGTGGGTAACTAACCCCAATGTAGCGGTCCACAGAGATCACACATAGGCTCATTATGGATGCCGTGCAGCAAAGCACATCCATGGCAGCCCAGACATCACAGAAAGCCCTGCCGAACACCCAGTGGCCCAGCATTTCAAAAATGGCAGAGAATGGAAGCACAGTGGAGCTCAGCAGGAGGTCAGCCACTGCCAGGTTTACAATAAAGTAATGTGTGACCGTCCGAAGGCTTCGGTGGCAAGCCACAGAAAGGATGACCAAGATGTTGCCCAGTACTCCAAATATAACAAAAACAGACAGCACAAAGCTCAGAACAATGGCCTTTGTGATGTTCAGCTCCATGACCAGGGCTTGGCTACAGTTTGTGCAGTTCTGAATCCATGGATTCATGTTCTCCCCAACAAGAATCATCTGTTCATGATGCTGGGGCATTTGGTGATAGTCTGATGAATAGGTACACTTCACTCATTCACTTTGTCTTATCATTTCAGATTGCTTTCAGTGGTCCACAGCATGATTTTAAATGTCAGATGCTGAGCTAACTGCAGTCCAAGGGCATCAGCTCCTTTACATTTTGATCTCCAGCTGACAGCTATTAAGAGAGAAATGGAAATTAAACCTGTTGTGGTCTTTCAGCATAACATGATGTCTCAGATTAGTGGATTTTTATCTACCTGCACTCAGGAGAATTAACAGTGCATGCAGAAATACATACATCCTGCTTCATGCTACCTTACATTTAATGAAATTCCACAAAACATTGTTTACTTGTTCATTGCTGTGTTAATGGCTTCCAGAATATCCTCATGACACACATAGACCACAAATTGGCTAAATTTAGTGAAACAAATTACAATATACTTATTGATGTATAATAAATCTTTGGCAGGAACTCTTCAGGCAGCTATTTTTGAACAATGAGCAGGTCATTTTTTTCAGTCTCCCTGAATTTGGCCTGGCTCCAGTAAAAGGCACTTAAGGTATTCTGTGATAGAGATTATGCCAGTAGTTGATCCTCCCTAAAACACATGTATACAGAAGTCAGATGAACACTATATCAGTATAGATATATATAACAGATATATCAGGGTTTTTTTATTTTGTAACACCAGAAAATGGTATCATTCTTGTTCTTACTTTCCTCCCAAATGATCACTACATCTTGTGTAACACAAGAGAAATGGGACAGAAAAATGGAATAAATTATGTCTTCAAAAGCAATTAAATGTTTCTGGTCTAGATACAAAATCACATTAAAAGCTGTCAGGAAAAGTGATAAATTCTTTGGCTGTGAGTACAGAACCAGATGTTGCTGAATGTGAATTTGTTCTTGCAATGTACCATAGATGGGATTGCTTAAAGATGAACACTAGGTGTTTTTTAATCCATACAAACCCATACTTGACAAAACATCTCTATCACACACAGACTTTCACCTGTCTCAGATCAATAAGTGTTTGGTCACGTCATTCATATTGATCTAAAACAAAACACTGGACATCTCCACAAATAAGAACACAAGAATCAGCTCTCTGGCATGAGTGACATGACCGCTCTTAAAATACTGGATGACGGATGATGACGGACAAAGATGTGCAGATAAAAGCCAAACATATTCAGCTTCAGTACTGGCAGTTAGATGTCTGCCTCATTTATCTGCTTAATTTAATGTTCTATTACTTATATCAAAAAACTTTTAAAAATGTACATTTTGAGGAACAAGCAGTCTTCTGACAAAAGTCCTTCACCTTACATATTGTGTACATTGTATATGGCATCCCAAAAAAAGCAAACTTTAGAAAAATTGAATCAAAAATTCAGATATTTAAATTTCATTTTAGGACTCCTCAAACAGCTATAGTATCAATTTTAATTATTAATAGTAACAGTTTTATTATTACATTTTCTAATAATGCACTAAATAAGATTTCGTATTCTTTTTTTATATACAAATAATTAAGTGATAATAGAAGACATATGCGTTTGTTTGTGTATGTGTTTTTGTCTGTTCATATAACACATTTCTCCTAGGGTCAATACCCTGAAAACAGTTAACACACCTATATGAACAGCTAATAATTTTGCAAAATACCTTGTGCATTATTCATAATTTCACACAATTTATAAATTTGTGCGAAATCATGGACATGTCTATGGTTTGAAGACATGGACACTTGATTTGGGGTGTTTTGGGTGTTGTGAAATACAAGCCACCTATAACCCTTAATATAGTTATTAAAACCTGTGATTTTTAAGTTCACACACAGTCTCATTTTTAAAAAGCCAGTTTTCCAAGCAGAAGTTTACATTTTGTTACTTACAGTTTTTTCACATCCACAGAACTTATTTATATTTTTCTCCAAGTTGATGTCAGTAGTGTAGTACATACATAGTAGTACAGCATACACAGGAAGTGCCATTTACTAAATTCACACACATCTCAGAACACTATAAATAAAGCCTGAAGAAAGTGGTTATTAAGAAAAATATTAAGAATAAAATAAACTACAATAGTTGGGAGTGGAGGAGGACAGAAGAAAGGAAAAGTGAAAGAGGTAGAAATATATTTAGAAAGATGGAGACCACAGGTAATAGGAAGAGAAGAGAGGAAGAAGAAGAGGAGGAAGAGAGTGGTGAGGAACAGCACAATGAAGAAGAAATGAGGTAAGGGCCACACTAATTGACCATGTCCACAACCATGGTCTCTCCCTAAGAGAAGCTGGACAAAGACATTATGGTCTTGGAAGCATAGCGCAAGTCTCCTCCTTTTTTTTGAACTCATGTCATCCTTATTCCACATCAGTAAGGTCAGGAACAACTGGCATTAAGGCATATAATGGTGGTTTGAGATAATATTCAATTCCACTCATTGAGTTCCTCTCTTGCTGGAGATAAAAAGCACTTTAACTCAAGCCATATGACAGAATACGATTTCTACAGGCCATGGAGGAGGCTTGTGAAGACGCAGTTGTGGACTCATTGTGTTTTTCCCCAGGTGTACTGCTCACAAAAATACACTGTGTGATGTAGATGAAATTCTCTGGGCTCATAGAAATTAACAGCTTGATGAATGAACTCAAAGCTAAATATAACAATATAAAAATGTTATTTGAGAAGAAAGCAGTATTTCATTTTGCAGTGAAATTGCACCATTCTGCACAATTAATTGTTTTGACAGCTGTGTTAACTGTGTAAACAATAACTTTAGATTGGAGAATGTCTCATAGTGATTGAGATAAACTGTAACTTTCTGGCACTCATGCACTCAACTCAAATGCTTCCATTGCATTCTGAAACAGGAATACTATTTTTTTCAGGGTCAAGTCTGACAGAGTCTGATAGATGAGCAAATAAAATGTTTATGGCTTTAATAATTGCATTTTTGTTTTAGTGGGTGTCAAAGCAAAGAAAAACATGCACTGAAAGCGATGGCATTAGAAAATCCACATTGGCAGGGGAATTTTATGGATTTCAGCAGTGATATGCATGCCTGCTGCCAGATTAGGCAACAAGGATGATACTCGTAAAAATCCATTAGCATTTTCAGAGCCGGTTCATTTCCCTCTCCAGAGGACAAAATGATATTCCTCACATTTGTATGCAATTTTTGTCCATGATCTCACCAAATGAACTGGCCATCAGATTACAACTTTATTGATTAACATAGCAATGACAATACACTCTGGCTTTACACCATTTCTCAGATTTCATTTTATGATTTTGATAGTAATCTCCAGTAAATAGGTTTCCCTATTATTAAATTATAGAAGTGACCTTCAAGTGCCCAGGCCTTACTAAAAGTTTTGCCAGGTTTCTGCCAGGGTGTGAAAAAACTAAATCACTTCCAGTACCCCCAGCTGGAAGGTGGCCTTTCAGAGGTGAGAGTTTTTGCTTTGCTGCACGACAAGTATGCACTAAGGCAGAAATGTCTTACAATCTGTCTCCACTTCTTATAATACTGAGAAGTATTCACAAAAGATGAATTGCTTTAAAAAGCTAATGCATTATAACTATTATATTATGGTCTCTGCACTGAAACGCAATAAGAGGCAACCTATTTTTGGTTCATAGTAATTAAATAGCATGTTTTTAGGTTTCACAGGCTAGTTGCTCCATCACAACACCCAAAAGCAGGTGGATTTTTATAACAAATCAATAGCATATTGCACAGACTCTAAATGCAAATGTCAGTTTCAAACAATGTCAACATTTTAACAACTTGAATAAAACTGAATCACTACTAGTAAAATACATCTAAAATACAGCTGTTTTTTTATAAATACAGCTGTTTTTTTTTAATGCTATGACATCATTGTTTTATAATATTTTCAAAATCAAACTTAAATTGAACTTCCTCCAAAAATAGTTTAAAATATTATTTCACTGTGAATTATAGTAATCTATTATTTGTTGTAATTTGTTATCTCCAGGTAAATACAGTTTAATCTCACACTACTGTCAGTCTTGGGCTGAGTTCCACTTTTATAACAGTTTAATACTCTAAAAACTAGTCCAGTTCAGCTAATGAAATTTGCATGAAATCTTTCTTTCATAATGATATTCATACAGAGAACATTTGTATGCTATTTCCTGATGACTTCCACCCCCTCTTCATATTGCTATCATTCAGCAGTCTCAGCAACACATCCAAAGACAGAGAAGGTGGAAGCCGGTAACATTCTCTCTCCGTCTCGCTCCGTCTTTCTTTCTCGGTCTCAGATTCTCCCATCACAGCATTAACCAGAACGTGACCTTTACGTTTCCCCAGCAAGCTGAGTGGGGGTTCTGAACTCAGCTGTTCGAATCTGACTGAGTGAAACTGCATCGCTGCCTTTCATTTCTGACTTTGCTTCCTTTATTTGCTATCTTCTGGAGTGTTATAGCCTCTCCCTAAAAAGCTTAGCCTAAAATGCTTTCATCTAGCACTGCCCACCCCTTAGGAAAGGGGGCACTCTGGTAAGGGAGGGCAGGTGAAAAACCACTTAACTGTAACTGTGTCACAGTTATACAAGCAGTTTATGTTTTTAGATTCCTTAATTCTCCCAAAGGGATAATAAAAAATGCAGAGTAGCATACTTAGAAGAGTCTCTCCATTTACAGCTTGGGTCCTCCAGCAACCAGCATAAGCACCAGCCTTGTGATATGCACTGCCTAGCACACTACTATTACCATTCACCCCAGGGTTAGCAGACACAAGAGAGGAAAGGGGATAAACACATATGTCTCCAACATTGGTTTCTAACTTACCAGGATGTTTCCTTGGTTATTCATCACAGGTGGAAGGAATTCAGACGTCTCTAGGTGAAATAATCTAGGTGAAAGATATCTTAAAGCTCTCAATGAGATGTATTTGGAATTGTGTGTGCTATGTGCTTATCACATTGGTGCACAGTGGTCAATTCTGCAGCATCCTTTATCTTTATCTTTTAGGCATAGTGCTAAATTGATGGCTGCAATCCCTTCTGCACTATGGGTGTAATCAAAAGAGAGGAAGTGACTTCTTATTGACCATTACTGGGTGAAATGATAAGATGAAACAATGTCAATGTAGCATTGGTTTTTGGAGGGTACTGCAACTTCTGCAAATCAGCTGAAAGGCTTTCAGACAATGAAGCCTTTTCTGATTCTAAGCGCTAGTCTATGGCTCTCTAGTGCTAGTCTATGGCTCTCTCGAAAATGTCTGAGAGTGCAGGAGTGCCAGGATATGCCCAGTGATCCTACTGATGCATTTATTCTCTGCCATGGGTGCTAGGGGTATGTCTCTGTATGTACAGAGACAAACAGTGTCAATAACCAAGGTAACCAATGACTATTTTTTTAAATGCAGATTTTTATGATGTAATAATTGTATTATTTCACAGTGCAGTACTGCAATGCAGTAAGCACTGTCTCTTTCCTCTGTTTGCTGTGTGCTCTGAAGCATGAATCTGCACAGAATCCACAGATATGAACACTGGTGGAGTTCATTCCTAACTATGTAAGCTAAATCAACATGTCTGGGGAAAGAGGAATAGTGACGATGAATAACAGTTCATATCTTACTCTGTTCGGTGCTGGGGTTCTCCAGAAAATACATATTTGTACTGATTTCTTATCTCAGTAGGTGACATTCAAAACCACTACAGTTCTAAATACACTAGTGTACCAAAATATCAAGAATTAATTATTTTGCTCTTATATTACCAGGTACTGCTCTACAAAATAGTTATATATGTCAGAATAATAACATTTATAAGATCAGATTTTTGGGGGTGTAAAAGGTCCCTTTCCTATCAGAAGAAAAAGGCCCTTAAACCAAAAAGAGTATACTTGAGGGTGTTTACCCATTTAAGCTTAACAAATAAATGTGTTATCATTCGATGTCTTGTAGTTGTGTAAATGTAATTTCTGAGTTAATACACAGCCTACAGGAAAATGTTGTTTATAAGCCTACTTCCTAGGATTGCACGTTATAATCTATACACAGATTTGATTGAAGCGGAAAGCTGTCTTGTTCTGTTCATGATCTTGTTTTTAACATACTGTTTAGTTCGGGTGTATTAGGATTTGGACATGAAACAAGCCAATCGGTTTACTATAGCAGGAGAACGCCTCTTTCTCTAGTGCACTGCTTGGCGTTAATGCCAAGGTCCGTTATTTTCATGGTGTGTGTGTGTGTGTGTGTGTTTAGATTGGAAAGATCAGCAAAGACTTCATACGGTTATTCGAGGAATGGTTTAAAAATAGAGACTCTTATCATTATAATAAGACCTGTGTGCACCTCAAACTCCAAAACAGCAAAGTGCATACATGGCTGGAGTGAGAGCACTGAGTGAGCCCAGAAAATCCCAGGGGCAGCGTAGAAATTATGGTTTTGTTATAAACCAGAAACTATCGAATGCGTAAACTATGAATGTGATCCAGTACCATGAATATCACATGATTATGCCAACCAAATTAAAATTCGGTTACAATTCGGTGAGTGCACACTGAAGCTTGATTAAATTAACAAACCATTAGGCTTTTTACCTGCAGCGATCGATTGTTATAACAAAGAAAATCCGACACAGGCTAAACAATCTATCAACCAGCTTTCCACGTGAAAATAGAATTTTATCTACGTAGATCTGAAACTGTAAGCCACATATGAATAATATTTTCCCATGTCCATCATTCCACATGATCACCAAAATCCAGAAGGCTTGCTCGGCGCGGGAAAACGAGTTCATATTTATCTCTTACCGTCTTCATCTAATCACAGATCAATAAGGCTGGATACGTGTCAGCACAGCCACACTGCTTACCTGTCATGTGAATGCGTGTCAGTGCACTTCTTCTTGTCTTTGCTGGGACTCTGAGGAGCCGAAGGAGAACTGCAGTGCTGAGGGTTTGAAGGAAAGCGCTCCGGTATCGCAGTGCCCAAGTTCGCTCAAGTGAGCTCTTGGCCCATGTTCCATAAGTTATTATACTGAAAATATATTATTCCCTGCGGAAACCAGCTCATTCTGGGCTGTCAGCAGAGTGAGTCAGTGCTCTCCTTCTCCTCCTCTTCACCCACCACTTCTGGGGTTGCCAGTTTGAACTGGCCGTTTCCGGCCAGATAACGGCTACAAGTCGGACTTATTCACTATATCCCTGTCCGAGATTTAAATAAAACTAATGATGTACACTATCCCAATGCCATTTTCCTGCCAAATATGATTTAAACAGCTTTGTTGGGAAGGTATGCGCCCAATCTGGCAACCCTGCGTGGCGCTTGGCCAGTTCTATGGGCTTCTATCACCTCTACACACGCGGTGATTCAGCACTGTGACGCGTTATGAAGCTTACAGGTTGCTTCCAGGGTCTGTGTTTTACTGTTACTTCAATTCAGGTTTCTTTATAAAGCGTTTTCAAGGACATAACGCAGATTCTCAAAATCTGGGTCTATATCTGGATCCCTAAAGAGTATGCCAGAGAAATAAACCAAACAGACTCAAAAATAGAGTGGCAATTTGGTAGTTACATTATGCAGTCAAACGTGTGTGTGTGTGTGTGTGTGTGCGCCCATGGCGCCCTGCGATGCAATGTTCCCATCCAGTGTGTATTCCTGCTTCATGCCCACTGAAAATTTTGAACCCTCTGCATGTTCCTCTGCGTGAACCCTTAAAGATTCGAATAGAACAGTTCCCTTAAAGAACTCTTCTTTTTCAATGAGTCTGCCAAATTCTAAGACCAAGCTAAATGCCTGACAGATTCTATGTATTAAGAAGAAAATAATTATAATATAACACCCCCCCCCCCCACTCCCCCACCCCCACCCCCCGAAGTGACTGGCGAGTGTACGTATGCATCCTTTGGAAACCCCACAGATGTGTACTTGGAACTGAACCTGTATCCTTCTCATACAGTGATTGAGTATACACTGCAGTAACATTTTCCATTTCATTACTTATTCACCTACTCATTTACTTCATTATTACTAATTTAAGTTTTTATTTCTTTTGTTTTCTGTTCCTTTACATTCATAACATGAAACCCAATATATTTTCAAGAGATCCTGTAATTATGTAATAGTGAAGCACCTGCAACAAACACAAGCTCAAAATGCTCTATATAGTTTCTTTCTATTTAATGGAGTTGGCTATGCTTCTACGTATTTCACTTAAAACACTTCAGAATGAAAGTGGTTATCCTTTGGGTCCCTTCACCACTCCTACTACTCCCACCACTATACTCTCTCTCTCTCTCTCTCTCTCTCTCTCTCTCTCTCCTTTTTTCCTACCATTTTTCAAATCCCAATTTCTGTTTTCTTGTCTAGTGGCAGCTTAATGATTAATGATAATCACATTTCATCACACAAGCCATGGGCAATGGACTAAAACTTTTTTGACTACAATTTTTTGGAGGGGTGGGATATTGCTTGGGAAATTTAAACACTCCTGATCCACCAAAATCCAGGATAAAGCATTTATGGAAGATGAATGAATGAATAAATGGATGAGTGCAGTCATACAAAGACATGACAGTATGAGCATGGTATAAATAGGAGTTGTGAAAAGAGTAGGCTAAAAACAGGTTTTATAATTATTTATACATAATAAT
The DNA here is from genome assembly GCF_027358585.1 of Pangasianodon hypophthalmus. Taxonomy (NCBI): domain Eukaryota; kingdom Metazoa; phylum Chordata; class Actinopteri; order Siluriformes; family Pangasiidae; genus Pangasianodon; species Pangasianodon hypophthalmus. The sequence goes on from NC_069717.1 coordinate 15,925,406, forward strand.
AGCACCCAAACTAGACAGATATAATCACAGTTGTAAAGAGTGATTATATGAGTAATTATATCCTTCCTGGCAGCTCAAACCAATCTGGCCATTTTCATCTGACCTCTCTTAACAAGGTATGTATGATGTGTGATGTGTGTGTGTGTGTGTGTGTATGTATGTATGTATGTATATATCAGTGGTAATTGATCATTTACATTTTTTCTAATAAAACTGTGATGTCCAAACCACCATGCATCTATGATTCATAAGCCCTCCCCCCCCCCCCTTTTTTTTCTCATCAACGTAATAATTTATTTATTACATAATGGTGGCCTATATTTACCACGGACCATTAGGGCAAGTATTCTTTAGACAGTTACATTCACACTAAAATTTGTATAATCTGGTAAATGTTGTGAAATGTTATCTGGTATTATATTGCAGGAAGTAATGCTAAAGTACATTGCTGACGACACTGTCAGTATTTGGAGGAAACAACTGCATCCACTTTACATGTGGGAATCTTGAGTTAGAGCTGTGACGGTCCTCAGAATGGCAGGAATTTCAGAATGAAGTCCCTAATGCATTAGTTTCATTCTGAGCCAGATACATACACACTTCCCAGAATTGCACTGGCAGTTAGCAAATAACATTCTTCTCCTCCACTTTCCTTGTCACCTACTTTTTCATCTCCAAACTTCATATTCTTTATTGCTCTTACCATTTGTGTTTTTTATTTCCACCTTCCTAAGTTTTGCTGTGCTGGATATAAGTCTGTCCCAGATTTACATGGCAACTTGTGTTCACAAGCAGATCAAACAGTCTAGACAGTCCTTGTCATTTATTGATCATCATCATTGACAAGATCAGCTATAGACCAAGGCAGGGGCGATTGTTTATGAGAAAGACTGTCTTACACTGGGAATCATGTAAAGTTCCCATATGCATGGGATTTGTACAGTTGCTGAGAATTGTGGGGTTGTTTACTGATGAGAAATATCCTGCCCCACTTCCTGGAGACATGGGTCACTTGTACTGACTGGAGTTTTTGTAAGCTTCTTGTATCTCTCTTTAACTCTGTGTAACATGTACATAACTGTGTTGCACAAACACACACACACACACACACACACACACAACAAAGTCAAGTCAAGTTAAAGCAGCCAGCAGCAATACAAGACTAAGTTTGCATCACCTAACCAGAAAGAAATGCATAGATGACAATGGGTAGTTGCTAGAAGAATGGAAACAGTCACAACCAAACAGAGAAACACAGAGAAAACTAAGAGCTGTGAAAAATGCACCTAGAATTCACTTGGAGGGAGAGTGTGTGCCTTTGCACCAGTGTCTGTAATCCTAATATGACAAATGGATTTGCTTCACAGCCATGTTTTAGGGCTAACACAAAGAAATCAAGTGGAAGTTCAGACACTATAAATGCCATTACAACACTGAGAAAATGATGTATGCTCCCCGTCATTCTACTTGCTGCCTTTTTTCACCTTGGGGAGGTATTGCTTTAGCCAAGTCTAAATCACCATGACAACTCTTAGACTGTGTTAATCTCTTGCATTGTTGCTCAGATATAGCATTGGAGATAAGGATAAAAGGGCAAACATCTTTGGGAAATGATTTTGGTTGAGGTGGTGGCATAAATTGGGCTGATGCTCCCTTAGTCTCCACACCCACATCTGTCACAAGTCACTCTTGATTCTTGCTGCTGAATAGTAATAGATGACTCGACTGTGATGTATTGGTCCAATATGAAATGATTTGATAAGCAAATGTCACAGGCACTGGTTGCACTGCATCTCTCCCTCTTGCTATTTTAGTGTGTGTGTGTGTCTGCTTGCTGGGTGTGCATTGTTATGAGAAATTCACAGTATAACCTGCAGACAGTAGTCTGGTTTTTAGTATATCAGGATATCAGCTCACAGGTTGCGACACTGGTCCATTGCAGGGAATTATAGTCATTTATCTTAGTCATGGATGACTACTTAAGAGTTCCTAAAAACTCAGCTGAACCTAAAAAATAAAATGGACACATGCTTCAGTTACATTTTGTTTATGAGTATTTCTGGGTGTGACAATAATTGTGACGTGTTGTTTTGTTAATTTTTTTAAAACTTATTTATTTATTTATTTTGATAAGGGTTATTTTTATGGAATAAACTTACTAGGGTTTGATTTCTGTCTTATCTTCAGGGAGAAATGAAAATTTTTAAGACTTGCATTTTAACATAGTTCAATTTACCTGGACATGAAAAGACTAAAAAAAATTTCCTTAAGCTAAAAATTTTTCCTAAACAAATGGGGCAAGAGAGAAGAGGAGAAAATTAATTCGTATTCGGGTGCTGGTGGGTGTATATGTCCTTAATTAAGACAATCCCTACTTTGAAACACATCTTCAGTGAGCAATTGTATGAGGCCAAGGTATCTCCAAACCTCTGTAAAATCTAAAATTAGTTCCAGGAACCACGATCCAATCAAGAAAATAATAGAAAAGTCTGTCATGTTGTCAGCACCTTTATGCAAATATGGAGGATGAGTTGTCCTCTTCCTTTCTCGCCCTCAATATTATGTGTAAAATTAGACTGGAATTAGTATCAGTGGCAGGCTTTGTGCTGTGGGGAAAAACCTATACAGTATAATATAATGTGTCAATCTGTAGCAAAGGCTACTACTAGTATTGAAGTAAAGTGACTCAACCAAAAAATAAATTTCCCATGAATATCTAAGAATTTATGTAAATATGCGGCTAAAACCCAGAGTGTATATTTTAATTACTTTAACGGGTCAAATTTAATATTATTTTGCAAGCACTCAATAAACTAGAAAAAAATAAGTAACATTTACATGGACCGACTGCATACTAAAGTAGGGGGCATGGTTTTTTTTAACTTGATTTGTATATGCATTTGCAGAACTTTAAACTAATTTAAATTTGAGTGTTATGTATGGGTTGGTTTTAATATTTCTTGTTTGGTGTTGGCTTTAAGGCCTAAGGCTACTCTACTATGAAATATTTTGAAAGATCAAGTTTCAGTAAAGTTTTCTTGATTCACCCTCTTTGTGTTTCTCAGTCAGGTGTATGGTTTGTGTGTGCAGGTAAGTCAGGCAAGTAGTCATTTTGGTTTCTGTCACTCATTATCAAGGCTGATATAAATCCCATTGGAATGCTATTCCTGGTTGGATCTGTGTTAGGGGCTGTTAAGTAGTAATTATAATTTTTAGATTATGTATACTTCTTACAGTGATAAGATTTGTGTTGTTAATTTGAGCTCTTTTGCATGAAATAAATAATTTTTCTTATTTATTAAATTTTTTACTTTTTCCTAAAACAAAGGAACAAAAATTTTGTTTAATATTGAAGTGACAAATAACATTATCTCACATTTTACATTATCTAATAGATATCTAATAGAAAATAGCCATTCCTCATTAAATGTGATTTGCAAGTCTATTTAATCAACTTAATACAATTCTAGATCCTCTGCCAACCTCAAATTGAGCTGTGACTCACCGAAACAATGCTTCATCATTTGGACTTTCATTCAGTCACCCCATAGACATGTGGTATGAATGGCATGGTCATTTAATTGAGGTGAATGGCATTACTTGGCTCACAACAGGTCAGGTTTAGGACAGATGAAGCCCAGTGTAGCTTCTTCTTTAGCTTTAAAACCATTCCTGAAAATTGAGGTTTTCATTTGAAGTAAAAAGGCTTTTAATTAATGCAGAATATTGTATCATAAGAAGAAGCTGAGAGATGCTTCTCCTAACAGAGATCTTGTAAATTTATGGATGCCTGATTAAGGAAACCAGGTTGGCAAAGAGTGAGGAAATCAGGGTTCTATTTGCAGGTTATTCTGCAAATAGTGCAATGTAATGGCTGGCTAATCGCCTGCACCATCTTGCATTTGAGCTAGAGGGTCTGACCTGCTCTGAAAGGGGTACTGAAGCTTAGCCATAGAGGAGCAGTGGGTCTCTTTCTCGATGTCATCAGGCTCAGTTAGTCAGAAAGGAACACATACCACCCACACAGGTATACAAACTGAGTACACATAGTGTACATACGGAAATGTACACACTTTTTCAGGCATTAACATACAGCCACTTGCTTAAAGTAGAGATGCACACTGGAGACTATATAATTTGATTTTAACACCAGATATGGTAACATGTAAGTGATGTTAAGGTGTCTGTGAATGTTTAAATTGTAAAATATAGGGGTGTGTGTGTGTGTGTGTGTGTGTGTGTGTGTGTGTGTGTGTGTGTGTGTGTGTATGCACGTATGTGCGTCCGGGCCTAAGTAGGATAATGGCACTGCCTGAGGCGCTTCTTCACCAGTAGCATGAAGCCCTCTGTGCAGTAATGCAGTCATACTGTAATACTAAACCTGCCACAGCTATGCATACATCACACTCAATATACATCCCTGCAGTCAGTTACCCTTCGGAAATACTCATCTCTCAGTCTGTCTGTGTCAGTTTTTCTACTATTTTTAATCTCTTGCATAATAGCGAAGGATATAATATTAACCAACCTTATTCACCTTTTCTTTAAAAATTAAATAAAATGACAAGAGTCTTTTGAGTAGAAACCACTGGACCTTGCATGCACAAAAAATGAAATCAAAACTCAGTTACAGAACTTATGGAAAAGAAAACAAAATACAAACTTTTCTTACACACAATACAGCTGATATGACATTTCCCAAATTGATTCTTGATAAATGGAACCCCTATCTCCCCGTGACACATTGGAAATCAATAGCACCTTGAAAATGGAGGAGAAATATATTACTATGTCCCTCACCCAAATCACTCAAAGCTGCCACATGGTCTTTGATGAGAGATGTATAATACATTCCTCACTGGCGGAGATTAAAACGGGTCCTCAGAGAAACTCTAAATATATCTTGCTACCACTCAAAGAGGAATTTCATATCTGCCTTTTACCCTTCACCTTGCTTTAATACATGTAATCTTTTATGTTATTGTTGCCTTTAATTTCCTTGCTGTATTTCTACAGTACTAGGGGTGAGTCAAAGTGACTTGTCATCTAAACTTGTCATCTAATCTCCATGATGTTCAGAACTGATCAGAAATCTATTGGATGACAGTAGAAATGTTTTCAAGATTATACTAGAGGTACTGGAAGACTGAAAAATCTTAAGATATTTTTCCCAAACCTGTAATAGAGTAGACCTAAAATCTTGTGTTGGCATTGTAGTTTGATGACACTGAATGAAGGTGTAGGGCAGGAGAATACCAGCCCTGTCTACATTATATTTATATATATATATATATTACATTTATATATATATGTGTGTGTAACCTGATCTTCAGTTTCAACAATAGTTTCAACGAACAATTCTGAGCAACAACAGTAAGTACACAGAACAGCAGCCAGGAGCAACATCAGCATTGCAATAATTGTGCAAACATAACACCGGAAGACAGTACTGAGCGTAAAAGGAGTGCAGCCCAGAATATATTGTTGTGCAGTGGTCAGCGTTTGAAGGGCTCTCCCACAATGCTCTGTGTATTCGTCTGGATGATGGGTCAGTTTTCCAAGCAGTCACAGGACAATCTCAGTGATGCACTGAGTGGGTGTTACTCTGCTGCCACTGCAAAAATACAATTTCCTTTTATCCGTTCAGACTTTATTAATTATTCAAGAAAGGTAAAATTTCATTTGTAGGAGATTTGTTACATTATTTAATATCTTCATACCACCACAACCCCAGTTTTCATTTAGGTTATTACTGAATTTGGGATGAGAAGCAAGGTGACAAAAATACACACACAAAGGCACACAAACTTGTATTTGTGCACACAGAAATATGACTGTGACATTTTACTTTTTTAACCCCTTCCAGGACAAATCAGATTTATATTCCTGACTCCCGTAACTACACGTTAATTTCACTGTTGTTACTAAATATAGTAAATATAGTATTTACTGAATATGCTTTAAGATGAATAATTAAATAATCTGTGGAAAGTTTAAGGGGTTAAGAGAACACAGATTTGCTATACTGATAAAAGCCAGATGTTTATTAATTAGATTCAGGACAGGAGAAATAAAATCTAGAAATCAAATTGAAAGAAAAATTAGGATTTAAGAAGCAGAGGCACTTAACCGTGGAAAAAAAGACACTCAACTCATCAAGGCATGAGCATAAGCAGATGGATGGACAGTTGAATGAGTGCGAGAATGAAAGAATACAATTGCATTTTCTTGCAGGTTTCCCTTATCACATTAGAAAATTATGTTATATTGCACGTCCCCTAGATTCATTAACACTGCTTATGTATTCAGCTGCTACCACAGTCCTGATGGTAAATACTGCAGCCAAAATTAAGAAATGCTGCCAAGCTTCCATCACCTCAATAGGAATCTGTATACAGTCCCTTTATGCAGAGTGTATGTATCTAACAGAAACCACCTGGCTCAGAAATTAGTACATATATTGTACAGTATACATACAGTTGCAGGCAAATGTTTGCATTCCTCCTGGTTTTCAAATGGAGAAAATGAAAATGTACCACTATCTCATGTATATTATTTTATGTATATTATATTATATATTGTTTTCCACAATGTTAAAAATGTGTGGGCATACCTTGCAACAAGACAACAATCTAAATTTTAGATTGTCTTGTTGCAGGGTATGCCCACACTAACCCTGACCCTAACCCTATGCCCACACTAACCCTAACCCTAACTCTAACCCTAAAACATACTGCAGTATAAACACAAAAATATTACAACTAAGAGGGTCTAAAACTGTCCAGAAGAAATGAAATAGTTTGAAGGCAGCTACAAAGTTATTAGAGAATATATTCAATTCAATTCAATTTTATTTGTATAGCGCTTTTAACAATGGACATTGTCACAAAGCAGCTTTACAGAAATAAATGGATTCACAAAAAAAATATATTGTAAATATGTGAATTTATCCCTAATGAGCAAGCCAGAGGCGACGGTGGCAAGGAAAAACTCCCTGAGATGATATGAGGAAGAAACCTTGAGAGGAACCAGGCTCAAAAGGGAACCCATCCTCATCTGGGTGCAACGGATAGTGCAATTATAAATAAATCCCTTTTATTATTGTGTACTATATGGACAAATAGTGCAATTGTGCAACCAATAAATTCATCGCAGTTTTTGCAAGAAGTCCGGTTGGTTAAAATCTATCCACTGTCCACTGATGGAGTCCTGAGTACGAAGGTGCTCGTGGCAACCGCAGCCCCAAAGCCACTACAGCAATCGCTGTCCCAAGCCATTACAGTACAGCCCCCAGGTGGGACTATCCCCAGGATATATATCACATGCAGAAACTATTTTCTTATTTTGTTTCTGGTTGGTTTTTTTTTATATTATTATATTAATATACCCCAAATGTATTGTTGCTAAATTTTTTGTAATATTCATTTCATTAAAAAGGGTATGCAGATTTTAGGGTATGCATAGGGTAGTTGTAATGGCAGGTTGCAAATAAAAGTCAAATTAATCATGAGAAACAACTGTGTTTAGAACAAAGTATTTACTGATTGTGCCTCTTTGTGTGTTTCTAGCAAAAGGGGATAATAGTTTTATAAAAGAGCAAATACACGATTTATAACTAAATTAAAATTTCTAAATTGAAAATAATATCCAGAATTTATTTATTTCTGTAAAGCTGCTTTGTGATAATGTCCACTGTTAAAAGTGCTATACTAATAAAATTGAATTTAACTGATTTGAATATAACCATTGCTGTTCAAACATTCTCACAGAGAGCAGATCCCACTACAAAACATTTGCATTTATCAGTTCGGCACAAGTTAAATTTTAACCAATAAGTGAAACAGTTCAATCCAGACAGACTGTCAAAGGAGCTGAAAAGTGAACAGTGATACAAATGCCACAGTTTTACCAACTGAGCAGAAACACATGTAAGAAATAGTAAGCAAGTGCTAAGACTCAATAGTGCTAAAAACTCTAGTCACAAAGCAGTCCGTCAAACTACAATCTTAAAAGCTGACAAAGACCAACTTACAATATGAATAGTAATACACAGTAATACCAATTATAATATAATAATGCATATAGGCATAGTAACATTGGTCAAACAATTTCAAATAACTTCAAACATGAAATGCCATGTAAAGAAGAGAACATGACTGGAAAGGGTACTGAGGGTGTTTCAGTATCGAAATTCAAAAAATTAATTGAGTACTTGAAATGGCTTAACTCAGTCTCTTGTCCAGCTTTTCAGAATCGACTGCTTAGATAATTAACTGATGTTTATCAGTGAGGGAATGTGGATTATATGTACCTTTTTGAATCTTTTCTTTTCAGAATTTCTTTAGATATGCCTAAGTCTTTCATAGATAGATAGATAGATAGATAGATAGATAATCATTAGGCCACATTCCGAATATGAATCAAATACTTTCAACAAGGTGTAGCCAAAGCGCAAGCATAGCCATACTGGAGAAAAAGGATTGACATGTCACTGTAGCTCTTAAATCGACTCCTCCACTCCTCAGATAAACACCATCTAATCCATGGTCCATATATTGACTTCTGCTGTGAAATCTTTTCACCTTGTTCATTTATGGGAAAATGACTCACTTTTTTTTTTAACTGTTTTCAATGAACCACCTTGAAAGCCTAGTGTTGCAGCTGAATTGGGTGAGTGCTTGGTTAAACTGTTTAATTAAATGCAATCTACCTGAGTGACTCAGTTACAAGGCCTATAGATGCTAGTGCCATGCCACAAAAATGGTCCAGGTAAAAATAAAAGCTAGTGCTTTAGTACACTAGAGCTGTGCTTTTGTGCCCTGGAATAAATGCTTTTAAGCCCAGGAGAACAAGAAGAGGGACACTGTAAAACCTTTTCCTTATGTAATTTATGCTGCAATGACAGAGCTAAGAGGATGACAGAGACAAAAACCAGAAGATCAATTTGGCTTGAGATAAAACAGAAGAAAGAAAAAATAACTGCTACTGTTTTCCCAGAAGATCTTTTTTAGTGAAGCCATTTAATTGATTCCAATTAGGTAGTGATTTTAGTTCATTAGATGGCAGTCACTTTATGGGTTTATTAGTCATGGACTGTTGCTTCATGACCAGGCTAACTGCTCACTGGCCTTCTGCCTCTTTCACAATACCCTATTCAAAATTACACAAGGGATAATGCATAATAGCCAGGGTTAAATTAACTGGAATCACAAGGGAGTGGTACTCCTGTACCTCTGGTTTATGTGACCAGCAAGTGGAGCTATATGATACTATTAGCTGATGGAAGTGTAAATCATAGCATGGCATAATGTTGGTAATAATAAAGATAAACATAATACAGATGTTCACTGCTTTATAGTGGAATGCTTTCATTTCAGCATTGTAAAATGTATTTCTGCAATCAAGGTAATTGCTAAGTTGTGTGTATATGATTAAAACAAAAAAAAGTTTATTTTGCTAATTTAAAGGCTTTGTTACATTTTTTGTTCTTTGTCAGAAAACTATCAGAATATATTTAAATAAAGAATACTGAATACTGTTTTAGGTTTGGCCATCCAATTGTTGTTGTTTTTTTAACTTAAATCAAGCAGTTTTGCCAGAAACAGATAGAGTATTTGCAGTTTGTTGTAATTACATTTCTATAATATCATTGTGAGGATCTCCATAAAATACACATCAACTGAACTGTACTGTTCCCATAATATTGGTACCAATGGAAGATGTAGGGCTCCCTCTCCCAACTTCTAAATCTCAATTTCACCACTGATTACAGCCCAGTCATGTGGTCTTTTGCAGTGTATAATTCTTATGCAGTCCATCACTAAAATGGCTAATTCAAATTTTGAATTAAAAATTACAATTATGTATTTTACCTCCCAAGCTGACCACGTCCCTGATTCACATCCCATTATAATCATCACACTAACGCCTGCCACTTTTAACTGGCCCTAAACAAGGACTGAAGGGCAGTATTTCTTCAAGGGAAGTGCAATTCCTGCTAAAGCCATAGCCAAGCACAACCAACTCTACTACAATATGCAGCTAGTGTTATTTGCCTGAAAGACTTTTAAGTAATAATGGATGTGCAGAAGTAGGTGACGAAGAGATTATTCTAACATTGCTATATGACTCAGAGACTGTTAGACAGTTAAAGATGCCTAAAAGGCAAAATGGCAGCATAAAATGATCAATAAAGGTAGATAAGATGTACCTTTATTGATCCCTCAAAGGGGAAATTCAGTTGACAAAGAATATATCTGTTACTATTGCTATATTAGTTACTATTGCTATATTAATGCTATAATATTATTATTGCTATATTAGCTATATTAGACAGCTAACCACAGATAGATGCATGCAGGGCAGACAACAGTATTGACCGTTCATCATTGTCAGCTTCTGGAGCTTATAGCAATAGTAACTCCTCTTTACCTACTTCCTGCATTCACAACCAAACCTTCACAAATTTTGCTTTTGACAATCTTTCATTCAGTGGATAAAAACAGTATACAAATCACCAGTGACCACAGTCACCGCCAATGGGATGACCTCACAAGGTTTTGTACTACATTCCACTTTCCTTCCTTGTTTGCAGCAACAAGAAAAAAAAATCATAATATTACAGGCATTAAAATAATCACATTCAATGCATAAAATCAGTCTTTATGTAGACAATATACTGTTTTATTTACAAGACCCAACACACAATGAATTCTCCAAATTATCAAATTATTCTATAAGTCACAATCAAAAATCTTGGGCTTGGGAAACTGGTAGGATCTTGCAACTGAACTATCATCAATTCCTATTTACACTGGTAAGTATATTTAGTATACTATATGGCCAAAAGTTTGTGGACACCTGACCATCACACCAGTGGTTAAGCATGCCAATGCCCCTCTGCACAAGTGAGGTCCATGAAAACATGGTGTGCCAAGGTTTGAGTGGAAGAACTCGAGTGGCCTGCACAGATCCCTTACCTCAACCCCACACAACACCTTTGGTATAAACTATAAACCAACTGCACCCTACACCTCCTCACCTGACATCAGTGCCTGACCTCACTAATGCTCTTGTGGTTGAATGAACAAAATTCCCAACAGCCACATTCGTAAACCTAGTGGAAAGGCTTTCCTAAAGAATGGAGCTTATTATAGTAGCAAAGAAGGGATTAAATCTGAAATGGGATGTTCAACAAGCACATATGGGTGTCACGGTCAGGTGTCCACATGCAAACCAACAGAACAATCAAAATGCCACTGACCAGCCGTTTCTCAGTACATCAATAAAACAACACCCCTGCTTCAAGCAATACATTAATCTCCACAAATCTGAAAGCTTGATGAAATTTATTTAAAATTTCAAGAATTAGTAAAGCAACATGACATTGGAAAAAAAATCATTATCTTGAATATCTACTGTTAAGTAAATTAAAATCAATGAGCACATATCACACTCTCTAAACTGTCACATTCAAGCATCTCCATCACTCTGTATACTTGGAGACTTCTCAGTAGTTAATCTTGTAAACCCAAATCTGAAATCATTATATAAATATACTATAAATATAAATTTATAAGTTTAAAATTTATATCCTGAATTTATATATTTCTGTAAAGCTGCTTTGTGACAATGGTCAGTGTTAAAAGGGCTATACAAATAAAATTGAATTGAATTGAATTATATGTTGTGGTGACAGTTGCTAAATTGGAAAACATGCAGCACCTCAGGTAATGTACCCTTTCAATGTTCACAATGGACACGCAACAATGTAGACACTCTGGTGGATGATGATAACGGCCTGAAATTATTTCATGATATTAAAGTCCAATATAATTTACCAGGTACCTATTTTTTTATGTTTTTACATAGTAGATCAGCCCTCCGGGCATATGGGGTACCTTGAGAATCTCAATTATCTATTCACCCTTTGCTTGAACTAATTCTTCCTTCTGAGAAATCTCCCACTCCTGCTTCATTTGTCTACCTCTACCTTCTTAAGCATTCCTACAAACCGCTATCTATTATAACTATTTGGGCTAAGGATTTTAACAACGATGTGCAGGCTTTCATTTCTTATCAGGCTTTCATTTCTTATCAGAGATGTTTAAACTGTCCTCAAAAATCTTAATCATCATATGATCCACTGGAAACTACACAGGGTTTATTTGATTCCTTTGAAATGATTTTACGTAAATTTGTCTTCCTCTCCTAAATGTAATTTATATTCAAGGGTCTCTGGGCCCGTATCTGCACTTCTTCTGGGACTGGCCTTCTCTTTCGCCTTTTAGACCCAGTTCTCACAGGACTTGTCAGATTTGCTGGGCATGGATTTAGTTTTGATTCCACGCTTCTTCTTCCTGAACAAAGGAGTGTTGGCTGCCCTCACAGCAGTGCACAGGCGTGGGCCGTGTCTTTACTGGACATTATATCTATGGAATTCTCAACTGGGTCTCAATCTAAGACCTTGGACATATGGCATGCTGCTTTTGATATTGTGTCGACATTTCTCTGTTCTTTACAAACTTCTGTATGTTTTCAGTTTGTTTTACAATTTTGGGTTTATGTCTATATCTTTGGAGTCTACCATGGGTGGGATGGATTGGGGGGTGGATCCTGGCTTGTTTGGTTTCTCTTTGTTCTGTTCTGTTATGTTGAAATGAAAACTCCATAAAACAGTTGTTAACAAAAAAAAAAAGAAAACATGCAGTACAATAAGTGTTGCAAAATGGGACAACTTTTTGAACGAATATATATCAGTGGAAAAATGATATGCTTTAATTAAAACCAAACCAAAAACTTTGAAGAAACTTGGAAACCATTTATAAACAATTTCACATTAGCTTAGCCAAAAAGCGAGCATCTCAAAACAAAAACAATATTTTAAATGCCTACATATAAGGAAAAATACCCTAATCACATCTCAACTTTCATACAAGGCTAAGAAGCCCACATTCATTTCAAGTCATGTGCCTGTCGATCTGTGTCTATACTTCTGTCTGGTTGCCTGTCTGTCTGCTGTTCTATGTGTCCAACTAAAATGAAACTGTAGTTGGGTTGTGAAGGACACTATATTCACTATTATTATTATTATTATTAGGGGGCCAAGCACCGCGGGTGTGTAGGCACCCTATTGTTATTCTATCTTTTCTTCTTCTTTTCTTCTTCTTCTTCTGGCTAGGGAGTACATTTATGGTTATAACTTTTGAACCATGTTTAAAAGCCAGGCATCTCTGGGTCGAGACGAGTTCGACGCACCCTATGACGTCAATTTCCACCTAATTAGATTTTCCGCCATCTTGGATTTTGTCAAAAACAGTTTTTTTCACTACTCCTACAAATTTTGTTCAATTATCACCAAATTTAGTACACATCTTCAGAGTAAGTTTCGAATTCTTGAATTTCGTGACAGAGCCACCTACTGGTCAAAACATCTCCAGTAACTGCCATTTTTGCTACTCTTCCACCAAATTTTATCCAGTCTTCACCACGTTTGTCTCACATCATATTGAGACTTATTTAAACTTGCACAAAGTGAAGAAAAGAGGCCCAGACTGATGAGAAAAAGCATAAATACCTTAGATGTTTTTAAATTGCAAGAAGAAAAAAGTTTTAAGTCAGAGCATTAGCAATCACAACCAAAGGTTAAAGTAGCAACAGACAACTCCACAGGTCACAGCAGTAGTGGCAGCTGCAACAGCAATGCCACCCTGCTGACCATTTGTTCATCTAGACCTTTCCTCCTACAGTCAGAGAATTCCACCACTGCGCATGGTCAAAACTTACACATTATGAGTGAAACTACAAATCACTCTTGATTTCCTTTGCCTAAAATTATGGCTCTGCTTTCCTGTGTTTGCTTAGGCAACAATTGTAGCTTGTCTGTGAATGTGTGGCTCACAGAGTCTGGGTGCTTGGCCCCCGAAAATGCTGTCTGCAGCTTTTATTATTATTATTATTATTATTATTATTATTATTAATAATAATAATAATAATAAATTAGTATGTAAATAAGGGGGTGGGGGATGCTAAGGTTTCCACCAATCCCTTAAAATATGGCATCGTCCTGTATTTAAAAAAAAAATGTTATCTATTACTGAGTTAGCAAGGGATACGATTTGTCCCGTAATTTTTGTACACCTAATTTCATACATACACTGAGTAGTATATGTATTCACACTAGTCAGAATAACATAATTAAAAAAGCAAACCTGTTTCAAAAGAAATAGAAGACAAAAGACCGCAGATATCTGGCTATTTCCTGGTTGACCAGGGGATGATAGCCAGAGGTGATGGTCTCTCCCAGCTTCTCCATGAAATTTTTCTACACCTGTGCCTCGGGTCACTTACGATATCTTCTGGTAAGCCATAGTATCGGAACACATAATAAAAACCTGAGTTCTGCAGTTTCAAAGGCTGTGGGTAACTTGGTCAGTGGTATAAGGTGCAGAGAATTGGAAAACCAATTGATAATCACCAGGACGATGGTTTTCCATTGGGAGGTGGGGAGATCTGTCATGAAGTCTAGAGCAAGGTGTGACCATGGGTGGTGTGGAGTTGGTAGAAGCATCAACTTCCCTACAGCCAGAGTTCGTAGGACCTTGGATTGTGCACACACTGTACAGGATGGAATAAATTGGTGGAGAATAAGTTCTTTGCTTAGTTCTCATGGTACAGTTGGGTGAATATGGGAAAGAACATCTGCTTTACCATTCCTGGAGCCTGGTTGGCATGAGTTGGTAAACTGGAACCAGGTGAAGAACAGTGCTGACTTGGTGAGACTTAAGTCATTTAGCTTTCAATTCTCCAATATTCGAGGTTCTTTTGATCAGTGAATATGATGAAGGGATGCAGGGCACCCTCGAGCCAGTGTTTCCATTCTTCCAGCGCCAACTTTACAGCAAGCAGTTGAAACGCCGGTAGAAATTGGCAAAACCCAGGAAGCGTTGCAGATCCCTGACAATAGTGGGTCTTGGCCATTCCTTGACCGCTGTAACTTTGCAGTGGTCCATGAAAAGCTCTTGGGGGTTAATGATATAGCCCAAGAACGAGATCTGAGTAACGTGGAACTCACATGTTCCACCTTTGACATAGAGCTGATGGCCCTTTTGTCTGCAGAGTACTTGCTTCACGTGGGTTTCTTTGGACAGGGAGTAGATTAAAATGTCATCAATATATGCAATGACGAATTTGTCCAACGTGTCTCTGAGCACATCATTGATTAAGCACTGGAACACTGAGAGGGTGCAAGAAAGCCCTTATGGCATGATGCAGTACTCATAATGGCCAGAGGTGGTGCTAAAGTCTGTCTTCCATTCATTTCCCTCTCTGATGCATACAAGATTGTGTGCACTGCGCAAGTCTACCTGTTTGGTAAATATTTTGGCTTCTCTGAGTTGTTCCACAGCAGAATGGACTAGAGGCAGAGAATAACGATACTTGATGGTGATTTGGTTAAATCCATGATAGTCAATAAAAGGTCTGAGTCCTCCTCCTTCTTTTTCCACAAAGAAAAACCCAGCTGAGGCTAAGGATGTAGAGGGGTGGATATAGCCTTTTGCTAATGCTTCAGAAATATATTTTTGCATGGCTTGGCTTTCCGTGGCTGAGAGTGGGTATATGCAATTCCCAGGGGCATGGTCCCAGGCATGAGTTCAATGGTGCAGTTGCACAGACGGTGAAGTTGCAGGCCACTGGCTTTAACCTTACTGAATACTTTGTGATATTCCTGATACTCCAGTGGAATTGTTACTAATGCTGTAGTCTCAGGGCTTTTGATAGAGGTGGATGTGGATAGCACATCAAGACATGATTTTAGGCACTGTGATGACCAGCTGATGATCTCTCTTTCTGGGGTTCTTGGAGGTGACAGAGATTAACAAGGAGATGGTTTCATGATGAAGAGCACTGACTTGAAATTGGAGCGGTTCGGTGTTGTGAGTGATGGAACTTCCTCTGACGCGGCCTCCATCAAGGGCTTGGATGTGAAGAGGATGTTGGAGATGTTGCAGGCAGAGCTTGAGTTTTTCAGTGGTGGTTTGCTCAATGAGGTTTCCTGCTGCGCCAGAGTCAATCAGTGCTGTAAAAGTGGAGACACCTTCTGAGTGCCTTATCTGAACAGGAATCAAGAAAGCTTGAGGGGATAAATATTTAGAGAGACTCACCGAAGGCGGGCACAGATTGAGTGGAGCACACTCCTTTGTGGTTGGTGATTGACGTGGAACTGGATGTACTGAACACTGAGAGACTCAGTGTTGGTTGCTTCTGCAATAGAAGCACAGTCCACCCCTCCTAGACTAGACAGCAGAGATGGTGGCAGATGCGGTGAATGCTTGATTAAAAATGATTAAAAAGTACTGGCAGATACATACAAATCAAATCGCAAAATAAAGGTCAGAGCCAAGAAACAAGCACAAGGTCAGGCAATGTACAAACTGGTTAATGAGCAAGGCAAGGATCACAAAACGAGAAAACAAACGTGGGTCATGTGGGAGTTGGAGTCCATTGTGGCCATGTTTGTAGGTGGAGGTGCATTCTGGGAAATTAAATCTTTTTTTTTTTAATAAGAACTTTATTGTAAATCAGACAAGTATACAACAGGTGAACAACTTGTGTATACCATACAAATACAACTGAAAGCGCCAGGGGATCAGTAGATGAAAAATAAAGAAGTGATAAGAAAATAAACCAAATAAATAATAATAATAATAATAATAATAATAATAATAATAATAAAGCTAATAAAGAGTTACACAAATATCTTGTAAAGCTTTAAATAACTATAAGTTTTAACAGCTTTTTTTGTTAGAACATTCAGAGATTGAAGAAACGTATTGTTTGAGGTTTATTGATAGCTCTAAAAAGTTAGGTTTTTTTGTTGATGAATTTTGATTTATGAATGTAACATTTGGTTAAAATAATCATCTAATTTAAATTAAAATTGAGAGCTGACCTTTCTTTCATAGACAGTGAAAACAAACAATACATTTCTCCAAAGCAATTTAGGATAGATATGATCAGCAATAAATAATGTCTTTCTTAAGTTTCTGGAGGTAATGGTTAGTTGGATAAAACCTGTACAGCATTTTAAATATCTCTCTGACTTCTGTGGCAATAGACAAACTTCTGTAGCAATAGCCAAACTCTATCCCAGCAGATTCCTCCAAAAAACTGGACCAATATGACAAAGATGAAGGTGTACTGATGACTTCTTTATTTTAATACAAAACATATCTATTATTCCAATTATAAAATCTATGAGGGCTAAAGTTGTGTTTATAAATAGTTTGAGGGGAATTTTATCAATATTATAATTACATAGCAACAAAAAATTTAGACCACCAACAGAGGAAAAGACATGATGGGGAATAAGATTTCACAAGAAGGTTGGACACCTAAAGAATCGTCTAATCCAATTGATTTTGAATGTATAGTTTAATGTGGCAAAGTCCAAAAAGTTAAGGCCACCCTTAGTGTACTCGCTCATCAAAACTGATTTTTTCAAATAGTAAGTGCGGTTTTTCCATACAAAATCAAACAATATTTTGTCTATGGTTTTACACGTATGATGAACAACATGCAGAGACAGTGCAGCATATGTTAATCTAGATAATCCTTCAGCCTTTGAGAGCAAAATCCTACCTTAAAGACAAATCCCATAAAAGCCTTTGATTGAATTTCTTTTTTGTTTTTTCAGTGAGTGGATTAAAGTTATTAAGACGTCTCTGGGACTCATACAGTGACACCTAAATAAGTAACAGATTCCTTTACAGGAATATTGGAAATTGAGTCAACATTGCACTCATTGATAGCTAACAATTCACTTTTTTTAAGATTTAAACGAAGACCAGAAGCCTTAGTAAACGCTCCTAAAGTAATTAGATAGCTAGGGGAACTTGTAAGCTATCCTTTTGAACCAAGGTTGTATCATCAGCCAGCCGACTTATAATTATAGATTTGCCAGTAATGCCCTGCAGATTACTAGACTTAACAAAGATAAAGTTTCATTTTCAGAGTATTCTGATGTATATAATTTCTTATAAAAGGTGGAGCAAAAGTTTGGATATAAGCTTTGGGTCATCAGTTATCGCATTGTCAATTTTTAATTGATTAATATTGTTTACCTTTGCATGATGTTTTTCTAATTAGAAAAAAATAAGAGGAGTTCTGTTCTCCTTCTTCTAACCATCGTCTCTGGGATTTAACAAAAGCTCCCTCTGCCCTCCTTTTATATATTTTATTTAAGCTTTCTTGTAAATTAATCAACTATATATTGTCAAATAATCAACTATATTTAAGTATTCGGTAACATCTGAGAGAACAAAGAAATATTTGCAATAATATTTTGTTCCTCTAACTTTCTAGTTTTGGCTAGATTACTTCCAAACTTCCTTAAGTATTTTGCTGATTCATATTTAAACAATTCCCAATTTAAACAGTGTGAATTTTCTGTTTTGGCTTTACTAAAGAAATATAATATTGACTGAGAGATTTTAGTTTTCACTTTTTCATATTTAAGAAGTGAGTTGTTCAATTTCCAGTAATTTGCTTTGTTATATCTGAAGAGAGTAAATTAATAGAAATGTAAACAGCTTTATGATCACTCAATGGACAGGGAAGAATGTTAACTGAGACATCTTGTTCTTTAATACTTTTGAAACTAGCCAATAGTCTAAACGAGATCCTTGTATTATCTTTGTTACTCCAAGTGAACATGACCACATCTGGGAATTTAAGTCTCCATATGTCTATTAAATCAAATCTTTCCATAAAACGCTTAAGGTATACATTCCTGATGTTATTGCAAGCAGGTGGCCATTTATCTAATATAGAATAAAAAATTACATTAAATTATTACACAAAATTACATTCAAAATTACATTAAAGTTCCCTCCAATCAATATGTGGGAATTTGGAAATTTGACCTACCAAAGCTTAAGTTTGTTTTCTATATCTGTGAATAATTAAATGTTTTCTAAACTATTGTTATACCTATACACATTAAAGATGATGGAAATAACTTTGTTGCAGATTATAATTTGACAAATAAAATGCCCATTTGGATCTGTGTTTGTATGTAGAATGACACTATTAAACCTATGTTTCATGTTTAAAACACCCGCTGATCTTTCTGTACAGTGAGAAAACCACAAATCGTCACCCCACTGAGTTCTCCAAAAATTCTCCTGACAGAAACAAATATCAGTGTTTAGCTGTTTAGTAAATAAAAATAAAGCTTTACGTTTGGTAATATTTCTTAAAAATTGGCGTTTAACAAAACTGTAGACAATGAAATACTTTGAAAAAGAAGTAACTTTTATGATACTTCGAGATAAGTGATGAAAAGTGTCAAACTGAACTTCAACTGCACCTTAACAGAACACAAATTCTTCAGCAAAAAACTGTATGGAAGTCCAACATACTCTCTACAGTTATGCAGTTTTTTTAGGATGCTGGTCAACATGCACAGCCTTTATACTATAGAGAATATATCATCCAGTTGTCCTTAAGTAATTTCCTTTCCACTGATGAAGGTCTGCGCTACAACGTAATATGCAAACTTTCCTTCACTTCTTGCCTTCTTTACCACAGGCCACAGCTTCAGTTTGGCCTCCATGACAGGTTGTGATAGATCTTCAACAAAGCGGAGCTTGTTTTCTCACATGAAAGAATGGTTTTTGGCAGCCTTCCAAATGGAATCTCTGTAGGATCTCAGTGAAAACCGAATAATGATAGCTCTTGGTTTGGAGTTAGGTTGTGTTTGTTTCCCAAGGCAGTGTACAACGTCAGCAGCTTCAGCAGGTTCAACCGTTGCCTCTAGGAGAATGTTCTGACATAACTCTATAACTTTGTCCTTCAAATTTTCGTTTACATTTTCGGTAAAGCCATAAAGCTTCAAATTCCACCTTCTAGAGTAAGACTCCAGCTCACAAACTCGCATTTGGAGTTTGGCCACTTTCTGTTCTTCCTCTTTGAGACAAGTATCAACGTTCTCCGTTTTCTTCTGTGTATCCTTAATTTCACTGCATGCAAAGTCCAGCGTTTTCTTCCACCTTTCTATTTTCAGTGAGTTTTCATCAATTTTCTTAGAGTTCTTGCTTACCAGCTTTTCGATAGAATCAGCTCGCTTATAAACGAGATTGGAGAGGGTAGAGATGACAATGTTATTTAGTGATGAACATTCAGTCTCCTTTTTTGCTGCTGGGGATTTGCACGGAGTTACAGGTAGTGAGGTATACTCTTCCTCTGACATGGTGACTGCCACAGTTGACATGCTGCTAGTGTAATCGTGGGAGGAGGATATCAGAGCGTTACCTGGTGGATCTTCAGGCACATTGTTTTTACTCTTTTGCATTCTTTTCCTTTTGCAACTCAACATTAGTTTGTTTTAGGTTGTCACATGTTAGTCAAATCAGGACTTTCTGTTTTTCCTGGTTTTAAAGGTGTTTTGTGCAGAAGCTCAGCTGAATCGACCTTTCTCTGTAGCCATCTTGGAACCTCTCTGGGAAATGAAGTCTGATGCCAAATTCGGCGTTGACATGACACTTACATACAAACATTTTTCTGTAACATTTAATTTGATGTTGGAAAAATAACATTTGGAAATATAAAATGTTTTTAAATGCAGAATGCAGACGTCAAAAAACTAAAAAAAACATTGGGATCAGTTCTCAATGTTGATGCGTTGGAAGCAGGAAAAATGGGCAAGTGTGAGGATCTGAGCAAATCCGACAAGGCCCAAATTGTGATGGCTAGATGACTGGGTCAGAACACCTCCAAAATGGCAGGTCTTGTGGGGTGTTCCTGGTATTCAGTGGTTAGTACCTACTAAAAATTTGTTCCTGGTATTCAGTGATTATTACCTACTAGAAGGACACTCAGTCAACCAGTGACAGGGTCATGGGTGCCCAAGGCTCATTGATGCACATGGGGAGCGAAAGATAGCCTGTCTGGTCTGATCCCACAGAAGAGCAACTGTAGCACAAATTGCTGAAAAGGTTAATGCTGGCTATAATCGAAAGGTGTCAGAACACACAGTGCATCTCATTTTGCTGTGTATGGGGCTGCATATGATGCTCTGGGTGATGTTCTGCTGGGAAACCTGGGTCTTAGCATTAATGTCGATGTTACTTTTACACGTACCACCTACCTAAACATTGTTGCAGACCAAGTACTCCCCTTCATGGCAACGGTATTCCCTAATGGCAGTGGTCTCTTTCAGCAGGATAATGCGCCCTGCCACACTGCAAAAATTGTTCAGGAATTGTTTGAGGAAAATGACAAAGAGTTCAAGGTGTTGACTTGGCCTCCAAATTCCCAAATCTCAATCCGATCATGCATCTGTGTGATGTGATGGACAGATAAGTCCAATCCATAAGTCCAATCCACCTCGCAACTTACAGGACTTAAAGGATCTGCTGCTAACATCTTGGTGCCAGATACCACAGCACACCTACTGAGGTCTTGTGGAGTCTATGCCTCGACAGATCAGTGCTGTTTGGTGGCACAAGGGGACCTACATAATATTAGGCAGGTGTTTTTAAAGTTATGGCTGATTTTATACTTTGATATGATTATTTTATACAGATTTTATAACTTTAAAACCAACAAAAAATATATATTGTGTAGGTCCCTCTTGTGCCACCAAATCAGCTCTGACCCGTCATATATAGGGTGTCCCAAAAGCCTCCATACATGGGGCAAATTAACACTTTTTAGCAAAATGTCTTTCAAAATTTTTCACACTTACTTTATATAGTTTTTTCAGACAGCCTTTAAGAATGCCCGTGAGCGTACTGATGCAATACGGTTGCAGTGAACTTTAAAAGGAAAGATGGAAAGCACATCACACACGACACTGTTGCCAAAATTATTAACAAATTCAAAAAACCTGGAAGTGTTGTGGACCAACTGAGATGTAGACATCCGTAAACATCCACTGACGAAGGCACAACCATGATACTGGCATACATAGTCCCCTATACACACTGGATATATAAATATGTGGTGAAGACATATGAAATATGGCACATGGCCCAGGGAAAAAAAAACTATTTGAGCTTTTTTCAGTAGCATCTTCCTTGGGACTATATTAACAACAGTTAATAATAATACTAATAATAATAATAATTTTATATATACATATATATATATATATATATATTATTGTATTGACTCTGAGGCATATAGGGCATATAGCAATACCAACATGTGTCTGCTAAGGCAACGTCCTTCTAGTAAAGTTTGTCCACTTGGCGGCCATCTTGGTCATAGAAGACCAGACTCCTATCTACCTTGAAGACAGACCCATCAACCAGGAACGGATCAATCATATGATGTTTCAAACATGGATTTGAAATGACTGTTGAAATCTCATAAAATTGAATAAATAATCTGTGGCCTTCACCTGAATGAAACGCCACCTCTGGCGTGAGAGTTTTGGCTGTACCCTATAGAAAAATAGTGTTTTGCGGTTTGGAACGTAGCCTGAATAGTGCACATAGATGCGCATGCGCATGTCTGAGTACAATACGGAAGTGATATCGCTATATAACTGAATGTTGTTTCTCTTCACAATCGAGGGAAGATTATATTTACATGAGGTATTTTTAACGTAATTGCAACAGTCTATATTGCCTTAATTTTGCAGCTAGTATTTCTGTTACATTTTAGACTTTTAGAACATTTTAAGGGAATAATTAGCTACAGATGAAGCATTAGCTTAAACGCTAGCTGGCTGTCTAACTTTGAGATTATGATTTGTATTTAATACTGCGAGTAATATATTTTCATACTGTAAATGTGTAATTAAACTGTGTGGCTGTCACTGACAATTACAGACATGCAAAAACTGAATGAATGTAAATCCTGTTAAGATTCAGTAACTCTTACTGTCATGATTCTAGTGTGTTTTTCTGCTTTTCCACTTAGGTGACATGTATTTGGGACAGATAGATAATTTAGTTCATTAAGGCTGTCAGATCGCCTTTACAACTGCAGTCCGTTTTTGGACTGAAGGAGGGTAATAAGAAGAGAAAATGCCAGCTCGGAACACTGTTACGGGTGGACTTCCCAACAGCAAAGTGAGATACTCCAAACTAGCCAGTGATGATGACGGCTACATTGACCTTCAGGTGGGAAATGAGACTGAAGTACACCTGATGACGTGACACGATTAATACTACAGAAAAAGCACTCCTCCAATACTTAATTCTTTTCTAACGTTTAACCAAAATCTATGCATTGTACTGTATATTATTATAATATTCAGTATATCAGTATAATTAGCATGTGTTGCGTTTGAGTAAAATCATGAAAATGCACATGACATGTTGTTAATAGATTTCACTGTTGAAGCTTTGTTTGAAGTAGTAATGTAAATCCACACTGTGGAATGGGAAAAAAGATATTTTGTGATATTGCTCTTTCTGTTTTGTTTTAGTTCAAGAAAAGCCCACCCAAGGTCCCATATAAGGCAATTGCCCTGGCTGCTGTTCTTTTTCTCATCGGCTCAGTTTTAATCACCATTGGAGCTCTGCTCTTAGCAGGACACTTTGAAGTTCAAGATGTGAGTATGCAACTTTTTGCAGATTCTACCTTTCTTTCTAAATGAAAAGCCATATTTCCTTAACAGCATGCAGACTCACTAGCACTAGTGCCTGTTAGGGGATGCATAGAGTAGGTGAGTATTTACTTGACTAAGGAAGGACTTCCACCTGCATTTATTTTTGCTTTTTGTCCTTTAAAGTTATAAACTTCCACGCTGTGCAGTCTCATTTCCAAAATCAGCTATTTTAACTAAGCTATGTGTGCTGCCTTGTCATCCACACAAGTGTGGTTTAAGAATAGATAGTCATGGGAAAAAAGAAAGTACACACCCCTTCAATTCTATGTTTTTGTTTTTTGTTTAAACAAAAAAACACACACACAACAGATTTCTTTGTAGTTATTTTTTTCCCAAAAAAAGTAAACCTAAAACCAAAAGTACACCTTCCTACTTTCACAATTATTAAGAGAGCAATTAGCAGCCAGGTATTACTAATGAAATTCACAAGATTAATTAATCATCAAGAACTGTGTCTACCTCTATAAAAGCAGACCTTTTGGCAGTTTGGTGTTCCAGAGAATTCAGGTGTGTGTGTCTACATCGTGCCAGGAAAGTACCTCAGAGAAGCAATTGTTGCTGCTCATCAATCTGGGAAGAGTTATAAGGCTATCTACAAACAATTTGAAATTCACCATTGTACAGTAAGAAGGATTGTTTACAAATGGAGAGCCTTCAGGACAGTCGCCTATCATCCCATGAGTGGGCATCCTGGCAAATTCCGTCCAAAGTCAGACTGTTTAATGCTCAGAGATATAAAGAAACACCCACGAGCAACATCATGTGACCTACAGGCCTCTGTTAGTACGTTAAATGTTTATGTTCATGACAGCAAAAAAGACCAAGTATGGCTTTCATGGATGGGTGGTTAGGAAAAAGCCCCTTCTCTCCAAAAAGAATACAGCAGCATGACTTAGGTTTGTAAAATTGCATCTGAGCAAACCACACATGTTCTGGAACAATATCCTTTGTACTGATGAGACCAAGGTGGAGATGTTTGGTCATCTTGCACAGTGCAGTGTTTGGTGAAAACCAAACACAGTGTATCACCACAAACACCTCATACCAACTGTCAATCATGGTGGTGGAGAGGTGATGATTTGTGCTTGTTTTGCAGCCACAGGACCTGGGAAGCTTGTAGTCATTGAGACAAACAATGAACTCCACTTTATACCAGAATATTCTAGAAACAGATGTCTGGCAAGCTGGGCTGAAATTGGATCATGCAACAGGACAGTGATCCCAAG
This sequence comes from Pangasianodon hypophthalmus, assembly GCF_027358585.1. NCBI lineage: Eukaryota > Metazoa > Chordata > Actinopteri > Siluriformes > Pangasiidae > Pangasianodon > Pangasianodon hypophthalmus. Next base: position 15,950,255 of record NC_069717.1, read on the forward strand.
CACACCAGCAAATCAACATTGGTGTTGCAATGGCCAAGTCAAAGTCCAGACCTTAGCCCCATTGAAATCCTGTGGCAGGATCTTAAGTGTGCTGGGTCTGTAAATGAATGCTCTCAAACATCGATGAACTGAAGCTATTTTGTAAAGAAAATTGGGTCAAATGATGTGAGAGATAAACTCCTACAGAAAATGTTTACTCCAAGTTATTGTTGCTAAAGGTGGTTCTATATGTTACTGAATTATAGGGTGTACTTCTTTTTCCCACTTAATTTCTGACCGTTCATTTACTTTTTGAGAAAAAATGACTACATATTGAAATCTGTTGTGTTCTTTTGCTGTTATCTGAGCTTATTTGTTTATAGAAGTTGGTGAGGAACATAAAATTGTTATTTAGACCCTGATAAACAAAGCATAGAATTGAAGGAGGGTGTACTTTCTTTTTCCCATGATTTTATGTCAAGTAGTGTAATATCATGCATAGATTTATCACTTTGCATTTTATTTACTTTATTTTAGTTGATTTATTTACTGGTAACTATATTCCCCTACAAAAGTATTGGAACGGCAAGGCCAATTCAATTGTTTTTGCTATATACTGAAGACATTTGAGTTTGATATCAAAAGATGTATATGAGAGAGTAGATCAGAATTTCAGCTTTCATTTCCTGATATTTACATATAGATGTGTTAAACAATTTAAAACATGGCACCTTTTGTTTGAACCCACCCATTTTTCAAGTGATCAAAAATACTGGAACATGCAACCGACAGGTGTTTCTTCTGGCCCACCTGTGCCCTGGTAGACTGATTGTTTAAACAATTAATAAGTCTGAATGTCTACTCTTGGTTTGAGTATCCAAGTTCTTGCAAACCACAAGATGCAAAGCACTCATCAGCAGTAAGAATCGGAAGGCCAGATTGTGGTTGTTCTTCTTCTTCTTTTGGCTGCTTCTGTTAGGGTCGCCACAGCTGATCTTCCGTCTCCGTTATGGAAATCCGGTTTTATGGTCCGCATATTTGATTTGGTACAGGTTTTACGCCGTATGCCCTTCCTGATGCAGACCTACCATTTTATCTGTGCTTGGGACTGGCACTGAGAGTGTAGTAGTTCGTGCGACCCCAGTGGCTGGGTTTGGCCCCTGACATGGGGCTCAAACCCATGACCCTGAGACTAAGAGTCTTATGCTCTACAAGATTAACCTCTACCTCTACCTGTAAAGACCAAAGTGTGGAGAAGGGATCTGCTCATGATCCGAAACATATGAGCTGTCGAGCACGGTGGAGGTGGTATCATGGCTTGTGCTTACATGGCTGCTTCTGAAACGGGCTCACTAACCTTTATTGATGATGGAACTCATGATGGTAGCAGCAGAATGAATTTAGAAGTCTACAGAAACATTCTGTCTGCCAGTTTACAGAGAAATGCATCCAATCTAATTGGAAGGAACTTCATCAGGCCGCAAGACACTCTGCCAACACAACAAAGGACTTCAGCCGGGGAAAAAGGTGGAAGATTTTAGACTGGCCAAGTCAATTACCAGACTTTAACTTAATTGAGCATGCATTTCACTTCCTGAAGAGGAGACTGAAGGGAGAAACCTACAAAGACAAACAACAACTGGAAGAAGCTGTGGTACAACCCTTGAAAAGCATCACAAAAGAAGAATGCAACACTTTGGTGATGTCTTGGTCACCGGCTTGATGCAGTTATTGCAAGCAAGGGATATACAATTAAATATTAAGTGTTATTGTCTTATTTATTTTTGCTCACCTAACAGTGGAGTGGTCTGCCACCAAAGGTGCCATGTTCTAAGTTGGTTAACACATCTAGATGTAAATATCAGGAAATGAAAGCTGAAATTCTGATCTGTTGTCTCATAGTCATCTTTTGATCTCAAACTCAAATGTCTGTAGTGTATAACAAAAACAAAAGAATTGTCATTCCAATACTTTCAGAGGGGACAGTAAAACTGTGTAGCCTAAAGAAGAGTTTAAGCTGGAAATGTATTTTGTAGGCTGTGTTTGACTGTTAATTGACACATCCTAACTGCACTAAAATAGAGACGCCCTGAACCAGATTTATCTAGTCAAATACTGTTGTGAATTAATTGACCCTTAGTGCCTATAAATGAGGACCACAAAAAATACATTATCTTTAGACTGAGTCTAATGCTCCTATGTTTTTTGGTACAAGTGGATGAAGATATTTGTTGATGGATGGAATGGTGTGAACATTTTTCAAGAGAGTGACATTAAGTAAAACTACAGTAACAGTACAAACATTAAATTATTAGTTTAGGTAGGCCGCATGCAATATCTAGTAGTTAATATGCTTTTAGTTATGTAAGAGTATGCTTTTAGATAAGTCAAATCAGGTGTCTTGGAGCATGAAACCCATTTGCAGTTCATGAACTGAAAAGGAATGAGATTAAGAATTATTCATTCTGGCTGGTAGGGCTGAACTCTGATGAGCACTCCACAGGTGGTGTAAAAATTAAAAACATCTTAGATTGTTGTTTTGCATTATTTTGCTACAGAATGTCCGCACACTCTGATTATTTAAAAGATAAAGAAACGCCAACCTGGCTCTATTTGGTAATGCAGTTAGGAAGCATTCTGTGAGGGTTTTAGAACAGCACTGTGATGATCCTGCTAGATGATCTAAATAAAAACAACTAGTAATCTGACTAGAAAAGTCTCATGATTATATTAACTCTTATGTATACTGCCACATTAAAATTAAAATCCAGAGCTCTGACGGCATGTATACTTATAATACTTATAATAAAAACAATAAAATGAGTGTAAATACTTTTTTTTTTGTCTTAAAACTGTCAGTATATATGAAGTACCATGATGAAAAGGAGGTAACTAAGACATAGTACACCCCCCTCCCCCGAAGACACACCCACACACACACACACACATCCACACATCACAACCATCAACCAAATGACTATTAAGGTACACTACTGAAGCTATAACAATTTTTTTAATGCACTCCTACACACACACACACACACACACACAAAGATGGGGCAGGGTCAATATGTTCTTTCAATCAAGGTGATAAACCTGGCAATCAGACCTTTAAGGACATTAACTATGGTGAGCAGACCATGTCAGCTTAGAATATGATTAATGCTAAATAATGCTAATGTACCCTTCTTCCCTACCAGTGTAGTAGACAGATATTTAGCTGATTGCTACTTCATTTATTAATGTTGTTTTAGGATGTTTTTACCACACCATGATATGTGTAAAGATTTATGTCCTTTCTGGAGGTTTTCCATAAATGACAATATGTTTTATTTCACTTGCAGCACCGTGAGCGCACTATACCGGTCCTCATCATTGGAATTCTGGTCTTCATTCCAGGATTCTACCACTTGCGTATTGCCTACTATGCCTATAAGGGTTACCGAGGCTACTCTTACGATGACATCCCAGACTTTGATGACTGAGTAACATGGAACAATGTTTTACCAGTGTTTATAACTGATCTCTGAAGAAAAAGTCTCCTCCTGTATCTGCAGCCACAGCTTCAGTCTAGAGAGGCTTGCATTTGTACTACATGAACTTTTTCATATTGCATCTGGAAAAAAGGTGGGTAACTTGAGCCTCAAGAATCCAATATATGGATTTATATTCCATATTTCAGAAATGGAAAAAATTTGTTTGTAGCATTTGTGATGCTATGCTGACATGTACTCATCTTTAGTGATGATTAAAATTGAGGTGAGAGTAAGCAAGCTATTTGAAATGTATAGATATTTGTCTGTTCAACTTTTTACTGTTGTTTTAGATGTGTTACTACTGTAGAATAGGTTCTTATGGGGAACAGAATCCTGTCATCATCCCTGGATCAGACAGAGCTCTGTTAGATCAAACTGCTTTAAAGTCAATTGAATAGCAATAAATCATGACTAGACCCGCCTATGACTGTGGTTTCCTGCTGAATCGCTAGTACTGATTTCATGATTTGTCTTTATTACCATGTAATAAATCTCAGAGTTTTGATCTGTTTAAAACCCTGTTGACCATGTGTGAGAAATGTATCATTCTGTATTTATTTAGCATTCACTCCATTCAGTTCATGTGTTTCCTCTTCATTGTAATCAGTTAATATCTATATCAAAGTAAGTTGCTAAGTAATTCTACATAGTAAACAAATACCTCTGGAGTAAAAGTTGCCCACTTTGGAATTTGCTAAAAAAGCATAATAAAGATATAAAGAGACATGGACATTGTGATGACTATATATTGAAGAATGGGGACTGTAAATGGGGAATGTAAGAATATATTTAATATAAACCTATAAATAAAATTTCTACTATTATTTTATATTAAACATGCTAGAACACGTAAAACAAAATTATTAGTTATTTGTTGGACAGATTTGGAAGCACAAACTGAAAAAGGCATTTTATGTGGCGCTTTACGCCCTCTAGTGGCTCGAAAGTGAATAGGTTAGGAAGTAACAGGAGTAAATGTTTGTATAAGCGTGATCTTTTTTTGTTTGTTTTTGTGGTCAGGTTTTCTGACCCAGAAACAGTGTATAGTATACGTTTGACTGCAGGCCTGTGCTTGTTATGAACCCGCATGTAGTGCAGCAGTAGTCGCTATAGCGCACTAGAAGCCCGGGTCTCTTAAGGCTCGTGCAGCAGTGAGAGGTTGCAGCTGTAGCCCTGAATTCTACACGTTATGAGAGTTTAAGCCTAACAGAAGTGGACCTGCTGGAGACCTGAATTAACTGCTTTTTATTTATCCTTTCTCCAGGTTTCTTGTATTAATTGCACTAAGGTATTAGACTAAACGAGGCAACAGTGTTAGTACAAAAGACTACAATATTAGGGTTGAAGATCAGAATCTATATAGAATCTGTAGAAGAAGAGTAAACTAGGAAACGGTGGAAATTGACGGTTACGTTCAGGAACAATGGATGAGACTGTTCCTATGCAGCTTACATCAGTCTGACATGTGCCAGAGTGATTTTTCAATCTTGGGAGAAAAGAAGTGGAGAGAGAGAGAGAGAGAAGGGGGAGGGGACTGAGGGAGGGGATTGAGGGAAGAATGGAAGGGAGGGAGGGAGGGGAGTGAGGGGGAACAGCACAAAGTAGACGCTGTTCATTTAATTCACATGGCTTATGTATCTCCTGTAGGTAGCTTAAACTTTTAGAAAGCAGCTATATCCATTCTCCAGCTGCTCGACCAGAGGCTTTCAGAGAGCTTCAGTGATTTTAGTCTACTATAAACTTGTAAGAGAAGAAAAGGGGAAGTTGGAGCGCGAGCGCGCGCTTGTGCAGCCTGCAGCGAGTTGCGCTTCGCGTGGCGCATTTTGGACAACCTGTAGCAGCAGGTAACGTCCTGTGCGCTCAGAGGGAGAGGAAAAGCATTGCCTCGGGCAATTCCTGTGAAGAAAACTTGTGCTCCTCTGCAAACACTTCTGATGGTTCTACAGCAGCACCTTATTCAACTCTGCACCTGATACTGGAGGACACTGGCGATCATGTAAAGCTCACAGAGACCAGAGCCACGGGTTATCTCAGCTCAGCTTGCATAACCGTCACACAAATATTTTTGTTTTGTGTAGAAAACTATACTGACCAGGACCATCACATATTCGGAAGGAACTTCCCCTGGGTATACGAAAAAGGAAAAGTGTTCCATGGAGTGATGTCTCACAGAAGGTGCAGAGCCTCAGGTAAACATGTACATCCAGTTTACACCAAAGCTCCTAAAATGCTGCATACTGACTGCGCTTCTTATCGGCATCCATCATTTGCAGTAGGTCAGTTAATACTCACGTGATGTGCATTTTAATTACGTGCCCATTGTTAGCCTAAGAAAACAAGAATCATCTTCCAGTGCTGCCCATGCTCCATCCAGCACACTGACTTTAGGATGGAGTGTCTTTTATAAGGAATTTTCACACACCTCCATGTGGTTATGTTAGACCGTGTGGTTACACCGCGGGTATGTTATGCCATGTGCGCCTCAGAGAGTTACATATAGTCACGCCTATTACTCCTGATGTGTGTGTGGTTGGAAGGCTGTGAGTTCAAATCCCAAAGCCCTTAATTAACCCTCAACAGCTCAGATGTATAAATGAGATAAATGTAAGTCACTCTGCATAAGGGTGTCTTCCAAATGCCATAAGCAAGTGAAACACATGTAAACCCTCTCTATTTACCTGTAATGAGTGGAACCAGTGTAAACCAGCATGTGTGTTTTGGGGTAGGAGACGTGGGACTGCACAGTGTATGATCTGTGTATGACATGATGCCTCGGTCCATATTTTTTGAAATGACTTAACAAACAGCCATGTTATCGTATTCAGACAGATCTACTACGCACAGAATTTAAATAGTAGCTTATTTATAGATGTGTGGTTCTCTTTCTGTGAGTTCTGTCAGTGAGCTGTTTTTATAAGCATACAGTAAATAATAAGTCCCTGAATAGTCACCTATAATACACTTGTAATTTTACACTTATACATGTAACTGTAACATGATTACACTTACCTTGCCCTTTTCCCTCTTGGACTGCATCTTATTAGTGAATATATTTGTTATAGCTTGAGACAGTTTTATAAATGTGTGTATTCAAAGATCTGTGTAATCATGCCGTGTGTATATACAATGCGCTGGTCAGTACTTGTTATAAATGTGAACTGCTTAATGAGGGCTGCCATTGTCACCAAAATCCATGTTGCTTCCTCTCAAGACTATTCACCTGTGGTACAAGATCTCATTGGCTGCAAAACTGCACATTTTGCTTTCTTTCTCTGTTATTCTCATTGAACAAGTATCTGTCATGTTGTCATATTGGATCAGCATTAATCACTAGTTTGTTGAGGAGCTACCATTCACTAACACCTGTTTCTTCTCTGGATATTATTTCTTGTGCCTACACAGTAAAAGCATTTCTCTGTTTAAAAAAAAACTGTTTATATTCAGTTAGAAGTAAGAAGCAAGAATTATCAGAAAAGTAAGGGAAGCATTGTGTGAGTTCTCCAGCTTTGTTTAAGTAACACTTGTACACATTTGGGGGTGAGAGTTAATGTGTGAGGGAGGCACGAGACAAATTGCTTCACTAGTGAACAACTACTGCCAGATAGCTTTGGTAGTAAAACCTCTGAATGTACTGTTACTTTACAGTTTGACTGATCAAACCTTGAAATATGGTATGTTGAATTTATTAGATTATTTATTCCCAGGTTGCAGATTATTAGAAATGACTACCATAGCTTAAATTCACAGCTGGTTATATTTTATCTCTACCCGAGATTGGTTCCATCTGTTCTTTTAATAACCCATAGATCTGTTGAAGCAAATACAAGTTACCAAGTTATCTTGGGTATGTATAGACCAAACGGGCTTTATGGAAGTATGTTAACATCAGAGGGCATTAGTTGCATTTTCCTTTTGATACCGCAAAAGCGAGTAGAACAGTCATGTTTCATAAAGGCAGGTCAATATATATTTTCAACAAGGACATCCATTTAAAACTGTTGGTCACAGAAAATGTGAAAATTCTCTCTTCAAACATCATCAAAATCGCATACATGCATCGTAGCATTTAAAAATCACACGAAGCCAGAGAAAACTGAAATGGTTTATTTATCTGTATAACTGGTGCCTGTATTAAAACTCATACATAAAATTAACTCTTTATTTGACGGGTACCTATAGGATACATAGTGCCTTTATAACACATTTATAAGCATTGTATAAATATTTTTATAAAATGTTGGTGAAAGTATGAAAGGCTTACATCAAAACACATAAGAACGTTTGCAACCTTGTCTTTATATGGGCGAGAGAACAACATCCATCACTTATCATTATAAGTTAACTGATTCAGACTATATTGATTATATTACTGTATTTTCTTTGTCCATATCTTGCAAGTTATTAGCTTGTTTTTACTAACAGCACATTCATGGCATTCATAACACTTTAGTTTGAAGGTATTAAAATCATTCATTTGGCTGGCATATGGGCTTCATAAATAAGAAGCTGTATTGGAATGGCACTCCATAACAATAAATACTCTAGATAACATAAGTCCATTTCACAAAGGTAAAATGGCAGATGGACACATTTTTGCGAATACTTTATTACAGTGTCTACTTTTTATTAGAGCATGGAATTGAATGCTCAGTCCATTTGTATTAAATGGATTATGGAGTGCCATTCTAATACAGCTTCTTCTTTATGAAGCCCGTTTCCCAGCTAAATGGTCATTCATTCATTTAATCCCCTCAAACTAAAGTGTTAGTCAAATTTACATTCATAACACTCTTGTGAAGCACTGTGTCCTCCTTCTGCAACTTCATCAAAGTGTCATGAATGTGCTGTTAGTAAAAACAAACTAATACCTTAAATGATTTGGATAAAAACATTTCAGTAACACAGTATCTCAAACAGTTAGCTAACTATTATAATGATAACAGATGGTTGCCGTTCTCTCTTCCATTTGTTGTCTCTTCCATGTTAAGAGTTCAATATCATCTTATGCCTTTTGACATAAGCCTTTCATAAATTCACCACCACTGCTTTATGATGTATTTATGCAATTCTTACGAATATTTTTATCAACGTTGGTTTTGATACAGACAGGAAGATTCGTTGGCTGAGATTTCTTTGTTCTGAGATTGTTCAGGGCAGAGCTGTTAAGGCTATAGTGATGGCCTGGGATCCAGTCTTCCTGAAAGTATAAGAGCTGAAAGCCAGTAATGCTATATGTTACGTGGTTTGCGTGAGAGAGTAAATGTGCAGTCGTCTACAAAAGAACGGACTGAAATGTGTGTTTATTTATATTTCCAATCGTCTTTCTGCATCATGACATTTACTCTTGAGAGTCAAGGGTATCAGATGAATAGCAACCAGATGACTTCATGCAGCTTTATGCGTGCATATACTTGATACTATTCTTTGTAACTCACAGGTATATATGAGCTGAATGAACAGGCACATACAACACCATTGGTATTCACCTTTCAATATGGCTGCTGAGCATCCATCCCACTGCCATTCTCACACCCTGCGTCTGCAGTACGTTTTTAGCGATGGTTTTAGGTGTATACCTGTCATGATGTGTATGTTTGAGTGCACTCTATATGACGGTAACCAATTGTCATCTATGTATTATGAAGATATTTATGTCATATTCAGCTTCAGTTTTGCACTCTGGTGCTCTTTGTGCCTGCCTGCAGAAATATTACACTGCACGGGTAGTTTATTCTGTACATGCAAGTGCCTGCCATCCTCACTGTTGAATGAATCTTTAATCCAACAAACTGCCATTTTCAGGTCTCTACAGGCAGAGGAACTGTTCTTGCCCCCTTTTTAGCCATGTAATACACCATAAACATACTAATATCTGCTCTCACTGAGCAAGGCCCTTAAGTCAGTGACATTTATGGAGCCACTAAATGCATCTCAGGCCATACCACCTGATATGAGATAACCAACCACTTGTGAATGATGGAATTAAAATGGCATAGATCCAGGTGTACATATTCATTTATTTATGATCACAACCTCTGTTTGCTGAAGAGGAAGGACAACAAACATTTAAGGTTACCTATAAAAGGTAAGCAAAGCTAAGGATTACAAGGTGATATGTGAGCAGACATGTCATCTGTTGAATGGATCAAAGCAAACACAGTTAAGCTAGAAGGGATTGCAGTTTAAAATTTGTTTGCCAGCATAATACTTTGACATTCAGGGCCACCACTGTCTCTGATACAAGTATGATCAGTATTTAATAAAGTTTGCTTAGCAAGACTGTGAGCAGCAGGAGTGGATGAGCCTCAAACATAGACAATCTACCAAACTGAGGAATCTCTGTCAAGAACTATTAGTCTAAAGGGACAAACTCACTCATTAATACATTACATGCTGCTTAAAAGCTGTATATGGTGACAAACTGTATTTGGTGGCATGGGTATTTTACAGGCCTATATGGAATGCCATGTTCATAGCTAAGCAAAGCTGGATACCATGTGTGACCACTGGGCTGAGATTATTACCACAGAACCGTTTCTCACCTAATAATTTGCCATAACCAGTAAGTGTTCCTCCAGGTCCTTGTGTAACTTAAGAAAGCAGGCTTGTTGTAGAAGCCTGCTACAGCCTATAACATCAACCTGGCTACTGAATGATTAAATATTTTTTTCATTGGCTTGTGTTTAGCATGGCTGTTATGGAAAACTTTCTGACTTTACTCTCTAGGGAGATGTGACCATTTGGCACTATTGGGAGTCAAACCGTACATCTTGGTTTTATACTGCTGGTGACATTCATAGATACTAATAAATATTAGTTTGTAGCGAGTCTTTTAATGAAAAAATAAATTAAGTTTTAAGTAAGTGTTATGTGATCACGGAAGGAGAATATACAAAAGTCCTTTCAAGGTACTTTGACTGTCCATTCTTTATAATTATAATAGATATATTTGACCAGTGGAACTTTAAATGTCAACAGAGGCCACAATATAAGCTCATTAGATATAATATATTATATAATATCATATATTATAAGATATAGTGTGCATGCATGCAGAAGAAGCACACTGGCAAATACACATTTTGTATTTGGAGTGTCTCTCCCTTCTCCTCTCTCCCGTCTCTGTTTGTTCATGGCTGACACCCCTTTCCAAAAGCCTATCACAAGGTACCCTTGTTCTACAACAAGCCTGCTGAGGGGACACACAGAGTGACACGGAACCATACTGCTCCATTTACTTAGAACAGTGGTTATCAGTTTCAGTCCAAAGAACCCTGTGCTCTGCACATTTTTGTGTTTTTTTTTTTTTTGGCATTCTCTAAGACACCCATCTATGATCATCAGTTAATTATTAAACCAGGTTTCACCTGCATTATTGTAGAGACAACTCTAAAATATGCAGAGCAAAGAGTCTCCAGGACTGGAATTAAGAACTTCTTAGTGTTTCCGTGGGCTACTTCTGGATCGCAACCCTCTCTTAGAAACATATTCTGTGAGAAAGACAAAATACACACCAACATTCAATTGAGTTACTGTATGTGTGGAGTTTCATATGCTGTCCATGTGGGTTTTCTCCAGGATCTCCAGGACCGGTATAAAGTGGTTACTAAATGAATGATTTACCCAAAGGAACTAATGCTATTGGAGCTGAGTATTTGGGGGTTAGGGGCCTTTGGTTCAGGGGTCCAACAGTGTTTGTCTTGGATTTGCACTCACAACCTTCAGGTGACTAGCACAGCAGCTATCTGGTAAGCTGCCAGTTACCAGTGCTGTCAGCGTTCATCCAATAGCATTCTGATACAAGAATAACTTCAAGTAGACAGCATGTCTATATGAAAAACATCCAGCATTTATCAGGCATTACAGCCAATATTATAACAAAAATCATTACTTTATTCATTTGGAACAGTTAAAGATATCATTTAATTGGACATTGTTGTATATTGCCTTGTGAACATTGTCTGATATTGTTATGAACAATTTGCTTTCGTCAGTTGTCTGAATAGTGAGTTAGGTGTTAATCTCAAGATGGATATTAGGTTTCCTCTCAATTGTGCTGTTTCACAGTAGCTTTGTTTTGACAGAATGATGCTGTTGCATGCAATATCGGCCAAAACTGCACAATAGCCATATTTTGATATGCCTTATATTAAGTTTCATATATACAACAGTCTATAGATAATAAGCAATGACAGCAATTCACACAATTAAAAAAAAACTCACTGTGGAAATATGACCACAGTGTGCATACCATTTCTAATTCATATTGCATGACATCCCCATCTTTCTCACATGTTATTTAACTTTAACAGCATTCTTTGCCTCATAATGATTTGCATAGTCTAGCCAGTGTATCCTACAGCTATATATGTCTTTCAGAAAAATCATCTTTCTTATATTTTTCCTCTCTAGAATTGCTGTAATTCTAGAGAGTGAAATATAATTCAATCAAATAATCCATATAAATGGCCCATATGGCACATATAAAATGTTTTGTTGCCAAAATATTGATATAATGTTTGTACTCATCTGCAAAATACCATTTCAGAACATGTGGCAGTGGAGTACTAAGGGCTGTATCATACCTGTGGTTGTTCTGAATCATGTTGCTCAGCCAAGGAATCTGCCTTTCTCCTGAGCAGACCATGTGCTTAGCTGCAGAAGAAGGCTGTAGAGATTTGAAGATCCTTCCTTAGTTTGAAAGATTGCTATTGAGTTTATGCAAGTTATTATGAATATATTTTGATATATAAATGCCGTGTGGCTTTGTTGATACACAAGAACATAAAGCATTATAAACAAAATTTTACTTGTTTACATTGCTAAAACAGTCTTCTTATTTACTATTGTTGTAATTATCTAGAAGTATTAAGCTGTTATTAGTGGCTTTACATGGAGTGTGTCTGTGTGTGATAGGTGAAGGAGGTGCTTCTCTCTGGTGCCCCACCATATGGATATTTGCCAAGATGTTATTAGATTTACCCCATTTTCATTTCCAAGCTGCTTGGAACACAATTTCTCGTGAGCACTGAGTAGCACAGAATTAATTCCTGTAAAGCACTCTTGATTCGGAATAGAGAATCATTTGAAATCCAGCATGTTGAGAGCAGTGTGTTTGTAACCGTGTGTACACATGGAGTCTACTTAATTTGATAATGTTCAGTTAACTCATATTTCTAGGTCTGCTGTCCATTTACCTAGGCCACGTAATCAATTATTTGCTATCAAACCAACAGCCACCTGGATCAGTCTGAGTATTGTCTATTTGTGTGACAGTCTGATGTATTCAGTGATTTAGCTGTGTTAGTTTCACATGATTGCAGTGCTCTGTTGTGCCACCTTGATCTGTTTGTTTTAATCTGCTGTAAGATCTTCAGATAATGTATTCTGTGCTCCAAATTAGTTTGTAAATTTAAGAGTAAATCATATTATTAAAGCACTAAAACTATATCTGGCTGTTCTGTAAAGGAATAATTAATCATTGCACTGTTCCAAACCACAGCTCAGACAGTTCACTGTAATGTCAGGATGAAGGCTTAAGGAAAGAATGCATGCACTTAGTATGATTTTCAGACTGACTGCCAAACTCTGGTTATGGGAGATGAGTGACTGGCAAAAATGACAACTATTTGTTCTTGTGGTTTAACAAGCTTGTATTTGATCAGTTTTTCAGTTTTGTCTTACATTACAGTTTGAATCACATGATCCACCCACTCACTATGAATGAACGTTGCTTCATGGTTGTATAAAAGTCAACTTTAAAGAATTTTTCTTTACTTTTACTTTGTGATTAATGTTGTATTGCCAAGAAAGTAATGATCCAATATTTGTGTGTTTCTCATTTTCACAGAAATGTGTGATGGTGTGTGAGCGTTGGCCATGGGACAGAAGAAACTCTGGCTTCTGTGTGTCACTTTTGCTTCCTTCCTCTATCTTACAAGTAAGTACTGTGAAATTGTAATTTAAGACAAAAATTTATTATATTCCTCTGTGTTCTACTGTTGTAGTCTACTGTTCTTTTCCCTACTTTGTTATAATGTGCTGCACTCTGTTGTACTCTATACATCTTTACTTCGTCTTGCTTCATTAATTTTACTCACCACTATACGTTACTTTTTTCTACTCCCCAATATTTTATTTCACAGTGTTATCCACTCATCCTGTTTTACGTTCCTTATCTTATCTTTGTCCTCTATTCTGTTTCACCACCTACAGTGGGGTCCAAAATTCTGAGACCACATTGAAAATCTGGATTTTTTTTCATTTAGAATTGGAAATAAACAGAAGGTTTTAGAATTTTGAAATATTTAAAACAAAGAAAATAACTGTTCAATATATATATATTTAATATTCAAGATTCTGCAGTATTTATAAGTCCCTATTTAAATGTATTGACCATTTGAACTGCTTTGTTCAAAAGGTCAGATTTTCTTCATGTCTAATCTCTTCTATTGAAACGTGTTCAGACAACACACCGATGGATTTGATCTGAGATGGATCATAAGGTTTTGCACAAACTTTTGGAGTCCATGCCAGCTCGAGTGCACACTGTCATTAAAGCAAAAAAGGGGACATACCAAATATTTCAATGATTCTACTTTTCACTCAATTTGTTGTCAATAATATAATTTGTAATGAATATTGGTGTATTAAATTAGAAAAAAAAGCAAAGCATTTTCGCTGGTTGTCTCAGACTTTTGGACCCACTGTAGTTTCTCCCACCTTTACTTTCCTCACTTTATTATTTATTCCTCCATCCCCTTTGTCTGGATGCTGTTTTTGTTTTTCTCTGTTTCTGTTTGCCCTCCTTGATTGCCACCCTCTCTTAATTTTTATTTCCAATCATATTTAGATATCAGCATTTACCATCTAACAGGAGATGTCTGATATCAAAGTGTCTGTAATCATAATAAACCGGGGGTCTGTGGGCTGTGGATTCATCTGAACCAGTTTAACATAAATATTCTATGAGGGATCAGCCAGCATTGTCCCAAAGCATAATGGGAGAGAAACGTGAGACAGAGCAAGAGTGTATTTAGGGGCCAAATCTGGCCACAAAAATTACATTCTGCAAATCCGGATTTTGATCAGTCTGGGATTTAGGCTCTCCCCATTAGTCAAGGCATGGTTTCATTGTCTGTGCCAGGGGGAGGGGGATGCTGATAGGTCGCAGGCCATGTGTTTACAGCAGTCTGAGGAGGGGGGGTGTGGTGGGCCATGCTGCTCTCTCGCTTTATCAGAGAGCATCATCTTTGAGAGATTAGTCCTAATCTCAGTTCTAGACAATGTGAAGGACCAGCTCTGGTAACAGGGGAAAGACAAGGTTAACAGCTGGCTGAAATGAGTTTGCAATTTGTCAGCATGAAGCATGGCAGTCCACAAACCTCCCCTCTGAAGGCCTGGTTGCTAAACAAGACTTTCAGCATCTTGTGGATGTGAGGGGAGAAGTGTGTAGTGTGTTCTCAGGTTTGTATAGCTGTTTGAACATGCAGGCTGAGATCCAGCGTATTAACATTGATTAGCCAACAACTCTCATGGCTATTCCATATTTGTCTATCTGCCTGACTTGTGTGTGCATGTGTGTGAATCCATATATACTAATATATATATATATATATATATATATATATATATATATATATATATATACAGTATACTAACTCTTCTTCTTTTCCACTATCTTAGAAAAATTATCTTAGGGAAGTCAAGTTAAGAACCTAATTTAAGTTAGGAAAGTTAAAAAAGTTGAAAATTTGTAGAACTGATCTACTATTGATATTGTTTTGTGCTAAACTTAGCTTTAAAATCACTTCTCTACTGATCTTCTGAGATTTCACCAGTGCCAGTTGTAAATGCTTTTCACTCTGTGTGTCTATGAAGGTTCAGTAATTCAGGTTATTTTGAACGTCTAGTAGAAATAAGTCAAGATAATTGGACTCCACATGTTCACATCACGCACTAAGTCACATGATCACGAACACTTGAACCACGTTTATGCAGAATGAGCACCAGTATTTAAGTCACGTTTGTGGCGCACTCCTTGTCTAGCATCTGCTGTGAGTAGCGTTGTTGTGTGTTGCCGAATCCATGCCATGTTCATGTATATTCCATGCTTGTCTAATTTATGTTTGTTACATAGTCCTAGTCTTTGTTCACATGTTTTTCACTGTTAATAAAATACTCCACACCATCCTTGACACTGTGTTGTCATCTTAAATACTTTTTGCAATTTATCTCGGATAAGTGATGAAAAGACATGCAAAAGACAACATGACAGGCATCTAATGGATATGATACTGTTTGTACCAGCTATTTGTCCTGCGTCAGTGATTTATCTACTTTATGTGTATTTATGCTCTGTGTGTGTCTTGGTAGGGACTAAATGTCTCCACAAGTATATGAATATCTGAGAGTTCTGGCCTTGTGAGGACATTCTTTTACGAAAAACTGCAGCTTTTAATGAACAACTTAAAGAGCCAAAATGTTTCATTTTGGCTACTGAGGTTAAAGTTAGGGTCGCTTTTAGGTGCAGGCATAGCATTAATTAGCTGCATTAATTATTATGTCAGTGGAAGGTCTTCACAAGGATAGAAGATATAAATATGTGTGTGTGTTTGTCTTGTCTCAGATCCCTCAGTGAGTGCTGAAACCGTGGTGAAAGGAAGAGTAGGGGGGACTGTAGAACTGGGCTGCACCCTCACTTCATCGGATGGGGTCATGACACCGAATCTATTCCCTCTGCACGTGGTTGAGTGGGTGCGGCTGGGCTACAATGTCCCCATTCTTATTAAATTTGGAGCTTACACGCCACGTGTGCACCCAAATTATAAAGGTGAGTTACTGCTTCATTTGTGCCCAGTACACTTTTAGATCCTCATGTCTGAAGAAGTCATTAAAGTAAGTAAAGTTGTGATTATGTTAGTGTAGGTTATGTGTATAGCACAAGGAGTTTGGTTTATTTATATTATAAACTGGATAATATAGAAGCATGCTGATAAGAGATCCCCTTATCTCTTCTGTAGAGCATGATAGTGCCTGTTTAGTGAAAGACGAGTAGACAATATAAAGGTTCCAAGGTAACTCAGGAGAAGAGCACCTTTTGCATTAGCTTTAAAGGCCCTTTGGATGCTTTCATTTAGGGATTTTTTCCCAAGAGAACTGCTTAAATCAAAAGACAGCTCTTTTTCTTGATGATAGTGTGTGCATGGGTGTGTGTGTGTGTGTGTGTGTGTGTATGTGTGTGTGTGTATGTGTGGGTGTGTCTGTATAAGCATTTGATCATGGAAAGAATATCATCAAATAGGTGATCCAGCCCAAATAACAAGTACTCTGTAATTACACTGAGTGTGTCTGAGTCTGTGTGTGGGAGAGATGGCACTAGGAAGTAAGGGAAGGGAAAGAGGGGAGGAGGGAATAGCTTTTATGGATGCAGTGCAGGAGGGGTAGGCTATGTGCAGCCTGTGGGGGAGGTGGATATTCAGAGGGGTCTGGGTTAAGCAGCATGGGGTTTGCAGGTTGTGGGGACATATTGGGCCACTGCTGTCTGGATCAGTATTCTGATCCTGTATATCTGACCCACTAAGAGAAGGATTTCTTTATTGCTGCAAGATGAAAATATGAAGCACAGGAGATAATACACTCCTTAATCTAGAAATGATAATCAGTCATTATCTCACGAAGAACAAAAGACAAAATACATCATTAAATCCCAGAGGCTTTCCTCCCTTTGGCAGACTGACAATAACCCACATTGATCATAGTTAATGCTGTTTACTTTGATGGGCTTTTATTTCATGCGATCAGGTTTTGATCAGAGAGATAATTTCCTTGTTTCCCCAGTGAGCCATGGCACAGATGGGGCTCTGCCTGACCTGCACCCGTGCTCTGTGCTATCACTCATACAACCCCTTCAGGGTGAGCAGCTGATGCAACATCAATTCAGATCTGTCAGCAGCACTTAAATAATGAGCAAGGAAATAAGGCACAATATGGTTATCGTGCAAGTGTCCAAATATCAGTACTACCTCTGAATTGAATTAGGAAGGCACAGTGTGGGCAATACTGGAGGCAGGATAAGGACAGTCATGTTCTAAGATTTTTGGACATATTTGAAGCAATGTCACAAATTCCCTTCTACGAGAAGGCAATGCCATAATTCTTTTTTCCCGGATTAGAGATCATTATCAGAAAAACAAAGCAGGCAGCTAATTACAAAAATGCAATATTACCCTGATAATACATTAAGTTAAGCAGCCGTTGTGATATGCTACTGTTATATCACATTCCTACTGTCATCCATGATTTTCAGTACAGACAGTTTTAATAATAAACCTGGTTCAGATTCTGGGGCCAAAAGTTATTTTATTATTTCATCATTTGCCATATGCCATTACTGTTTAACAAAACTTGAGTATTGAGCACACTTTTATTTGGATTTATTTAGATTTCAGTTGTTGTCCAAGACTTACAGTAAAGGGTGATAAGACTTTAATTACTGCAGATACAGTATGTTAGCATGGATGTTCAAAACTAAAAACATATACATTATGTATGCGGTATATCAACTACCAGTGTGGAGTACAAAAGTAAACAGAGAGTACTGGTCATATTGCACCCGACGATTCTGCTGGTTTTCTTGTTCATTCACCAGCAAACATGTGGCTACACAGTTCCAGTGAGCTTGCTTAGAGATAAATATCAAATATAAGTGCTGTGAGAATATGCTGCTTACAGGAGGACCACAATAAAAAATGATTCCATGGCATACCTGATAAGCTATCCGGTGAGTCTCAGACTAGCACAAAAGCTAATTGCATTGCAATAGTCAGAACCATGTGCCTTCTGCTGTGATGACTAGAGAGACCAGGTTAAGAGAGCTGTAGCACAGGGCCCAAAATGATACAAACAAATAGAAGCCGTGTTTAGAATTTTGTTTCTGTTTTAATACAGGTAAGCGGAAGTTGATTTCTTAAGTTTAATAGTTAAACAGACTGGTATATAAGTAACTATTCTAATTCTGATAATTGTGCAACTTTGCCTCAATATACCTATGCGGTAAAATACTGTATATATAAAGTCATATGATTTTGATGGGTGAAAACATGTGAGTTTCCTTCCGTTTGTAGCACTTCCATGGATGCTTAGCCTGTGCTCCGCTGTCAGAACCTGTTATCCTAAGCAAAAGTAGATCAAATGCCCCCCAGCACAAAGGAAATGAAGGAGAAGGCCCCCTCTATAGGGAGGGGAGAGTGTAATTCTCTCAGGCCAGGCTTGCCAGGTCTCTATCACTTTGAGGTTTTCAGCAGGGCCTGGTTTTAACCTTTGGACAATTTTCTCCCTTCTTGTTCCTTTGCCTTTTAAAAGCCATTTAAATGTGTTGAAAAGTCAACAACTTTGTTTCCCCTCTAAAACTTTTGAGATTTTCACTACTTTTGTTTTAAGCAGAGGCATGGTACCATTCCTCCAAAGTCTTGAGTGCCTGACATACCACAGAACATGAAAAGACTGCTCTTGTATAGACCATTTATAAGTTATAAATCATTAAAAGAATAGCCCTTCTCAGTCCCACCCACGTCTCACTACCCAGTCATTCATGGCTTTGAGGAATTCTTCTATTCCTTAAATTTTTTACTTTAAAAAAGTTTGCACCTTTCATGGCCTCTACACTTGTCACATACCATTCTTGCACCTTACTTACTCACAAAACACTTTCCCAAACTACTTACCATGTGTTTAATCAACACATCATAGAAATGACTGAGACAAATTGTTCAAACCTGTTATACTGTCCAAACTGGACCAAATAGGTTGTTAGCCAGGGGACGAAGGAACCAGACCAGACTGCTATTGTGTTTGAGCTCTATTGTGTTGAATCACTGTGTTTGGTTTTACCTCCATGGGGAGGATCTGTACCTGGGAACGCAATGGAAGAGGGAATGGCAGTGTTTCTGTGAGTCAAACTACTCATGGGTGACCATGGTGGCAGTCATTAAGGTTTTCACAGGGTCAGAAGCTTGGCTTGGCTTTCACTGTGAAAATACACCTTGATCTGAATTGTCAGTGCTTTAAGAGCAAAATAAGTTAATTTAATAATGTGGCCCAAGTGTGTGGTAAGCAACAGCAAAAAAATCCATATGCATAAGGAACTAACTAATATGCATTAGGAATGGTGCATTAGGACTTTTTTCAGGGCCATGTAAGTGTAATCTAGGCTGAAACTCATACTTGGGCACTAAACTTGGCAATCATTTACTACCTTGTGAACATTCAAGACATACCAATATTCTGGAGTCACACGGTCATATCAGATTACTGACTGTTGTTTAGAGCCGTTTAAATGGTTTCAAATAAAGCTTGCAGTTTGAGCAGAGAGACAATGCAGTTTTTATCCATTTTAGTAACACATTTCTTCAAGTGAGGTCAATACTCTCAAACTATTAAACACAGCTTAATGAAGCAGTAATAATTTAATTAAACACACTGTACACTTTAACACAAATTACATACACATTATTTCCCAAAAATGACATGGATGGTTTACCTAAAACCATGTGTCTATATTTTCAAAACAATTTTGAGGTCACCTATAAAAACTTATATTTCAAAAGCTAGAGTGAATTTTTGACCGTTTTGACACAATTCAAAAAAGTGCGTGCGCAAATTTCCATAGCACTGGAACAAACTCATAAACGTCATCTTCACATAACTAATTTACATTTACCATCAAGCTGTCATCTGGGTTAGTAAAGCACAAAACACCGGGAGTGCTAAATTCACAAATATCAAAGAATTGTGCAAAATATAAGTACCCATTGCCCTGATTCCCAAACAAGCCTGAAAAAGAGTGATGAGGAGAAAGGATATAAAGAATATATATAGGATAAAATAAGGCAGATTTGTTGGGAGAGGAAGAAGACAGAGGAAAAGAAGGATGAAAATGACAAGCTGAGAGAGGAAGAGTGGAATAGGTAGAAATAGAGAAAGTCAGAGAGCCCAAGCAGTAGGAAGAGAGGAGCAGATAGGAAAAGGAAGAGAGTTTCAAAGAACAGCATAAAGAAGAAGGATCAATAAGGGCAACACTAACTGATCATATCTTAAGCCATGGATGCCGGACAGAGGGACCACACAGCAAGACTCCTGATTTTTCTATGCTCATCATTCTTATTCCTCAAGAACAAGTCTGGAAACAATTGGAATGAAGGCAGTTTGTGGTGGTTTAAGCTAATGTCTAATTCCACTATTCAGAAAGTGTGCAAGTGGATTGAAACATATCTATGTTTCCTAATAGTGTGTCTTCTAACATATTCTCCTTTTCTAATGCTTTTCTATTACTGGAGATGGAAAGTATATGAAAGAAACCAATATGATAGTAACACTGTCCCTGTGTTTTGTGTGGAAAAAAAGCTGACCTCCTTTTTTCCCCTTATATGGGGAAAAAACTTCAGTAGTGCTTTGCAGCTGTCTGATAATTACGTTTTATCTTTAATGTACTTGTATGATTATAGCTGAATGCCTTATTTAATCAAAACATGACAGCTATGCAGTTACCTGAGAAGAAAGCAGTAGTTCAGTTTGCAGTGGACTTACACTGGTCTGCGTAATTGCTTTGATGGCTATGTTAATTGTTTGGAGAAATGTGTCATAGATATTGAAAAAAACTGTAAAGCTTAGCCATGTTTATCCATGTCTGTGAGCACTGTTTTGCTCTTAGCCATGTATTTCTTAGCCTTAGCCTGTTTACTGGTGCAGTGAGGCAGCGAGAGATTTCACTGTAATCTATCTCATGACAAAGAGCCATTCATGGGAGGTTTTAACTGATTAGGAAAGAACGGTGGAGGATTGGGGTTGAGGTACATTTTGAAGCAAAGCAGAAAGATGAGGGGAGGTGCTAAGGCCTTTTTTTGGGCGGGGGGGCAAGAAGTATTATTTTATTCAAATCCAAACATATCCCAAAATGCAACTGGGCCACGACTCCCATTAAACTCACACAGGGTTGAACAAAGAAAAACGAGGCTGAGGGCCCCCTTTGCACAATGATCCATAGTTTTCCATAGATTGCTGTGTAGGACCCCCCCAGCACAGGACCCAATTGCATGGGTGCCTTAATTTATGGGACAGAAAAACCCCACAGATATAACAATCACATTTACAGTCCACTGCCTGCAGACAAAAATGGGATGGAAAAGATAAGGACAACAATACAAAAGGAAAACTTAATAGATTGTGTAGTCTTCACTGCTCACCATGATACCATGTGTATTTGAGCAGAGATTCATACATATACATCTACACATAACTGAAAAAAATAATTGTCAGTTATCTATGGAAGTGGCTTTTGGTACTTAATTTAGATTAGAAAAAGTGCATGTATGCTGTAGCATCTTGGGACAAGGGTTTTAGCAGCCCGAGATTTATGCTGCCATCCAAGTAAGGGCCTCTACATCCTCAAATCTACTCCCTTAACTGCATATTATACTGACATTTTCTAATAATGATGGGAGAGATATCATGTTATATGTGGGGGAAAAATGTAAATGGTGAGTGAAAATGAAATAACAGGGAGAGGAAAGAGAAAATGCAAACAGATGAAAGAGGCAGAAATAAAAAAATGCAAGTATAAATTTATGAATATTGCAGGAAGAAAAAGACAGAAAATAACAGACTGTTAAAAGAAATATATTACATGGTATGAGAGCTTAAGGGTAAAAGAAAAAAGTGAATTTATGAGTAGGAAGTGGAGTAATGGAGAGAAAAATATCATCCAGTGAAAAGGGAATAGAGAAGACAGAATGCAAGAAAAATGGAAGAATAGCACTGGAGCAGATAGTTGCTGAGAAGGAAGGTAAAGCCACATCTTATTGTCTTTGTCTGGGATTCTTGTGCTATGATTGGTCAGGCCTGGATGACCTGGCCATCCTGCCAATAAAACAATGTGCAGAGTGATGGACGTGTCTGGAGGAAAACTATGGGGAAAGAGAGGTCAGAACTCACTTGAGTGCACATTGATCTTGGAGGATTTATTGATCCAGAGAGTCCCACGAAATCCTCTTAAGGAATTTCAACACTGCAATTGTTGAGCAACCTGCAACTTGCATTATATAATATGCTTGCATGTGTTGCATTTACAGATTATTAATTTTGACCATGTGCTGAATTGAAATGCTCAGCAGACAAATGTGCCCAAAGCAAAAAATACCCAAACAAACTTGAATTTGTCAGCTAAGGGCAGATCTTTTGTTTGAGCTATGATTTAAATAAAACCTTTCTTTCTTTCTTTCTTTCTTTCTTTCTTTCTCTCTGCTCTCTCTCTCTCTCTCTCACACACACACACACACACACACACATTCCCTTATGCACCCTTCTCCTCTTTGCTCTCAGCTTTATTTGTCATGATCCTTTAGCCAGTTTAAATCAAAACACACCATTTTCTTCCCTACACGTCATTAAAAAAAAAAAAAAACACGGCCACAAACATTCCCCGCCTTGTGAGCCTGCCTTCCTCCCAATCCTTTTGCCCTGTTGTCTTTATGCAGCAAACGAATTCAAATCCAAACTCCCCGCCCCTGGGTTCATCACTATGGTAACCTGAGAATTAAGCAGGGTGGTGAGGTGCCTCATTCTCCCCCAATGATGGACGGCCACACCACAGCAGGAAAGGGTTAAGTGTCCAATAGAAGCCTTATATTCCCACTGCAGCAGTTGGCACATGTGCAGCCAAGACTGAGGATATTGCACATTCAGTTAGTTTGGATGTGTACGATTATGTATGTAGATTTATACTCACTTTTGTGTTAAGTGAACCTGAAATAAATTGTTAAAACTAGTAAGGAAGCCCTTCAAGGCTAGTATTCCCTCTACAACAGTTCAACAGGGCTCAGTCAGTTCTTTTGCGCATGTATGTGTATTTACTGTATGTCTGTATGCTTATTATTGTCTTAATTTTACTTGGCAGACTTTTAACCTTCTTGTTGAGGTTCTGTGCTGTTTTTCAGGGATCAGTTTGGAATACACCTGTGACAATTTTAAGAATATATTTTGGGGTTTGTAATTACAGTCTGCTCAGAATAATCTTTACTGATGTTTGGTAATCAAACAGGGAGGAAATGGGATGAGCCGGGAGGACCTCACATGAGAGATAAGAGCAAATTCCACCCATGCTTCAGCACACCTGCTGTCACATCTGTAAATGTTTGCCCCTCTCCCTACTCTTTTAATAACCACCTTCCCCTTCCTGATCTGGCACCCATATTTATTAGAACATAAACAGACACTCCTTTTAAGAGACGCTTCTGTTAAACTGCTTTAGGGGGATGGGCCTAGAGCTTTCATCATGCAGCTGCTAACCCCAGTGAGAGCATAAACATTTACACAGAGTAATGGACCTGGGGCTAAGGGTAATTCATAGTCAATGTAAAGCAGTGCCTGAGGTTATAAGGTTGTTTGATTGTCAGACTTTTATACCTGGGGCAGTCTGTGGAGGATAATATCCATTAAGCCTCTGTATATTGTGCTCTGATATTTTGTGAGTGAAAAGTAAAGGCTGAAACAAATTAATAAATTTTTTACCAAGAATGAATGGTATGATGCACTAATCACCCACTTCTGCATACATGAGCTCACAGATGCGCACGATTGGTTAAATCCACTCTAATTGACAGGGGAGAGTTATGCCATCCCTCCCAACTAGGGTGCAGGGCCAGTTTTGTTCTAATGGACTCCTGGCCCCGGATAGCTGTCCGGAATCAAACTCACTATTTTCCAAATATAATGTAAACGTTTTTATGTTGCGCTGTTCAAGAGCCTAAAAACGTTTATTGTAATAGTCTTGGTTATGAGGGCCATATTCAATTAAATTTTATTTGTATAGCGCTTTTGACATTGGACATTGTCACAAAGCAGCTTTATAGAAATATATAAATTTCAGATACAAAATTTTAATTTATAAATTTATCCCTAATGAGCAAGCCAAAGGCAACGGTGGCAAGGAAAAACTCCCTGAGATAATATGAGTAAGAAACCTTGAGAGGAACCAGACTCGATAGGGAACACATCCCCATCTGAGTGACACCGGATAGTGCAATTGTAAATAATGTTATATAGTTAAAAGGTGCAATTGTGTAACCAGGAACTTATGAGCTTATGAGCAACTTATGAATATGAGCATCAAAGTTATTACCCATTATGCGGTTATACTGAATCTACCCAGCTATCTCCTGCGCTTGTAATGTTCCAGACCTGATGTTAATCATTGTCCTTTAGGAGGTCAAGAAAAGCCTAGTGTGGACGTAATACATTTCTCAAGGCAAGACGAAATAGTTCCACAGCAACTTTCAAGGTGTTTGTGGCATCACTATGGACTTTGGGTTGCACTGAAATTCCAACAGGAAAAGAATAAATGTCTCCTGCCAATGCACAATCATTACTTCTGGTGCTGACATTTAAAACCCCAAAAAGTTTGAAAAAAGCCATCAGCTTGACATGGTGAGGCAGAGAGTGTAGATGGGGAATACTGAGGAATAATGAGGAAAGGGGATACTGAAAAGCAGGCTTCAGTAACTAGGCAAATGACAGTTCAAGTTTTAGAGAGCCAGGAGATGTCAGAAGCAGAATGACAAGAACAGGGGTGGCCAGAATTGGGGAGTCAGCCTTGAGGCTTTGCATGTGTGTATGTGTGTGTTCTTCCTAATTTTTAGTACACAGTCGTTCACTCATAGAACGAAAAAATGCATTGCCTTCAATAAAATTATCCTATCTTGTCCATTAGTTCAAATTCCACAGTGGCATGTGAAATTACATCAGTGTGTGATTCTGTGCTCACTTGCATCATCCACAATGACTGCAATCTACTGCAATTTATTGTTCTTTCATAAATCTGGCTCTCAGTTTTGTCTGAGTTATTGATTGCAAATTAAAGCATAATAGATCTTGTCTCAGCTAAGTGTTCAGATATTTGCTATATGTCTGTGAGCGGGGATTAGGGTTTATTTATTTATTTATTTATTTATTTATTTTTGGGGGGGGGGGGGGGGGGGGGGTTGGGGGGGGTCGTACTAAATCTGGAATGGGATGTTCAAAAAGCATGGATGAATGTGATGGTCAGGTGTCCACAAACTTTTGGCCATGTAGTTTACTTTCAAGTGTCTCTGCATATTGTGTTTTTTTTTGTTTGTTTTTTTTTTTTTTGCTAATTAACTTTGCTGAGTGATAGGTGAACTGCTGCAGACTTTCCTGTAACAACAATTGTTGTTTTTACTTCTACTCTTTTATGTAGTCATATGATTACATTGTCACGTGTATGGATCATGTGTTGAAATTATCTCATGTTCTTGTGTATATTTGACAAATAAAAAGTTTCTGAAGTTTTTATAGTGTTATATGTTTTCTTATTCACTTTGCTGTCTCTCTGGCTCACTCTGTCCTCAGGCCGTGTGTCTCTGACACGGGGAGCATCTCTAGTGGTTGATGGCTTGACTCTGGAGGATGAAGGCTGGTTTGAATGTCGCATACTTTTGCTGGACAGAACTGCTGATGAGTTCAGAAATGGCACTTGGACTTTCCTGTCAATCACAGGTATGATTCCTCAGAGCTTGAGAAATGTACCTAAATTAATTTAGCCTACACCTAAAGTGAACGGAGCAAGAAAGTAACATTAGAATGTTCCACCTTAGAAAGCAGTGTGTAGAGATTATAATGATTTAAATTATAAAACAATGTTAGAAATATACACACTATATACATTTATCGGCATATACATATATGCAGCAAGTATAAAACTGTATAAATCTTATGATTGTTAACATATATGTAATAAAGCTTTGCAAGGGTAAGTGATTTATTTTATTGTCTTGTGATAAAAAACTTTAAGCAGAGATTTACAACAGCAAGAGGCTGAACACTTCAAGTGCTGCAGTGTACATGAGGGTTTTACACATTGCTGTGTATTTTGGCACTATGCTATCAACAGTGTTTGAGCTTGCTGTATCATATAACCTCTTTTGTTGTGCCCCTTTTATGTTTCAGTTGTGGGGTTGAGTGTGTGAGTGTGTCACCTAGAACAATGCACTTTTTTATCTTTCACATTCACACATTTTTGCCTGTTTCTTTCATTGCTTTTTGCTCACATTCCCAAGACTCTCACACATACTATTAAAACATCAGTGCTCATGACACTTTTCAGATCAGATCATATTTCAGATCAGAGCTCAAATAAGGAATCTTGTCTCATTCTCCTTTGACTGATCAGGTGACTATAACACTCAGTAGTTATTTAAATGAGAGTGCTGTTCTTCCAAAGCTTTTGCTCACATATTTTATATTAATAACACCTGTTTGTTTTCCAATTTTTGCATACTTTTGTAATTGTTTTCAGGTTAAGGTCTCTTTGTGGCATTTGGGAAATCTTTGTTTTGTTGTTTTGTGTTTAATGGGTTTAGTCATGCTTTATTGATGGCTGTGATTACTTAATCATATTTGATTCAACCAGAGGGGAAGAAAATGGACGCTTTTAAATGTTTTTATTATATGTACATGTGATTAGATAAATACTGCAGGTGTCCATATAGGTAGAGTAAAATAGTTCCCCATTAGCTAAATGCTGCATGACCTTTTCCCCTTTCCTCTCCACTGTAGCTCCTCCAGTGTTTATAAAGATACCCCCTTCCTTTGTGGAGGTGCTTTTGGGGGAATCTCTCAACCTCAGCTGTGGTGCAGTTGGCAACCCAAAACCAGCAGTCACCTGGAGAAAAGAGGATAACACAGGGGAGAAAGAAGACAAGATTCAGGTAGTATAACTAAATGAAAGAACATGGTTTGCTGATGTGTGAAATGCATTTATCAGTGTAAACCCATAATCTGCTGGCCAGCAAACTCAGTATGGACCCACAGACTCATTCATTCATTAAATATGAACTATTCAGGTAAAACAAAGCCCACACTCTTCTTGTATAGTTCTCACTATTAGTAAGAATTACTTGGCCTCAAAGTCAGTTTGGCAACAACAAATTTATGCACAAATTAATATTGCAGAATGGCAGGTATTAAATTTGGCAGTTTTCTCCATTTCAAGACAAAATAAGCAGGTGTTCTCAAAATGATGACTGTTTACCACAGTAAAGTTTCATATTGGATATTCACCATATATTTACACCAACAGTGCCAATAGCATTCAAAGAGTACCTGTGAAAAGCGTAATGTCTACACATTAGTATTCATATCATATTTTGAAGTATATTTTACACATCTCACCACCTTTAATCAGTGTTATACTTGCAACATAATTAGAAATATATTCAATTTACCCTTGTGGGAGTTTCTTAAAGATCCATACATGCCTCAACCATTGACTTCAATTGGGCTTTATATTATCATCCACAACATACCCACCAGCTGCACGCTCAATTTATCAGATTGCACACGCAAATTAGCACTCTCTGTTTGGGATCCTAGAAAAACAGGACTAGAGGGGTAAAAATTAACTTTAAAATTATTCATAAAAGAAATGAAATGTTAAATGCAGTAGAAGATATAAATAATAATAATAAACACAGGGGACTAGTCAGATACAACATGGTAATACTCAAACTAGAATTACATGCACTTCATTGCTGTAGGACTTTCACAAAGTTGGTGTAAATAAATTAAACCTACCAACTGTTGATACTGAGATATGTATGTAACATTTCTCTTTTAACTTTGGACATTCTTGTTCCCATCAGGTAATCAGTGGAACCTTATCTTTGGTCAAGGTTACCAGGGAAACAGCAGGAATGTACAAGTGTCACGTATCCAACTCTGAGGGAAACTTGACTCACATTACCCAGCTACAGGTTAAAGGTCAGTGACCCTGACTCATCCATGTGAGAGAACAAAGCAAGAGGTACTAGTTTCTTAAACACATTTCAGGTAACAGTGTATCTAACCTCAAATGCTACAACAATTCTCAGCACCATAATACAGATTTTGCAAATCTATATATTGTAAGCAAAATTAAACACAGCCGCAAAAATCATAAACATGCTTCTCAAAGTGAAACGTTTGCATCAAAATACCAAATGCAAGTGTGTGCTACAACAAGCCATGTTTCTTCCTGCGGCTGTAATCACCTGTGGATGTACATTTGTGTCATTGTTGTGAAAATTGCATAAATGTGTAATTCTTTATTTAATTCTTTTAATACTTTGTCCTTACTTTGTGTTTTGCTATATACAAGTGGGAAAAAGTGACCAAAACAGACACTACACTTGCATGGGAAGAATTCATTAAACATAAACAAACACTAGAATTCATTAAACATAAACAAACACTAAAAAAAATTAAAACTGATCATTTCTGCTTGACCAAAGACTCTTTTCTACTCCACATATAATGTTCTCTTTAATGAAATGATATCGGAAAAGTTTTGGCCTATCAAATCATGGTCAATGACATTGTCATCTAGTGTAGCCTGAATTTCATTTGAGACTGTCTGGCTCCTCATCCTCTGCCTCTCTGTACAAATTCTAATTTGCCTTCATCATTCTCTATTATACAGCAGTTAGCAACACAGGCCTCTTTAGTTGCTGTTCATATATATGTTTGGGCTCACTGGAAGAATGCATTTTTGTGTTCACATGTTCGATCCTGATTACGGTGTGCTACATTTTGCATACTCTCCCTATGTTTGTGTTTCCTGCCTCATGCACAGTGTTCCAGGCACAGACTCTGCATCCACTGCAATCCTGATCAGGATAAAATGCCTACTGAAGATGAATGAATGAATGCATAAATACAATATACTTTTAAGACACTTTCTTTGCATTGTTTTGTCTATAGAATAACATTTTAACTTAATTTTTCTTATCGGGATATTTAAGACTGAGACGTAGTTAAAAGCTCTTTAATGTTTGTGCTGGTAAGGCCATTGTTTATTCATTCATTTTCAGATTTATGCATTTTCTGTTTCAAATTATGGCTTGAAAGTATCATGAAAATGTGTTTAGAGGTGGAGCAGTGTGTGAAATAATTAATGAGTTTATAATGACAGTAAAAATGTATAGTTTTGCACCAATGGCTAGGTGCAAAAAAATAGGTGAGCTTTGGTTATTTAGAAATGTGTGCCACAGTGTAAATAACAGCATATAAGCAATGATAAAAATCATACTGTATATCCTGCATCTTAGAGGAAGTCATATAAAAGAATAAACAGTGCCACCTGTTGTTTATTTCTAGGATGAGCAACTTCTGAACACTTTAGTTACAAAAGATTAAATCAGGATTTATAGCATTTTTTTTTTAACAGGTCCTCCAGTCATTGTTATTCCCCCTGTGGACACTACCATGAACATGTCCGGGGATGGAGTTCTTCAGTGCCATGCTGATGCATACCCATCTAACCTCACGTATGAGTGGCAGAAAGAAGGACAAAATGTCTATAATGTTGAGTGAGTGCTAAATGTATCTGTACCTCTGTGTTAGGGTAAATTCCCTCTGTGTAGCTCAGGTGTAGTTATAGTACTAACCCTTAAACCCCATCCTATTATTCAATCATGTATCTTAAAGCATATAATACAACAGTGAATCTATTATTCTTAACCTTTTAGTGTAATTTAGTGCAATAAATAATATTCCTAACCCCTTTGATAGACTTAAATGTAACCCCTACTTCTTTAGTAATCAAAGATCACCAGTCATTTAGCAAATATTTTTAATATTTTGTGTTTATGGTTGTTATAAATATAATATAGTGAATGTGGTAATATAATATGGTGTGTGTGTTTTATATTTATATATGTATATACACTCACCTACTCATTCATGCAATTATCTAATCAGTCAATGCGTGCAATGCGTGTAAAATCAAGCATATACAGGCCAGCAGCTTCGGGTAATGTTCACATCAACTGAGTCTCTATAGTTTACTCAGAATGGTGCAATAAAGAAAAAACATCCAGTGAGTGGCAGTTCTGCAGATGGAAACACCATGTTAATGACAGCAGTCAGTGGAGAATGGCCAGACTGGTTTGAGCTGACAGAAAGGCTACAGTAACTCACAGCATTTCAGTGCACCTGAAAAATCTGCAGGAATTGCATGATGCTATCATGTCAACATGGACCAGAATGTATTAGTATTGGTATAGTGTTCCCAATAAAGTGCTACATGAGTGTAGATAGATAGATAGATAGATGTTACTTGTTCTATACTGTAGTAAAATGTTGCAGTATTATATTTAATACTTTGTTAACACATACACTGGGTGCATGTGTTCATAGATCTCTGAAGTCTCGAGTTAAGGTCCTGGTGGATGGTACTCTGCTCATTCCTGAGTTAATCCCTGAAGACTCAGGAAACTACACCTGCATTCCCTCCAATGGGTTACTGACTCCACCCTCTGCTTCTGCTTACCTCAAAGTGAAATGTAAGTATTGTGTTCACAAAACTGTCTGCAAGGCCTGATGCGTAATAGTCAAAGGAGTTTAACATATATCAAAATAAATGTGCATTATTTGATCTGTAATCTGTGACTCTCTAGTTTGTTGCTGTATGATACAGTTTGTTATGCTATATTGTGCCTTCTATCCTATCTAAATCTCTTAGATCCTGCACGGGTGATGCGGATGCCTAGGGAGACCTACCTCCCTGCTGGCATGGGTGGAACAATTGTGTGCCCAGTTCAAGCCGAGCCTCCAATGCTGTTTGTCAACTGGACCAAAGATGGTGCCTCACTGGACCTACACCAGGTACTCTCAAAGCCACAAGAATCACCCTAGTTATCACAAATACATAAATAGAATATTTCTGGACAATAAAGTTTGTTTTCTGTTTGTTGGTTAGCACCCAGGTTGGATGATAAACTCAGAAGGCTCCGTGTTCATAGCCATAGCCAATGATGATTCAGTAGGCATGTACACCTGCACTGCTTACAACAGCTTTGGGACTATGGGTCAGTCTGAACCCACCAGAGTAATTCTGAAGGTACAGGAGTCTACAAATAATCTGAGATATGTAACAGGCTCTGACTAATGTGGTTTCAACTGGTATTTCTACACAATGATAGATTGTACACACTAGACAATTGTATTTCTATTATATGCATATGAGGCCATAAATAAACAAAAAGCAGATGTGATAAGAACCACTTATCATTAATTAGGAGAGGAGATGGGTTAGACCACAAGATTGTGATTTATAAAGGGGCTTGTGAGTAGGAGACGGTGCACATGGCTCTATATATCTGATTATTCTTGGTGCATACTTTATTTTTTTATTTGTTTTTTGGTACATGCATGCACCCACTCTGGAATCTGTGCAAAACATTTTATAAATGAGGCCCCAGATTTAACCGGTTCCTGGATTGGTCATTAACATTCCCTCTCCTTCACAGGATCCCCCATTGTTTAGGGTGTCCCCCAGGGCTGAGTACCTGCAGGAAGTTGGTAGAAAGCTAATCATTCCCTGCCAAGCACATGGGGACCCACCACTTAATATCACCTGGACCAAGGTGAGCACTCAGTTTCCTAAGATAATCCTAAAGAAATGACAACAAATTAATATTAAATCTTTCTTTTTTTACATACTTTTTTTTACACAAATACACTGTTCAGAGTATTTTGAGATATTGCTGTGCGGCTCATTTTTGGGATGTTTTTTGGTCTTGTATTCCAGGTTAGGACTACGCCTAGCTCTCCATTTACTGTTTTGTCCAATGGTTCACTGGTTCTGCATCCACTCAGCAAAAACCATCAAGGGGCATGGGAGTGTCATGCTACCAACTCCGTAGCCACAGTCAGTAAAGGCACTGTGGTTCTAGTATTAGGTGAGGGAAGAGCATTTAGAGAGAAAAGCGTTTAACATTTCAAACCTAGTTCTTTATTGTGTTTGCATTGTCTTCATGCATAAACTGAATGTTCATTCATTTTTAGGCACAAGTCCCCATGCTGTGACTGCAGTGTCTATAGATCCAGGCATCGACAATGCCAATGTATCCTGGGAGCCTGGTTTTAATGGAGGATATACCCAGAAGTTCAGCATTTGGTGAGTGACCTCATTTTGGTCTATCTTATCAATTGTAGCATGAAGCTTCTAATTTGTCATTTTATTGTTCTTTTGTTCCCCTCAGGGTGAAGCCCACTAATAGAGGGAAACATGAGTGGACCTCACTCCCAGTCCCCATATCTGAATCCAGCCTCCTTGTGACAGGTCTCCAGCCTGCCACTAGTTACCAGTTCAGCATCTTGCCCCAGAACAAGCTGGGCTCTGGCCCATTCAGTGAGATTGTCACCATCATGACCCTGCGTCAGTATAGCCTTGGCTACGTGTCTTTGAAGTTTCTGACCCTGTGTTTACTACATTCTGATTTACTTAAATTTGTCGTATTGTTTCTGCTGTAATTATTTTCTGCTAACTATCTCTTTATATGTATTTAAATGATACTCATTGATGATGATCATTGTACTCCATTTAATTCAATTTTATTTTCTGATATTGTTCTTTATACATTCGTGATGTTGATTTCTCTCTTTTGTTTCTCATATTCAGCTCCTCCAACAGATCCACCTACTGTAGTAACCAATTTAGCAGCACTACTTGCTCCCACCTCATTGTCAGTAAATTACACAGCAGTGGGTGTGCTGCTGCAGTGGCTGCCGCCCCCTGCTCAGTCTCCACTGATCACAGCCTTCATGCTCCAGGCAAGGCGGGAGAAGGGCGAATGGGTTACACTTGAGAGAGAAATCAAAGTCAATGCCACAGAAATACTTGTCCAAGGACTGACAAGAGTAAGGTTCCAAAATGTTTTGTAATGTGTATAAAAATGACATGCAACAGAATGTAACCAACTGAGGCACCAAAATTAATTGTTGCTTAATTTCCCAACCACAGGACTCCTGCTATGAGCTGCGGCTACTGTCATATGGAGCTAGAATAGTCAGTGAACCCAGTGAATCAGTCAATATCACCACTAAAGGTAAGTATATAAACTTGACAGTATTTCACTTATTAACCTTCACAATCATATTAGCTCAGGACCATCAGTGTTTCCAGTACTCCCATTGCACCACTACTTTTCATTTAAATATTGTCTGGCAATTTATTTGGTGAACCATAAATGTGCTTTTGTTTGAGAATTTTGTTGTTTTGTTATTATTTTTTCATTTTTTTAGAATTCAAGGTAAATCTATTCCAGATTTTATGTATAATTATTGTTCACTGGCAGCATTAATAACACAAATACTAGATAATACACTGCGTGGCCAAAAAAAAAGGTCGCTGTTTGGGTTTAAATAAGCAAATACTTAAAAGCCTATGATTGGATCATTACTGAAGTGATTAATATGTTTCAGCTGGCAACAATTCTTTTAACCTTAACTGATACAGTGTGTAGCTTCTCATTTCTTAAACAACCATGGCAGATTACGTATCCCATGGTCGTGGAAAACATGTTACTGAAGGGGACAATTTGTTGGCCTGCATCAAGCAAAGAAAACAACTAAGGAGATTGCTGAAATCACTTGAACTGGGTTATGAAATGTCCAGTGCATTATTAAAGCTTGGAAGGATAGTGGTGAACCGTCAACTTTACAGCAGAAATGTAGTCGGAAAAAAATCTTGAATGATCGTGATCGGAGATCTTTAAAACGCTTGATGTCACATTGTAAAAAAATCGACTGGAGAACTCAAGGCTATGTTTAATAGTGAAAGTAAGAGCACAATGTGATGAGAACTTACAGGATTTGGACTAAACAGCTGTGTGGCCACAAGAAAGCCATTTGTTAGTGAGGCTAATCGGAAAAAATGACTTCAGTTTGATAGGGAGCATAAAGACTGGACTGTGGAGCAATAGAAAAAGGTCATGACCCTATTCCAAAGCAATGGGCGTGTCAGGGTAAGAAGGGAAATGCATGAAGTGATGCACCCGCCATGCATAGTGCCTACTGTACAAACCTCTGGAGGAGGTGTTATGATCTGGGGTTGCATCAACTGGTCAGGTCTAGGCTCAGCCTCATTGTGTGGCAATAAAATGAAGTCAGCTGAGCACCTGAATGTACTGAATGACCAGGTTATCCTGTCAATGGACTTTTTCTTCCCAGACGGCACAGGCATATTCCAGGATGAAAATGCTAAGATTCATCAGGCTTAACTTGTGAAAGAGTCGTTCAGGGAGCATGAGGACTCATTTTCACACATGAATTGGCCACCACAGAGTCCTGACATTAACCCCATTGAAAGTCTTTGGGATGTGCTGGAGAAGACTTTAGGGAGTGGTTAGACTCTCCTGTCCTCAATGCAAGATCTCAGCCAAAAATTAATGCAACTCTGCATGGAAATAAATGTTGTGAAGTTGCATAAGGTTGTTGAAACAATGCCAGGACGAATGCGTGCCGTAATCAAAGCTAAATGCAGTGCAACAAAATATTAGATTGTGTGACTTTTTTTTTGGCCAGGCAGTGTATCTACAGTGCCTTGCAAAAGTATTCACCCCCCTTTGTAATGCAATTTTGTTGCATTACAACCTGTAATTTAAAGGATTTTCATTTGGCTTTTATGTAGTGGATCTATGCAAAATACTCCAAGTTTATGAAGTGAAATTAAATAAAAAAACTCATTTCAAAAAAATTTTTAAAATAAAAAACTGAAAATTGGTGTGTGCATTTGTATTCACCCCTTTTGCCATGAAGCTCCTAAATAAGTTCTGGTGCTACCAGTTAACTTGAGAAGTCACATAATTAGTTAAATTAAGTCCACCTGTCTGCAGTCTAAGTGTCACATCATCTCAGCTTACATATATACCTGCTCTGAAAAGCCCCAGAGTCTGCAACACCACTGAGCAAAAGGCAGCATCAAGCAAGCAGCATGATGAAGACCAAGGAGTTCTCCAAACAGGTCAGGGCCAATATTTTGGAGAAGTATAAATCAGGATTGGGTTACAAAAAAAATCCAAAACTTTGAATATCCCACGAAGCACCATTAAATCCACCATAGCAGAGTGGAAGGAATATGGCACCACAGTAAACTTGCCAAGAGAGGGCCGCCCACCAAAACTCACAGACCGAGCAAGGAGGGCATTAATTCGAGAAGCATCCAAAAGACCAACAATAACCCTGAAGGAGCTGGAGAGCTTCACAGCAAAGACTGGAGTGTCTGTCCATAGGACCAATATTAGCCTTACACTCCACAGAGCTGGGCTTTATGGAAGAGTGGCCAGAAGAAAGCCCTTGCTTAAAGAAAAAAACAAGGAAGAACGTCTTCAGTTTGCCAAAAGACACGTGGGAGACTCCCCAAACGTCTGGAAGAAGGTACTGTGGTCAGATGAGACTAAAATTGAACTTTTTGGCCATAAAAGAAAACGCTATGTCTGGCGCAAGCCCAACACCTCTCATCACCCCCAGAATTCCATTCCCACAGTGAAGCATGGTGGTGGCAGTATCATGCTTTGGGGGTGTTTTTCATCAGCAGGTGCTGGGAAACTGGTCAGAATTGAAGGAGTGATGGATGGTGCTAAATACAGGGCAATTCTTGAAGCAAACCTGTTTCAGTCTGCCGAAGAGATGAGACTGGAAAGGAGGTTCACCTTCCAGGACAATGACCCTAAACACATTGCCAAAGCAACACTCAATTGGTTTAGGGAGAAACATTTGAATGTTTTGGGATGGCCCAGTCAAAGCCCAGGTCTCAATCCAATAGAGAATCTGTGGTCTGACTTAAAGACTGCTGTACACCAGCGGAACCCATCCAACTTAAAGGAGTTGGAGCAGTTTTGCCTGGAAGAATGGGAAAAAAATCCCAGTGGCTAGATGTGCTAAGCCCATACAGACATACCCAAAGAGACTTGCAGCTGTAATTGCTACAAAAGGTGGCTCTACAAAGTATTAACTTTGAGGGGGTGAATAGTTATGCACACCCAAGTTTTCTGTTTTTTTGGTCTTATTTTTTGTTTGCTTCACAATAAAAAATATTTTGCATCTCAGAAATTGTAAGCATGTTGTGTAAATCAAATGTAACTCATTTGAAAATCAATCTGTTTAAATTCCAGGTTGTAATGCAGCAAAATAGGAAAAAGGCAAAGGGGGGGGGGGGGGGGGGTGAATAGGCACTGTACATATTTACTGTAAACATCAAGCTTTATCATTTAAGTAAATGCATTTTAGCATGACTGCTATGTTGATCAGCAAGTATATACACCATACATAAGTCCAGTACAGCATTCTCTTGAGTGAGACTAAAAAAAGCTAATGAGAACTCCTGACAGAACTAAAGTTAAGTGCACCTTTAATTTATTTTATTCAGATCAAACTGCAAGTCCTGTGTTTAAGAAACATGCTACTACATAGATTAGGGTTAGGTGCTGTTGGAGTTTTATACATACAAAATTACAAAAGACAGTTGCCTTGAACATGAGTTATATTTCCAGTGTTGCTTGTGTCCTTGTCCTTATTATCTTAATGTAATATCTTGAAGTACAGCAGGAGCTCAATAAGTCAAATTGTATACACTATGTATAGACCATGTATACACTAGTGTACTTGTCCAGTAAAGCACAATTTTAATTATTATCTGGCAAAAAAAGGATGCAACAGTCTAGAAGATGGAAAGAGCTACTAGTTGTTAATAACAGTGACCAAGAAAGCAGTTTAGTAATCATTAACTTAGCAAATGTACTAGTAAAAGTTTTTTTTAATTTCCTTTACATTTTATCATTTCTGTTACAATTTGGTCTGCAGGTATGGAGGTATATCCAGCTCCATCCAGCTTGTTGACTTTTGTTACTCAGCCCCTGATGGCTGGTGTGATGGCAGGTGTGTGCTTCCTATTTGTGACTATCATTCTTTCAGTGGTGACAGCATGTGGTATGAACCACAGGAGGGAGCAGCGCCGCAGGAAGAGACAAGATGGTAAGGGGAATATAAGAGCTCTACACAGTAATTCAGATAGAGCAGGGATGTCCAATTCTTACCCACAAAAGTTGGATGTGGTGTGGGTGTGGGTTTTTTGTTCCAACCAAGCATGGAGCCACAATTGATAGTTGATTGAAGGTCATTAAAGAGGTGGAATCAGGTGTGACTCCTGCTTGGTTGGAATAAAAACCTGCATACACCCACTAGCCCTCTGCAGTTATGATTAGATTTGCCCAAGAGTATATACTGTACATGACTAGATGACAAAAACCACATCTAGATAGTTCTAGCTAGTTAACTGCTTTTGATTTTTTCATTCTTAATACCTACCTTTATTTAAATTTTGTTAGACATCCACAAAGAGAAAATAAGACCAGAAATGATCAGTAACACTATCATATTTCACATTTTCCTTAAACCTTAGGTTTTGGCACCTTTTTATTAGTATTTACATCCTACACATTATGAAAAGGCTTTAGAATAATTTGTCAAGAATTGACAAATTTGTCAAGACTTGACAGAGTATTAACATAAATTTATTTTTGTTGAGTTCTTTAATGGCATTGTTTGATCATTTGTTTTGTACTGTGACATTATATAAACTGTCTTCTCCATTTCCTGCCTCCTTACTGTTTTAGTTATCTCTAATGCCTTCCAGAAGACCCGATCTCTACAGTAAGTCTCCATCAGTACTATGCATGTCATCATCATTCCAAAATACCCTCACAAACTTCCAGAGAGTTTTGTAACAGTAGAATATTATATTACAGTATTATAATATTTGTGACTTTCATTTCTTGCATTATGCCAAAATATGAACTGTGTGAAAGAATCAGATTGTACATTTACAAGTCTTTCTATGTCTGTTTTCTTTCTTACTTCAGTAACTTAGGAAGTAACAATACTTCATATGTAATGTAGTACAATACTTCATATGTTCATATGTAATGTAACCCCTTCCTACTCTCTAGCCATACTATTGTAATATTGTCAGGGATTGGAGTCAGCTGTGGATGCACGTGCAGATACGGTTTAATTGGTGCAATAGAAAACATACACATGGTAATTGAACAAGACCAATAACAACTAGGTAAATGCAGGAACACAAGAACATGACATGAGCTTGACAAACGCAAGACAAAGAGTGCTACCAGAGACAGAACTTAAATACTCATGCTCATTAGACATAAACGTGACTCAGGTGCACATGATATTGTGAGGTGCAGGGGGTGATGGGTAACATAGTCCTGACAAATATACTATAACTTTACACAGTGTAGAGTGCAAATTGTTTTATCATGAACACATGTTGAAATAAAAATGAAATTTTCTTTAATTTGTGAGAAAATGAAGAGTATAATGAGTTTGACAAAATGCTTTTTGACTAAACAATAAGTTTTTGCATATCTTGTTACTAAACTCTTTCGTTTGTTGTCTTGCTTTTTCCTCCACTCAGAGCCAGGTTGCCTGATAACAGTCCGAACAGCATACTGAAGATGAAGTTATGCCCTCCACTTAACTTCCTTCCCAATTCCTCATCTTCTGACCGTTCAGACCACTCATCCTTTGACAAGAGCAGCTGCCGCGAGTATCAGGATCAGAAGAAGCAACTTCTCCCCTCATCATCGCCACCACCATGCTACACTCTCTTTGAGAGCCACCTCGGCGGTTCCCCATCCTCATTGTTTGCCATTGAGTCTATATCCAGAGGGCCCGATGGCCGTTTCATTGCCCAACCATATTTAGAGGATTCTATAGCAGTGCACATTAAAACAAAAAAAGAATTCCCTCAGTCCCCAAGACAAGATAATGGTAAAGGAAGCAAGAGTAGCTCTTTCAGAGACTCTCCAAAATGCTGTTCAGTTAGGTCAGAGAAGAGAGTGATAAAAGATCCCCCAACAAGAGAGCAGGACAGCCCCAGCAAATGTCTAACATTGATGAAAGAGCAAGATGAGCTGAAAAGCTTCACAACCAGCCACAGAGCACAAGAGTATGAGAAGGAGCAGAGGCAGACTAAGTCAGAAAGTCCTATTAGAAGATGGGCAGGGGTCGAGTTGGATGAACCCATCTCGAAACCTCAGGACATTCCTCTCCGGCAGAAAGCCCAGAGATCTAGCAGCCTGGCCCAACAAATTTCAGAATATCGGAGGGGTTGTTATTTTGGCAACACCAGCAGCCCCATGGAGAGGCTACTCACCTCCCCCTCCACATGCATTCAATGGGATATCAGCCCTGTGACCTCTCCTACCAGCCAGGTCCCTGCTCTGAGCCTCTCAGAGGGGATCACACCTCACTGCATGCTTCCAGACACACCACACAGAGGTTTGGAGGGTGTGGAAGGCTCAGCAGCAGAAGACATATCACATTCACGAGTTACACAGTACACTTCCCTCTCAATCCTTTCCCACCACAGGGACAGTCCTTGCTGTGAGTCAGACATAAGTAAGGCACAGGCCATTTGCCCAGAGAGACCAATAGACAGGGAGCTTTCCAGCACAAGGATTTTAACAGAGGATCAGGAAAGGGAAATAAAGACACAGTCAAATGTCTCTATGTCATTTGAGAGAACACAGCACTCTACTGCTGAAAGGGGGAAAGAAGCCAGACCTGATGGACACTTCCCCAAACTCAGCACTAACGTGAGCCACAGTTGTATTGGTAGTTCCACCATTACCTATGATAATCAGAAGAGTGATAGTGAGATCAAAACTGGAGATAAGCCAAGCTCCTCATCTTTGAGGCCTGAAGAAGAGAAGGAGGGCATTAGGGCACGCTCTCGCAAGAGTGATAAGTGTGTCTTCAGTGTTAGCCCCAATTACATTTCTCCTCTGCCCCTTCTTGAAAATGAAGTTGAAAGTGATCAGTCTAATTTCTCCATCAGATTATCTGAATCACTGAAAGCCAAGATTGTGTCCCAGCCTGACAGGATGTCTCCTCTGCAACCAAGCACTATCCTGGAGTATTTGAGCCTGCCAGGCTTTGTTGAGATGAGTGTAGATGAACCTACTGAGGAGTGTCAACTGGCAGAATGTACTTGGCTCAGCACCAAACAAGCAGATGGGACTCTCTTAAGAGGTGAACCTGATGTGGTCCCTAAGAACTGGGAGAATCAAGGTCATTACGACATAGAAGAGAATGATGATCACCAAAGCAGATTTTTGGTGGATCTTAAAATACCCATTATTCCTGTAGGAAGTTCTATACCTGAAAATGTAAGGAGTTCTAAACCCTGTCTAGATTTGGCACATGGAAATACAAGTATAAACCCAGGGTCCTCAGAGACAAAATGTATTTCAACACAGTACTTAGCTAATGAAGGAAGAAGTTCCCAGCCATTGTTCTCTTACAAAAGCCTTGGTTCTGATAAACCTACACATTTGAGCCCAGCACAGACTCCAGTGAGTACTAAAGTAATCTATAATATCCCTTATCAAAGCGAGAGTATGGAAGAATCTTTATCAGAGCACACTCAGTGGTGTCAACCTCATAATAAGAGGACTAACTATGTAAGTACACGAATCTCTCAGGCTCCTGTGCCTTTTATGAAGAAATCAATCAGCATTGGTCCATGTAGGACTCTCTCAGGTATGGGGGAGCCCCATCCATTCCTTAGGAAATCCAATAGTTTAGGATCACAGAAGTGGAAGCATCATCAAAGCTCCAGGACATATGTCTCTAATAACTGTTACAAAGATGAGCTACCCCATCTTAGTGTAAAAGACAAGTCCTACAATTCAGGTTGCACACCTGCAAATTCTTACTTGAGGTCCGGTCCCTCAGGGCAAGGGACAGGGAGTGCCAAATCTTACAGCTATGGCCTGGAGAGACCTTGCTATAGTGAGAGACCATACATGACTCCTTCATCTCTCATGCATGCACATGGCCCGTCAGTCCAAGATCCACCAAAACTTGTAGAACCTTATAGACGAGAGTCAGATCCACGTCGACAAGCCACAGTCTTTCCAGAGTCTTTAAGGTGCCCACTGTCATATCAGGAGACCCTCAGGTTAGTCCAGCACAGGTATGTCCCCCAGGGTCCCCCTCGACCCCTTAGTGCACCCAGACTAGTTGCAAGGTGGGACCATCCTCATTCTGTGGACTCCAGAAAGAGATTTCAGAGGCCATTCTTGCCCAGGGGTTACAGCTGGCCCTCACCCCACCAAGCAGCTTTTCCCTCAGGGGAGATTCAGAGAGAACTGTATGGGGTGGTGGGTAAGAGCGAGGGCAGGGACAGTACCGGAGAGGGTGGTCGAGCCAGTTATGCCAGCCAAAGCAGTGGTAGGGGGAGTGTGGGGCCATTTGGGCACCTCCGCCAGTCCCTTTCCATCACTCCTACATTATTGAGCTCTCCTGAGACTACAGAGGAGAGTGAGAGGTGCAAGAGAGAATCTGACCTGCAAGAGCGAAGGTCAAAAAGGTGAATTACTTCTGTAACATCTTTTACATTGGCCCCACATATTGTTTGGAAGTCTTAATGCATGTATTTATATCTGTCTATAGTAGGAATACATCAGTAGATCAGAGTTATGAGTTTGATGCTACTGAATGCCAAATAGGCCTTGACCTCCTGGAGGCCATGAAGATGCAGCAAGCAGGCAAGGGCCAAGGGAGGGAGCTGAAGCGTGATAGGCCCCTTACCAGCACTGGCCTCCAGGACCTGCAGGAGAAAGGTGAGATTCCCATCAGCTATCTACTCATATGTACATACACTGCAAGTATTGGGACAAATGTGACCTCTGCTGTTCTGCCCTCCTGCTCACTCTTTTCTTCCTTTACCGGTTGTCTCCACTACAGGCCCAAACTCCTTCATTAGTTTTCCCTCAGCCTCCCAGCCTCCTCAACAGCAATACAGTCATTCACTTAGTGAGGCACGTTTCAGTGCCCTGATGCAAGAGTTCCAGGAATACCGCAGAGCCCAGGAATCCTTCTCCAAAGACCCCTACCTCCTCCCTGACCTCAACTCTGACTCAGAGTCTGCCCTGCTTTGAGCCCTACCTTGCTGTTAGCTTTGAACACCACTTTGTGACTAGAGAGGTGCCAATTATGAAGTTAATACATTCAGTCAGTATTCATGTTTTAAATTGCAATTTGGCTTATGTGTGAATGTTTGAATGTTTCTGCTGATCATGCCAATCTGCTATTGCTAACAAACATGATATCAAAAGTGTTTCTGTAATAGTGAATCTTCTGTCAGGAGATAGATTTGGAATAATCGTGTCCTGAAAATAAGCTAAGGACATTTTGATACTCATAACCATGATATACGTTTATCCTATACTTGGACCTTAAAGGGGATATTTTTTATGAGAGACACTAAATGTGTGTCAGTGTTTTCCAAAAAAAAAATTCAAATAAGATTTATTAGGAAAATAGAATAGTTGTAAAAATCAGTTTATGTGCTCAGGTGTTTTATTCTTTTTATGATATCAGGTGCAGGATATTCAGAAGCTTATTTTGCAGTGACTTTGTTGGTTTTTACAAATACAACAGGTGTGGAATGCATTTTATTTTTTTTTTTTTTAATTCACTTTAATGTGTACAAATGTGTAGATCTGAATTTGCTTGAAATTAATATATGCAAATTTTGGGTACGTTGTTACATCAGTATATGTGTTACCTAATAAGAGTGAGTCACCCCAGACCATACACCTTTACAACTGAAACTGTTGAAAGGCTGTTTGGAGAAAAAGCTCTTGTATATTATGTAATATCTTCAACAGTTCATGAATTACATATATATATATCAACAGTTTCAGTTGTAAAGGTGTATGGTCTGGGGTGACTCACTCTTATTATACACGCTGCCTGGCCAAAAAAAAAGTCACACAATCTAATATTTTGTTGCACTGCATTTAGCTTTGATTATGGCACGCATTCGTCCTGGCATTGTTTCAACAACCTTATGCAACTTCACAACATTTATTTCCATGCAGAGTTGCATTAATTTTTGGCTGAGATCTTGCATTGAGGACAGGAGAGTCTAATCACTCCCTAAAGTCTTCTCCAGCACATCCCAAAGACTTTCAATGGGGTTAATGTCAGGACTCTGTGGTGGCCAATTCATGTGTGAAAATGAGTCCTCATGCTCCCTGAACGACTCTT
Organism: Pangasianodon hypophthalmus; assembly: GCF_027358585.1. NCBI lineage: Eukaryota > Metazoa > Chordata > Actinopteri > Siluriformes > Pangasiidae > Pangasianodon > Pangasianodon hypophthalmus. Next base: position 15,993,739 of record NC_069717.1, read on the forward strand.
TCACAAGTTAAGCCTGATGAATCTTAGCATTTTCATCCTGGAATATGCCTGTGCCGTCAGGGAAGAAAAAGTCCATTGACGGGATAACCTGGTCATTCAGTACATTCAGGTGCTCAGCTGACTTCATTTTATTGCCACACAATGAGGCTGAGCCTAGACCTGACCAGTTGATGCAACCCCAGATCATAACACCTCCTCCAGAGGTTTGTACAGTAGGCACTATGCATGACGGGTGCATCACTTCATGCATTTCCCTTCTTACCCTGACACGCCCATTGCTTTGGATTAGGGTAAATCTGATTTTATCAGACCACATGACCTTTTTCCATTGCTCCACAGTCCAGTCTTTATGCTCCCTAGCAAATTGAAGTCATTTTTTTCCGATTAGCCTCACTAACAAATGGCTTTCTTGTGGCCACACAGCTGTTTAGTCCAAATCCTGTAAGTTCTCATCACATTGTGCTCTTACTTTCACTATTAAACATAGCCGTGAGTTCTCCTGTCGATTTTTTTACAATGTGACATCAAGCGTTTTAAAGATCTCCCATCATCCGATCATCATCTCCGATCATTCAAGATTTTTTTCCGACTACATTTTTGCTGTAAAGTTGACGGTTCACCACTATCCTTCCAAGCTTTAATAATGCACTGGACATTTCATAACCCAGTTCCAGTGATTTCAGCAATCTCCTTAGTTGTTTTCTTTGCTTGATGCAGGCCAACAAATTTTCCCCTTCAGTAACATGTTTTCCACGACCACGGGATACGTAATCTGCCATGGTTGTTTAAGAAATGAGAAGCTACACGTTGTATCAGTTAAGGTTAAAAGAAATGTTGCCAGCTAAAACATATTAATCACTGCAGTAATGATCCAATCATAGGCTCTTAAGTATTTGCTTATTTAAACCCTAACAGTGACCTTTTTTTGGCCAGGCAGTGTATGTATATATATATATTGAAACATATTACCAGAAGTAATATTTTTAAATCGCTTGTATGAAAAGTTGCAAATGTACATTTTCATTAATAATACTATCATTTATTTAGCAGTTGCCTGTGTCTTGGTGTTTCAGGCAAGTGATATTTCTGCTTGCTAACAACACAATGGTTTCTGTTAAAATATGCAGCATTAAAGCCCCAATCAGGAGTTACTAACTAGTGGTATAGAATTGTAGCATACATAGAGCAAACATATATATATATATATATATATATATATATATATATATATATATATATATATATATATATATATATATATATATATATTGTACCTGTTGTCTTCTACCATTGCTTTTATTTCCTTGCATTGCTCATAGCATGGCCATTGAAAAGGAACCCATGCTGCAATACCCAAATTCAGCTCTTCAGATTACAGTGTTTCCTAATTGGGGCTTTCAGCATGTTTCTTTGTACTTCATTGATGTTATTTTGCATTTGTGGAGTATCAGTCATCAAATTGTAGTTAATTAATATTATTAATTATTGAGAACAGATAAATGTCATTATTTTATGACTCCCTCAGTGCCTTATGAGTTTGTAAGATTCTTGTCATCTTTGTCTTAATGAAGTCTGTTGTATTATGCCACCCTGCTCAATAAGCCACAGTTTATTTGTACAGTTTTTGACTACTGTGATGAAGCATGTGTGCCAGAGATTTTTTCATATAAATATTTTGCTTTCACACTAAGACATTAATTTACAGTTGTGTATATATGTGACTGAAGATGATAGCATGCAGCAGTTTTTACATTCAAGCCTTTATGTCAATGTGAACTAGCTGTTGTAAATGTTTTGTAATATATAGTATTTTGTCAAGAATTTACCTGTTTTATATATATATATCATATTTTGCCAAGACATTGTTTTTGAGTAGCAGGTTTTAAAGAAGTCTATTTTATATTTAAAATATTCCTGGAAAATGTTTTTCAACAATTATCAATATTTTGAAGTGTGTGTATGTTTTATATTTTGTTTTTCATGAACACTTGTCAACAATTTTATTAAATAAATTGTCTTTATTTACTAAATGTTTAATAGGTAATTCATCATAGTATTACATAGTATTACTACATCATAGTATCACATTTTTCTTTCAGAAACAAAAAGCAGTTCAGTGGTGGATCTGTAAATGATACAATAATAATACATAGTAGCAAATGATAAGTGATTAAAATTTGTTGTTTGTTGTTTTTTTTTTTTTAGCCTTCAGCTATGTTGCTCACAGGACGTGCATATGCTTGGCCAATACCATGAAAAATGTTGTGGAAGTGGTAGCCCGTCTCCCACATGAAGGTTGTTGTTAAGGAAGACCAAAAATTCATGGCTGAGAAAAGAAATATCATGTAGCAAACAAACCAAGCTTTGATTTGTCATTGTACACTTCTTCTAATAACTTACCGTCTATTTTATCTTAGGGTTAATATAAAAAAATACCTGTAACTGGAAAACTCTTTATCTCAAAATCCTGTACTTTCTTATCTTTAAAACAAAAGGCTCCAGAATTATACCTTTATCCTTTAAGACCTATATACAGTCATGGAAAAAAGAAAGTACACCCTCCTCCAATTCTATATTTTTAGTTATCAGGGCATAAATAACAATTGTGTGTTCCTCACCAACTTCTATAAACAAATAACCTTAGGTGACAACCTTAGATTTCAATATGTAGTCATTTTTTCCCAAAAAGTAAATCAATATTCAGAAACCAGATGGGACAAAATAAGTACATCTTCCTACTTTCACAATCATTAAGAGAGTAATTAGCAGCCAGGTGTTAATGAAACAGTTGGTGCTAATGAAATGCACAAGATTAGTTAATTGTCAAGAAGTGTGTCTACCTCTATAAAAGCAGAACTTTTGGCAGTTTGGTGTTCTGGAGCACTCAGTTGTGTGTCTACATCGTTCCAAGAAGAAAGTACATCAGCCATTACCTCAGAGAAGCAATTGTTGCTGCTCATCAATCTGGGAAGAGTTATAAAGCTATCTCCTAACAGTTCACCATTCTACGGTGAGAAGGACTGTTTACAAATAGAGAGCCTTTGAGACAGTTGCCGATCTTCCCAGGAATGGCTGTCCCAGCAAATTCAGTCCAAGGCCAGATTGTTTAATTCTCAGAGATATAAAGAAAAACCCAAGAGCTATGTCATGTGACCTACAGTCTTCTGTAAGCACATTAATTGTTTATGACAGCACAATCATAAAAAGACTGAAAAAGGCTTGGCTTTGGCTTTCATGGAAGAGTGGTTAGGAAAAAGCCCCTTCTCTCCAAAAGTAATATGGCAGCACAACTGGAGGGGTGATGACTTGAGCTTGTTTTGCCTTCACAGGACCTGGGAAACTTTAAGTTATTAAGACAATGATTAGCTCCACTTTATACCAGAATATTCTTGAGACAAATGTGAGGCCATCTGTCCAGGAGCTTAAGCTGGGCCGAAACTGGGTCATGCAACAAGACAATGACAACAAGACAAATTGAACTGAAGGAGGGGGGTACTTTCTTCCTCATCTTTCCCTGGCTGCATGTCTGTTAGTATGTACAGTCAGGTCCATAAGTATTTGGACAGTGATACAATTTTCGTAATTTTGTCTCTGTACTCTACCACAATGGATTTGAAATGAAGTAATCAAGATGTGATTGAAGTGTAGACTTTCAGCTTTAATTCAAGGGGTATAACAAAAATATTGCAAAAAATCTTGCACTGTTTAGGAATTACAGCCTTTTTTTTTTTTTTTTTTATTACATAGGCCCTCCATTTTTACGAAAATTGTGTCACTGTCCAAATACTTATGGACCTCACTGTATAAGGCTTAGGGACATTGTGATGAGCCCTATGCTATTAATGGCCTTCACCATGTTGGTTTTGGCCTTTTATGTAATTTTTTTAGTTTATGTTCACTTGTTCTGGGTTACAGCTGGTTAATTACCCAATGTGCTTGTGATTATGATGGAATTCCTTCAGAACACTCTACACATTGCTGTGGATTGATTGCAGTCTTTTCCATTCTTGTTAAAGCTGGACCTACTCAAGCAGATAAAATGAAAAGCCGAGTAATAAAATTCCATCCAGAGCTGATACCACGTGATTACTCACAAGACTGTAAGTGTCAAATACCACAGAAGTGTTAAGTTGGTAGAACTACTAAAGCAATTACAACCATGTATACACTGCCTACCCTAAACTACAAAAAACTTTGATCCAGTGAGTTATTTAGTAGTTGGTCATTGTAGACATGGTAGTCAGTGCTGCAATATTGTTGAGACAACTTAAGAAAATATCTACAATGGATATAAAAAGTTTACATGCCCCTGTTAAAGTGGCAGGTTTTTGTGATGTAAATCACATGAAAAATGAAACCAAGATAAATCATGTCAGAACTTTTTCCACTCTCAGTGTGAAATTACATATAAAATACATATAATACATACATGTAATACATACATGTATATATGCCAAATACATACATATAAAAATTAAGTGAAAAAACAATCAAAAATATTTTAGGCAAAAATAGGAAAAATAAAAAAGTTTCAATAACCTAGTTGCATAAGTGTGCACACCCTTTTATAACTGGGGATGTGGCTGTGTTCAGAACAAACCAATCACATTCAATCTCATGTTCAGAAGTAATTATCATACAGGTGTCATCAATGAAATTATTCTAATTAACTCCAAATAAAGAGTTTCTGTAGGATTTTCTTCATACCTTCTTTGTTTCAATACTTACAAAGCAGGCATGGTATCTCACTTGTTGAAAAATATTTATCAGGAAAGGGGTATAAAAGAATTTCCAAAACAATAGATGTACCATGGAACACCATAAAGGCCAGCATGAACAAACAGAGAAAATGGAGCACCACAGTGCACCACAACACCAAGAACAGGATGTCCCAACAAAATTTATGAAAAGACAAGACAAAAACTTATCATGAGACCTACGGCAACATTAAAGGAGCTGCAGGAATATCTGACAAGTACTGATTACTCTCTGCATGTGACTACAATGTCTCATATTTCTTCACATATCTGGGCTATGAGGTAATGTGTGTAGATAGAACCCTTTCTCACAAAAAACATTCAAGCTCAACTAAATCACCCAAACCATGTGGCAAAAGGGGAGACCTGAAGCGGGCTGTGCACAGGAGATGCCCTTACAAATTGATGGATCTATAATCTTTTTGCAAGAAAGAGTGGGAAAATATTGCCAAGTCAAGATGTGCCATGCTGACAGACTCTTACCCAAAAAGTCTGAGTGGTGTAATAAATGTAAAAGGTTCTTCAACAAAGCAAAATTAGTTTAGGGGTGTGCATACTTATGCAACTAGGTTATTGGAAGTTTTTTTTATTTTTCCTTTTTTCCATAAAAAGTTTCTGATTGCTTTTCAATTAAAATAAGATGACAATTCCATACTGCATTAGTGCACTGGATTCTGAGCTGGATTCTGAACTTGTTCTTATGTGGAAAGTGAATTAGATGAGTCTTGCCTATTGCCTATGATTACACCACATCTTGCAAAGGAGCTTAGATTCCCAGAAACAGAAATTGAATTAACAAACACATGTGGGTGCTACAGTGCTGTGATTAGCGGAAGGGCAAATTAGAGACCTTCTGTAGGATGAAGGTGGCTTTTGCCAAGGTTTTGGTAAATTATAATGGTAGTCATTTTCTGAAATGGATGGACTATGTAAGCTTCCAGTGTGTGTGTGTGTGTGTGTGTGTGTGTGTGTGTGGTAGCCGGAAGTCCGGCTGACGGAGGCCCCCAGTTTCTCCATGAATCCAACCCATACTTGGGATGTGAATTGGGCTCCCTGGTCACGCACAATGTCCTCCGGGATGCCAAAGTACAGATGCCGAAGTAAAGATGAGTTCTGCAGTATCGAAGCTGGAAGGAAGTACAGAGAGGGGAGCAGGTGAAGAGACTTGGAAAAGTGGTCTATTATTACCATAATGAGTGTTGTTCAGATACATGGGGAGGTCAGTGATGAAGTCAATGGCTATATGTGACCATGACTGCTGTGGCGTAGGCAAGGGGAGTAGCTTTCTCACAGGCAGGAACCGGGATACTTTGGCTTCGGCATATCAGGAGCATGATGAGATGAACTTGTGGACGTCTTGGAGCATGTGGGGCCACTAATATTTGCCCTGAAGATGTTGATGTGTTCTGTGAGTGCCCGGTGCGTCCAGTAGCTGGGGAAATGTGAGCCCACATGATCAGTTTACCTCTGAATTGGGGAGGCACATATTTTTTTGCCTGTTGGGCATTGTCCAGGAACTCTCACCTCAGATGTGCTCTCTATCTCCCAATTGATGTCCCAGGATATAGCCCCTACAAAGTGTGACTGTGGTAGGATACATTCCTCCGTGGTTTATGTGGGAGGGGCTGGATAGAGATGGGAGAGGGATTCAGCCTTTGCGTTCTTACATAATGTATTCTAGGTTCTTGTGGTCTGTGAAAATTTTGAAGGGGGGGGAGGGTTGGCTCCCTCCAGCCAGTGGCACCATTCCTCTGGGGCTATTTTCACTGCCAGGAGCTCCTTCTTGGCAATGTCATAGTTGCGGTCGTCTTGTGAAAGCTTCTTCGAAAAGAATCTCTGTGATAGTATAGTTCCCACCCCTGTTTCAGAGGTGTCAACCTCCACTATGACACCTTGGAGGGGTCAGGGTGTTTAAGTAAGGAGCCGAGGTAAAGGCCTCTTTGAGGCACTCAAATGCTTGGTTTGCTGAGGGGTTCCACTTCAGCTTGTAGGGTCCCAGAGTGAGCTCTTCGGAGGGACTTACAAACGCTGCGACCTACAAACATGGCCACTCAGGACCACACTCCCCACCACATGCCTCACTGGCATATTCAAGCTCACCTGACTTGTAGTCATGTACACCTGTTTCCAATCACACACACAATAGAAATGGACTCCAAATCACCACACGATGCAAAGTATCATTCAGTGTCCATTTCTCCTGACATGCCAAACCTGCACGTTGCTATTGTTATCCTGTTTTTTGATTGTGCTTTCTCTGGTTTTTGTGATTCTGATTTTCTCTGTTTGCTGATCGCCTGACCTTTTTGCTGATTTTTGACTCTGCCTTTGTCTCACATTTTTGGATTTGTTTGCTCCGCTGCTTTCAGTAAAAGCATTAGTTTGCAACTGCATCCACTTCACTCGTCTGACACATTACAGCCTGAAAAGTCCTTCAAATAGACGTTTACAGACACAGAATACCTTGTCACATAAAATGATACACAATAATTATACTCTATAAAGCAGCAAGTCTTTTATACATGCAGTTAGGCAGCTTGGTTATGCTAAATTGCCTCACTAATTCACTAACTGTGAATTTGTGCCCTGCATTAAACTGGCATCCAATTTGGGGTGAATTGTCCCATCTTGCACCCAGTGTTACATTTCATACAGTTCATTGAGACCCTGACTAGGATAAAGCAGTTAATAAAGATGAATGAATGACGAATGTAAGAGTTTAAGTAACTATAAGGTCTTTCCTCTAAATCCCACTGATGAATTGCAGCTTTTATTTACAGTAGTACCGTGTACTATCTAGTGGCTTCAAGAGCACTAATCCAAAAGGCTAAATGGCTAAGTACACATTAACCAGCTTTTAAAAAATTCTGTACCAATCACATTACAGGTTTTTTTTCTGTTGTTTTGTTGTTATAGTAGTGCACACAGAACGAATGGCACACAGGCTCTACAAATTAAAACTTCTTTTTCTGAAGATGTACGCAAACACTGGTCATGTTTGTGTGAATGCAAGCCAAATGAAAAAACTCTGTTCTGTTAAACTTACACTTCTTTAATCAAAAGGATTTTGCTAGTACAACACCGCCACTAATATGCACCACGGTGCGCTGACAGTTACTACATTTATATGGTAAATGTTTTATTTGTAAAATTAAATTACAACCTGCTCTTCCCCTTGTTTTATCCAAATAATGATCAAAAATGTAATCATAAATTAAAATCAGTAATTATTCAGATTAATGATTTGCATTCTTGTGTATATATGTACCTGCACTCATTGCTCTTTGCTAAAACATCCTCACAAAGGCTATGAATATCTGACAGGCTTGGCATGTTGGAAAACTGCTTTTTTATTTAAAAAAAAAAAAAAAAAAAACTACAGCATGTGAGGCAAGGATGTTTTGAGAGCATGTAGAGACACATTCATGCTACTAGTTAATAGTTAATGAACAGAGGCTGGATAATTTGTTAGTCACTTGTATTACTTGTGAGAAATGAGTATGTACTTCCTTTGTTACACATGAGAGGAGACAGGAGAAAAAGGTAAGTTTCATTTATGGTGAACAGTCTTTACAAAATTAAAATAGCAACCACTTTCAAACCGCTTCCAGGTACCACTTTCAACAAAAACTCCTGCCGCACATTGTCTTTAACATTTAGGATGAACTGGAACACCAACATCCTGCCAGGCCCTCTTGTCCAACACCAGTGCCTAACCTCTTGCACTCTTGTAGCTGAACGGGCAAATGGCCACAGTCCAAAATCTAACAGAAAGAATTCCCAGAAGAGTGGAGTTACAGCAGCACGGAGGGGGACCAACTACATATTAATGCCTGCGGTATTGGAATGGGATGTTCAATACTCAGGTGTCCCGCATACTTTTGGCCATAGAGTGTACATTCTAAAAAGAGGTGATACTGTTTTTGTGCTTCAGTTAATGCTTTTATGGCTGGAATAATAACAATTTAATCATTCTATTTATACTGCAGTGTTGTTGAATTCTTGAATTTTGTTGATTAATTTTCTAATGGCTCTGGCAATTGTGCTGGCTATAATTCCAATCCCAGGTTTATATTAATGTCCTTGTTCTAATGTGTTATCATTTCTTCATAGTTCATTAGTAACATCTAAATCATTGAATGGCAGACACGCCACATAATCTAAGGCTAATAATAAACAGTCTCATTATTTAACAAAGAGAAACATATATGTTGATATGGGGATGTTTTCTGTAAGGAGACATTTATTTAACATTTATGGAAGGAGTCCTGGGTGTCAGCACTTTTAAATGGTCAGAAGGTTTTGTCATGGTAGAGTCTAAAGGCCAGAGGACTTTCTGGGTTTTTCTGTAACATGAAAAGCTTTTTGTCATATTAGCTAAAAGAAGGAGAAAAAACAGAGACTGATGAGGGTATGACTGTTTATAACTGCTATATAAGTGATAACAGGCCCTAACTTCCACAACATTAAACGTAACTATTGACTGATTTTTTGAAAAAAAAGTACGCTGTGTTGTCCTTTTGTTGGTAAATTGCTGTGCTATAAGAGAAATAAAACAGTTTGGGATGTGCTTTTATAGGAAAATAATACGCTTAGGGGTGGTAACCACACCACACCACGTAGATTATTTTTGCCTGGAAAATAACACACCCCATTATGTTTTATTCCTTACATATCATACTGGCCTTATTTAATTTGATATTGCCTTGATACCGCTTCACAAGTAAAAGTTATGTAGGCTAATACTTAGCCTATTATTTATTACTTATATGTTTTCAGAATTTGTGTCCATGTGAATTCCTACTGTGTTTAGTGTTTTAAAGCCCTAATCCACTGGATATAACAGATATCAGGGGTAATTTATTATAACTTACAGGGCAAACTGAAAAAAAAAACAGAAAGAAAACAAAACAAGATATCAACAGCTACCATCCAATATTCCAAAACAAATTATAGCATTTAAGGCACTGACACTCTGATGTCAACTGTCATTATCCACAATCTGAGAAGATGCACAGGTCAAATAAGAAAACTTCTGCAAGATGACAATGTGGGAGAAAAAAGTAGGAGATAAAACATAACAATTCAGAATAAAAATAGAAGCAAATTTTTAATTCATTATGTTTACTGATGCATATAGCTGTTATATAGCTAGGAGAAGATGGCTCTTCTGAGGCGCATTTTGTGTACGGCCTGGGCACGTTTCTGCCTCTCTGTCAGGTTGCTGCTCATGGTCTGTCTGATGGTAGGCAGAATAACCTTCTCTCTCACACTCACCTGGGTCTGTTGTCTACAGCAAGAAAATAAGTTGTCATAATAGGATCATAATAGGACATGGAATACTATCATTATATATATATATATAATATGTACACACACACACACACACACACACAGACGGGTCCATAAGTATTTGGACAGTGACACAATTTTCATAATTTTGTATCTGTACACCACCACAATGGATTTGAAATCAAGCTGTAGCAATCATGATGTGATTGAAGTGTAGACTTTCAGCTGGTGTTTAACAAAAATATTGCATTAACCATTTAGTAATTACAGCCATTTTTTGTAGTCAGTGCAGCCAGTCTAGTCCCTCCATTTTCACTAAAAAGTAATTGGACAGACTAACATAATTACAAATATAAGGATTATTCTTAATACTTGGATGCAAATCCTTTGCAGTCAATGACTGCATGAAGTCTGTAACCCATGGACAACATCAAATGCTGAGTTTCCTCCTTTGAGATGCTTTGCCAGGCCTCTACTGCAGCCGCCGTCACTTTGCTGCTTGTATGTGGGTCTTTTTGCCTTCAGTTTTGTCTTCAGTCCATTTAAGAACATTCCATTTCTTTGCCTTAAGAAGCTCTTGGGTTTCTTTTGTGGTATGTGTTGGGTCATTATCCATCTTGACTGTGCAAATCTGTCCTATCAGTTTTGCAGAATTTGACTGAATTTGAGCAAAAAGTATAGCTCTATACGCTTCAGAATTCATCCTGCTACTTCTATCAACAGTCACATCATCAATGAACACCAGTGACCCAGTTCCACTGGCAGCCATACAGGCCCATGCCATAACACTGCCTCCATCAACTGTTTGACAGATGATGTGGTATGCTTTGGTTTGTGCACCCTTCCTTTCCTTCTCCATATTCTTCTCTTCCCATCACTTTGGTACAAGTTAATCTTGGTTTCTTCTGTCCAAAAAATCTTGTTCCAGGACTGGGCAGGCTTTTTCAGATGTTTTCTAACAAAGTGTAACCTGGCCTTTCTGTTCTTGAGTGTTACCAGTGGGTTACCTCTTGAGGTAAACCCTTTGTATTTACATTTTTGAAGGCATCTCTTGATTGAAGACTTTGACAGTGATAGGCCTAGTTCCTCAAGAGTGTTCTTGACTTGGCTAGATGTTGTGTAGGCTTGATGTGTCTTCACTAAGGAAAGAATTCTGCTATCATCCACTTTAGTTGTCTTTCATGGTCTTCCAGCCCTTTTGGTGTTGCTGAGCTCACCAGTGCATTCCTTCTTTTTAAGAATGTACCAGACAGTTGATTTGGCCAATGATAAATGCAAATGGCACTTGGAATCAACTCCAGATCTTTTATCTCCTTAATCTGACATGAAATAACAAGGAAACATGCCAGACTGGCCATGAAACTGCTTATCAGCCAACTGTCCAATTACTTCTGGAGGGACTATGTAAAAATGGCTGTAATTCCTAAACAGTTAAGCCAATATTTTTGTTAAACCCCTTGAATTAAAGCTGAAAGTCTACACTTCAATCGCATCTTGATTGCTTCATATCAAATCCATTGTGGCAGTGTACAGATACACCACTGTATATATATATATATATATATATATATATATATATATATATATATATATATATATATATATATATATATATATATATATATATATATAGGAAAGGCAAGGCCAACTCTTTTGTTTTTGCTATACACTGAAGACAATTGGGTTTGAGATCAAAAGATGAATAGGAGATGATAGATAAGAATTTCAGCCTTAATTTCCTGATATTTACATCTAGCTGTGTTGAAGGCCTGGTGTATTGTACGCAGGACAGAGGGCAGCAACGACACCTCTTCTTCCCTGATCCCCATCCACAACAACCCAGAGTTTTTGCCTAGTATTTCAGATCCAGGATGGTAGACTTCATGATCTGTTTATTGAAAGCTCCCTGATGTCATTCAAAGACCTGGTTATGAAATATAATCTGCCTAGATCTCTTTTTTTATTCTCCAAATTAGGAGAATAAAAGGAGAACATATCTCTTGCCACTAACTTCTCAATGTCGGATATGGAGTGGACTTTGTTAAATCCTCTGCTACATAAGCAGATCATTTGTTTTTATAATGCCCTTTCTTTATATTATGTAGCAGGCACGCAGGACCTTAGAAGGCTATAGGGGAGGGAGCTTCGAATGGCCATAACAGAGGAAGATTGGGAACTGGTCTGGAGTCAGGCAAATAAGATCTCCATTTGCAACAGGGCTAGAGCTATTCAGCTCAGGATTGTGCATAGACTGCATATTACACCACTCATTAGAAATAAGTTTAACCCAAGTAAGTCCTCATTATGCTCTAAATGTAAGGTTGAAGTGGGAGATTACACCCATTGTATATGGGACTGTTGCATAATTAAGACTTATTGGTCAGAAGTTAGTCGTGCTATGAGCTGAATATTTGGATTGGAACTAGAGCTGGATCCATGGTCTTTGATTTTTGGTCTCCCAGTCAGGCAATTGCCAAACAAATTTGCTAGAAGTTTATTTGATATTTTAGCCTTTACTGCCAGGAAAAATATACCGTTAACCTGGATCAGTGACAAACCCCGTTCTTCGAAAGGTTGACATAAGATTATAAGAGAAATTATCCCTTTGGAATTCCTAACGAGTTATTCATTTGTCAACTGAGGCTTTTCATTGTATCTGGACTCCTTATCTTGATAATACTGATGCCTTTTTGAGTGACATTTTGAGGTATAGTATGTCATACTGCTCCTGTCTTTTATATGTGGTTTGTTTCTCTTTTTTCTTTTCTTCATGTATTTCCCATACTATTGTTGTAAGTGCCAGGCCTTGTACGTTTGGTTCTCTTTGTGTTGTAAGTGGTTAAAATGTTAATTGAAAATATATATATATATATATATATATATATATATATATATATATATATATATATATATATATATATATATATATATATATATACAGTCCTGTGCAAAAGTCTTAGGCACCCTAATTTTTATTGATTTTTATTTTATGACTTCTACATTGATTCATTACAAAAACATTTTAGATTTCCAAACATTAGTTTTCCAGCACAAAATTAAATGTTACAGAAAAATGTTTGTATGTCAGTAAAGAAAGCAGCATATTACATAAAAGACCACTTTTCAGACAGAAAAACATAATGAAGGCTGCTGGGTTTTGCTGCAAAAATAAGAAGTGAGTATGACAGTCAAAGTCTCCAGAAGAACTGTGGCTGGTTCTGCAAGATGCTCAGTAAAACTTACAGCTCATTTCCTTATAAAACTGCACACATTGTACCTGAGACTACTTTTTTTTTTAAAGCAAAGGATCGTCACACCAAATATTGACTTTGTTTCATTTATTACTGTTTACTGCTCTTTATAGTATTTTTTTAATGTAGAAACATTTAGTTTCATTATTTTTGAAGGCATCTTTGCTCTACAGCATTTCTTTGCATGTGCCTAAGACTTTTGCACAGTACTGTATATCAAAGGATGGGATATATTAGGCAGCAAGCGAACAGTCAGTTCTCAAAGTTGATGTGTTGGAAGCAGGAAAAATGGGCACGCCTAAGGATCTGAGTGACTTTGACAAGGGCCAAATTGTGATGGCTAGACGACTGTGTCAGAGCATCTCCAAAATGGCATGTCTTGTGGGGTGTTCCCGCTATGTGGTTAGTACCTACCAAAAGTGGTCCACGGAAGGACAACCGGTGAACCAGTGACAGGGTCATGGGCGCCCAAGGCTCAGTGGTATGCATGGGGAGTGAAGGCTAGCCCGTCTGGTCCGATCTCACAGAAGCGCTACTGTAGCACAAATTGCTGAAAAAGTTAATGTTGACTATGACAGAAAGGTGTCAGAACACACAGTGCATCGCAGCTTGCTGCTTATAGGGCTGCATAGCCACAGACCATTCAGAGTGCCCATGCTGACCCCTCTCTACCGCCGAAATAGGCACGCAGCCTGGTCTGATGAATCACGTTTTACAACATGTGGATGGCCAGGTGCGTGTGTGTTGCTTACTTGGGGAAGAGATGGCACCAGGATGCACTGTAGGAAGAAGGCAAGCTGACGGAGACAGTGTAATGCTCTGGGTGATGTTCTGCTGGGAAACCTTGGGTCCTAGCATTCATGTGGATGTTACTTTGACACGTACCACCTACCTAAACATTGTTGCAGACAAAGTACACCACTTCATGGCAACTGCATTCCCTAATGGCAGTGGCCTCTTTCAGCAGGATAATGCGCCCTGCCACACTACAAAATTTGTTCAGGAATGGTTTGAGGAACATGACAAAAGGTTCAAGGTGTTGACTTGGCCTCCAAATTCCACAGACCTCAGTCCGATCAAGCATCAGTGGGATGTGCTGGACAGGTAAGTCCAATCCATGGAGGCCCCCCACGGAACTTACAGGACTTAAAGGATCTAAGCTAAGGTTTTGGTGCCAGATACCACAGCACACCTTCAGAGGTCTTGTGGAGTCCATGTCTCAACAGCCAGAACTGTTTTAGCGGCACAAGGGGGACCTACACAATATTAGGCAGGTGTTGATGATATGGCTGATCGGTGTACACACACATACACACACACACACACACACACTATATATATATATATATATATATAATAGAACATGTGACTGACAGGTGTTTCCTGGTGTGCTCTGTTGATTGTTTAAACAGTCAATAGCTCTGAATGTCTACTGTTGGTTTGAGCCCTGTGTTTTGAATGTGAAGTCTGCATTTGATGTTAAAAGGGATATACCAACATGAAGACCAGAGAGCTGTCTATGGGAGAAAAACAAGCCGTTTCGAGAAACAAGAGAAAATCGATCTTAGTCATTGCACAAACATTGGGCATAGTCAAAACAACAATTTGGAATGTCCTGAAAAAGAAAGAAACGACAGACATACTAACAACCAGACATCAAACGGCCAAGGAAAACAGCAGTTGATGAGAGAATCATTGTGAGAGCTGTGAAGAAAAACCCAAAAACAACAATCAGTGACATCACCATCAACCTCCACAGGGCAAGAGTGAAGGTATCATAATCCACCATTCGAAGAAGACTTCAAGAGCAGAAGTATAGAGGCCAAACCACTCATCAGCAGTAAGAATCAGAAGGCCAGATTGGAATTCTCAGAGGAATACAGAGATGAGCCACCAAAGGAACCACGATTAACCTCTACCAAGGTGATGGAATGACCAAAGTGTGGAGAAAGAAAGGATCTGCTCATAATCCAAAACATACAAGCTCATCGTTCAATCACGTTGGAGGTAGTGTCATGACTTGGGCTTGCATGGCTGCTTCTGGCACAAGCCCACTAATCTTTATTGATGATGTAACTCATGATGGTAGTAACAGAATTAATTCATCAGTCTACAGAAACATTCTGTCTGCCAATTTACAGAGAAATGCATCCAATCTAATTGGGAGGAACTTCATCATGCAGCAAGACAATAACTCAAAACACACTGCCAACACAACAAAGGACTTCATCAGAGGAAAAAAGTGGAAGATTTTAGACTGGCCAAGACAGTTACCAGGCTTTAACCCAATTGAGCATGCATTTCACCTCCTGAAGAGGAGACTGAAGGGAGAAACCCCCCAAAACAAACATCAATTGAAAGAAGCTGTGGTACAAGCCTGGAAAAGCATCACAAAAGAAGAATGCAACAGTTTGGTGATGTCAGTGGGTCACCAGTTTGATGCAGTTATTGCAAGCAAGGATATGCAACCAAATGTTTGTTATTTACTTTCAGACTGTCTGTTCCAATAGATTTGGAAAACATTACAAAAAAACTGGGTGGTCTGCCACCAAACTTGTTTAACACATCTAGATGTATCAGGAATAATATCAGGAAATGTAATCTGAAATATCAGGAAATGTAATCTGAAATTCTGATCTGTCATCTCATATTGATCTTTTGATTTCAACCCCAAATGTCTTCAGTGTATAGCAAAAAAAAAAAAAATAGAATTGGCCTTGTCATTCCAATACTTTGAATATAAATCTACAGTACCTTGCTTCACCCCCTTGAACTATTCCACATTTTAAAAAGTGTTACAACCTGGAACTGGAACTGAATCTGAATCTACATAAAATAGCCCATGTTCTAGGGGGAACAATTTGCAAAATTATTTACCAAAAAAAAAAATAATAACATTTTTGTGATTATACAGTCCCTTCCAAAAGTATTTGAACATTCTGTGGCGTACCATTAAATCCATTATTAAAATATTGAAAGAGCACAACCAAGACTCTGGCTATGCACCAAAGTCCAAGAGGCCAGGAGTAACTCTGAAGAAGCTAGAGAGATCCACAGCTCAGATTAGAGAACCTGTTCACAGGACAACCATAACCATGGACACTCCACACGGTTTATGAATATGAAACTTTATGAATAGATTGTGTGAAGAAAGCCATTATTGAAAAACGCCAGGGGGTGAATACTTATGCAAGGCACTGTATAAATCTATATTCTTTATAAGTAAGAGATGCAGATGAGTCAACCTACTGTATTTTTGGCAAGGGCTTAAGAGTTAGTTTTGGAATGTGTGTCAACTCTCCACTTCTGGACGCAAGAAATAAATAACAGCATTAGTAGATGATATGTCTTTGAGTAGGTGAAAAAGACACAGAGTACCACAGAGTGCCCTGAAATAGTGATATAATGACAAGAGTACCTTGTGTTGTCAGAGAGATATGTCTTTGTTATATTGCAGACCTCAGGTGAGAGTTTCTTTTTATTCACCACATCTCTGAGAACAGCCTTCACCCGCAACAGCTGAGATAAAAGAAAAATACGGCCTTGATGCGTATCGTTGTGTTACATATTGTTGGTTAGCTTGTGAAGTGTTTTTAATCCTTATTCTTTATTCAATTTGCAATTATGTTGTGCACTATATGATAAATAACAACACATCACTGGCCTACATTATTTTTCTCAAAATCATTTACATTTGTTGGCTCATGTGAATGTAGTGATTCATCAATTTTTTTTTTCCCAAAAGCATTGTAAATTTAACTTAACTTTAAAGTTGCTAGAGATTGTTCAGTGTGTATAATCAAGTTATAAGTTATACTACAATGTTTGTTATTATGGATGCTTCAAAATAGTTACTTCCGTTTGGTAACATCCTGCTTACCATAAGCAGCGTAGCAATAGTTTTCTTCTAAACTTCATTATTTTGACCTTAAATTGTCTAATCCAGAATCATATCTCATCTACTGTGATCCCATTCTTTTATTCACTATATAATAGCTCTGTGCAAAAAACATAGTTGTCAGACCTGCAATTCAACTAATTATTATGCTCACAAATGTAACTTAATTGTTGTGCAAATAATTAAATATTACAACCTAAATTATGATAAAAGTTTAGCCAATAATAATGACATGAAAATTTAAAATCAGCATAGGTCTATATGAATTTCTCACCTCCTGAGACTGCAAGGTATTGGCGTTATAGAGCTGTCGGATCAAAGCCTCACACTCCTGCAGGGTTGGAGTGCGTGGAGGCCGGGATGAACCGTCTTGGATCCTCAGAGGAAACAGAGACATCATGATGGCCTCATTGTGTTCTACACAATGCCATCTTGTCTCTGGCTTCTCTTCAGAGCTTAAGAAGATCAAAGCAAGTAAAAATTAATGAACTGGTGCTGGTCATTTTGTGAATGTTTCCTATGTACACTAGGTGGAGTGAGTTTAGTATATTACCCGATGACACCAGTCTGGCATTGCTTTTCATGTAAGCCCTCTGGCCTAGGCTCTAACAAGAGTTGGACACATCACAGAGAATGTTATTACAGATCTTTCAGATTTCACAGAAATGCTGTGCATGGAGTTCATATGCTACCTCTTGGAGGATGCTGCTGTTCTCCCATAATCAGTTGATACTGAAACTCTGAAAAAGAGTGACACATCTGTGAGCAAGGTAAGACATTTGTGCAGCTGCTTGTTTACAGTGTCCACAATACTGAACAACACTGAACTACAATACTTAAAATGCTTCTTCATACCTTTGTTAGCTCGCTTCAGGTGTTCAATCTCCTCGTGTAGCTTCTCCAGTGTGGTTTTATGCGTCTGCTGAAGGAACAGGATGTCTTTCTCCAGTGAGGCTACCCTCGCCCCGGCCGTGTCCATCCCTACACTGGTCTGAGTTGTCTTATGGCCGTGTCTGTCTGATGGTGCTGCTTTATGCTCACATTCAGAGGAAAATAGAAGAGGGTAACGAGCCCGATCGAGGGTCCCAACCCGGCTCCAGCTGGGCAAATTTCGCAGAGGAGGTAAGTTGCTGGTGGACATAACGCTAATTAGCCTACTTTAACTCTTATTCACAAAGACAGCTAGACTGTCAGCTCTACCAGTCATCTGCTTCCAATACACACGAAGCAGTCCTGAGCCAAGAGCTATCTCTACTACTTCGCTGGAGTGCATTTTATACAAAAAGTGAACAAAACAGTTAATTTATGACCTGTCTGATCACAGAGAGAGATACCTCGTCTGGTGATTTAACATGGCTATCTAGCTAACACTACCTGGATGAACTTATCCTCGAAGCCTTGCAGAGCACATCTCCACGATCGCAAAACCTGAAAACATGAACCAGCTGTAATTATCAAATTATCATTATAATTATCATTATTAAATGCAAAACGCATTTGCCAGAAAACTCAACCGAAAAGGCTGTAACGATAAAGAAGTCACCTCCTGTGGTTTTCAGCAGGAATCAAACGTTGTCATGACAACGGCAAACTCGGCAAGAACACCGGAAGTGACATGTAAATGACCTTTTAACGGTGTTTTATTATTGTTGTTGTTATTGTTGTTGACAAACAGGCTAATAACATTATAAATATAATTTTGATAATAGGTGGATATGATTTCCATCACTTTAGCAGTTTTTAAAATGGCGCACCTCCTGGCTGTGCTCCACGAACCCCTGGATCCTCAGACCCGACTTTGAGAAGCATTACTTTAAAGCCCAAGTCACCAGACTTAATACAGAAGTTATGAACAAAGCCACCCAGACACGCTACGATACCACAAAAATCATCCGTGAACCTTTATTTTCTATGTCGAAGCTACAGAAATGAATACAGAAGGAGAAACATAGCAGAACTGTCACAATCCACCCCAATATAAAAGCCAAAGCAATGCGTGTAAACCTCAGGAGTACATGTTTTTCAGTCAGCTCTCTAATGATCACTGAGTAAACACACATACATTACATAGTCAGGGCATGCTGTGAAATATCAAACAATTACAGAACTATAAACAATTTATGTGAACTGTGATCATATCAATACACACAAGGCTTGTGATTTTCTTAGATGAATTTTGGAGTAGCACTGTGAGCTGGGACATCCTCAATTATATAAACTAGCAAAGTATACTGCAAAAAAAAAAAAAAGAGAGACAGATGTAGGATTATAACTTTAAACAAATAGTGAAGACACTAACACAAGTTGGCAAAATGGAACACTTCATCAAAATCACAGCAAATGAGCCTGATAAAAATGGCAATGCCATAGAGATAGTAGATGTTCACCATGTGTAATGAATAATTAACAACATACAAGATAAAATAAATAGTATATTTGCTGTGAGGGAATATGTGCATTTTCTTAAAAGCCACAAATCACCAAATAACTAACTCTCTAGGGGAAAATAATTTAATTAAAAAAAATTCCACAAGACTTTGGAGAAAATGATGAAGTTTCTGCCACACACAGTTTTGCAATGGTTGAATTTAAAATCTATCTACAGAAAGTCAAACTCTGGCATCAAGGTCAATTGTTTTGAACAGCAAAATCACTATTTTACAATATTATCAAACATGAAGTACATAAATATAAAACATACTGGGCATCATTGAAGTGCAGTTTACTTAAGTTTCAGTGTTTAGAAAAAGAAACCAACCACCCCCTCTGAAAATATGTTAACAGTGAAAAAAAATGTTAACAGTGTGTGTGTATGGAAAAGTGAAAAAACACTCTGGACCAAAATGTGTGTACACATGACTAGCTGAACAATGTTACATCAAAACTGAAAGGAAAGCATTAATTATAGTGGCGTTTCAGGATAACTACAATGTGGAGCATTTTTACATGTGGAATGTTACAAGAGACTGACATGTACTATTTAACAGAAGATGAAAAAAGTAGAGGAAACCAAAAGTTCTCTCAAAACCCTACTCAATAAGCCCAACAAGCAGTTGGATTACTGTATGCCTAGTCTCAGTCTATACTTAGCTTCACATCAGTACATAGTAAAGCATGCGACGTTTGACCAAACCTAGGAGTTTTGTTTGGGTCTCAAGCCTTTACAGGCATCTACATGCAAACTACGGTAATGAAAGGTGAACATTTCTCAGTGATTATCAGCCTTTGCAGAAGCACTGCCATAATGAAATACTACAACTGACAGTTTTAAATGTGTGGATGGAGATGAGACAAGGGCAAATTGGCAATATAGTATTGTAAAGTATTAAATCTACATGTAGATGATTTATTACATGGCAAATGGACTTTGCATGTTGCTCAGTCCATGATTTGTTGAGAGGCTTCAAAAGGTACCTTAAGCAAGGGGGAGGGAGGGCTGGACAACACAAAAGACTTAACAATGCTTTTTCATCAGGGTGTGTAAGCAGGTGGTGGTTGGAACTGGTTGGCAATATCGTAGTCAACTGGATAAGTCTCACTGCTCTCCTCCATCTCAGAGAGTAGTTCTAGCGCCTGCTCCTCTTCCTCGGTGGGGTAATGGCGGAGCAGGTTAGCAGCCGTGGCTAAAATTGAAGCTCCTCCAGCTCCAGCCACCAAGTAAAAGCTGATGGCAAATGTGACGTAGATGAGCGAGCCATGGTACTTCTTGTGTTGCTGCTGCAGCGTGAGGATGAGCTCTGACGCCCAATAGCAGAAGCCAATCACAGTGGCACACTGGAGCACTAGACAGTGAGGAAGATGGCAGAGACATTCAGTTCAGGATTTCTTTTATATTTGAATACATTCCGTCTGTTCCCTGTTTTTAGTGATCATATATCATTATAAAATAAAACAGTAGTAAGCATCCTGACATGCTGAATACCTGTAAAAATGTGAGCGAAGGCATATCGGCGGGTGATTTTGAGAGCAGGGTGTTTAGGACCAAAGACATCCAGGAGAAAAGCTGTCAGACTACACAAGATGCCCAAGAAACAGAAGGCAGCAATGACTCGCAACAGTAGGATCGTCTGGGAATTAATACAGTAGTCTGTTGGGATAACAGAACAAACATTGATTGTTTATATAAATTTAAAACAGTTTATGAGAATGGCTCTTGGAGACCAAATCTTTGCCTATTTTATGCTTCTAAAACAAAAGAGCCAGGAATTTACTGTGTTAAGACAGAGCATGGTTAATACAGTGCTGAGAGTGAGCAACAATGTGGACTGTCTGTAGGTTTATGATAGAGCATTAAGAATACTGTTTATATAATTCAGCTAGCAGTAAGCATGTTTTCATATTCATAATGCTGCTGGGTGGCTATTCATGTTATGATGCCTGAACTTGTGGCATATTCTTAAAGACTTTTCACCATTCATGTGAAGGGCTTCATCAGGTATTTAAGATTGTACCGCAAGCTCAACAGTCTTCACTAATGAGTACTAGAGTATTTAGTGACTGTTAACAATAGGCTTATGAATAATTACCTTCAATGAGTTTCTCATCTATGTATCCCAGCACATCGGCCACCCCAAGCTCCTGTCTGGGACAGGTTCCTCCATGCACACGCAGCCACGCCGGTTCAGCCAGGGCCGTGCACAGGGCTGTGATGGACAGCGCACCAGGGAATGCAGATGCCAGACTGCGTTCAGGCTGCTTGGGAATGGCAGGCCCGCCTCGTCTCCTACGGGCTCCAGGAAGAGTGCTTCCCGCGGGGGCGTACATCATCCACTAGCCAAATCTTACAACTGAACAACACAATATGGTGGGGCTTAACTGGGAGATGACTGTCCTAGAATACTGAAACAGACAAATGTAGACACTTGCATATGAGTCATTTTTCAGCAGTACTCAGTTAATATAATGCTTTCACTCTGCTAAGCTATAACTGTGTTAATTTTACATATAACCTCATTCTGAAAAGTAGAGAACAGCAACCATGTTACTCTAAAATAGATAATTATCCTAATTATCAGTTCCTTATTATTAGAAATACCACATTTTCTCTTCCCCTACTGAAACCTCGAGTGATATTGTTTTCTTTAAAAATACTAAGTTGTAAAATGTTTTTAACTGAATCATTTCGCAGTTACTCTTTCATACAAAAATCACTTCCACTGTAAATATAATAAATATAAGAAAGTATAAATATAATAAAATTAATCCTAACTAAAGGGGGGAAAAACAGTTAATTTCCTGTTCCAAAAATAAATTTCTTTTCTAAATCCATTTCCAATCTTTGCCTCTTGTTACAGCATCCAATATCCAAATATCCAATCCACCATTTTTTGCAGGTATCAGCCTGATACACATACTGTGTGTGTGTGTGTGTGTGTTAGGAGATATATATATATATATGTACACACACACACACTTTGTATTATATTCACTTAGATGTCTCCAGGTATTACTGGCTCAAATAAGTAACAATTTGGATATCAAGGGTAGGAGCTCCTTGGCAGAAAAGCAAAGAAGTATAAAAGAAGGAACAATTTAAACAAAAATAGGATGATTACCACACAGGTCAGTTAAGTATTTTGAGCTTTCTTGCCTGTGTATTATAATTCTGATCATTCTGACACAATTTCAATTAATTGGCCAGATCATTAAAATCATGTTTATTAAATAACCAGCAAAGGTATTTAATAAATTTTAAGAATGTTATGTGTTATTTGTGTCAAATAAAAACTTTGGGGAATACATGCCTTCTTACTCAGCCTCGATGTGAAAATTAATCGGGTGTGTTTTTATAGTGTACACTAGAAGACATTGTAATATAGCTTAGATATCCGTTTATTGTGAAAACAAGAGACTGCTTTCTAATCGGCACCACTCTTTCGGTTGTGGAAACACTTACCTGTACAGCTCAGAGACGGTGTTTACTCAGAGTCAGAGCCAGTCATAGCGGAAGATTGTGAAGATTTACAGTAATCGCACAGGCCCAGGTTAGCTCAAAGCTACACAGCTATGGAAGCCGACAAAGACTCTCACATAAACCAACACATGACGGGTTCCTAAAATTGTAATGTCCTCTTTCAAAATCCAAAACCTTACAAGATTTGTAACTAAGATAGCGCCATTTTCGCGTTTTACAGCTAATCACAAAACAAAAACACAAAGGCTGTACATTAAGGAGCAAACAATCCGCTTCCGCGTTTTCTCCCCGTTCTTTAGACTTCCGCTTCCTGTTTTACAGCGTTGAGGAAGAGCAGCAGGGTGAAGTCCACTGTGGAGTAGTGATCATGCCTGTGCCCTAGTCCCTTCGAAGGCTCCCTCCCTCACAGGTAGTGCTCTGAAGGGTCCCTCTGTCGGGGTCGAAGTTAACGCCCAGGTAAAGCGCACTTCAACGCAATAAAGCTGAAGTCGCTGTTTAAGTGATATGACACTTTTTAAACATTAAATAGGCAAATGAACAAGCAAGAAAAATTTCTCCATGCTGCCTCCAGTTTCGTAGGGTAACAGGCTTGTAAAGTAGTAACAGTTACTGTCCTCTAATGTCCTACAACTAACAGGAAAAACTACTCCTGCAGCCTGCTGAGCTGCAACTAAGTGAAAAGCTGCTAAAAAGCACCTGTCTTTAAAAAAAAAAAAGCACAGTATCCTCGAAAAGAAACACAAAGGAGAGAAGTAGAGGCAGACAGGATGAAGCTGATGAAAACAGCTGGTTAAAAACCTGGTACGTTTATTTAAAAAAAAAAAAAAAGGCAAGCACAAAAAAAAGAAATGCTCATGAAAGGAGTAAAGTGAGGAGGAAAAACCTGACCACTCCAAATCCTGAAAAACTTCAGGATACCTCCTAATGCAGAAGAGTCAAACTCATCAGCAGGACATAATGTACGGCTATTCATTTTTAATCTACTATCTGTTTTATCGATTGACATTATTTATACGATCTGAAATTAGAATAGGACGTTTCATGGAAAAACTAACAAGCCTGTATGTAGGCCAATGTGCTAACATATACTAAAATATGTGTGTGTGTTTGTGTGTGTTTATATATATATATATATATATATATATATATATATATATATATATATATATATATATATATATATATATACGCTTTCCAAATATCGAAAATATATGAAGTATATGAAATATATGACGAAAATATAAGAAAAGCTTGCTAATGAAGAATTATGTCTCATCAGCACATTTTGTCAGTAGCTGAGTTTATGGCCCTGAGGGTTTTTTTGCTCTATTTTGCCCCCTAGTGGAATAACAGAGACTAGGTCTTTTTGTTTGAAAAAACAAAAGGTCTTTCGATGGAATTTCGGACCATAAGATGATTTTAGTGTAGAGCACGGCTTCTGAGTTCATTTGGTGGGACTGATTAGATCATTTATCGCTTGACACCTTTGCGGTAGATGGTTTAGTTTCGGGTTATGTGTCAGAGAGGTTTATCACACCGAATAGAGACATCATGGAATGAAATGAAATGAAATGAAATTACAGTGCTAGTGGAGCTCAGCTCTGTTTGCTGTTCACACAGACCAGAAGGTGCACTGCTGCAGGAGTTAGTCCCTGGATGGCGAGGAGTTTTTTTTTTTAATAAAACATTAATTAACATTTTTAATCTAGCACACAGGACTGGGGAAGTGTGTGTAGGCGGCGCTGTAGTGTATGTAGTATTGACCCAGCAAGCACCGAAGAAGGACCGAGCAGGAAGTCGGAAGTATCTGCTAAACACCTGTTTTAAGCAGCAGACGGTGAAGTTGTGGTGTAATTAGTAGGTCAGTGAACCCGTGTGCAGTGTTTGTTTGAACCCGTAAGCTCCGTGTGTTAGCGCAGTGAGCAGATGAAGGACACGCTGCAGCTGGTGCACAGACTGAGCGCTCACCCGGACTCGCGGTGCTGGTATGTGGCCTGGAGCCCCACAGGCGCGCTGCTGGCTTCCTGCGGAGGAGACCGAGCTATCCGGATATGGGCCAAAGAAGGTAGACCTGATTCACATACTCCCCCTAACCATTCTGGCTCATACTCATGGCTGAAGTGTACATCTGATTTAATGAATGTTAAACAGGAGACACTTGGCAGTGTAAGTGTGTGCTGTCAGATGGACACCAGCGAACTGTCAGGAAGATCTCCTGGTCGCCCTGTGGGAATTATCTCGCATCCGCCAGCTTTGATGCCACCACGTGCATCTGGAAAAAAAACGAGGACGATTTTCAGGTATACAGCATGTATATAGCATGTACTTGTACAGTGTAATATACAAACAAAGACCAACTTTATTACACACATCTATGTTTCTGGTGTAGAGTTAGAGATTATACCCCATGGCTTTCCATGCACAGTGTGTTAATCATACTCTAGCCCTCATCAGTGCTTAGTTTATGAATGAACTGCTGTGGGGTGGATGGTGCTGTCTGGCACACTGTTTTTCAGTGCAGCAGCAACACTACAGTGTAGAAAAGTTCTAGCAGATCTGCTCTTGCTGATACACTTGTACCAGCACACACACACACACTGAGCTTCAGTTACCATGTCCTTATCAGTGCTGTGCCGAAAATGAGCCGCCTGTCAAATAATATCTAGCCAGCAATGGTCTTCTGGTTAACCCTTTCCACTAATGGCGGAGAAGATGGGCACTGAGAATCTGTGTGTAGCAACAAGTAGGCTACTGTCAGTAACAGTGTATATACTGGTACTGTTACTGCAGGTAACAGTGTATATATTGGTACTGTTACTGTTAGTAAGAGTGTATATACTGATACTGTTACTGTCGGTAAGAGTGTATATACTGGTACTGTTACTGTAGGTAACAGTGTATATACTGGTACTGTTACTGCAGGTAACAGTGTATATACTGGTACTGGTACTGTTAGTAAGAGTGTATATACTGGTACTGTTACTGTAGGTAAGAGTGTATATACTGGTACTGTTACTGTCTGTAACAGTGTATATACTGGTACTGTTACTGTTAGTAACAGTGTATATACTGGTACTGTTACTGTTAGTAACTGTGTATATACTGGTACTGTTACTGTAGGTAAGAGTGTATATACTGGTACTGTTACTGTAGGTAAGAGTGTATATACTGGTACTGTTACTGTCTGTAACAGTGTATATACTGGTACTGTTACTGTCAGTAACAGTGTATATACTGGTACTGTTACTGTCGGTAACAGTGTATATACTGGTACTGTTACTGTCTGTAACAGTGTATATACTGGTACTGTTACTGTCTGTAACAGTGTATATACTGGTACTGTTACTGACTGTAACAGTGTATATACTGGTACTGTTACTGACTGTAACAGTGTATATACTGGTACTGTTACTGACTGTAACAGTGTATATACTGGTACTGTTACTGTCTGTAACAGTGTATATACTGGTACTGTTACTGTCGGTAACAGTGTATATACTGGTACTGTTACTGTCGGTAACAGTGTATATACTGGTACTGTTACTGCAGGTAACAGTGTATATATTGGTACTGTTACTGTTAGTAAGAGTGTATATACTGATACTGTTACTGTCGGTAAGAGTGTATATACTGGTACTGTTACTGTAGGTAACAGTGTATATACTGGTACTGTTACTGCAGGTAACAGTGTATATACTGGTACTGGTACTGTTAGTAAGAGTGTATATACTGGTACTGGTACTGTTAGTAAGAGTGTATATACTGGTACTGTTACTGTAGGTAAGAGTGTATATACTGGTACTGTTACTGTAGGTAAGAGTGTATATACTGGTACTGTTACTGCAGGTAAGAGTGTATATACTGGTACTGTTACTGTTAGTAAGAGTGTATATACTGGTACTGTTACCGTAGGTAACAGTGTATATACTGGTACTGTTACTGTCGGTAACAGTGTATATACTGGTACTGTTACTGTCGGTAACAGTGTATATACTGGTACTGTTACTGTTAGTAACAGTGTATATACTGGTACTGTTACTGTTAGTAACTGTGTATATACTGGTACTGTTACTGTAGGTAAGAGTGTATATACTGGTACTGTTACTGTAGGTAAGAGTGTATATACTGGTACTGTTACTGTCTGTAACAGTGTATATACTGGTACTGTTACTGTCAGTAACAGTGTATATACTGGTACTGTTACTGTCGGTAACAGTGTATATACTGGTACTGTTACTGTCTGTAACAGTGTATATACTGGTACTGTTACTGTCTGTAACAGTGTATATACTGGTACTGTTACTGACTGTAACAGTGTATATACTGGTACTGTTACTGACTGTAACAGTGTATATACTGGTACTGTTACTGTCTGTAACAGTGTATATACTGGTACTGTTACTGTAGGTAACAGTGTATATACTGGTACTGTTACTGTCGGTAACAGTGTATATACTGGTACTGTTACTGTCTGTAACAGTGTATATACTGGTACTGTTACTGTCTGTAACAGTGTATATACTGGTACTGTTACTGTAGGTAACAGTGTATATACTGATACTGTTACTGTTAGTAACAGTGTATAGGTGTTCAAGTACAGTAATGAACTACTGTCTTAGAGATATGACATGAAAGAGGGTAAGTGGAAAAAAATATCAAAATGTCACATTTAATTTAAAACTTTTCAGCTTGGCACTAAGAAAAAGTCTCGGATCTGTTTTTCCTCAGTGCCTTACTGTGTTAGAGGGACACGAAAATGAGGTGAAGTGTGTCGCATGGGCCCCATCTGGTAACTTACTAGCCACCTGCAGCAGAGACAAGAGTGTTTGGATATGGGAAGGTGCGTATTGTGAATTTGAGATATAACAAAATTCCGACCAAATTGCAGCCAAAAGTGACCCTTTCAGTTTTCAGTCAAAAGAGTACAAATGCCAAAGATTTTGACTTCCTGTTTATCACAAGGGATTTTACACTAGAGCTTTCATACACCACCTGATAGCATGACGTCCCTATCAACACGTGGGCCACATACAGTAGTTTTACATTTCATTTGATTTAATTATTGTCAGTTCGGTTTTTGGAATAATATTCTACTGAAGTGGCAAACTTGTCAATATTACAAGTGTTATTTCAATTACCATTAATTACATTTCAATTTCAGAACCATAAAAACAAAATAAATTATTACAATTTAAAGCTAATTAATAATAATGAGAGAATGCACACATTGTTTTTGGTTTTTGGTACAGAATCAACTTGAATGTTTTCCCTTGCCATTTCAGGGCATCAGCACAGTCAGGGAAATATTATTTTGAGTTTTAGTTTGCATGCTCCATCAAATTCTTGTGCAGCAGTAATAACTGCTTCCATCTCACCAGTGCATCATATACAGACACAAGGGTAAAATGTGTAGCTTTATATTAGCTTTTTTTTTTCTCTCTTCAGTGGATGAGGAGGATGAGTATGAGTGCGTGAGTGTCGTAAATTCTCACACACAGGATGTGAAACATGTAGTTTGGCATCCCACACAAGAGGTATGATTTACCTTGTTTAAAGATTTAATGTGGTTCTCTTATCACCTGCAGTTCTGTCTGTATCACTGCTAACACTATACGCTCTATTTTAGAGCACGTCAATATCATTGCTTTTCTTTTTTACAGCTACTAGCTTCAGCCAGTTATGACAACAAAGTATGTATTTATAAAGAAGAGGATGATGACTGGGAATGTCGGGCAACCTTAGAGGGACACACATCAACAGTGTGGAGTCTTTCCTTTGACCCTGAGGGACAGCGACTGGCCTCCTGTAGTGATGACCGCACTGTTAAAATATGGAAGGAGTGTGGGACAGGTGAAAGAAAACTTAAAGATAGGAAAATGTATTGCATAAATGAATTACAAAAGCGTTTTGTACTTGAAATTTTTGTATGACCTCCCTACAGGTGATGAATCTGTCGATGGTTCATGGAAGTGTGTTTGCACCTTGTCTGGCTTTCACAGCCGTACAGTATATGATGTCGCATGGTAAGTACTAGAATTTGTTTTGACCGTTGTGACTGCCTAAGCATTGTGACTCTTTGTTGTTCCTACTACAGTCTTGCACTCAGTTTTAGGCAGTTAGTTAAAATTTTCTTATAAATGTTAGAAGCCATGACTCTTACTGGAACTTCAGTCATTTTAAGAACACTCCAAACACCAGAATGCATCCAATTTATTCTACCAAGACATCTTTACATCTTGCCTTAATATGTTCACAGTATTCATATCTGGATTATCTAGTGGGTGATAAATAAAATATCCAGTTATTATGGTAAACATATACAAGGGAACTTCACCAGACATTACTGCACTGTTTTTTGTGTCATGAGTTTTCATCACGTTATTTGTACCAAGAAAAAACACTTACTTTAAAGCTAAGAGGGGATGGTCACACATGTGGATCAAATGATAATCTGGAAGAAGACAAAGAGTAGGCTGTAAGATCAGATATTTCTGAAGTATCTAATTATAAATCAAAGTAAAATTAAACTCACGTCTGCCTGTGTGCGTTTCCGGGCTCTCATTTTTAACGCTAAGCAGAGGAGAATAAATCGTAAATGCATTAGCTAGTCCAGCAGGCAAGTGGCAGCTCCAGTGTGCTTCCCAGTCCTGTGTTTTGGTTGAGGAGACCATGTTGACTAGGCTACAAAAGGGTGGCAGCTAGTGTAATGTTTTAATGTATTTTCAGCATCTTAAGTGCTTTAGCACAGACTAAGAGAAACAAAGGATTATATGATCATATAGTACATCATGTCTGCACTCTTGGCAAAAATTAAGCATTGGCTGTATGATTTGGTGTTCTGTTCTCAAATCAAACGTAAAAATATATTATTCCAGTCTGACTAGAGTCTTTATTTTCTTTCGATATATGTAATCGTGAGGTGACCACATGTTGTGGTAGCAGGAGAGTTATATGAGCTGGACTTTATTTTGCTCGGTTTTGTTCCTGATTATGTAAAGATGATCTGTCATCTGTGCACGCTAATTAACCTGCCTAGAAAAAAAATGCTCTACCATCAACTAGATCACGGCTCAGCTGACGTATGTTTAGCTTGCACTGTAGTTACAGCATCAGTGTGCATCACAACACTGTGAAGTGCATTATGTTTAAGATAAGATGTACCTTTGTTGATTCCCCCATAGGGGAAGTTCAGGTTGACACAGCAGCACAAGTAGCAGGAGTAACATCAAAGAAAAGAAAAGAATTTCCTATAAATACCTATATAATAGAAATAATAGAAACAATAAAATAGATCTGTGTTTATGTACATATGTTAGAGTTTTATTTGTATATGTGCAATGTCCTTGGTACTTAATATGTGGAATATCGTATCTGTGGAATGACAATGAACTGTTGAGTGTGTGTGTGTGAGACTCAGTCTCTTACAAAACAGTACATACTGTATGTACAAAATGAAAAAAAAATTTATTTTTTTTTTTTTAAAAGACTGGGATTTTTTTCTTTTTCTGGGAGTCGAACATACTTGTTCAACTACAACTAAAAAACTAATAGCCCAACAAGAAATCTAATTGTCCTGGGCATCAGGCTGATTTGTCCACCACTGCTGAAAATTTCTGACCCACACAAATAACTCCTTTAACTATATTCTTTATATGCTTTATATGTATTTTTTTAAACCTTTTTAAGGTGTCGTCTGACTGGTGCACTGGCTACAGCTTGTGGAGATGATGGCATTCGTGTTTTTAAGGAGGAAGCAGCCTCTGATCCTGAGCAGCCTGTGTTTTATGTATCTGCTCATGTGCCCAAAGCGCATAGCCAAGATGTTAACTGTGTAGCCTGGAATCCGAAGGAAGCAGGTGTGCTGGCCACATGCAGTGACAATGGAGAAATTGCTATCTGGAACTACCAATCAGATGCTTAAAATGGGGAGGGAATGTTCTCTGTGAGCTCTGCATTGGTTTCACAAAGCACTCACATTAACAGTAGTATGTAGCAACAGAGCTCATTGTTGCTTGTTGTGTATTTGCTGTGTTTTAGTGTCTGCTTTTTGGGCTTATTTTACAGTGATGCAGACACAGCAACAGCGCTGTCACATGTTTCTTCCCAGATCATTTCTTGTGTAATGCTTTTACAAAAATGTGTGTCTGACAAAATGTGTGTATAGCAAAGATTACCCCCAAATTCTGGGTTCCTCAAATACCCAGCTTTTGCATAAAGAATTTCAAGGAAGGAACCCCTTTGTAAAATCTCAATATATTTCCTTTGAAATGATCCAGTTGTATTAAAATATATACAAATATTAAGTAATTATACTTGTTTGTTCTTATATATCATTATAAAAAGCCTCAGGCATTTATATGCAAACCTTTGACCAATAATGTAGCAGGTACATATGTTTTATTCAGAGTTCTGTCCAAAATTGGTACTTATATTATGTATGATTATCAGCAGAAATGTTACCCTCTAAACAGTCAAAACTGTTGTTCAAAGGGGCATAATTTCAGCTTTACTTTCTGAATCAATAAATGGCTGTATAAATGCATTAACATTTCTGTAGGCAAAATAAATGAAATGATGCAGTGGTGAGTATTGTTTGATTGGTGAGAGGGTATGGTCAATTCTGAGAGCATCGATATGTTCCAGGACACTGCTCCTGAAAAACTAAACAGACTAATTTATCCATTCGTGCTTCTTGAGTGATATGCCCTTTGCAAACACCCTGGGGCAACATGATTTCCTCTTATACAATATTTTGACAAAATACATGTACAAATTTGAACTTGTTTCCAATACCAAAACTCCAAATATCCCTTAACATACCAGTTAAAGTCCAATATTATGACTATTATGTATTATAATATTTAAATATGTCATCAACAATAACCTTTTTAGGGAAGCAGTATTAAATCAGTTATTTTCAAGGAACTACAATGACCACATTACACATATTGCCATAAGAAATAGGCATGAGGAAAGGCACACCCATATAGAAGTGCATTGAACATTTGGGGTTTATATAAAACTAAATTTTTTTTTTTTTAATGTGAATGTCTTTATTTTAGGCCTATGAATATAATCAATAAACTGTTTACAAAAAAGAAATCAACCAGCAGCAGTGGCTCAAAAGCAGCCTCATTGGGTCTTCTTTATTCAAATGATGTTAACTTTGCATATATAAATTAATTAAAAAATAATGTCTGGTCATAGGATTTACACCTGTAACTGGTGTAATGATGCTTCACATCCTGTGGCAAAATCATGGATCATCAGTAAATGCTTTTCCTTGAGGATATCTGACATTTGCCCTTTAATTCTAAAAACAGAATACATTAAGAGTAGTTTGTAGATGCTTTTATTATTTGTTTCTGGTCGACTTGTGGTTTAATCATGGTTTCCTGCCCTTCTTGCGCAAGGACTGGCCTTCTCCTGAGAATGCAATGAAGCTACTGGAAGAGTCATCCTGCACACAAAGAACAAAATCAGTGACAGTAAAACATCTCACTATTGGACAGAAGTATATTTGACCTTATCTTTTACAGATTTCTTGAATTAGTCATCATTTCGAGTTTATAAAATGTCTATGGTGTGGATAGATGATTATGTGATAAGCGTAATCAAATGCGTCATTTGCAGTACCTCCTCTGTTTTCCGAGGCTGTGGTCTGGAGTTTCTGATGAAAGTGATCTTCCCAACCTTGAAGTCATAGTTCGGAATACCCCTGTTGAACAGAAAGGTTTTATGAAAAGTCTTAAGACAATAGTTACAGTGGCCCTATGACAGAAAGTTGTGTGTCCTTACCGCTTGATGTCACCTGGAACGATGGGAGAAGGACTTGGC
Source organism: Pangasianodon hypophthalmus (assembly GCF_027358585.1). NCBI lineage: Eukaryota > Metazoa > Chordata > Actinopteri > Siluriformes > Pangasiidae > Pangasianodon > Pangasianodon hypophthalmus. The sequence continues at coordinate 16,026,688 of NC_069717.1, forward strand.
TCAATGCCTTTCTTCTTTCCATCAAGGCGATTCCCAGAGCCTGTGAAAGCCTGGGCAGAATAAGACATAGCAGATACAGTGTTATTCAGTGCTGTTTTCAGTCATGATGTCTAAAACCACAACTTAATAAGAATTTACTAAGTACATCTATATTGTCTTGTAAGAATATAGTGACAGTGCTATGTTTTGCTCACTCTGAATCCAATATCCATCTCATAATTACTGGGGTCTGTCTCTTCATCCTAACAGGCAAACAGGTTTGATTTAGTTTGGAAAATATGATAATGTTAAAATGATCATTTTATTATTATTAAATTCATTATGAAAACATACTGCTGGTTCCTCGTGATGCTGTGTGGGTCTCTCCGGCTCTTTATAACCAAGTGGAGCATCAAAGTCAACCTAAAAATTAAATATATATATATAAGTAATGCAATAAAATGAGAAATAACAGAATAAGTGGATTAAATGATCATAGCTTCTCTTTTCTGGTATTGTCTTCTTCGCCTGTAAACTAAACACAACAGTGCAGCAGCCTTACGTTCATATCACATTCAATAATGGACACTGCTTTGTCCGGTTTGGTCTCCATGACACGCAGCTCATAGATCTGAAATAGACAAAATTCATCTTTTCATATTTTGCTGAATGAAAACAAAAAGTGCATTTAGAGTCTCATGCATTCACCCACCTTTTCATTATAGTTGATGGCAATGACATCACCGGTAGTCAAGCAGGCAAAGTTTCTCAAAGCATTTTCTAGTCTAGAAAAAAAAACATACCATGTCATTATATTTTGCCAGTGAGGTTTTCTCTACCACTGGGCTGACAATAACTGCTAACAGTGCCAATGCATGCAGCTTACACAGCTTTGGGGTTTGTGATGTCCAAGAAGTCTGGACTCTGAGGCTGAAATTTAGAGTATGTTGCCACCATGAGATTGACACTTTCAACCTGGACCAGACCTCCTTCTTCCAATAAGAGGTTCTGCATCATCTGTGGGAAGACCATACAAAGATAATTGTAATACGAATTTGTCTATGAATTTTTTTGTAAACAAATATTTGTCTATTTGTTTATATAAAAAAACTCATGTCAATAATCATAATAAATATCCTATTATTTCAGTTCACTAATAACAGCTGATTATTTAAATTTCAGCCACTTACCCAGTGAGGCAGGTAACAGATCCCTTCATCAGCAACAAACTCCAAAACACCACAGTGTGTCATTCTGTCCGAGTTCTTATTGGTCAGTTTGAACAACATAGGGTATGTGATATTAAGTCTGCCTGTTTTAAGAGAGACAGAAAACAGCTTCCATCAATGATGTATCACATCTGATTAACAAGTGATATGTACCATGACTAGAATGTCCATATAAGCATGCCCAGAGACTATTTTGCTATTTGATTACAGACTGCATGTTGTAGTTATTTTGTCAAGTTCTATAAACACAACAAACGGCTGAGGAGTGTCTGTTTTATGCATGGTTTTCTGTTGGATGAGTTGCTGCAAAAGGCACCACACTTGCGTTTCACCCCAAAGAGGTGGAATGGTATGTGCCAGCCCTGGATACGAGTAACACTCTGGAAAAGCATTTAATGTACTGTATATACTCACTTAGCTGGTCCAGTGCAGATGGGGGCATGATAACTGGGAAAAGAGAAAGCACATGTTAGCATGTATATATAGACAGATATGGAGAAACAGATGTACCTTTTGAGCCTCAAGTAGAAGCTTGATCACTACAGTAGTCAAAGAAGAATAAACCTAATTACACACATTTACACACACAGTGCAATAACATCAGTGCACAAGCACGACAAAGTGTTGAAACACAGCATCACGACACCATGTGTAGGATGAGAGGTACTGAGATTAGACAGCATGAACCTCAACCTTAAAAAGGAAACTGCGTGGCAGTGCCTATAAAACATCCGATCCAAACACATCATGATTCGCTAGGAGGAAATAAGTGATTGAAATAAGAACTATAATATAGTGAGGCTTTTCAGATACTTTTTCCGCCTTTCTCGACGTCTGATCGGTCGTTGGGTCCGGCCAGCATTGACACAGAGTAACAGCGGTACTGAGTGGAGAAGCGGTTGTGGAAGGCCCGCGGGATCGGGTGATCAAACATGTTAAAAGAAAACTGAAAACAGAACATGGACCATTAATAAACGATGCACATTGACCTCGGGTCTTTCTGATCACAGTCGTTCGGCTTAATGTTACGCTGTAAATATTATACATTGCTTCGAAACTAACAGAAGAATAATGCAAAAATTCATTCCATACTATGATCGAACAATACTGAACAGCCATAACACACGGTGACAGTGACAGCGCAGCTTTTCAGCAGCCTGCTGTTTGAGTCGCTGGTGTTAGCTATCTTAGCTTAGTGAACTAGTTCGTTTCAGTGCAGAAATGGCTTCGTTTAACAGAATCCTAATCTCGCACGCATTACACTGACACTTCAACTTTGATTACCTACCATGATGTCTTGTTATTTGTATACAGTTTCAAATACTATAAAAATTCTTTCACGAAAGCTATCTACGACAGTACAGGAGCTTTCCCTTCACAGGGAAGTGCACAGTCAAGGAGGATGTGACGCATCCCCACAACAAACCCACGGTCCAATCAAATTACCGTTACGCCATTCGGCTAGCCAATCAAAGTAGTAAAACACTTTTCGCGGAAGTGCGTCAAATTAAGTATCCAGGACCAGTAAGCATCTAAATTAGTTTGTGTTTATTTTTAAAGTAGTTTAGTTTTTTTTACAAGATATATGGAAAAACATAAATAAATCTTAACATTTTTAGGACTATTAATGGTTTAATTTATAGAACGTTTCAGGTCAGAGATGACGCTCGGATTCTATTGGATATTGCTGTAAGCTCCGCCCACTTGTTCACAAACGAATTTGGCGCCAGAGTTTCAACTCTGCGCTAAACGAGAGAGTTTTTAAACTGAAGCTATTATTGCGGGGAAGTGTTGAATTGTGTGTTGAAGATTTTATGTCGGTTATTTAAGATGTTTGTAACAGATATTCGAAAAGAATTTTATGATGTTGTGGTTAATCAGGTGAGTGCTCTGCGTGTTTTCCTGAAAAGCTAGTTGTTACCACAGTTCGTGTCTGGTTAGAGGGCTAGCTCACTGAGAGCTGTGTGTTAGCGACTCCACTGTTTAGCGAATAGCTCAGTAACAGCCTGCTTTAGCTAGTGGACTTGTAGTTACACAGTTTGTTGATTCTGCTCGCGCTTTATTATTAATGTGTTTGTTATTGTCATGGTGTAGAGAGTGGCTCTGCTCGTGTCCTCGGACATCGACGCGCTGTGTGCGTGTAAAATCCTACAGGTCGGTTCTTTCTGCAGCACTTTAATAATGTCGAGTGTAAAGTTTGGGTGGTGACGTTGTAATATTCTGGCCTGTATTTTAACTCTGCCGTTTCTATTCAGGCTTTGTTCCATTGCGATCAGGTGCAGTACACACTGGTTCCTGTGACAGGATGGCAGGATCTCGCTACAGCTTTTCTGGAACATAAGGAACAGGTAATGTTACCATGTTGTAGTTTTTACCCTTCCATATTCTGAACTGATTCTCTTCTCCTAGGCATTGGATGAGCTGTATATTGACCAAAAGTGTGGGTAAAGCCATATGCATGCATGGTTCACTAATTCTCTTTTTAAACTTACAGTACAGATATTTTGTCCTGATGAATTGTGGGGCAAATGTGGACCTGTTGGAGACTCTCCAGCCTGAAGAAGACTCAGTGTTCTTCATCTGTGATACCCACAGGCCTGTAGATGTGGTGAACGTTTACAACGACACACAGGTAGGTTTGCATACCTGCATTAGTACAGGGATCCTACAGATGATGAAGATGGCAGTCTTGCTATCTAAAGTTGTGTTTCCAGGGTATAAAATGTGCTTGTGGACTAATGACAACATAGAAAACATTTTATATATGCATTTCCTATGTTTACAGCTAGTTAGATGTATCTTGTCATTTGTCTGTGAGCCTGCACTGCCAGTTATGTTTTCATGATGGTTGAGTGTGAGGTTAGTCTTTAGCCTTTTTAATCTGATCTTGGCTGTGAATGTTATGTGCCTTTTCCAAGCATCAGATGATTCCTGGTTTATTAACAGTACACTATTATGCTTGACTGGCTAGAACATGAAATTAGATAGAAGGTGGTACCACAGCAGATGTTATGATAGTTGTGTAAGAAATAACTTTTTAGATTTCTATCATTTTCAATTTGTGCCAAAGAGCACACAGGTGTTTTCACAGCTAGCATGACCTTCTTTAGCCAAATGTGTTGATATTTGTGTGCATGTGTAAACTCACTTCCCTAAATTCAAAAAAATTATTTCTGCTCTCTCAGATCAAACTGCTAATTAAGCAAGACGATGACCTTGGTGTGCCCTCCTATGATGATATTTTCCGTGATGATGAGGATGAAGACAGCGATGGAGGGGATTCTGGGAATGAGAGTGATGGTGGCTCAGAGCCATCTGGGAAGCGACGGCGTTTCGATGAGGTAGAATTTCTCCTTTCCCTACTAATGCCTGGTGTAACTCGTGTCGTGGTTTGTCGTTGATTTGGACTGATGTTTTAACATTATTCAGGGGGCACTGGAGAGGAGAATCGAGCGTCAGAGAGCGAGGAGAGAGTGGGAGGCTCGAAGGTCAGTCATACTGATTGAAGAATTGCTAGTTTCATCAGTGCATTTATGATAGGTCAATATGCTTATCATCTAAATGCCCATGTGTTTTCAGGAGGGATATCCTGTTTGATTATGAACAGTATGAGTACCATGGCACTTCAGTAAGTATCGGATTCTGTGTAATGTGGTTTTGTTATTCTTGTTATCTGACTATTATGAGTGACTTATTGTTGATTGAGTTTAGTGTATCATCCTGCACCACTGTTTTGTTTTGAACAGGCTGCAATGGTTATGTTTGAGCTGGCCTGGGTTATGACCAAAGACACCAGGGACATGTTGTGGTAGGATTTATTTTTAAACAAATCGAATTCATGTACATAAATACACACCATCATTCTAGATATATACGTTTTCAATGTGCATGACAGGTGGAGCATCATTGGTCTGACTGATCAGTGGGTTCATGAAAAAATCACACAGTAAGTATATCTCCTTTGACCTTTTAGCAATGGCCTTTCAAAATGTGCATTCTTTTTGTGATGACTTACCTGGTGGTGATAAAATCTAACTCTACAATCTGCTGCCTCTTTCAGTATCAAGTATGTAACGGACATCGCTACTCTGCAAAGGCACGTGTCTCGCCATAACCATCGCAATGAGGATGAAGAGAACTCTGTCTCTATCGACTGCATGAGGATCACTTTTGAATACGAGTATCCTGCCAAAACTGTATTTTTAGAAAAACAATACTGAATGCTTGTTGTGTTAGTGTGTACAATCCCTTAACCTAGTCTGTTAGCTTGAGATTGGCTTTGTACCAACACTGGTCACTGTATGAGAGCATCTGCAACTCCTGCTACACCTCCTGCTGTTTTAAACTCTGGTCTATCAATGGGCAAAAGAAACTGCAGGAATTCCTGGCAGACATGGGGTGAGTCTCTATTTCCATTATTCTCTATTTCTATATCACATCTGATACAGAGGAGGACAAGTCAGTAGCAGGTGTCTGGAACAGGCAGATTTTGTGTGCGAGTAGGTTCAACAACCAGGGAAAAAAATGTTTCAAAAGTTTTCGTTTGGTTTGTATGTTTAACCGTAATGTTTCACAGTGTTGTGACACACCTCGATATTGTAACTTTAATGTGCGCAAATTGTTCTAAATCTCAGCCACCGCAGCACTACACACATCTGGCTGATGGTAATGGAATGGTTTTATTAGGTGGAATAATTGGCACTCGCAAACAAAAGATTTTCAGAATCAAGAACACGCATGAAAACATTGACTAAACCGAGCGAAATATATTGGAGCCATCAAATAACTGTCCTGCTCTAAGTAAGTCATCTCATGGTTAATAACTGAGAGGAAATAAAAATGGTAGTGAGACTCAAATACTATTTTTTATTTTTATTTTTATTTATTTATTTATTTTTTTTTTTATTATGTGTAATGTGAGGTCAGAACAACAAATCTGATGGCAGAACCACTGGATGTGGACTTACTGGCTTTTTGTCAAACATGATATGAAATGAAATGAAATGAAGGATGAATGAATGCATTTGTCGCATAAACATTACAGTACAGCATTCTTTTCTTTGCATATTCCAGCTTGTTGGGAAGCTGGGATCAGACATGATGCAGCTATAATAAGGAGAGAGGGTTAAGGGTTAACAGTGGCAGCTTGGCGGTGCTGGGGCTTGAACCCCCGGTTTTCTGATCAGTAACGCAGAGCCTTTAACCACAGAGCCACCACTGATATGCTACTTTAGAAACTTCGTTAGAAGAGGATAATGAAAAAATGAAACTGTTGGCAACCACTTGATAGCCTAGGCAGTTCCAGGCAAACAAAACATCGGACAAAGCATAATAAAGTGCTGGAGCTTTTACTTGCTCAGTGGGCTAGCTAATGAAATTATGAATTGTGCACTAATGTGTTATTTTTCGTTCTTTTAATATGAAATGTTTATTTTAATCTGATTTAAAATATTGCTACGATCCTTATTTATCATATCTTTTATAACATGCTTCAATATAACAGGAGTAGTTTGTGGTACTGAGCAGTATTCCTACTGTGGATAATCCTGGTTTATATAGTCCACTTTAACCCAGTTTATCTCCATGTCATCTTAGCCTCCCACTCAAACAGGTGCGACAGAAGTTTAACTCCATGGACATATCAATCAAAGAGAACCTGCGTGAGGTCATCGAGGAATCCTCCAACAAATTTGGGTAAAACAACCTTTATGTTAAGAAAATGTTTCAGTCTATTTCCAAATGACTCACAAACCTTTCCTTGGCTCATATGGAACATTTTCTATGTGGGTATAAGTATGAAGGACATCCGCGTACAGACGTTTGGCGTGCACTTTGGCTTTAAGAATCGCTTCTTGGCGAGTGATGTGGTGCATGCTGCTGCTGCCCTGCTGGAGAATGTGGAGAAGGATGAGACTGCCACAGACAACTTCATCAAAGCTCTGGATTGCCTCTCAAGGTGGGCTCAAACACATCATGCATAAAATAGTTTATTAGACCACTTTAATTTTATGTGCTGTGCTGTGTGTGTTTGTGTGTGTAGGAGTAACATAGAAAGGCTGCATTTGGGAATTGATCTTGCTAAGAAAAAGCTGAAGGCTATTCAGCAGACAGTCGCCAGCTGCATCTGCACTAATCTCATTCTCTCACAAGGACCCTTTCTTTACTGCCATCTACTGGAGGTACATGTACATGTTTTCATTTTCATTCTCTTTTGTAAATAGATTAAAATTGGATGTGTAATTTGAACTTTATGTATACTTTTTGAAAGGTCATGGCTGATATTCATAGTGTTATTTTATGATGTGTTGTGATTTCTTTGACAGCATTCTGTTATATTTTATGACATTTTAGGGAACACCAGATGTAAAGCTCTTTTCCAAGCCTTTGGCCCTGACTCTGCTCTGTAAATACCTGCTCAAGGCCTTTGTCTGCTCAGTAAGCACTGCACATGACTGATACCTAGTTAAATATGAATTCATTTTTTTGGCTTAAAATTGAGATTCTCACTCACAATTCAACACAGGAAAATTGGACCTCATTTATCAAGTTGCATATGAATAAATTATTTTGTAAATTGTTCATATGAGCATTTACACAACAAATTTGGTATTCATGAAAATCAGATAATTTCAGAAAAATGTTCTAATCCTACTCATGCTCCTGAGTGTGTGTAGATTTACACAAGTAGACTAACAAATTTGACTAATACCTTGAATGATTGATTTGAAATTTGTGAAGAATTACTGCACTTTTATGTATGATTATATATAGATTACACTGTCAAGTTTAAAAAGCTTGTGTATTTCAGTTACACACAAATGAATGAAACATTTGTGAAACCCAGTCATTTCATATTAATGGCATTAACTAAAGAAAATATGAAAGAAATTCAAGAAGGCAAGCCAACATAAATCCATAAATTAAAACAAATAAGATCAGTCGTTAAGAATGCTATTGTATAAAAGAGCACAGGCTCAGGTGGCATATAAGTCGGTTCCGTTTGCAAGTGACCAATAACTGATCAGTGTGATATGTCTCAAGCTGCAATGAGCCATATACTCCCTAGTGTGCGGCGTGCCAACTTCTTATGACACATTCTTATGACTTTCCAATATGGTATCGTGGAGGGTGCATTTGTGCGTGAGAAATGTCCTGCTTTGAATAAAATTAGCAATTTCCCTGCGTGATGTGCTTGGTATCCACAATCACCTGGGTATAATATATATTCTTCTCCATTTTCATGTTAAACCATTTTCTTTTCACCTTACTTAATTTATGTCCCATTTCTGAAATTCGGCTCCAGATTTTGGCGTTTTCAAGGGGCTCTTACACTGAAATAATTATATTTCAGAATGAAATAAGTATAGTTTTATTGGCAAACACGTGTTACAATAACTTTCACTTCTACGTCTAGAAGTCTGTTTTTTTTGTTTTTTTTTTTCCCTCTCCCCCTTGCTGTGAGCTTTTGCCTTTGTTTTGTGGCCGTCACCAAATGCAAATGAGCTGTTCCGTGCACGTGCCTGATAACTTAGAGGTGATTGGCATTAATCAACATATGCAGGAGATTACAAAGAAATTCAGCTTTTCCAAAACTTTTGTAAATACACACAACTTGATAAATGAGGCCCAATATTATTATTTATACAATATATATTGCACAAGGTTCATTAGTGTAGCAGTCTGTATTAGCTACATTTTATAACTGTATGTTCTTAAATTATATTCTGCATTTGGAATGACTGATTTACTGAATTGCTGACACTGAACTGTTGTTGATATCCTAAGCAAAATAACCACTATTTACTACAAAATTTTAATCATACAAGGGAGCCATGACAGCAGTGTGTCCTTCCAAAGTTAAAAGGTAACCATGGAAGGTAGCCATATTAACATTAAATTGTCAGTCATGGCAGTTAGGGCTGGCGAAATATTATGATGAAATGTAGATTATGGCTACATAACTAACTGACAAAATCAATAATAAAAATCATTAGTTGGACTGTTATGAAGCACGCTGAGGTGTGCCACATATCACAGATAATTACTCTTTTTTTGTCTCTCATTTGGCTGACATAAACACTTGATAATGCTCTCATGGTGTGACTTATCATCTGATCTACATTTTAACATTTTATTGCAGTTAGTGACCTGTTATTTAAATAAATTCTGTAGTAGTATTAGTTGATTGAAATGCTGCAAAAAAATATTTTTAAATAAATATTTTGGTATTCAATCATTTTAAGTAATTAAACTAATTGATTAACTATAATTAAAAAAACAGATTAATTGATTATCAGAATAATTCCCTTTCAGTTCTAATATCCATATTATATTATAAATTATCATTGTGCTCAGTTTTTTTTTTTTGTTTTTTTTTTTAAATGCAGCATTACCTGCCTTGCAGCCTCTTCTCACTTGCCTCAAATATTTATTTCATTTGTTTAATCATTGTTTAGTAATTTATTTATTATTATGGAAATTTATTATTTAGTACATAATTTTAAATATTTTTGTAGCCAGACTGGACAAATTTCTTCTGGACAAAGGTAGTGATCTTAAAATGCTACATTCCGTGTAGATTAGATTAAAACAATTACATTTGATGGAAGAATTTTAAAAAATCTAATGAGCTCTGTAACATACAGTATCATAGGAATTCTGCCTGACTAACCTTAAATATTTTTCCACAAGCATTTATTTGAAAAAAAGATGGAATTTATTAATGCATATTTAATTCTTACTGATTCAGTAAGAAGCATTTTATTCCTGTCTGTTTGTGTGTTAGACTCGGAATAAGCGCTGCAAGCTGTTGCCGCTCATTATGGCTGCTCCTATGGATGTGGAGAAGGGCACTGTCATAGTGTTAGGCATTCCACCAGAGTCTGAGACCTCTAACAAGAAAAAGTAAGTAGAATAGGGTTCCCGAACGAATATGGGGTCACTTGATTTACAAATCTTCTTTTTTTATTAATTGATTTTACAAATTAACATTATAAATATCAACAAAAAAAAAATTGCGATTTGAAATGTTACTTGGAGTCACATTCAATCACGCACAATTTAACCGAAGAATGTATGTGCAATTTTCGTTTTTTTCCTCCTTCCCCCCTGCCGACACACAGCACTACTGTAGGACAACAATATAAACTGACAAATTGCTAAATATTTTACAATTCGGCTTGGAATCCTAATGGACAGGGATAATTTGGCTCTGAAGTGATGTCTAGTGAATGTCACATTTAATCCTCCAGTTGTACATAAAATCTGCAGGCGAGTGTGTGAATAATGCTGCTTGCCCTGCCACTGCTTCTGCACACGCAGGCAAAGTTATGCATCAAGCATAAACCAGGCTCCTCTGCTTTGCGTCGGGCCGTATCACACCAGCCCAGCACGGATCATATTCCTATAACAACACACCTGCCATAGCATTTGAAGCTAAATGTGACCATGGAAAGTGGCACGCTCTGTCAAACAAACCTCCTGTCTTTCTGAAAAGCTGTGTCAAGAAAATGCATGCTCACCCTTGCCACTAGACTGGCAAGAAAGAGCAAGGAATATTCCTTTGGTTTTTAGTCACTTAGGGTACACATATTACTGACATAATAAAATGTTTAAATGTTACAGTAGTTCTAAATTATAAATCTGGAATTTAGAAAATGTAGGATGGTCGAGGCTTGGGGTCACACAAAATTCATAATGGCCCAGTGATTTTGGGAACACCTGAAGTAGAAGCATGTGTGTGTGTGTTTGAGAAATATTCATAATTGAAGTATAAACATTTGTGGGTTTTTTTTTTTTTTTCCCTTTTCCCCAGTTTCTTTGGCAGGGCCTTTGAGAAAGCTGCTGAAAGTACAAGCTCCAGGACACTGCACGATCACTTTGACACTTCAAGTGGGTAACTGATGTAGCCAAAGGGACATCCTATTTTAGTGGTACATGTGCCACCAGGTGGCAGACCTACTTCCCATTTAGACTGTTTTATTTTTTGGTCAGAATAAAGCATTGTAGCTGCACTCAGAGTGTAGCATATAGCAGTAAGCCGCAGCTGGGCAATGTAGGTCAAATTTCATATAACAACATTTTTTTTTAATTTTGGATTGTGAAGGTGCTTTATCTGGAAATACACATTTATATGGAAATATAATCTAAAAATGACTAGTGAAAGATAAACCAGTCAAGCAGCAGTGCAAAAATATCAAATGTTCTGTATTAATCACTCTACACAAGGAGAGTGTAGTGCAGAATGGATTTAAGAGGCCGTTCTGCTGTATGCTTATTGAAGATGATGCCTGATTTATGTTGGACTGATCTGAATGATGTGGTCAAAATAGCTTTAATAAATCATGCTTTGGCAATACAAATTACTGGTCACCACATTTACTTTTGCAATAGTAAATTTTTTGCAACAAGTAACATTTTAATGTAAAAATACCAGTATGGGCCTACCACTAGTTTCAAACATTACCACATACTTTTCCTCAGAGTTAGTCATGTGCAGACTGTAAGTATCAGACACACTGATACTCACACTTTGCTGCTTTGTTCCAGTCCTATATGTCCACCTCTGATAAACCCATTCGTGCACACTAACTTCTTTTTTTTTTTTGCAGATTTTCTGCACAATGCAAGTATGAACTTGTTACTTTATTCTCTCTTATTTCATTAGTTATTGAGCTGAAGATGGAAGACAAAGGAAAATTTCTTGATGCCCTCATTACCCTGCTGTCCTAACGCCTCACTGCATGCCTCAAGCCTCCCTCAAACATCACACACCAAAAGAACATTGAGAACTAGGCTATACTTGATATGTCACCTGACTTGGTCTCTTGCAGGAAGAATTCTGTATGTGAATGGAATTTTACATTGGTTGAGAGCAAATATGAGATTTAACATGTTTCCTGTCAGTTTGGTGCCAGATTTGTGAGTGTGTGTGCATGTGGAGCTGGGCTCCTGAAGACGTTGACCAGTAGTGGGCACACATTTACTACAGGTGTTTTTGTCATCTGATACAAGTCGTGCACTTCTGACATTTTGTATGTGTATTATACTGTACATTCATTTGATTTTGTTGTAGTTTTAATGTTTTGGTGTTTGTTTTTACATGTGAAACTCAATATAAGAATCATGTACTCAATAATAAATGGTGTATTATTAACTTATCAAAAGGATATCATGTGTTGTGTATTATTCTTTTTCTATAAAGTATATCATATGTTGTGTAAAATGTTGGCCACAGAGAGGGAAAAATGAAACTCTGAGGACAGGGCCTCACTGTTTGCGCTCACAAATGTGAGCGATTCAAAACATGCCTTTCAACATAAAAACAGCCAAAAGAATGAGGACATGAAATCAAGCATAATTTAGACTGTTATTCAGAAGTGAAGTCCTCATGCTCAACAACAAATTCCCAATAATTAAACTGAAAATGTTTGTCTTTTTTCTTTTGTTTTACTCATGTTTTGAATAATTTCACATTAGTATAAGCAGAAAAAAAGGAAATTTGACATAATTATCATAATTATCATAATATAGAAATATTGCTTATACATAAATTTGTAAAATATACAATGGTCTAAAAAATAACCTCTTATGCTGGCTGACACAAGCCTCCTCTCCAGTCCAGCAAGAAAGTATGATCAAAACTAAATGGCTTGTCCTGCTGAGAGTTAGAAAGTAAAAACATCTGCAGTACATATAACACATCCTACTGAATGCATTCTGACAGGTGTATTTGGAAATGGCACGAAATTTTGTTTCCCATTATAATTGAATATAAACTTCGGCAAAACTTAACATCAGATTACCTTGATATACCAACACTGATGAAAGCACCCATACCCACCCTGCTAATGACTGGGTGGAGGTGTGTATTATGGGTTATTATCTTTGACTGAGCCAAATAACTATTTTCCTTATTCAACAGGTGGGCTGAATAGTTTGTGGAACAGAGTTTGTGGGCCTTTTCTCAACACCCACATACAAAGCTGGTGTGTTTTTTTCCAAATCATTTGCCATTCACAAAATTCTCAGTAAATCACCAAATATCATTATACTAAATTCTCCCAATGCTGGTGTGCTTTTTTTGTTTTTGTTTTTTTCAGATCATTTGCCATTCACCAAATTCTCAGCAAATCACCAAATATCAGTATACTTCATTCTCCCAACACTGGTCCTGTAAATATCTGTGAGAATCAAAGCTGGTCTACAGTCCTTCTCTCTCCATCGTTGTGACATGGACACCCTGTACCGCTGCTCAGAAATGAGGTTTCCTCAGTGACACTACACACACAAGCCCCTAAATGCACTTTTTAGTTTTGTTTTGTTTTTTTTTTCTTTGGATAGTAGTGTTATAATTGTGAGGCACTGTTGCTGGAGACCGACGAGTTGTCAATATAGTGTGAAGGCAATTACCATAAATATAGAGAGTACAGCTGAGTGTGCAGATACCTTAACTAAGCAACAAGGACCCACTTTTAGTCAAGCAGCCCCCTCAGATCTTCCTTCCCACCCCAGCCTGAGCGCAACATTGAGGCCCGACACCTTGGCTGACACGGTCATGCAACTGAGATGACAACAGTGCTCTCGGCCATGCCAACAGCAGCCATATGAGACACCACGAGAGCTCAGACCTGGAGAGACATGCCGCAGCTGTGATAAGATGAATTATTTTGCTTGGGTCAGATGGCCAGGGCACCCAGTTTGTAACCACAATTATGATGTGAACTCAGGGCTCGTAGCATTCAAATCTTCCACAATCAATCTCAGTGATGTGTGTATACCATTACTGTGGGACACAGGTGCAAGTGTGTCACATGAACAATTTTTCATTTCATTGCCACTGTCTGTGCCATCTACTGCCCTTTGTGGTTACAGCGTGATCCAGTTCGCTCCCTGTAAATGACAGTTATTTATGGAATCAAGGTTCTACTCAGCTTTGGCTTTCATGTTTCATGGGAGCCATCCTAATGGGTTTGGACCTCTTCAACACTCTGGGGCTCTCCCTTTCGGATACAAGGGGTTCTGCAATTTTGATGGTTGCCATACCCTGGGTCTCAAACCTGGTGGTGGTTAAAAAGAAGTCAAGTGCTCTGTGTACCATCTCTATCAGTACAGCTATACTCTGCAGTTCACACCAGGCAGTGACAATGTTGTGGCAGATCTACTTTATTGCTGCAACTCCAATCCTGCTCCTCATGGGGCTGATGACCAAAGAGAGCAGGACATCATCCAAATGCATACCCCTCCATGCCACAGTCTCACTGCAAGAGCTGAGGCAAGCCTCTGAACAGGTCCCAGTTCTCTGTCAGTTCTGCACTTTCATCCAGGATGGCTGGCCTAGTATGGTCACAGAGAAGCTGGCTGTGTTCTCAAACAGAAGCTTTCCTGCTGGAATACTGCCTGCGTGGCATGTGTGCTTTACACAGTGGTCCCTGGTGCCCTATGTGCACGTATTTTGGCTAAGGTGCATTGTGAAGCTCAGGCAGAATTACCAAAACCTAGTCTGGTGGCCAGGGATGGACAGGGACATTGAGGCCAGTTAAGGACTGCTCCACCTACCTGGTGAGTGGCAAGACGGGCCACCAGGCTCCCACTCCCCTACAACCACTGACCTGGCTGTCTCAGCCCTGGGAGCATCTGCAGCTTGATTTCTGCAGTGAGATCCCTGAGGTCCCCCACCACCAACACCATTTGGTGGTCGCCTACTACCTACACTCAAAATGGCCTGAGCTCACCACTGCTGGCTCAACGACCTCCCAGGTCATCATTGACTTCCTGGACTCTATTTTCTCATGCTGCGGTCTTCCAAAGATCATCAGAAATTCTGATGCTTACTTATAAGGCCCTGAATGGTTTGGCTCCTCAATATTTGTCTGAGCTGTTAACCCCCTATATACCAGCACGTGATCTCCACTCTTCCGAAGCTGGTCTTTTAACTGTACTATCAACTCGTCTTAGAACTATGGGTGATAGGGCTTTCTCTTCAACGGCTCCAAAACTGTGGAATTCCCTGCCCTCTGAGATAAGAAGTGCACCATCTCTTAGTGTTTTTAAATCTTCTCTTAAAACATACTTTTTTGGGGTAGCTTTTCCATGTGATTAATTTGCTGTTATTTATACTGGCTCTGTAAAGAATGATTCTTATTTCTATCTTTGTATTTTATCTCTGTTTGTATTTTATTTTATTGTATCGTTTTAATTTGTATTTCATTGTATTTTCATTTATGTAAAGCGCTTTGAGATGTTAATTTAAAAGCGCTATATAAAATAAAGTTTATTATTATTATTATTATTATCACCACTGACAATGGCCCTCAACTGGTATCTTCAGAATTCTCCGTCTACCATGCAATCAAGGGCATCTGCCATGTGCACACTACTTTTTATCACTGCCAGACTAAAGGTTGAAGGATTTTTGAAGAACACTTTCATCAGTCGCTGAAAAATAGCATCAGGTGCACCTGACCCAAGGGTGATCCTTCAAACAAGCAATACGCCTCACTCTGCTACACTATAGAGCCACACAGCACTCAACCATAGGTGTCTCACCAGCATCCCTCATGCTAGGCCCAGAACTCCGTATGTGTCTCGACAGGCTCTGCCTTTTTTCAACTTGGGTACCTTCTCCTACAGTAAAAGCCTTAGTTAACCACCACCAGAGGCAGATGAAACAGCACTTTGACAGCACTGGCCAGTCAAAACAGGCCAGAGTGCCAAACATCATTGCCTTTGACTAGGTCAGGATCCGGAAGCCTCGAAGGGACAACAAAATGGCCTTGTACTGGTCCTCCCCTCTCCAAGTCACTCATCAGCTGGGCCCAGCTACCTGCCTTCTCGGTGACAGCACACTATGGCACTCCAGCCACCTCCGGAAGATTCAATTCTGTGAAAGAACTTGTTTTCTATTTAGTTTTAGCTAGCTGCAAAGTGTTTTAGGCTATGACAAATCAAAACCCTTGCTCCACACAGAACATTTTGGATTTGTGAAACATTGCCTGAGGGTCTCTGCTGTGGCTGCATCTGTTTTGGCCCTCATAGGTTTTAGACTCTTTGTTTGGAAATTCAGACTTAGTCCCTTTATAACAGCATGACCAACCACAACATTCAGTTTTAGGTCTTTGTGTATGATCCAATTTAAATTATTTGTCCTAAACTTTCCTTTCACTTCCTCCTTGGATCCAGCAGTTTGAATCCAAATCTAAACAATGACTGGAAGAAGTCTGTGCAAGTGTTTCACAAGCTGAAACCACAATCATAACTCACTCGAGACACCACATTGACAAATGACCATTCAGATCTGTATGAATAGGGAGTCATATACTAATGTACAAAAATATTTGTCTTTTACAATTACTCATGAGAGAATTCAAAAATTCTATTACATTCATAAATTCTATTAAATAGTGAAAGCCGACATCTGAGAAACATCATCATATGATTGGTGAAATTTTTGAGACATGCCTAAAAAGATTTAGGTACAATTTGTCACAAAAAAAAATCATGAAGTTAAATGAAATATGTTTTTTTTTAAACAAAATAACAATCCAAAACATACAGTAAAACCAACAGAAGATAGTTACTAGTGATAACGAAGGAACATTTGTAAAGCCAAATGCACTGTCCTAAGGGTAAGCAATGCACAGTAAAATTACATAACAGTGATACTTTCTGTAGGTTTCAGTAATGATACTATACAGCTTTGAGCCAAATGAAATTATAAACCCAGATGTTGACTCATAGCTTGTCAGATTTGAAATATTCATATGCATTTGTTGCTAACTCTGGATGTGTATTTGGGAAACTGCTGTGTCCTTTGAGATATAGCATTGTCCCAACACATATCTCTCCTTCTCCACACGCCTCAACACACACTCATTTATTTTTTGACCCTCCTCATTGACTTCCTTCCTGTTTCCTGGCCTGCTGATCGCTAAGCAGGAAGTCTCATTACTCTCCTACACTGTGACACATCTGTGCATCACACACACGTACATGGACAAAGGGGACCAGAACCTGTTGGATATAGTATTACTCACAAGCAGGAGACATGTCATACACTTTCACACACTGACACGCCACACACATACACTACTAATTCATACTTCCACTGCAGGGATATTATGTCATTAAATGTTGAATAGTGTCTAATACAAAACCACCATGAGATTTTGTGAGTCAGTGGTGTACATAAAATGCCTTGTAGTGCCATAATGAGAACACTTCATTAAAAGGAGCATTTAAAGGGGAAATAGAGATAACAACATTTAGTGCTCAGAGTTTTCAGTTGCTTGGGGACAATATCCAGAAAGTGACAATGTGTGTATGGTGTGAATGGGGTGAGAGGTAATTTGTGAGGTCCTATTGCCGTGGCGATGATCTGGGTGATGAGATAACAAATACTCAGCTGTGGGAACAAGGAAATGACTTCCAACTCATGAGGGACAAAGGCCACAGCAGGTGTTATGAGAAAGTGCCACAACAAAAACAGAGAATCACAATTGTGTGTGTGTGTGTGTGTGTGTGTGTGTGTGTGTGTGTGAGTGAATGAGCGAGAGAGAGAGAGAGAGAGAGAGAGAGAGAGAAATTGAGTGAGAGAGAGTATAGCCATCTCTTTTGTAATTGTGTGTTTATGATGCAATAGTTTGTAAGCTGTCCATCACTTTAGCATTCTGAAAATCTGAGCTACTTTTGTTTGAATTTGCATTTACCCCATAACTATGTCTCTGTGTATGCTCTATGAACATTCAATTTAACTAATATTAGCCTCATTTGAACCCCTCAAGCTCCCCGCTTTTTGGTCAACAGTTGACCTTAAAACATATTCAGTAACTTCTATAATTTATTCAGTGTAGTGAAACTAATAGGAAATAGTTTGTAGTTTGAATAGTAAGGAATGTAAGTCTGCACTAGCGGACAGGTTCTGGGGATATGAGGGGTTGATGTACATCTAAATTTAACACGTGACCCTGCATTGTCCAAGTTCTGTATTACTAGTGTGTGTATTACCAGTGTGTATGCCATGTCAAAAATTTTATAAATAGATTCAGTTGCCTGAGAAAAACATAAAAAAAATTACCAAATTTAAATTTGAGTCACACAGAAAAGAAGAAACTGCAGTAAGTTACTGCTTGGGTGTAAACAATTACCTCCACTGTTGCACTTTGCGTAGGAGATCTACTCTTCAACCAAACGTTGAGATCCAAGGCACTCTTGTGGGGTAGGCTGATGAATGCTTATTCAGGTTGTGGTTTTAAAAATAATAGTTTAAATAAAGGCTTTTTATATTTCTATATTTCTGTATGTAGAGTTTATATTTATACCCCACAAAAGTTCCCTGGTTCTTGATGTTCTGTTTAAATTTGAGTCAGTTTAATACTTATTAAATACTTCAAATTGCACAATCTAATTTTGTACAAATGAAGACTTGTAAAGGATCTGTAAAGAAATAGATTGCACTGCTCTTTACTCTGACCCTAACGGACGTACACACATCTCCTCCCACATCTTTTCCTTCCCCCACTGTCTGTATCTGTCCTTCTCCCTCTCTCTCTCTGTCTCTGTCTCTCTCCCCCTCTGTGTTTTGGAATGTGAGCCGTCGGGGTCCTCATTGTCTTCGTCCGTATGACCACATTACAGGGAACCGTCACCAAGCAACATCTACAGGCTCTTTGTGGTTGCCATGACGAAGTTTCTTTAATGACGTTGTGCCTGCCCCTGTGTGCCTCGCTGTTCGCTGTGGAATGAGGGTCCTTAAAAAAAAACACTCATCCCCTCCCCCCTACTACACCCAACCTAAAACACATGCACACACACACACCTTACTCTGCCTCATAACGTCGTCTGCTGCAGCAGGGCGACTGGAACTAACAGTTGCACAATGGGGTCTGAAAACACTCCTCCAGGTCTGGAACATTCAGATAGGCTCCATTGTGCCAGAGACTATAGTGGAGAAGTGGGGTGATGCGAGCACTGTCAACACGGCCGTAAAATACAGCAAGTGCTTTGAGCAAGAGGGGAGCTCTCTGTTTTTACTGTATTTGTTCAGCTTTACTGTTTGGCTTTCCACATTTTTTTTCTGTACTTACATTTATGTATAGAGAATAAGAGAATGATGCTAGAGAAAGAGAGCAAATCAGCACAAAGTCTGAATTTACAGAAATATATCTCAAATGGGATTTGTCAGATAATATGTTTGTTGTCCACATCTTGCTTCTTTGATTTTGCACAGGAACTCTCAGGTTAATGGGGAAATCAGGTGGCTAATGACAGGAAGATTATGAGATAAATTCCCCCAAATACAGGCCTATTTGAATATAAATTACTAAAATAGAAAATTAGTATTTACATTTAAAATATACTAATGATGTAATTTTTGGTTCAAAATGGACACTACAATATTCTGCTTTTATTTTTACTAGTCAATTTTGAGATAGCTAATCAAATTAAGTGGTATGAGGCAAGTTTGCTTTGATATGATTTTGGCATGCAGTTTACATGATGCAGTTTGTTGGTCATTAACTGTAAATATTAATGAACTGCGCTGGACAACTCCGCCAGAGCAAAATTAATGAAGCATAATGTGGACACCAGTCAAATATGTTCAAAGATTATTTGCTTGTATTTTTGCCCCAAATCAGGATATGCTATTACTAGTTATCAAATTTATTAAATGTAATTGTTTTAATTAACTTTACCTTGAAATTTGATAGTTCTAGGTAGCCTAAATGAGTAGGTGATGGGATAGCTTGAGTAAGTCATCTAAGTACCACTATAAAACTTTGCACCGTCTACATACGCATGTTACACAAAACATACTCCAGATCAAATGATGCACTGCTTTTTGTCTCCTGATCTGATTTTACACTATTTTGTAATTTCCTAGCGTTTGCCTGCAACCTTACTTTAATCCAGTGACTGTTTTCAAAATTCTATATATATTTATTATTTATTATTTTTATTAAATGTAACATTATTTATAATGTTGGTCTGTACATAGTTGCAGTTTAACCAATAAATCAAATGTGTGAACAACAAGGTCTCAGTATTAAAAGTTATGTTATTGTATTATATGAAAAGCTGCTAAGTATGAAAACCAGTGAAATGTTATAGGCAACTGCAATGAATTTAGCATTAAGACACCCCAGTGAGATTTAGAAATGTAGTTCTTTGAGTGATTTCTAGCCCTATCTTGAGAATATGAGGCAAATCAGAACTTAAATTGGTTGTGTAGCGACCCTGTGACCATTAAAAAAACAGACGAGGACAAACTGTGTGTGTGTGTGTGTGTGTGGAGAGGGGGTTCTGAAAACAATAAGATTGTATAAAGAAGTGAAAGACATTTCCAGAAACACTTCATAAGTAAGACACATTTGGAAACGCAGAGTAAAATAATAAAAAACAACTTTACAACCAAGTCACGCAAATCTCTTTCCAGGGAAAAATCACTCAAAAAAATCTACAAGAGACATTTCTGAGATTTGTTGGTTATCTTTTGCTGTTTAACAGCTAAATAAATGTGCATGATTCCATTATGATAATAACTGTTTATTAAAAACATTTCAGTTCAAAGCGTTCAACATAATACAATGAAAGTTAAAAAATAAACCAGAAGTAGACTATTGAGGACAAATTTTGGTATCGGTGGTCTTATTGGTTAAAGATACGAATAAAATAAGGCGCTCCATCGTTACAAGGCACAAACGATGTATGTCCAGCACATTATTTTCATAGTGCAGGGCACACTGGTCTGGCCTGTCCTTTAGAGCACCTGCTCCTTTATCTAGACAGCTACTGTAAAAATCCACATCAGTTTCTCAATATAGGCAGCCGTGTCTGACAGTCCACTTTTCTGACAGGAAAAGTCTCTGCATTCAAACCTCCCAAGCAGAGTAAGGACTCTCAAATAGACCGCTTTCAACCAATCCATGAAAACAATCGATAATAATAATTATCATAATCATCATCATCATCATCATCATGTTTTGTTAAGGGTCTGGCAAACAGCTGTGGTCAAAACAGTTAAACTATTATTTAAAAATGAGATTTTAGGATGAAATTAAGGCGGTTTTGTCCTTTTTAGCCCTTCAAAATGCATAGCCTATAAGTTTAAAACAGGGAGTATCGAGAGTACAAAAAAGTCCGTATAAGGCAGTAAGAGTCCATGACCAGGGGACAAACAGGTCATTTACATTTAGGTTTAGACAGAAAAAATCTACAGGTGCAAAAACACACAGGCTACAAGAAATCACCCAGGCTTCTTCTGCCAGGCCATCATTAGCTCCTCAGTACAGTGAATCATCTCAGTACAGAATCACATTTACGCCTGAGATCATTTTACAGGTTTAGGAGCAATGGTTGGCTACTTCTCTCTTCTTCTGCCATATTTTAATCAATGCGAATAGTCTACTATGCCGAAGTACATGCCACTATATTTTGACAGACTTTGTTACATTTACAGAAAGGATTCTTTGGATGGTTAAGGGTTCGAGCTTTCTAAACGGATTCTACGTGGACCTTTGGAAGTGACCTCCTCTGTTGTTGGGTTCTACACAGAACCTTTAAAACCGAAAAACCTTTAAGGGTGCTGGGTGGAATTTTTTTCTTACTAGTGTACTAAGTGTTATGCGCAAATCACACGTCGCACGGCTAGTGGGTTATGCGGTCAGCCGTAACCAGGGCTTTACGCGTGGCTCCAGCTGTAGATTTACACGTAGTTCCGCTTGTCGTAGTCTCCGTTGGTCGTGGCTCTTTTCGTGGGCGCGTAGTTGACTGAGTAACCCGCACTGGCTGCTGATGCTGGCGGACACGAGCAGCAGAGCACAGAGCCGCCCAGCAGCAGGAGCGCCGCAGCCGCCCAGCCGATGTAGAGCGCGGCGCCCATCTCGCGCTTTTGGGCCGTGGGCACGTGCTGGTTGTAAAAATCGGCGATGATTTTGTTGGCCATCCAGCAGAGGGGCACGAGCACAAGCACGGCGCTGACGATGTACAGCGCTCCTCCGAAGTTCACTACTCTCACCTTTACGAGCTCGTCACGGATGCAGTTGGTGCACTGCGCTCCGGCGATCACAGCCAGCAGCGCCAGCACGCACAGCACGGACGACACCACAGTGAGCGCACGCGCCACCTGCAGGTCGCTGCTCAGCGCCAGCATCGAGTCGTGCACCTTACACTGCATCTGGCCCGTGCTCTGCACAGCACAAGACATCCACAGGCCGTCCCAGATGGTCTGCGACACCACGATGTTGGCCTCAATGTGCGCCGCCACCTTCCACGTGGGCAGACCGCATGCGATCATCTCTAACAGCGTGCCGAGCACAGCTAGCGTCAGGCCGAGCAGCTCCAGACCCGCCGAGGCCATCTTTCCTTACAATGTTGTCCTTATTATTACCCTCCGGGTCCGATGAATAGTCCGCTTCTTAAAGAGCGATATAGCTGGTCCACTTTCCAGTTGTTCGTTTCAAAGACGCATATGCTTCTCTCAGGTAAACACCATGGCGTTCTGTATGGCGCTCTGAATAACGGTCTTTGCGCGCAGGAGAGTGTGGAGCGGAGAAGGATAACTGCGCACAGACGCTACGCCACAAGCAGCGGGTGAATGAGTCTCCACGCGCGTTCAAGGAGAAAAGCTAAACTTTTGTCCAATCACACAGCGCCGCATCTGCTCGTGACCAATAGGAAACGGAGGAAGCTGGGCAGTAAGACAATCAGATGGGAGGAAGGGGAGAAAGGCTACTGTTTTGAAAAAACTCTCTAGTAGGTTGGCTGTTGGACAGAAAGAAAGAGAAGACGAGGAGAAAGAAAACCAGCACAAATAGTATACGCATAATCACTTAATATGGTGTACTTTTATGTTACTTAATCCAGCTCTTTCACTTTTAATAAAAGTTATTAGGACTACACACGCAAGTATATAAAAATATTAAACTTGCGTGTAGTGTAGTCCTAATAACTGTTTGTCACTATGCAGTCTCGACACAGGCTAATTACAGCTTCGGCTATGAGCTCATGTATTATTGCCCAGCCCTGCTATTTGAAAGCAAAAATCATAGGATGAACCCACTGGGACTTTTACAGAGTATTTAAAGTTTCTTTAAATCTTTAATGGGTGCTTTAATTCTTCAAAAGAATACTGTGTTATTTGACCACTAAAGTAGGTTTCAATCCTCATATTAATTCATTATTCCAATCGCCTATAGTTTAAAGCAACAGATCTGCTAAAAAGTAAATAAAAACAGTGGCAAATTGTCCACAGGGCAAGGGCCCCTACATAAAGCCTATATCAGACATTCACCAAATGTTAAATGTTCATAAAGTCCTCATTTACAACTCCATACATTAACATTACCATTAAAACATTCAAATATTGTTGAAATACTAATTACCTCCTTTGAATGACAGATTAAAAGCAGTCAGGACAGTTAATGACAGGGTTGCCAGGTTTGTAAATTGGGATAGTTCAAAAATACTTCACAACTGCCAAAACCCTGTGTAAGGCATAGTGTATAGGCAGACATGATGTACAGAACCATTTCTATTGTAAGATATATTGCAAAGATTGGGAGAGAGAAAGGCTATCAGAAATGGACTTGCACCATGGGGACCTTGTTTACCACACAAAGGCTGAGAAAAAGAAGTAAAATGTATCTCCCTTTTCTTATGCCTGACTTCTTTAGGCTAGATTCAGGTCTTTTGTGTGGTGTTTGAGATGTAGTTGAAACAGCAACCCTGGTTAATAAAACAGTCCCCTCCAAAAGTAGTGGAATGGCAAGGTCAATTCTTTTGTTTTTGCTATATACTGAAGACATTTGGGTTTGAGATCAAATGATGAATATGAGATGATAGAGCAGAATTTCAGCTTTCATTTCTTTCATTCCTGATATTTACTGATATCTTTGTGTGTTAAAGATGGCAACTTTTGTTTGAACCCACAATTAATAGCTCTGAATGTCTACTCTTGGTTTGAGCCCTGGATTTCACCTGTGAAAACTGCATTGGTTGTTAAAAAGGATAAACCAACATTAAGACCAGAGAGCTGTCTACGGGAGAAAAGCAAGCCATTTTGAAGCTGAAAAAAGAGGGAAAATCGGCATGGCCAATACAACAATTTGGAATGTCCTGAAACAGAAAGAAACCACTGATGTACTAACAACCAGACACTAAACAGGCTGGCCAAGGAAAACAACAACAGCTGATGAGAGAAACATTTTCGAGAGCGGTAAAGAAAAGCCACAAAACAACAGTGAGTGACATCACCAGCAACCTCCACAGGGCAGGAGTGAAGTTCCACCTTTCACCTTTTCACAATCCACCTTTCAAAGACGTCTTCAAGAGCAGAAATATAGAGGCCATTCCAAGGCCAAGGCCAATGGCTCATCAGTGAGGCAGGGTGGAGGTGGTGTCATGGCTTGGGCTTGCATTGCTACTTCTGGAACTGGTTCACTAATCTTTAATAATGAAGTAACTCATGATGGTAGCAGCAGAATGAATTCAGAGGTCTACAGAAATATTCTGTCTGCCAATTTACAGAGAAATGCATCCAATCTAATTGGGCGGAACTTCATCATGCAGCAAGACAATGACCCAAAACACACTGCCAACACAACAAAGGACTTCATTGGGGGAAAAAGTGGAACGTTTTAGACTGGCCATGTCAATCACCAGACCTTAACCCAATTGAGCATGCATTTCATCTCCTGAAGAGAAGACTGAAGGGAGAAACCCCCAAAACAAACAGCAACTGAAAGAAGCTTCGGTACAAGCCTGGAAATGCATAACAAATAAAGAATGCATTAGTTTGTGATGTCACTTGGTTCTTGTCTTGATGCAGTTATTGCAAGCAAGCATTAACCAAATATTAATGTTATTTACTTTAATTTACTTTAAAACTATCTGTTCCTAGTTTAAATAATAGTTTAACTATCTGTTCCATTTGCTCACCTAAAAATTGGGTGGTCTGCCACCAAAGGTGTCATGTTCTAAATTGTTTACCACATCTAGATGTAAATATCAGGAAATGAAAGCTGACATTCTGATCTATTGTACCATATTCATCTTTCGATCTGAAACCCAAATGTCTTCAGTGTACAGCAAAATTGCCAATACTTTTGGAGGGGACTGAATCAAGTATGATAGTCTCTCAACTGAATTTTTTAGGTTATCTTGTTAGTGATGTCTGCACCACCAACTTCACTATTATGCTAAATAAAATATTCTGTTAAAAAAAATAAAAACATAAATACTAAACAGAATTTAGTGGTGGGGCTGGTTTTTTGTTTTGTTTTGTTGTTTTTCCAGGGAGTTAACAATGTTTGACTTGAAGTAAAGGGGTTTTTCTACATAGCCTGTTTTCTACAATACTCCTTGCATTTGCAATATTAACGAGCAAGTTCTGCTGAGCTTTCACGCATGCAAGAACATGGAGTGTGAGAACATTTGTGACCATTTTCCTGCTTAAGAGGGGGGTAGGGGAAAATAGTTCATGGGAGTGGGCCCTGGGTGGGCCAGGCCCCTGCGGGGTCTCCCTCGCAATTGACCAGGGCCTGCTAGGGGGACTTTTCTCTTATCAGCAATGTAGTGTTGAGACTCAAGTTTTGTCAAATTATCAAGTTTGAGAATTTGAGGTTGAGCAAATTTTTACACTTCGATTTTGAGCATGTATACTGCTCTACATAACTCCAGTGTCGGGGTCTGCACTGTACAGTTTTAACAACAGTCCAGGTTCATAGGGCTAGTTTCATAAACATAATAATTACACGGAAGAGGGGCATCCAAGTGAAAGGATGATACTCTTCGTTTCGTTAAACAACATGTCCAGTCACGGCCGTTAAGATCGACAGAAAAGCCCGTGCGGCTTTTTCACGGAAACTGTGCGCGTTGTCCACCATCTTGGCTCTAACTTGCCCTTTCCACTCATTCTATGCGACGCCTATTACGAGCCGCAATGTCGCCTGTTGCTCTCTACTCCGGTGTGAGAGACTGAACGGCATTGTGGGACGGAGGCGGATTTGCAGCCGTTTCCGGATCCCCTGGTCTGTACTGGGAAAAGTGAGAATATAAGGGAGGAGAAGAGAAGTCTGTGATTTGTATTTTTGTCAGACGTTTACACTGAGGTAAGCTCTTCTGATGAACTGAAAGTGAATTGAGGTCGCCTGCGCGCGCTGCCTGAGCGGACAGTTGAGACCAGTGAAAAATTGTAGCCTGATGTGTTGCGTGCGGAAGTTAAAAGTTACTACCAACAGCAAAAACAGTTTGCAGATTGTCAAAATAACACATTATTCAACTTTTATTACATTCAGATATTTTCTGAGGTTTTAAAGTTATCATTTTACACGCTACAGCGTTTATGTAACATTGCTCAGCTGTTCCAGTGCTAACAGCAGTGTCCTTAAAACAGGGTGTGGGCGCTTTAGGCGGTTGGGCTGAAGTGAAGAACAGGACAGTGAAGGCCCAGTCAGATCTACTACCGCATATGTATCTGCCATCCCTATTAAACTTTCAGATTTTATTTGGCTTTCCTACTATTAATGTTAAATACCACCATAAAGAGAGATGGTGCTTGGTTAGAGCTGTCAGTGTGGCTGGAATGTATCTTAAAGGAGAGGCAGTTTGGAAACTTCCAGCATTCTGGTGTAATTTCAGGAGTGGGTCTGGATCCGTTTGAATGTTTTGTACTCATAACCTCTTTGCTGGATAGCAAAGTGTTTGGAGTAAGAACATTTATGTATCATTTTTCAACCTGCCTTAAACCGTGTATTTTCTGGCTTTTTTTTTTTTTTTTCTGGCTGTTTTTAAGTTGCACATATACACTCACTGAGCACTTTATTAGGAACACCTTTACACCTACCCATTCATGCAATTATCTAATCAGCTAATCATGTGGCAGCAGTGCAATGCATAAAATCATACAGATGCAGGCCAGAGGCTTCTGATCAACCATCAGAAAATGGGGAAAAAATGATTTTAACCATGGCATGATTGTTGGCATTGTTGACTGTGGCATGACAAGCTGGTTTGAGTATTTCTATAACTGCTGATCTCCTGGGATTTTCACACACTAAAGTCTCGAGTTTACTCAGTATGGTGCAATAAAGAAAAAACATCCAGTGAGCGGCAGTACGTACTGCTTGGTTAGGAGAGAGGTCTACAGAGAATGGCCAGACTGGTTTGAGCTGACAGAAAGGCTACAGTAACTCAGATAACCACTCTGTACAATTGTGGTGAGCAGAAAAGCATCTCAGAATGCACAACACGTTGAATCTTGAGGCGGATGGGCTACAATAGCAGAAGACCACGTCGAGTTCCGCTTCTGTCAGCCAAGAACAGAAAGCTGAGGCTGCAGTGGGCACAGACTGGGCACACCAAAACTGGACAGTTGAAGACTGGAAAAAATGTAGCCTGGCCTAATGAATTTTGATTTCTGCTGAGGCACACAAAAGATAGGGTCAGAACCTGGCACTAACAGCATGAATCAATGGACTCAACCTGTCCTGTGTCCAGTCCAGGCTGGTGGAGGTGGTGTAATGGTGTGGGGAATGTTTTCTTAGCACACTTTGGGCCTGTTAATACCAATCAATCATCACATGAATGCCACAGACTTTTGAGTATTGTTTCTGACTATGTGCATCCCTTCAAAGCCACAATTTACCCATCGTCTTATGGTTGCTTCCAGTATGTTAATGCACCATGTCACAAAGAAAAAGACATCTCAAACTGGTTGTATGAACATGACAAGGAGTTCAGTGTTCTTCAGTGGCCTTCCCAGTCACTGGCTCTCAATCCAATAGAGCTCCTTTAGGATGTGGTAGAATCGGAGAGTCGCAGCATGACAGTGCACCTAAAAAAAATCTGCAGGAATTGCGTGATGCAGTCCTGTCAACATGGACAAGAATCTCAAAGGAATGTTTCCGAAATCTTGTGGAATCCATGCCACAAAGTAGGGAGGCTCTACTTGATATTAGTATAGTGTTTCTAATAAAGTACTCTGTGAGTGTACTTATAAATTTGGCTTAATATAAGTTAGCATTTAGACCTCTGAACAAAAACACATGATTTTGTTTCAGGTGCAGATTAGAATTAAATAAGTACAGTCAGTCATGTGTTATTTACAGTCGAAAATACAATGCTTATTTAGATTTCATCCATCTTTCCATCTTCAGAAACTGCTTTATCCTGGTCAGGGTTGCTGTAGACCCAGAGCCTATCCTGGGAAAACTGGGTGCGAGGTGGAAGCACACCCTGGATGGGACTCCAGTCCATCGCAGGGTACCATATACACTAGCATGGCCAATCGCATACTGTGTGCATACTATGTGCATATTATTGGGAGGTGGGAGGAAACCAGAATGAATGAATAATAGTGTCTTTATACACAGTGTGTGATTTTAGTTGTGGAGTCTGCTAGAAGATAACCTTTAGGTCCTCCTTTCACTCAGTTATAGCCACACACTAATGTTAAAATGATTCGTTATTACTTTAATCTGTGATACCAGGGGAAACCTGGCTCCATTCAGTAGTAAAGGGAAATTTACCTGACATAACACAGATTATTTCTGTATCACCCCCACATTCCCATTAATTAATAAGGAGTCATGCTGTGTTTTAACTGGGCATATTATGAATCTGGTAAATGTCTTTAACAGCAATGCCACAGTTTGTCTGAAGTGATTCTGCAGTTACCTCTGTGTGTACCCAACATTCATTTCTTGATCGAGTAATAGTAAAATTATTATGGCATTTACACAGTACTCATTTTTTTTAGGTCGATGTTTTTTTATGGATGGAAAGTGGTACTCTCATGAAATATGGGCCAGACCTATTACTTTAGGAATAGACTGAGATTATGACTGCTGGATAAACAACTGTTACTCTTCAGAATTAGATATGGTGGCAGGTGAACTGATGAGATTAGACAGAAATGATAACTGTTTACTGAGTCTTTTAAAAGATGCTCAATTAGCTAAGGTTCTACCTTCTCATGATCAAAGTCCACGTCATGTATGAGCAATACTAAAGCCAGCAATCAACAGTTTGTTAGCCAGGGTAAGGCATACATATTGTGTGATACAACACTTTTATTATTATTATTATTTAAATAAATAATTATCCATAACCTGGCAACTGTAGGTTGGTGACCAGTGATGGCCACCAGTAGTGGACTCATCCAGTACTCAACATGGAACCATCTAATCAATTATTATAATATAAGGATCATATATGTATAAAATCATACAGTTTTATTCTATTGTTTGTCTACCTCATAGTGCTTTTTCTGAGCATATTTTACATGTTTTAAAAAACTAAATAAATAAACCTTGGCTATACTACCAGGGTGTATGGTAAAAAGTTAATTTATTCAAAATGGCTTTTTGTAACAAATCTGTGATGATTAAATTTGACCAGTCAGTGATCTGCACAATTTCTATCTCTGACATGTCTGTCAAAATTCAGTATGGTTACTCGGTTACGGTACAGGTCGTTTGGCATTCAAAACAAAATGTGAGCTTATACATTTGTTACTCTACCTTGCGGTTCTACATTATTGGTATAAAAATGCTAATAGATAGCTTGTTATTTTTGATGTACTTTTGATGTCTGAGTATGTTCAGTCATCACCAGTAAGTTCCAACAAAGCTATCTGTCAGCTATATATTTAACTACTGCACTGACCTGGGTTACTTTTGATATAGTATTTTAAGAATCTGAATGCACAATTATTTCACATCTCATGCTAATTTAGGAGACCAGTCCCTGTCCCTATCCATTGTGTCTGTGCCTCCAGTAGATCTAATTCCCTTAATAAGCTTACTGTATATGTGGTTCCCCATCACATGTTTCTATGGCTTATTCAGTGGAAAGCTTCACCAGGAATTTGGTTAAGAGCTTCACAGCCCTTTTAGTCTTAATGATTGAAATAGCAAATCTTTTAAGTCAGGTCACCACTGGTGGTCACCTGTTATTGGGGGTGGGGGTGGAGGTTCCTAACAATGTACGGTAAATATCATTATATTTACTGTGTAGGACATTTTTCTACTATGAAAAAAAATGTTTTTTACTCAGAAACTTTCACAAAAACTAGGTCACCTTTAGATGTTGATATACACATTTGTTAGAGTAATAAAAAGATCAGTATAATGGCCACAAATCTGAATAATACAAGAGTGTGTAAATCTGTGCTCTCATTCTGTGCCTCATGTGAAGCTACTTTGTGTGATTACCGTGGTAATAAACGAGCCACTTCATTAATCTAAAGCCACATTATTTTTTTCACTACTGGCAGCAAGCAATAACAGGACCTCCCTGTGTGTGTGTGTGTGTGTGAGAGAGAGAGAGTGTGTGTGTATGAGCGCGCGTTGCTTGAGGTACATACAGCATTTATGGTATTTTTTTACTTTGTTAATGAAATTGAGATTGTAGACCACTTCACACTGTTGAAAACAGTTCTCACTGCCTTTACTGTGTATTCTGCTGTGCTCCTAAATGTTTCTATTTTAACAGTAGAACCATATTTTAAAAGTAGAAGATACATAATTATCATATAACATTAAACCTCCTTGATCATATAATATTAAACTGTTCAAACTACTCCTTAACCAAAGAAACTTTCTTTTTTTGCAGCTGCATGATACAAAAGGTTGGATTCTTAGTGACTGAGATTCAAGCTTTTAAAACGGTTCTCTTTCTATTATTGAATAACAATGAATGTCCTCTTATTGTGGTAGTCTCTTATGGTACAAACCAGCACATTGCATAGATTTTAGAAGACCACATGCTACAGAAACAGTGTTTTCACATCAGATTTAAGGCAGCCATTCCTCTCCTGGCTATATAAATATTTTTCAAATAAGCAAAATCTTTACAAAAAAAAAAATAGGTTCAGGATCACTGACGCAACCTTATCACCTAATTCTGCTTTGTAGTATAAGCTGTTGTTCTGATGACCGCCCACAATAAATCAAAGCTGAAACATGTACAATCAGTCAGTGAGTGCGGTTCACTGGCTGACCTCTCAGACTTCAGTTCAATTATTAGGAGGGCTGTATGTATAGGAAACATCTTTAGGAAGATGAAAGATAAACAGAATTGTTCTCTCCCTCTGTTCATGGACTTACACAATCATCCAGTGGCGTTATGTCATTTATATCATCACTGTTGTGCATATTGTGCATGTGTGAAGATAAAACTCAAGCGGTCAGTGAAAGTAAGTATGTCAGAGGTTAAAAAAAAACAGATGAAAGTAAGTTTGAGGGAAAACTGTTTTCATCCTGTGCATTAATTTCAAATATAACTTCAATGTGTATTATAGACATACATCTAGAGCTTGAATGTGTGTGTGTGTTTTTTTTTTTTTTTTTTTTTTTTTTAATTTATTTTTTTTTTTAGATTTACTCTTTAGATTTTTGCCGAGTAGCTGCCAGCATGTCACAGTCTGGAGAAAAAGGCAAGGTAGGATATGGGAAACTAGCACCCACAATAAGTTAATATTTTTAGGCCTATCTAAGCAAGATTGTCACAATTTCTGTCCGTCCGTCCGTCTGTTTGTTTGTTGTAGTTCCCTGAGGCTGCCGGGTATGTGGGCTTTGCTAACCTCCCTAACCAGGTACATAGGAAGTCTGTGAAGAAAGGCTTTGAGTTTACACTGATGGTAGTAGGTGAGATGCAGAAACACACACACTCACACACATGTAATTAGATTGAGTTTATTTGTCTGACTAACTTTTATTTTGTAGGAGAGTCTGGACTGGGTAAATCTACGCTCATCAACAGCCTGTTTCTCACTGACCTCTATCCAGAACGCTACATACCTGGAGCAGCAGGTACACTTGTGTCCATGGCCTAAATGTTCCCAAATGTTTAATCCTTTCTTTATTTCTTTCTTTCTCTCTCTCTCTCTCTCTCTCTCTGTTTTCCCCCATGGCCTCCTACAAATAATGTAATGCTGAATAGATGACTTTCTGAAGTTTCTGAAAACACAAGTGCTTAAGGTGGAATGCAGAAGGTTTTTCATTTTGATCTTCTGAATAGAAAAGCCCCAAAAGTCTCCCATGGAGTCAGATGTATATTAAAAGTCCAAGACAATAACTCACTTTTAATCAGCATAATCCTACACGTGACTCTGTTTTAGCCAGGTCACATAGCTCACATACCCCTAACTGACTGAAAGTTGCAATAAATAACTTCCAAAAGTGCTCAGACACAGATAGTCTTTGCAGCTTTAGCGCCACTGTTTTGTAATTAAAAAGGGGGGAATTAAAGTCCAGGGGCCTCATTTATTAACCGGACAGATGACGCAGACAGAATGTAAAGTAAATTCGTATAAAAGGCACATTTAAAGATTGATTGAAATGATGCCTTGTTTGAAGATTTGGCTCATGCAGCTCTGCGGAGCGAGGAACATGTTTTTAGCACCACTGAAAAGCTGAAAGTGAGGAGTGGCTCATCAGTCGATTTTGTTTGCCCAGTGCAGTTTTAGTTGATCTCTGTTCTAGGGCTTGTAGCTACGGGAACATTTCAAAGAGAAATTGGAGACTGGTCCAGCATCTCCCAAACAGCTACAACTTGAATAATGACACATCTTACCTTCATTCACACACACACATTCATAAAATATATATATATATATATATATATATATATATTATAAATCGGATTTATTTATTTATTAGACAAACTACTCATAAAAGTGCCAGATAAACCAATTTTGTTTTGCTCTACTTCATGCAACAGTATCTTTACTTCATTGTCAGGGAAGCTCATCTTGGTAGACCTTTTGGCATGTTTCATGTCATCTGAATCGAGCAGCACCTTGAGCAGGGTACTTCTATAATTTCTGCTATAATTTCTTTGTGGGGTGTTTCTTTATGCAAACGAGTGTGCCCATGCGTCAGCACATCAATTTAGTAAGTGTGGGATTTATCAATGGCCATTGCTTACAGCTGTGCATACGCACGTGTGATAAATACCAGTTTTCTTGTGTGTACAGGTGGGTTTTTCGCACAAATTTAGCACTTGTTTTATGCACACTTTGATAAATGAGACCCCAGGCCCTGAAAATGTGTTGAATTTGTCTTACAGAATGACAATAAAAACCTTTTTACACAAAATAGCTTTCTATACTTGGCTGAGATGTCATTCTCATAAAGAGAAGAGGTCAGTAGAAACAGTTTTCTTCTGAATTATTAAGTGCCCAGTGTGTTCCAGTCTCTCCAAGATTGGCTGGGGCCCTTTTGCGTGTTTTCTTCTCAAAGTACTTAATGGAAACATGCAATGATTCTAATTTTATTACGTTGAATTTTTGTTTAAAGATTATTTAAAGATTGCTTTAAAACCTTTAAATATTTAAATGGAAATATGACTATTTCTAAATGGTTCATCTGTCATTGCTTTATTCCCTTCACTCAGTTGATGATTTAAACAGTATGAGGATGTCAGAGAGTCACTCAGGGGGTCTTGTTTTTTTTTTTCATGATTACTGTAGAGAAGATTGAGCGGACAGTGCAGATCGAGGCCTCGACGGTGGAGATTGAGGAGAGGGGGGTGAAGCTCCGGCTCACCGTGGTGGACACTCCTGGATATGGAGATGCCATCAACAGTCAGGACTGGTCAGTGAGTGTGTGGATGCCTGGTTGGTTTGGTATTTGAAACTTTGCTGTCTTTGATGCTGCCTATGTCTGGTTAAGTGTAAATCAAGTGGTGAACTGTAGCATGGAGTATTGATATGGAATGATGGCAGTGGCATGTTGAAAAAATATCCTTCCTGTACACTGCTGACACCAGCATGATTCAAACACTATAAGCTACATGTTTTTCTTTGTTTTATAGTGTTTTATTCACATCACATCAAGTCAAATGAGAGCAGTTCTCAAGTTCAGCTCTAGTCTTTGATCATAGACAAGAATTTGTCAGAGACATTTGAATGGAAATCCTGTTTACTCAAAACACCCTACAATGGAAGTCTAAGTTGTTATAGAACTCAATAGATGTTTAATATGTGAGACTACAATGTGAATTCAAAACATTATGTTATAATAGTAGAGATCTTAAAATGAGACAGACTAAGTATAAGTAGTCCCACTCTGGAAGGTGAATGATACAGGTTTAAGCTTAATTTACAAATACCTTTCACCAAAGAATTAATT
The DNA here is from genome assembly GCF_027358585.1 of Pangasianodon hypophthalmus. Classification (NCBI taxonomy): domain Eukaryota; kingdom Metazoa; phylum Chordata; class Actinopteri; order Siluriformes; family Pangasiidae; genus Pangasianodon; species Pangasianodon hypophthalmus. Next base: position 16,061,027 of record NC_069717.1, read on the forward strand.
AAAGCACTGCAATTAATTAAACATGTATTTCGCAAGTTATTTGGCTGCCCCAACAATTGCCCTTGGACCATGTTAATCACTCATATATAACAGACACAGTGGATAGAAAATTGTTCAGAGCAGTGTTAGAATATGAGTTGTATTAGCATGTTTGAGTTGCAGAAGGCTGTAGAAGCATTTGAGTAATGTTATTAAATGTTGAGGGGAAAGAAATTTACCCGCAGAAGTATTGGAACTGCAAGGCTAATTCTTTTGTTGTTGCTGTATGCTGAAGACATTTGGGTTTGAGATCAAAAGATGAATATGAGATGATGGATCAGAATTTCAGCTTTCAGTTCCTGATAATTAAATTTAAACATTTGTTAAACAGTTTAAATGGCACCTTTTGTTTGAACCCACCCTTTTTTTTTTTTTTTAAGTGATCGAAAATATTGGAACATGTGACTGACGGGTGTTTCTTGTTGCCCAGCTGTGCCCTGTTAGATGCTTGTGGCAGAATTGGCCATTCCAATACTTTTGGAGAGGACTGTATATAACCTATTTACACACACAAGGGCATGCAGAATTCATATGACATTTAAAGAATATCGTTAATAGAGTGCGTGAGGGTGGCCGATATGAGCTTCTCTGCACACTTGATTCACTACACTGCGTTCAAGAATAGCTTTGAGTGCATGAAAATCACAACAGTTCACACTCTCTTTAAGTATGCTCATCAGCACTGTTCTGTGCACTCAGATTGGCCACCCTCACACTCCCTGTAAATAATACTGTCTATTAATTAATTTAGTCAAAAAAAAGTCCAAGTCTCCCAAGGTTATTTTGAAGTCAAATCTCAAGTCAAAGATAAATGAGTCCAAGTGAATCTGCAGTTTATGAAAATCACGCCATAAGCTGCACTTATGTCGGTGGTTCCTATTCCCAGTTTTAACCCAGGTGGCCCAGTTCAAGCTGATTGTGGTACAAATTTCCACACAAGTTTAAAGACCTAACTATTCAGATAACATCTAGGATAACACTGGACTACAAGGAGAAAGCCTCGGAAATGAAAGCTAAATTTTACCAGAATTGGGTCACTAATAAAGGAAAATTAAGTCCAGAGTGTTAATTGGCTCCAGTTTCCAAGATACAGCTTCAGGTCAAAATTGCATCAAAATAATTCAAAATTAGAAGGGGTGTGTGCGATTATGCTCCATAACATTTCTGCAGAATGTGATATAGCAGTGAGAATGGTGCCACACCAATCATTATAAATGTATCTTTTTATTGATACCAATAACACAACCTTCCATTCATTTATTGTTTTTTTTTCATGTAACATTTTCATGCTTTTTTTCATGACAAACCGACCGAATCTACACGTTTGAATTGACACATGTAATGCAGCAATAACGAGGGGCCCAACTCTTGTCCTGATCCCCTATTTTGCATCCAAAATATAGGTGATATGCCTTTTTTACCACTGCCGCCCTACTGCACTTTTGAGATGCAAATGTAACCTCGCCACAAATGTGGCAGAAGTTATCTGCGTTTACGCAGTTTCGAGGCATCTTGGTTTCTGAGGGAAAATATCACGTGACACTTTCACAAGCCACCAAATGTAACTGTATGATGAGTAGATCTGGCCAAGACAGATGTACTCTGCAATAAAACACCAATAAATTACAGTTAGGTAATAATCTTTAGTCTCAAAGTGAAGATATATTTATAAACTTTCACATGGTACCATTTTCATTGTTCTACCATACTTTGTCAAGAAGTTACGAGGCATCATGATCATCAGACACCCCTCTCCCTTATAGGCAAATATACTCGCCTGTGTATAGATAATTATAAATCTTTATCGTGAAAATATCTTGAAAACTTTAGCCAACCAGCACCTTTATCACCTGTTTTCTAATTCATCTAATCAAAATATGTACGAATTAGCAAATTTTATCTCGGAGGTCGATAATTTCCCAGTGTAATAGACCATAGACCTGTGTAATACTTTGTTTTTCTCTCCACTTTTTTAATACCAGCATTAGTCTTTAGTTTTTTTTTAGGTTATGAATTATTGTAGATTGTCTAAATCCAATCTTATCTGCAAAGAGCCAGCCTGGCTGCAGGTGTTCATTCAAGTTAAACAGGGGCCTCACCTAATTCAGCTTGGTTAATCAGTTGATCTTGGCCTTCAGTCAGCTTTCTGTTGTGGCTCCTGCTTGGTTGGAACAAAAACCTGTAGCCATGTTGGCCCTTTGCAGATGAGGTTGGACACCTCTGGTCTAAATGCTTTGTATCACTGCACCATCAGCCTCTGTCAGTTGACTAAATATGGATGTAAATGTAAGGGCAAATCCTGGCCTACTATGCTATTGTCTTAAACGATGTTTTATTTTATTGAACTATTTTTATCTTGTTCTCCTTCAGTTTTAAGACTATCATCCAGTACATTGACAATCAGTTTGAGCGCTACCTGCATGATGAAAGTGGCCTGAATCGCAGACACATTGTGGACAACAGAGTTCACTGCTGCTTCTATTTCATATCTCCATTTGGACACGGGTAAAACAAACCACACATATTTGTCTTACTATCCTTGTGAGGACCTTCCACTGAAATAATTATTAATGTTGATATTGAATGCTATGCCTAATACCTAAATCTAACCCTAGACTTAACCTAAGTAACCAAAAGGAAAACCTTTGGCTGTTTTATTTTTGTTTTGTAGGGACACGCACACTGCTGTTTCTCAGAGAAACAAGTTTTTTTAAAAGCCAGAAATTAAACCTTTTTGTATGTTCCAGACTGAAGCCATTGGATGTTGAATTCATGAAAGCCATACACAGCAAAGTGAACATCGTCCCGGTCATCGCAAAAGCCGACACTCTGACACTCCGAGAGAGGGACCGCTTGAAGCGAAGGGTGAGTGTGTATCTCACTACCACAAATACCAGATGAGAAATTATACTTTTGCATGTGTGTGTGTGTGTGTGTGTGTGTGTGTGTGTGTGCGCGAGAGAGAGAGAGATTGTTTTTGTTAATCAAGGTCCTGCCAATCTGGTCTTAAGACAGCTGTGTCTGTTGTAGAGGCGGCGCCTGCAGTTCTCTCCGGATAGCAGTAAAGTTCCTTTAATTTTTGCAGATGCTTCCCTTTGCCCTCTGAACACACAGAAATAGTCAACACTGTTAATCACCAGCAGTGCTGAGCAGCTGGATTTTGGGCCATAGTCAGGTTCCCAACATTCCTGCTGATATGTTATTGATAATATGGATTATATACAGTGGTTAATGTTTGGCATTACCCAGCTTACCTTCTGCTCTTATCAGTAATTCCACAAGAAGCTGAGTAGTGTAATCTTGACTGCCTGTTTGATTTGTGTCATCATTTCAGTTTATTTTTAATTAGTACGGCCATTTTGTAGGATACATATTTATGTTGTAGTATAGGAAGGAGGTTGGGATGTGGAGCTCAGAGCTTTCAGCAGTGGGTTAACTTGACAGTTTGTATGTTGTAAGAGAGAACCAGGTGTGTGTGTGTGAGTATGAGTGTGAGCACCACAGGTTTAAAGAAAGATGTTTCGTCAAATCTCATGTTTCTTCCCTAACTCAAAGACCTCCTGTTTTTTAATAGTATCGTGATACTTGTGATATTTTGTAAGATGTTGACAAACAAAGGAAATTCACTGGACATATAAGATGGAAGAAAAATATTGCCATTTGAAGAACACCTTTTTGTCAATACATTTGCTCTAAGATTTTTAGTCTATACAGCTATAAAATATCTAGAGGATTTCAAGACTAAGACCTTTTTTACACCGTCACAGAATTTGGGTCAGTATAATGAAACTACTACCCAAATGACAAGTAGCAATACTATGTCATATATACTGATTATATATTAGTATATATACTAGTTTAGATGGTTGTCCATCATTAGTTGCACTGCAGAGCAGAGGGCCCTAACGAGCTTTAGACTTTTGAAAAGCAACTGGTGGATTAGCCCTTCAAACACTAGCACCCAAGAGCCTTAGGCCATTCACAACAACCAACCCCCAAAACACCTGTTCTTCACTTCTCACGCAATTTCATATGACTGCAGTCCCCTCTGAAAGTATTGGAACAGTAAGGCCAATTCTTTTGTTTTTGCTTTACACCGAAGACCTTCGTATTTGAGATCAAATGATGAATATGAGACGATGGATCAGCTTTAGTTCCCAATATTTATATCTAGATGTGTCAAACAATTTAGAACATGGCATCTTTTGTTTGAACCCACCCATTTTTCAAGTGTTCAGAAATATTGGAACATGTGATTGACAGGTGTTTCTTGTTGCCCAGGTGTATACAATTAATTAACAATTAATAGCTCTGAATGTTTACTCTTGGTTTGAATCCTAGGTTTCACCATTTGTTGTTAAAAATGATAAACTAACATGAAGACCAGAGAGCTGTCTATGGGAGAAAAGCAAGCCGTATTGAAGCTGAGAAAAGAGGGAAAATCAATCATTGCACAAGCATTAGGCATAGCCAGTACAACAATTTGGAATGTATTGAAAAAGAAAGAACCCACTGGTGTACTAACAACCAGACATCAAACAGGTCAGCCAGGTAAAACAACAGCAGTTGATTCTCACAGAAACCTTGTAAGAATTGTGAAGAAAAACCCAAAAACAACAGTGACATCACCTACAGCTTCCACAGGCCAGGGGTGAAGGTATCACAATCCACCATTTGAAGAAGACTTTGACAGCAGAAATATAGAGGCCATACCACGAGATACAATCCACTCATCAGCAGTAAGAATCAGAAGGCCAGACTGGAATTCTCAGAGGAATACAGAGATGAGCCACAAAAGTTCTGGAACCAAGATTAACCTCTACCAAAGTGATAGAAAGACCAAGGTCTGGAGAAAGAAAGGATCTGCTCATGATCCAAAACATATGAGCTCATCGTTCAAGCACAGTGGAGGTAGTATAATGGCTTGGGCTTGCATGGCTGCTTCTGAAACAGGCTCTCACTAATCTTTATTGATGATATAACTCATGATGGTAGCAGCAGAATGAATTCAGAAATATTCTGTCTGCCAATTTACAGAGAAATGCATCCAATCTAATTGGGAGAAAGTTCATCATGCAGCAAGACAATGACCCAAAACACTCTGCCAATACAACAAAGGACTTCATCAGTGGGATAATGTGGAAGGTTTTAGACTGACCAAGTCAATGACCAGACGTTAACCCAACTGAACATGCATTGCACCTCCTGAAGAGTAGACTGAAGGGAGAAACTCCCCAAACAACAAGCTTTGGTACAAGCCTAGAAAGGTGTTCCAAACAAAGAATGCAACAATTTGGTGATGTCAGTTGGTTGTTGGTTTGATTCAGTTACTGCAAGCGAGGGATATGCAACCAAATATTGAGTGTTATTTACTTTAAGTCTGTCTGTTCAAATACATTTGCTTGTCTAATTATAGGTTTTTTGATTTCCCACTGCAGGGGTGGAAAATTCAGTAGCCTGGATGCTCAGGACAAGCAGATTTTGTGTCTGGGCTATTCGTTTTTTCATTTCCATAGTTGTCTGCTGAACAAGTAGGTTCAACAGCCGAAAAAAATAGGGGGGAAAAAAAACCTACTCTTTATTGACTTAAGCGAAACAAAAGCTTTCATTTGGCTTGCACGGATGACAGATAATCTTTTCGGAATCAGGAACATGTAGGTATGTGGAAACAAAATAAATTCGGACGTGTAGCTGTCATATAATTCACCTGCTGTAAATAACAGTTCAAGTGTGTTTCACTGTTTAACACCTGCATTTAAACATATCAGGTGTTAATAAATGTGCTAACCAGACTCAATTTTTGCTGTGAGGCATTAGATGTGAAAACAGAATGCCACATCTTATAGTCAAAACATTGGCCAGCAAGTTGGCTTTTTGTTAAGGGTGCAAACACAGTGTGCTATGTTAAACGTTTTGTTAGAATAGTATATAGATAAGGTACACGCACTTTGCAAGCTAATTAACTTGCCATATTTTATTACATTATATTAACTCTTTATAACCTAGTCATTTAGGTTTCTGGGCAGCCAAAACATAAAACTGAGCAAGCACACTGGAGGTTTTACTGAGCTAACTAATTATTATTTGTCCACACCTGCACTGTAGAGCATGAAGACCATTTTGAAGGCCATTTGACCCCTGTTACAGTCATTGGATTGTGATGTGTGTAATGCTGCCTGTATTAGCTCATGGTGGTCTTTTTAGAGGGTTACAAGATAAGACAGGTGTAGTCTGAGTTGTCTTCCTGTAATCAATGAATCCATTTCCTTGCATTGATGTTCTCTGGTTGGCTCAGCAAACCTTGTGTTGCCCTTTAACCACAGTAAGACAGAGAGCCAAGCAAGAGCTCACACCCACATCAGTGGCTGTCTCCTGCACCTTTGGTGCTGTATGTCTTGCTAAGGCACACACTGGGTTTGTGTCTGTGGTGTGACCTAGTTCATATATATTTTGGTTAATTTGGTAATTATAAATATAATTACAAAATTATGTTTAAAATTGCTGTACTATGGAAAAATAATGTGGGATTGGTATATACCCTCCGTCAAACCTCAGTCAAGGTCTTTTGTCTTCATAAATGGAGAATTATACACATGAAGTCAAGGAACTTACTTGCTGAATTCATGGCATATATATTCATGTCAATGGAGAAAAACCTTGTTTCCTTGATTGCATTTTGTTCATACTGCAGGAGCTGAAAGCCACACACAATTGCACAGAAGACTTAATACAATTCCATTCTATTCCTCTTGTTTTTCTACAAAAAGAAGAAAGGTACAGGGTTGTTGACCTTCCCTCCGGTGGGGTGGGGTGGGGTGTGTGTGTGGGGGGATTCTGAATTCAACTATTAGAATTAGTGGTATTGTTAGAAATTTCTGGTAAGCACATACCAGGTAACCTTGCATTATAGTTTGACCTTCTATAGAGGTTGTGGAAACTGAACAAACTACTGGCATCAACCTCTGTGTAGCTGTCAGTGAAAGGCTGAATGAGGGGAGTCTTCCTTTGTTTTTGATCATGTCAGTGTGGCTGCAAGATTTACCAAAATCCTGACACCTCAAGCCCAGAGTATAACAAACGACTCATATGCAGTGAATTTGACATGTATGTTTTTTTTTTTGTTTTTTTTTTTAAATTTATTTATTTAATATTTCACCTGCTTTCTCACAATGCAGGGCAAGCCCTTTTTACATGTACTCTCCTCTTCTTTTTTTTTCACCCCCCTCCTCTTGATTCAAGGGGAAGCAGCTTGTCTATAACAATATGGCTTTCTTGATATATGTCTGAGCAATTGGTGGAGTGGATGTGGGCAGCGCTGTGTTGGATTCTTATCAGAGTTTGGCCAAACGTAGAAGCGGTTTCCCTGACTGAGGTAATAGCTCATAAAGCACTCTGGGGATGTTTCACTAGCACTTGGCTCTCTTAACATCCTTCTTTTGGAATTAATGTATTCTGAAGCACCATACAGAGTGCCCTAGGCATATGCATTATAGGTGACATTTGTGTGGTACAGAGCTGAATTTTTATATTTCTTTTAAAGCTTTGCAATGCATTCGTCATTGTTCTATAGGAGAATTAGTTTGCTTCAACAATGTGTAAGCATGTAATTTTGATGGTCACTCTGTGGATTTCTGAAGAATGGAGACCTGTTGAGTGAGGAGCTGTTGCTGAAACTCTATTACCAGTATTTATTCAGTTGATTTCTGGATTCATACATAAGAGCATGAAAACAATGCTACATTTCCTTACATATCCTGAGTAAACTGTGAGCAGCATTTTCATAGTGTGTGAAATTTTGTTTCTATTGTTGTTGTCCATTGCTGAGCCTTTAAAGCTTTCCTCCCTTTGTCCTTTGATTTGAGTACACCAATATATGTCAGTCCTGAAAAATCCCAAACGGTGTGCGTGTGGTTTTGAGGGTTACAGTGTTTGTGAACTTTTAAGTACTGTGCTTTGTTTTTAAGGAAGGCTTGAATTGTGACTCTGTCTATTAGCTCATTGTGGCACAATCACGAGGAGAATGATTTGTGTTATGGCCACTTACATGGGAAACTTTATAACAGTGTCACACCTACAGCAGCATGAACCTAGTGAGATCATGAGGTCACATCCTGTATATAGACAGTACCTCACTGCACACTCACCTTCTTTCATTACCATCTAACCCTCAAAATGAGGGCTTATCCCTGTATGCACAGAAGTGTGTCATTGTTTATTTGTCTTCTCTGATTGCACCTTGGAATATGGCCATATTCTCACTGTATTTGCTCACGGTAAAACAATAAATAGCCATTGCGCACACACACTAGTGACTTCAGCATACCCTTCAGAACTGTAATTTAATCTGCCTGGTAATACGCTCTAGATAGTTTATGTTACTTTATGAAGTCTCCCATTTTACAGAGCCAAGTTTTTTGTTAGTGATAATATCCTTGCTGGAGATCTGTTTCATTAATCAGGCTTTGAGGTGTTTTTCTTATGAGAACCAAAGTGCTGATGTTTCTGAAACAGCTAAATCATTAATTACAGCGCATACATACATACATACATACACACACACACATACACACACACACACACACACTCACAAACATATATTGTTGTTTTTCCCAACGTGAGTGTCTCCTGCACCCTGCTGTCTTGGAGGCGCCGGATTAACACATCCCTAACACAATCTGTTACACACACACTAGTCAGTACTAGGTCTGTGCTGTAGAGTTTCCCTTAGGCTTCCATAAAGACCCCTAGGTGTTTATGTAGGAATTAAAGGCACTGGAGGGCTGCAGATATTCAGTGATCAAATCCAGTGTTCAAGGATCAAAGGGGGAAAGTCCAGGATGTGCATTTGTCACAGTCGGCCATTAAACAGTGAAGTTTAGTGAAGGATACTTGCTGAGACCTTTCTCTTGTGGCTTCAGTGATCCTGCTGCAGAGGCTCTAAGGTGCATTTTCAGTCCAATTCTTTTTGTGCATGGCACTGTTAACTTGTTCTGTGAACTTCCAAGTATTATTCTAGGGGTTGGGAAGCAAACATCATATAAAGACTCTACATATCATCTGCTCGATAAATGCAAAAAGTGTATTTTTGAGTAAGAGAGATTGTTTTGTGAATCAGTGCCTGTGTGTGAGTCAGTGACTGCTCATAGACTGTAAGTGTGTGTGGGTGTATGTGTGTGGCAAGAAGCTCATGCTGAGTCTTGCCAAAGTGTGAAAAGGCTATTTTGCACTGCATGGCAAAATCCCTGTTTGTACAATAATAATGGGTTGTGGTAAAAGCCCTGTGTTTATGTTGTGTTTGTGTGCATGAAAGTCAAATATAGCCTGTCAGTCCAAATTGAAAGCTCCTGTTTTGAAAAAAAAATGCTTTGCACTAAGAATAGAGCCTTGTTCACCATTGCTAGTAGTTTTGACACAGAATTAACAATACTGCACAGCACAATGTGTAGCTACTCAACAAAGGATTATGCTCCACTGTGCATAGTATTCATTCAGCTTATCAATCCTAATACTGTTCTGCTCTAATTACTGCTCCAACTGTAATGCAGTACATACTGTAATACTGTAATCACTGTTTGCCTTAAGACTTTCTTTTAGCACTAAGTTTGGTTGACAAACCTTTATAGACCTTTTTCTCACGGCTTTCTTAAAATGCTTATCTGAGGATCTTTTGACTGCTGTAGTCTCTTTCCCCACTACATACACACAGAGTCCTGTTCCACAAACACAATCGTAAGTCATAATGCATCCTTAAGCAAACAAATCACCAATAGAATTGGTGAGCCTCACTTCCCTTTTCAATTTGTGGAGAGCCTGGAAAGACTTCTGCCCCCATTGTCTAGAATCCAGCCAACCCAAACAGCCTGGGAGGCTTTGGGCCTTGGTTTAAGGTGATGTTAAAGCACTGTTTCGTTGGAAGTAATCTGAAGTACTAATATATGTTTTTCTGAAATTTAGTCACTCCTGCTGTGGGACAAAGCCATGCCGAGTCTTTGCTTCAGCTCAGAAAAATCATTAGAACTGGTCTGCCTATGCCTAAATCGTAGTTTTATCCCTTTAGCTGTAGTATCCATCTGCGCTACAGGGTGTCACACTGAACTGCAGGCTTTTGTCTTGACATGTTTTCTTTCTTCCTTCCCTGGAGGAAGCCCACTTTAAGCATCAAATACTTTGATTCTTTTTGTTCTTTCGTTCTTTTTTCTTTTTTCTTTGTAGTTTCCTTTCCTTCTGCTTCTATCATATTGTGCTTTGCCTCTTCCGTTCTTTCTCTTTCTCTAGGCTTCTGTATATCTCATTTGACTCACTGAGCCATGTCCATGGTCACGCTTTCCATCCAGATGACGCGTCATGTTTATTTGGACTTGGACCAGACAACAATGACACCCACACGAGTACTCACACACACACACAGTCCCGGGTGGGTTTATCTCCATGCTATGAAAATAAGCCTCCTAATAACAGGAGGAGATTTGTTGATAGGACAAGGGGAGTGGGGGGCTTCTGCCCTTTTGAAACATTGTCCCTGCTGAGAGAACATGAAAGTGCTCAGAATGTCAGGAAAAGTCTGCTGGTGGCGTTTTTGGCTGCCGCTACATAATAGCATTGTGAACATGGCTCTGCTGTTCTTACTTTGATGTTAGGAAAAATAAAACATTGTGTCTGTTCCTCACAGGTGTGTCTGAAGTATAGGAGAGTTTTGAAAGGTTCTGAATCACAAGTAGAGCTTTAGGCTGGTGTGGCTTATTGTGGGAGACTTGTGTGTGTGTGTGTGGCTTATGGTGTGTTTCAAGCAAGGAGAGATAACGTTTAATTAAGTTTCTGAACTTATGTCTGAGAGAGGATGATTGTACACACAAGCTCTTATATATGTGGTGTGCTTATGTGCATCTATGATGGTTCTGAAAATAATCTAAGGTTTGAGATACAGGGCCACGTGAGCAGCACATCCTGTTTCTGTAATGAGGATGTGGCCTTTTTTTTGGAACTGATAAACTGAGATTAATTGAAAATTCTGTACTAATGACTGTTATCAGCTGAATCTTACTTCATGACTAATTGATTGAGCTGGTCATGGTATATTATACTGAGGGCATGTTCACTGTCGAAGATTGTTCTAAAACATTGAGAACAGTGCTGCTGTGACCTATTGCTGAAAAGGGGATTTAGATCAAATCAAGTGAAAGGATGCAAAAGCATTAGGCATTCATTCTTATTGTCCAGAAGTATCCTGCTGTTAAAACACCTGCTCTGTAGTTTTTATTAACGTTCATCGATATGGCTTCAGCAGAAACTAGTCAGTTTATTCTGGAAAATAGACAAAGCAATAAATCTATGGTAATGTGATTTTCACACGTAAGTGTGAAACCGCCTCAGTTATTTTTGCTGTAATATCCTCTGCTATATGCTTTTCTCTATCTAGATTCTGGATGAGATCAGTGAGCATGGCATCCGCATCTACCAGCTCCCTGATGCAGACTCAGATGAGGATGAGGAGTTCAAAGAGCAGACCCGTGTCCTAAAGGTCAGATGGCTTGTGTCCACAAGTTCCTTTATTAAAATGAATTTTGGGTATTTTTGCTGTATGGTATCTAAACATTATTTTATGTGATCAATGTCTTCTCTAGGCCAGCATTCCTTTCGCTGTGATCGGCTCTAACCAGCTGATTGAGGTGAAGGGGAAGAAGATTCGAGGGCGTCTGTACCCTTGGGGTGTGGTGGAGGTGGAGAACCCTGAACACAATGATTTCCTCAAGCTGCGCACCATGCTAGTGTGAGTACAGAGGGATTTTCAGTGTCACTTTTACTAGTAGCAACACTAGTATTATGCAGTAGTATGCTGTGGCGCCCTCTGCTGGACATCGAGCAACATAAATTCAGTAGGCATGCAAAAACTCTGACTGGAGGATGAGTGATTATTCTTTGGTAAAGTAAAATGGCTAACATGTAGCTGTGTATGTGTGTGTGTGTGTGTATGTGTATAGGACCCATATGCAGGACCTACAGGAAGTGACTCAGGACCTACACTATGAGAACTTCCGCTCAGAGAGACTGAAGCGAGCCGGCAGGTATGATATAAGCACACAAAACCTCAATACAAGGTGCAGGTGTAAGAAATTTACAGCCTCACACAGTACATATCTGACAAATACTAAACACAACTTCACGATAATGCGTCATCTTAGAACCACGGCAGTTACATTCTGACCCTGCACAAATTAAATTAAATAAACTTCAGTAAACATGCTTAGAAAAACGTCAGTGACATCAGTGAGTATTGTATCTGCTTTCACTGGTGAATAGAGCATGAAGAAGCTTGTTTGCCTTTTACAGGTCAGTGGAGGATGAAGTGCTGGACAAAGATCAGATCTTAATGGAAAAGGAGGCTGAGGTAAGACATTTTTCATTACTTTATACTGGTTCTTTCATTCAGTTGACTGTTTTTTAAAATCTGATCAAGACTGGCACTAATCCTGGGTACAGTGTTACTATATGACATGCAACACCATATACACAGCTAAATTTAAAATTAAAAAAAAAAAAAGTTTTGGTTTATTGGTCATGTTTTAGATATACCAGCAAAAACAGATTTTTAGGTAAAGTAAAGCTTAAATGACTTTAGGCCTTTATAATACTTTTATTCATTTCTTGATAGTATGTGGTGCAGTGGTATTTACTGGATCAGTGCCAAGACATATGAAACTTAGTTTATCTGACCAAATAATAATAAAAAATGTAAATGAATACAACTGTGGGCAGCCGTGCAGTCACAAAAATATACTAATTTCACTGTGTGATCTGTGATTACATAGTGAAGTTATTAGAATTAATATGTTACAGGAAATTTTTTGTTGTTGTATGTTTAATAGTGTTTATCTTTTAAAAAATGTCTAACATAGCATCTGAAAAATACCATCATAAGAACATAACAAGCAGTAGGCCACCAAATGCAGACTATTAAATACTTCATTTGTAGCAAATTATATGCCTGAATCAACAATGCTGGGATTGTGGGCCATGCTGTTGTAGGAAAATAATCAGCCTCAGGGTGGTGATAGTAACTTTGCTTTTAATTGGGCCACGTTAAACCACCTTTTCATTAATTCCTTTTCTATAACAGCATGCTCCATTGTATTTTATTCCTTATTAAATTATATTAATAAGTGTGTATGATTTAAATATTAAGCTACATATTGAAAGTTAATTGAAACTGTTTAGGTGAGGCTGGGCCTATGTGGGTCACCCTTAGCACTGATGCTGTGTGTCTAGATAACATACATACAATGACATTTATGTTTTCGGATATTTTTTTAATAAATGATTTAATCCTTTTTATTTTGTCACTGTGTAGATTTTTTAATCAAACTGTCAACTGGACAAAGAAACAGTGTTAATTCCAGCACTTCTTCCATATGCTGAATTTAACAACGGCGCCTGTGTACAACATATTGATGATGCAGTCACATGCAGATTTCTTTAAAGTTTGTGAAAAATGAACTACTGTTATCTCCTGTTTGAGCTAGTTTTGGAACGTTTATTAGAAAAACAAGCTTTTGTGGTTTCTTTTCTGCATGCACATGCATGCTGTCACCCCTCCATATGTTGGGGTTTTGGTGGTGAAGCTAGGGAGGGGTTATTTTATGTGGATTAACGGCTGCATTCCATAGGCATGATCAGTGTGTTGTTCTTTGGATTGGTAAGATATAAGGACAATCAGAACATGTAAAATATGTCATAGGACATGACATCAGCTTCCTGTCTGAGAGAACACAGCTTGATTTGTCTTTCTAAAGGTGTTTCTATATGTTCCTTGTCATATAGTGTGTATTTATGGAGGCCTCTAATAACATGTTTTCAGCAAAAGCTGTAGTTAGGATCACAATGACCCTGTGCTTGTGTTATGGTCATTATATGTCAGTCCTCAGCTATAGTATATTTTAATGGGAAAATGTGTAAGTAACATTTTCACTCATATTTGGAGAGCAGCTGGTTCCAGTATGCTGTATGGCAGTTTCTGTGTTAGAAGAGCATTGTAAGCTACTTTTTTGGGGGACGTGACACAATCCAGATGCACTTGTGGTCTTGAATAGTGGGTGTTGGATAGTACACAAAGTTCCTGACTCACCAGTTTTGGACAGCATGTTAGTATGTTACACACTTCTCATTATCAGGCTAATTTATCTCTCTCACCCTCTGTCCACAGCTGAGACGCATGCAGCAGATGATTGCTCAAATGCAGGCTCAAATGAAGATGAAGCCTGGAGACGACTGAAAAAGATAATGTTTTATGTGTATGTTTGTTGCAAAGCAACAGAAAGCCGGAGATCCTCTACATTACTGGCTTCATCATTTCAATCTCTGTATCTACTATCATTCTGGGCACTTCAAAACTCTACTACGGTTCATTATTCTTTTACAATATATAGCTGTGTGTCACAAATAGGATTATTTCAGCATATCACTGCATTTGCCCAATTTATTCACAGAGACCCGATCTGACTGTTAACTAAATATTATTTAATCTTATTCAGTATCTTATTAATATACCACCATGTTAATTATTTTTCATTTGCATGGATCCATGTTACACTGCAAATAATTTATCATGGCTGAAGCATTATTATTTTTTATAGCAGTGGTATGTATAACTGTAAAATGCTTCAGGTTCAGTAGTTTGTCTTGTTTTTCCACACTGTCTCTTTCCACACTGTCTTTCTCCTTCTGCTGGCAGGAAGCAATTCACACTGTACCAGTCACCTCTCACATTTCTCGTGCTTATATATGCCCCGCTGTGTGCCTGCACTACACAGACAGAGGTTAATGGGAACCAAGGTTATTTGACCTCACTCTCTGTTATCTGTAGTACAAATACATTAACCAACAAAGGAATTTCCTAGTTATTCCAATTCCAAATTACATGAAAATTTCTAGCCTTGTTAACAACAAGAGCCATATGGTCTCAGCAGTTTTTTATTCGTGGATGTCTAAGTGTACGAATTAAAGTGCCTTAGTTTCTGTGCCTTGGTGAAATCTCAGTTGTAGTGTAGCTGATTCGTTACTGCATGAGAGAATACTATGAGCTGTTAGTGTTTCAGTACGTGCTTCATCAGGTTTATGCATTGATTGCCACTAGGGGGCAGCAGCCCCCAGTAAAAACCAGGACAATATTTCAAAGGGAGTCTGTTTTTCAGTCCTCTTGGACTCTGGAAAAGATTATCAGTTATTTTGCCCAGTATGGAAATTGATTGTTTATCACAGTTATTAATTCAGTTTAGGAGCAAATGTTGAATTTTAGATTTTGAAATACAAAAAATGTTCACTTTGTACATTGAGCCTATGTCCTTTTTTTAATATTTACAGAGTGTTGATCTTTTAAATGCCAAATATAAACATAATTGTATGCTAAAAATAAATTAATAAATAAACACATGCATGCATACATATATAACACAAGTGTGTATAGAAACACCACAGTATGCAACCAAATAGACAGTTAAAACATAAATGTTTTAAGGAGGTCGTGATTTAATGCATGATTAATATCTGATGTTAACAGTTACTTTAGTTCCACTCACCAGGATCACAGTCTATTATGTTGAATTGATAGGAAGTGATAAATTGTAATCATTAATTATGTAACTTCTAATTCTTTGACCTTATTTCACTCAGATTTATTATTAGCGCAGTTCTTCAGTTGGATTTTGGACAAGTATAAATGACTGGAAGTATCACGGTTTTGATGTTTTAGATGAAATAACACTTCAGGTGATGATATTGACTGGAAATGTTTAGGTTGTGTATTAAACAAAAGTGTTACACACTCCTCCATTTTTGAAGCCTCTTTTCATACCTTAAAAAAACTTTAAAATCTTTCCAATGTGTATCCTGAGGTCATTTTTCCTAAACAAAGGGTCCTGCCCTTTATGTCACTGTATTCATTAGTGATTATATAAACAATCTGCTGATATTTTGTAAATGTTGTGACCCAGCCTTAATTACTCATTTGGCTTAGTGAGTTCCTGTTTACACAATGTTAATGAATAATGTTTGTTTGATTTTTGAGTTTTTGCATGTTCACGGTACAGTTCACTACCCTGTAAAATGCTGTTTTTTTTTTGTACTCACTTTGAGCAATAAATGTTCAGAAGTTCTCAGAGACTTGTGGAAAAGCTGTTTTCGCTTGGCCTACACCTACTGAAGGACTGAGGCTTTTATG
Source organism: Pangasianodon hypophthalmus (assembly GCF_027358585.1). NCBI lineage: Eukaryota > Metazoa > Chordata > Actinopteri > Siluriformes > Pangasiidae > Pangasianodon > Pangasianodon hypophthalmus. The sequence continues at coordinate 16,077,276 of NC_069717.1, forward strand.
CAAGCTGTTTTACTGTTTGTTACACCTATTTTATTATATAAAGAAAATTAAAACACTTAAGCAAACATGTTAAGTACTTGTATGATGGTTTAAATACAGCTTTTTTAAGATGTTTGTGTTTAACAGTATAGAAGTAAAAACTGGGTATGGTAGAAACGTCCAAGACCAACGGCTACTCTACACCATCTGCTATTTAGTATGGTAGTATGCAGTTTCTAACATATCCTACAATAAGGGAAATTTCATTATGTAGGAAACTTTAGGGAGGGATAATGAATATTAACTGAGCAAAGCAGAAAACTGACATGAAGGCAAAGGCAGGACAGCACATCTGTCTGGTAAAGCTTTTTAAATGGTATTATGCAAGCTGTATAATATAATATTTTTAAGAAATTATTTTTGCCCTATCATACGGAGATTGAGTGTTTGATTCAATGCCACAGCTATCCTTAGCCAGGAGTCCAACAGAGCAAAACTGGCTATGCACTCTTGGTGGGAGGGATGGCATACTTTCTCTCCTGTCACTCAAAGTGACACTAGCCAATCGTGGGCATCTGTGAGTTCGAATCTCAACATGCTTTATATATTAAACAGTAAAATGTCAAAACAAAATATTTATAATGAAATAGATTAGTGAAAGGCCTGGTAATAGTTAATAAATTAAATCTAAACTCTAATGATTTATAATCCCACTACCCGGTGTCACCCAGAAAAAGATGGGTTCCCTTTGGAGTCTGGTTCCTCTCAAGGGTTTTTCCTTGCTGTTGCCTCTGAATAAAACTTCATCTACATCCAGATTTCTGTAAATATCTGCTAGCTAACAGTGTCTCCATGTTCACCACAGATGCTAAAGCTAATAATTAGAAGCTAAATAGGAAAATTATTTGATGATAAGTTTAAGAAACTCCACAGATAATGAGAGCATGAATGAATAAAAAAGACAGAAATAATGTTATTGACAACTCTTTATGTTCTTTGCTATTTTGAAATAATCAGTAGCCATGATGTAATGTATTAATGTCGATGAAAAGAACTCAGTTTTATATCTGTCAATTCCTCAGCTTGTACAAGGATATACAGAATTAAGAGATATATGAGATATATTGATATAATGTGGCAGCTGTTCTCAAAGCCAGCCAGATGAGAAGATTTTGCCAGTTCAGAGGAAGATTTGAACTCTGATTAAGCCTTGAGTTGTTGTAAATCTGAGTTTAGTAAAGAATAATGATTTAGTAAACACAGGCCATGAGGAGGAGAGAAGGAAGCTGCAGGAAACTGACAGGGCTGAAGCAGCAAGTCTGATAGAGCTTAGGAATCCAGAAGAGAGAGAGAGAGAGAGAGAGAGAGAGAGAGAGAGAGAGAGAGAGAGAGAGAGAGAGTGTTATTTAAGCTTTAAGTTAAAATTAATACCAAATCTGATAACATAGGCCTATTACTCAATCAAGGCAGAAATTAAATGTTTTATGACATTTTTTCATACATTTTCTACTATTGTCATCTGACTGCTGATAGAGTGAATATCTTCTCTATTTATAGAAATGTATTTCTCTTAATATATCTGTTAGCGAAAATAAAAAAGCATAACAACAGAGCAAAAAAAAGTTTGAAGAACTTATTTAGGATCTGCAACTTGGCTAAAAGAAAAAAAGCACTGCCTGACTTTAATACATAATCTCTGCTGTTGTAAGTGGACAGACAGCATTTCCAGTGAAACCACAGATCTACTGTGTGCCATGTCACCCAAATAGCCACTTTTAATCGATATTGCTACTCTAAAAATCCATGACAAGCAGATATTTTTGGGATCATTAAAAATTCTCCTGGTGGACCATGTACAGCTCCGGATATTTTACAGCAACTTCTATTATTTTTCTTTGGTATGGCAGACAGAGAACAGGTGAAAACTACCGAACAAGTAAACGCTTTTAAAATGTTGAGCTTGACTTCCTAACGCCGTAGTGGCTTTAGCAGTGATTGGCTAGATAACCAGTGGGTGTGGTTTTGAGTGACGCCACAGGACACGCCCCCATGTGGGATTCCCAGAGGGGAAGCGCAGCCCGGCCTGAGCGCTGAGCATCTGAACCTGGACAGCGGAGAGAGAGAGAGAGAGAGAGAGAGAGAGAGGAGGATGACAGCTAACACGCGATACAGGAGCCGGCTCATTAAAAGCGGTAATGCCTCATATGAGCTTTACGTTCATCTTTTTCTATGCTGTCAGTTTGTTTCACTGATTTAACTGTCGTTTCTGTCTCCGTGCATTTGGACCATCTCTTGGCGTCCCTGCACCTGATGATGATGATGATGATGATGGTGATGATGATGATGATGATGATGGTGCACTGCTCTGTCAGAGGATAGCGAGGTAACACGATGCCTTGTTTCACATTTCACACATGAGACTAGGTTATTATCATTAGAATGACTTCATGCAGTGATGCTGCTGGCTTCTGGTTGAATGAGTCTGCCTTCACACGCACTTCCACAGCTGCTTCCTGCTTGACAAAAGCCTGTAAGTGGGACTGGTGTTTGGTAGATTTCTTACTGAAAAGAGCAGAGTCTCTGCTTGTTCTTGTGCTGAAGCACAGCTCGACTATTTCCGTTGCGCATCATGTTGCCGCAGCGGGTAATGTAGCCTGCTTAGCCTAGCAGCCAAAGGCCTATCCATCACCCAGCCTAATGTCACCATGGCTTTGGAGTGTTAATAAATGTCATGGTTTTATAACAGCGGTAGATGGTGTGGGGCTCATAGGCGTGAGTGTTAGAGCCTTATGGCACAGCTCCTCGTCACTACATCGTGTTGATGCTGAAGTGGAGCAGACCGGCTTACTGGAGGCTTTTCTCTTCACACTGTCCCGGATGAGGATGGAAATCGGAGAATCTTATCGTCATGCCCAAGAGCTCGGTGCACCGTCACCATGGTAACGGAAGAGAGAAGGAGGCTATGTGACTTCCTTCTGCTCCCAAAGCATCGTCTCGTGATGAATCTACATTGTGTCCAACTGTAAAATTATATAAAGCATATAATATTAAGATGCTGCTCTTCAGTTCGCCTCGGCAGCTGCATGCACAGGTACATCTGTCTATAAAAACCTCATCACAGCTGGCAGGCAGGAGAAGGCTGGACTGGAGTTAAGTGACAGTGGTTTTCCCTCAAGCCATGGTTCCTTGACATATGTGGGCACGTGTGTGTGTCCATGTGTTCCCATATATTATAAAATATGCAGCCTTTGTTGCTTCAAGCATGGTTATGTAATTCTTCAAGCATGTTTGCCATGCCAAAGATTCAGCCAAAGAGAGAGAGAGAGAGAGAGAGAGAGGAGGCGGGGTGGGGCAGGAAAGGGGCTTCAGCTCAGACTCAAGCTGGCTTGAATATGATTTTGCTCTGATCCATCAACGTGCACACACAGACATTCATCTCACATAGGCACAGAGCTGTCAGGGTCACACTTCCAACCCACACAAAGTCAGCAATGCAACACAGTCCACCCACTCACACACTCATGCATCTCTCCCTTACTCCAGCACTCTCTGTCTCTTCCATGCTCATTCTATCTACAGAATCTCAAAGAATTAAGACCACTTCATTTTTTCATTTTGTTATTTTACAGCCTTATTCAAAATAGTCTATTTTCCCCCTCATTACCCTCCGTCTGTACTTCACAATGGTTTTCTCAAAGTTTTGTAAATGTATTAAAAATTTTAAAAATGAAATACCGTATTTAAACAAGTATTCAGATCCTTTGCTATGACACTTGGGCTCAAGTGGATACAGCTTCCATTTATCATCTTGAGATGTTTCTACAGCTTGATTCAAGTTAACCTGTGCTAAATTCATCGGACATGATTTGGAAAGGCACATGTCTGTCTATATGAAACCTCCTAGCTAAACATGGATGTCAGAGCAAAACAGCAAGTTATGGGTTCAAAAGAATTGTGCATAGACCTCAGAAACACAACTGCAATCACACATAAGATAGATAGATAGATGCTACTGATGCTTGAAAACTTCGGTGTAGAAGGCTTTCTTCTGTTTAGGATGTCCCTCTAAAAAGGTCAGTGCACATTTGTAATTGTGTGTGTGTGTGATTAATTTACCGAATTTTTTTGTCAGTGAAGTTAAGGACTGATGGTTTAACTTGAAAAGGTCACATTACCATTGCCATAGTGCATTGGGGGGAGGGGGGGGGGGGGGGGGTTAAAAGGGCAGTGCTGCCCAAGCCTATGCATCAGCTAAAACTATAGCAAGAGATTGCATGTGAAATGAATATTGACATAAACTTCTGCAATCAGCAAGAAAAATGCAAAAAAAGGCTGCTGAGAACTCCTGTTTTTTGACATGAAACAGAGTTTGATTGGTGGTGCAGCAGGTAGCATTGCTGTCTCACGGCTCCAGCGTCTCCAGTTCGACCCTGATCTTGGGTTACTGTCTGTGCTGAGTTCACATGTATTTCCGCCTTGTTCCCAGGATAGACTCTAGATCCACTGCAACTCTGATCACAATAAAGTACAAAAAGTCATTGTAGAGCACTAATGGTACTCAGAGCATGCTTTGCCACATGACAAAAGTGTGCTCCTTTTGCTTCAGGCAGGGAGAGGCTATGTCAAGTTATGAGAGTAGATATGACATATCTCATTTTCTTACTGATGGCAGAAAACATCTATTATAAACAAGACATGACTCACAAACAATTAAATGATATAGAAACTGGGGGACATAAGTGTCCTGTCCTCAGTCCTAGTCATATAATCAACTATGCAACTATTTACTCTCTTGCTCAGACCTGCATGTTTCTGAGCCTTTCACTATTTATTTAACATGCTTTGCTATTTTAATATTCAATTCTACAGCCAAACAGCAGAGTTTCTAAAAGAGATGCACTTTATTTTATTTTGCACACGGAGAATACAATATGGGATTAAATGTTTAATTTGTTATGCTGTCACTTGTACGTTGGTAATGTTCAGTTCTGTGGCTTTTCAGGTGGTGTGTGCGCATACTACACACGTCACATTGCCTCAGCCCGGGTCTCGCAACAGCTCGGCCCCATGCTCTCCCCTCCACTCCTCTCATCTCCTCTCCACTCCTCTCCATTCTTCTCCTCTCCTCTCCCCTCCACTCCCCTCCAGTCCTCTCCTCTCTTCTCCTCTCCACTCCGCTCTTCTCCTCTCCTCTCCTCTCCAGTCCACTTCTCTCCTCTCCCCTCCATACCACTCATCTCTTCTCCACTCTTCTCTTTTCCCCTCCACTGCTCTCCTCTCTAATCCACTCCTCTCCCCTCCATACCCCTCATCTCTTCTCTACTCCTCTCCTTTCCCCTCCACTCCTCTACTCTCCTCTTCCCTCTCCTCTCCTCCTCTCCTCTCCCCTCCATACCTCCCCTCTCCACAGCTCTCCTCTCCCCAACACTGAGCAAGTGCTTGCAGGCATGTGTGTGTAAAGTACACAGGCTATGTTTAGACTCATAATGTGGGAGGATGGCAGATGGGTGGGAGTTTTTGTGTGATTTTGTGTCACTATTGCAGTGTGTGTGTGTGTATTTAGTCAGTTCAGGCAGTAGGCACATGTGACATTATATTGCTTGTTAGTCTTACACTGCTGTTTGAAAAGCAGTCTCTGCACTGACTCTCTGCACTGGCTTTACATACAGTCCATTGGTTTTGAGTTATCATTGATGTTATAGATCACTCCATCCATCCATATACAAATCATAGAGAGAAGATAGACGTAGTATAATTTGTACTGTGGTACACAGTTTCCAGAGAAGCATGTTGCAACTGTATCACCTCTACTGTTTTTTTTTTTTTTTACTTACTCATTGTATTCTTCTTGCTCTTCTGGGTTGTCAGTGGTGTCATCTGTTGATGTCACAATTAAGTCATGTAGTAGGAGGTAGAAATACTTTCCATTATATTAGACTGGTTCACATCTTGTAGATCATCGCTTGAATTGGAGAAATATTGATAGAGCTGACAGGACTCTACCCATGATTATTCTGCATTTAAAGAACTATTTTTGGTATTTAAAAAAAGAGAGAGAGACAGAAAGAAGAACCTTTGGCAACTTTGAGAGGTTGAGGCAGCAAGTGATATTGTGTCCCGAGTCATCTTGGCAAGTCTGTGTAATATCACTGAAGAACTGGATATGGTTTAATGCAGATATTTACATGTTAGGACATGTATTTACAGAAAGGATTTTGAGTGAGACAGATGTCCACACTGCAAAAAATAACATTTTAGCAAGTGGAAATATAGTCATATGTATGTAGTATTTCCTTTCATAATATTACTATAAATCAAAAATACAATAATTAAACATATTTCTGGACATTTTACTAATTTCTATCTTTCAATTTTCTTATTCTATTGGCAGATATTTTTCCTTCTTTCTAGAAATAACTGCTTAAAATTAGCAAAAATATCTGCCAACAGAACAGACTATATCAAGCTTGAAATTAGTAAAAAATATCTACAAATAGTTTAAATAATCTTATATTTAGTTTATTGTAATCTTATAATAGGAAAAACTAGATACATTTGTCTATATTCAAGATATTTTCACTTGCTAAGATGTCATTTGTTTGCAGTGCATTACTCAGTTACAACACTAAAATAGCAAACATTGAACATCAAATATCACCTGACTGCCTGACTCTGTTTGGGGAATGAAGAAAACAAATTTGCAATTTGGATTGTTTGTTAAACCATTCCTCTTTATGCAAATGAGCTTTGTAAGAATAGTTCTTACATTCTTTATTCAAATGAGGTCTGTATATATGTGTATATGCTTGACCTCCACCAAACCAAAAGTGTGTTTGTGGATGTGCATGTTTTTATGTGTGAGTGCATGTGATTGAGAGACCCCAGGTGGTGTATGAGAGTGGCAGCTGGGCACTGAGAGAGGGAGTGTGTGTTTGGGAGGGACTGTCCAAAGGCTATTGTGTCAGTCTGGGACATCTGTTCCCTTCTTTTCAAGACCTCCACCTCCTCCCCTACTCACCCATCGCCTCCTTTACTCTTATCTCCTCCAGTGCTAAAATAGCAACAAAAGCATCACACACCCCTGTAACCCATGCAGGGAGAATGGCCACACTTCAGAGATGATGTCGTGAAGCTCTAGAGGTGGTGTGTGTGGGCCAGAGGGATAATAATTACCTTAATGTCCAATTCCAGTATGTAGGTTTGTTTCACAGGCTACTAACACACCCCTACAACAGCCATCATTACCCTATACTGTCATAGAAACACACACACACACACATAAGACTTTAAGATGCAGCTAGAGCCTGTCCCAAATGCACTGATCAGCATTTAGGCTGTGTCCTCATCTCAGCTTTCGCTGTATCTTATTCTAACACACACACACACACACACACAAAGCCATATTCTTCAAGGGATGAGCAAAATGCTCCCATAAGGTCAAAAGTATTATGTATACCTATCATCATCAAGACATTTGACCCCTTCCAAAAGATAAATATATGCCTCCACACATTTCAAATCCAGATAATCTGTCTGGTGTGTGTATTTTATGCACCCCAAGGACTGGCTCCACATAGGAATAAGCTTTATATACAGACAGATGAAAAATGAAAGAAAAAACCACATGAAATGTATTAGTGAGGTGTTAGGACACCAGAGATGCCAAAACAGCTTTAATAAGCCTTGTAGTACTGTATATTCTACAAGTTTATATAATGGGGTATGAACACCACTTTTCCAAAAGACATTCCCTCACTTGGTGTTTTGATAATGATGGTGTAGAGCGCTGTGTAATGCATTTGTCCAAAAACTTTCCTGGGTTTTGGATTGAGTTGAGATCTAGTAACTGTCAAGGCCATAACATGATTTACATCATTTTCATACTCAGCAAATAGAATGTTGCTTAGAGCCCTCAGAGGCTCAGGCACAGCCCTGCCCTTCTGTGTATTGTTTGTTGGTCACTAGCTGATTGCTAAGGTGAGGTAACACTAAATGTACTCCTGCACTATTGTTTACATTCCCTACATTTTAAATTTGTTTTTCAACCTAATCTCTATCCATCTCATCGGTAGCACATGTGCATATCACAAATCACAAATCACAAATCACCCTGTATTTCACTGTACTGTATTTATTTAAAAACAAACAAACAAACAAAAAACCTTTACTAACCTTTACTAATAATGGAAGTCTAAGGGTGGTTGCTTGGGAAGTCAATAAACATGTATTCTTGTCGATGTAAATTAAGCTGTAACTCTGTTTAATTCATCGTTTAGGAGATAAGACTACATTTTCAGAGGGAAGAGTTTGTGGTTGTGTGTTGACACAATATTGCAAAATGTTGGGGAACTTTTACTGTATTGCTTCAATGTTCAAAAACGAGACAGAACACGAACGGCTTTGGGAATACATTTGGGAAAGTCATTTGAGAATATACATAAGACATATAACTTTTTTCTAATGTTGTGATTTAAAATTTTTATTGTGTTTTTTTAATAGTTTATTCGTTCATCTTCAGTAACTGCTTCATCATGGTCAGGGTCATGGTGGATCCAGAGTCTATCCCAGGAACACTGGGTGCGAGGTGGGAATACACCCTGAATGGGATACCAGCTCATTGTAGCACACACGTTCGCACCTATGCATAATTAAGAATAGCTATGATTAAGAATCTACCTACTCACATATTTTTGGGAGGGGGGAGGAAACCGGGGAACTCAGAGGAGATCCATGCAGACACAGAAACTCCACACAGACAGTAATCTGTGCTCAGGATCAAACCAGGGACCCTGGAGCTGTTGCACGCTACCCACTGCTCCACCATGCCACTCCTTTATAGATTTGTTTTTATATAGTAGTTTAAACATGGACAAAATTCAATAATTTCCTTTAAAGGTGAATTTTTAGTCAAAACTATTTTGCATTCTTTTCTCAGTACATAGGAAACATGTTGAAATTATTGTCTGTGGAAATGGCACATATGCTGCAGATGTTAGTTATGGTTGAAAAAAAATGTTCGATAGAGATTAGGGTGAAAAATGCAGAAGTACATAACATACTTTTGAGTATTAGACCACAGTCTGCAGTTTGAGAAACAGCTAAGGGCTGGAGTTACAGAGCACCTGCCCTGATGTTTCGAACAACAAAACTGCCCTCTTTTGGTGTATAAGAGTACTGCAGTGCTTCACTGTCCATTTCCATCCTATTTTCCAAACTGCATCCTAACTAGAGCAGTAGGAGTGCCAGATAGTCATGTAGATCAGGATTACTGTGATAAACTGTGAAACAAATTCTTTAGCAGGAAACAAACCATAGAACTCTTTAAATGTTCTGATGATCCGGGTGAAAAGAGCACTTTCATCAGTCCTCACTGGGCTGGTATGTGTGTTCATGTGTGTGAAAGCTGTGTGGCACAGAGCAGGACTGACAGGAAGGGCGTGACTCCAGTTTTACTGAATGTGGTTAGGCACAGCACCAGGGTTCACTGCACCTCACTTCTACTCTGTTTATCCACTCTGGAAAAAAGAGGGGGAGGAATGAACGATGGATGAATGAGTGTGCTTTATTCCTGTTTTCACCCCTCCCCTTTCCTCTGGTTAAATTGCTTCCTTGCCTTCTCTACCTTTCTCTGCCCCTTTTCTCTCCCTTTCTCTCTCCTTCTCTCGTCTCTCGTCTTCTTTTTCTTTTGTCCTTGTGCTTTCTCGGAGTTCTACATGAGAATTCTTGTGCCTGCCTGTCTGGACAAGCAAAGGTGCTGCAGGCCAGAGGCCACACACAGAAAAAAGGGAGAAAGAGGAAAGGAATAACAGAGAGGAGTTAAAGAAACCAAGTGAAATAGAGGTGTAGCAGGTTTAAGAAACAGTTCTGGAGACTTTCCCATACTCTGTTTGTGTGGCGCGTGGGTTGAAGGTGCCAGACTGGGATGGATGCCATTATGCTACAGGAGAAGCTGGTGGAGAAACTGCTGTGTGCCCGAAGCAGGACTACTCGCCAGAAGGTTGTGTGTGTGTCTGTTTAATATAATAATATATACTCTGTATTCAGTGAAAGATATTCTAAGTCATAAGGCATACCTTATTACTTTATATATGTGTTAAATTGAGAGAAAGGTGAACTGAGGGTTTAAAAGTTGGGAAATGTGAGTGAGCTTTATTATTAATACTGTATGTGTTTATATGTTTTAGCATTGGTCATTGGTCCCTTTCTCTTATTCTCATTCTTCTCATATTCATAGTTTCAAAGTGTGTGTGAGTGATGGAGTAGATGCAGGGCCACTGTGGGGAACTTTTCAGTAGCCCACAGAGACAGCGGAAATGTTTATTACAAGTTATGAGAAGTGCTGGCAGACTGAGCAGTTTGGCCAGTCTGGGAGTGTGTTTTTTTTTGAAAGAGCCATTCATTTACATTCAGTAGGACATTTTCTGCCTGTGTGTGTGTGTGTGTTTGAGAACATCCAGAATTTGCAAGTCTGCTTCCTACTGTGATGCCTTGACTATTGGCAAAACTAAGCCTTCATTTTCTTTTGATTTCATAATCTGTATACTTCACGTTCCCCATTTGTCTATATGGACATGTTGAGCTCTTCTCTTTGTGAAAAGCCATGAATTGAAGGCTTCATTTTTCCACAGTGGTGTCCAGTATTGTGAGTCTAGCTCTATTCTGTGCTTTTGTGTGCACCAGTTTGGACATTGAGAATGCTCAGAATGATAAATTCTACAAGCTGTGGTGTTTGTCAATTTCACAATGCCCTTTTTTTTATAACCACTGTCTTGCTGTTTGTGTCTGTCAGGATAAGCAGTATGTCGGCTTTGCGACGCTCCCTAACCAGGTCCACAGGAAGTCTGTCAAGAAAGGCTTTGATTTCACGCTAATGGTAGCAGGTTAGTGAAACTATCTCAGCAACTGACATCACTGTCAACTGTCATTTCCACTGCAGTTAGACAAGGCAAGTATGTGCATGCTCACATTTATCAATAACAAGAATTCTATGTGTGTGTGTGTGTGTGTCTCAGGTGAATCTGGCTTGGGCAAGTCTACTCTAGTAAACAGCCTTTTCCTCACAGACCTCTATAAGGACAGAAAACTACTAAATGCAGAAGGTAAAAACCTCATACAGCATGTTTGAGATACACCATTAGCATTTTTATTGGGTAAAGTAATAAAATCATATGTATTTATGTCAGTCACCCATTTAAATCATTCACAAACAGTACATCTTTTAATACTTTCAGGCTATTTATGACAGGATTTGTAAGCTCTTATAGATCTTGGAAAAATCATGGAATTGTACAAATGTGTTTTCCGGGCCAGGAAAAGTCATTTGGAAAAAATGAATACAGAAAGTTGGAAAGGATGTGCATTTTTAAAACCTTTGCTCTGATCATTTATGTTCAGATTTAAAATGTATTATATTTGCTGAATTTTATTATTCTAAAATGCGATAAGCTACACTTAGGCAGCAGCTGAACAAGTACACTAATCCCTGTTGTTGCTATAGCATATCATATCATGTTGTGTATAACATGAATCATAGTGTATCATATCACATACCATAGTAATGGCATAGATTCTATTTTATTTTCATGGCAGCGCACTGTCTTGTCTAGTTTCACTTTGAGTGAAAAATACCAGGCAAATATGTAATTATCAGTTCTTGGTTATGCTCAGATAATAAGTGCTGGCCTTTAAAAGATGGAGACACAGGATATGTAAAATTTAACCTTTGTTCTAATATCTGATATTGTTAAAACGGAAGAGAGGTAGCCATGTATAGCAAAAAAAAAAACAAAAAAAAAAAACATCAGGGTACTGCAGAGCCAGAGAAGTCAACAGTGCTATTATCTTGTTTAGTCAGATGGTAGACCTAACATTAATCCTGTTACAACTTCCTCCAATACAAAACAATACAAAACAATTACATCTACAGCTACTACCAAAAACAGAGTTTTGACTGCTGAGATACTCTGAGCCCTAAAGGTTATGGATCCACATTATTCATTTAATAAAGATACCATGTTCCCAGCAAGTCAGATTGCCTGTGGAGAAATTTGTATGTATGATTGTGCCTCTTTGTGCATTCAGATCATATTTCACACCTCTGTATTCTTGTTAATATAAATGTAAATTATTTAAAATCAAACTATGTATGTTCCACTGATTTATGCTACACAATAAGTATGGTTATGATTCTGTTCAAAGATGGTTTTCTAGACTACATTTGAGTTCCATAAGAGAACTTTGGTCTTGGAAGTTTATATTAAAGTCATGGAAACTTCATAAAAATGTGTGTGAATCCTGTATGAATGATAAAACAAGGATAAAACATATCTGAGCAGTATGATTCTACCAGGCCAACAACGAGGTACACCCTTAGGGATACATCTTTATTGCTTATAAAATAATAAACATAGACCGAGCAGTTACTGACTATTTTCCTTCACCAATTCACTATTCCATCACTCAGTCAAATCATTGACTCATCATTCAGTCAAATGTTCAGTTTCAATAGAGCCAAACCATTTTCTTATGCTAGAATATACAGTACCAAGAATGTACTGATCCCTTTTTGTTTTTAATTTTTGATATGCTATTGATATCAAAGCTCAGGGTATTGACGTATTGATGTAATCATGCAAGATTTGTGCCAGTGTCAGTCATCACACACATTCACTGAAGTACAGTGAAATCAGTGGATCCGATAATAATATATGTCCAATCCCGATCCAACCTTTCAGGCCGATACTCAGTATCAGACCGTTACATTTATAAACATCATTGAAATCAGTTTCAGTTTTCCCCTTGCCAGCGATATGTGAAAGTATTCCTAAATCTGGAAATTGTAGAACATTTTTTCAGTGGCCTCAAACAACCTGCAATAAGACAGTTAGTGTAGAGTACTTCTCACAACATGCTCTCATTTTTATTGAAGGGAAGGTGTATATAAACATTGATCTATAGTCACAGATATTTAGTTAAAAATAACATGAAACTGAAGTTGTAAGCTTGATGTAAAGATTGTAACCTAAAATATCATTTAGACCAGTTGGTATATTTGGTCGTAAATAAGTGAAGGAATTAAGATATGAGCAGTACTTTAATAAGAGCCAGGAATTGTACTGTAACATACATTTATGTCTAGAATTTCACTTAGAATATATTATTTAAGCTCTGTCTCTGAGGATTGGGATATGCTTATATGATTGGGAAATGCTGCATTGATCTTTTGTCTCTTCATTTCAGAGCGTATTAATCAGACAGTGGAGATCACCAAACACACCGTGGATATTGAAGAGAAGGGTGTCAAACTCAAACTCACCATTGTAGACACACCAGGGTTTGGAGACGCTGTAAACAATAATGAGTGGTAAGAACTTAGCTTAACAAATCAACTCAGAAGTGATTGTTTGCCGGTGGGACAGGGTCGCAGCATGCACCGACTCATAGCTCTAGTGTCCCCGGGTCAATCCTGAGCTCTGGTTACTGTCTGTGTGGAGTTTCATATGTTCTCTCAGCGTCGGCCTTGCTTTTCTCCTCCCATCACCCAAAAACATGCCAGTAGGTGGACTGAGTACGCTACATTGCCCCTAGGTGTCAGTGTGTGTGCATGGGGGGTAAAGCTGTTCCTGAAGAGGGATGAATATTTCTTGCCAGTCTGATATTTCCTGTGTGTGTTTGTTTTTCAGTTGGAAGCCCATCACCGACTACATTGATCAGCAGTTTGAGCAATATTTCAGGGATGAAAGTGGACTCAACAGGAAGAACATATTGGATAACCGAGTGCACTGCTGTCTTTATTTCATACCACCATTTGGACATGGGTGTGTAACAAGCTCTGTGTGTGTGTGTGTGTGTGTGTATATACACTATACTTTTGGGCGTATAGTGTACACACACTATACTTTTCGCCATATAGTGTTCGTACACTATATGGCCAAAAGTATGTGGACACCTGACCATCACACCCATATGTGGTTCTCCCCAAACTGTTGCAACAAAGTACAAAATTATAAAGGATGTATTTGTATGCTGTAGGATTACAGTTTCCTTTCACTGGAACTTACGGGACCAAACTGTTCCATTATGACAATGCTCCTGTGCACAAAGAGAGGTCCATGAAGACATAGTTTACCAAGGCTAGAGTGGAAGAACTCAAGTAGCCTGCACAGAGCCTTGACCTCAGCCCCACTGAACACCTTTGGGATGAACTGGAACACCGACTGCACCCCAGGCCTCCTCACCTGAAATCAGTGCCTCACTAATGCTCTTGTTGCTGAATGCACAAATCCCTACAGCCATACTCCAAAATATAGTTGAAAGCCTTCCCAGAAGATACCACACCAATACCATGACTGAGGTGAGACCCTTGAGCAAGGCACTGTACCCCCAATTGCTCCCCGGGCGCTGCAGCAAAAAAGGCTGCCCACTGCTCCGGGTGTGTGTTCACGGTGTGTGTGTGTGTGTGTTCACTACTGTGTGCGCGCACTTGGATGAGTTAAATGCAGAGCACAAATTCTGAGTATGGGTCACCATACTTGGCCACAAGTCACTTCACTCACTAAAGAGTGGAGATTATTATAACAGGAAAGGGGGTAATAAAAAGCATGGGTGTGATGGTCAGTTGTCCACAAAGTTTTGGCAATATAATGTATATTACAGAGTTGTCCCTGGAGAATTAAAGGTCTATCTAGCAATTTGTGTGTGTGCGTGTGTTATTTTCAGTTTGAGGCCAGTGGATGTGGAGTTCATGAAAGCACTGCATGAGAAAGTGAACATTATTCCTCTCATTGCCAAAGCGGACTGTCTCACTCCAAGTGAGATAAAGAAGCTAAAGGACCGGGTGAGTACACAACATCTTATTTCATCCTGTACTACAACTGAATATTGCGAAATCACTCATGTTCTCGTCAGTGTATGCTGTTCACCTCAAGTTATCACTGTACTCTCTTTTTTTCTTAGGTACGAGATGAGATTGAGCGCTTTGGGATTAAAGTGTACCAGTTTCCTGAGTGTGACTCTGATGAGGATGAGGAGTTTAAACAGATGGACAAAGAGCTGAAGGTGAGATGCATGCGTAGAAAGCTCCATAAAGTCCAACAGCAGTTACAGCCTTAATGGGTCTGTACATCATTTTTTGTGATTTTTAGACTATAAGGAGTTTCAGCAATGATGAGAAAATGTGTATCCACTGGCCATAAAGTTAGACACAGCTTTGTACTGAGCTAACAGCAGCCAGTAAAATCAATATTTACTCAACTCAAATACAGCCTGGATAAATGTGCCATTTTTCCAACAATAAATCCCTTCACTGGTTATTTCATAAGCAGCAGGTTACAAAACACTCATTTTTAAGAATACACTCGCTTGTATTAACTTGTAAAATGCTTCTAACTTCGTTCTCAAAAAATGTGCTTAGCCAGCAATTTTTTTCAGAATAGTTTTTGGCCCAGTTCCTACAGCTATGTAACTTTACAGTAGTTGAATATTTTCACAATTGAATATTTGCTTCCCTTGCTCTAAGTTTTGTGTAAAAACTCACGCTGATATGAATGACGAGCTGTAACCATATTACAGAATTTACTTGAGTCAATTAACGAATATTAATCAATATCAGGAGTCTTCTTATGGAGATAAATGACTAGTGGGCTCAGTCTTTTACTCAGTCTTAGTGAAAAGGAGGGGCAGTAAAAGGCACTATACAACTTTATACACACTCATGAATAAGATTAAAATTATTGAAAATAATGATACACAACCCTTAAGGAAATTTCTTTCTGACGTGTTTATTGGTACCTAGACAATTTTGTTCTTATATTCCTATCAGTGTTCTGGTCATGAACTTGTATGTGTGCGTGTTTTTAAAATTTGTTATAGGAGTGTACTCCCTTCGCTGTTATTGGTAGTAATACAGTGGTGGAAGCAAGAGGTCAAAGAGTGCGAGGTCGCCTCTACCCTTGGGGCATTGTCGAAGGTGAGGTGTGTATGTGTTTATAATTAGACTTGACACAGTAGAAGGTAATCATGGAAATGTATTATGAAGTTAATTATTTGCGTACGAATCTTGCTGTTTAATACAGTAATTTCTTAAATGTGTGTGTATATTCTGTCAGGTGAAGGTTCTTTCATGTTTGATTCATGTTTTTGTGTTTCCTATAGTGGAGAACCAGTCCCACTGTGACTTTGTGAAGTTGAGGAACATGCTGATTCGCTCTCACATGCATGACCTGAAAGATGTGACTTGCGATGTACACTACGAGAACTACAGAGCCCAGTGTATACAGGAGATGACCAGGTTTGTTGTGTGTGTATGTGTTTGTGTGGGGACATACTTACATTTCTCACTTAGTTACACTGTAGTTACTAGTAAACTGATAGTAGCTTGTTCTTATGCTTTTACTTTTACTTGACTTTCCATGAGATCAGTGCTATTCTTTTAAACAAAACACTGTTTTTAAAATTATCAGCATCCTTACAATTAATATTTGTAATGCCTGCCTGTGAGAGAATACAGGTTGAAGACACTTGTGGAATTCTCCCTCATCAGAACAGACCACAGGTTTTCAGTAGAGTTCAAATCTGAGACTGCAAAACACTTACTTTGTGTTTGTTTAACCATTTGTGTTGAGTTGTTTAGCTCATTATCTTGTAGAAAGATCTGTCAGAACTTCCTGGCAGAGGCAAACAGGTTTTAGGCTGAAATATCTTGGTAGAAATCATGATGCCATCAATCTTCACAAGAGCCCCCGAACCACCAGCCACAAAACAGTCCCAAAGCATCACTGAGCCACTGGACTGCATATTTTACAGCTTTTCCTTGTATGCCGTCCCTTTTTGTCACCAAACTAATGACAGTGTCCTAATGACAATGTTTTTTGCTAGAACAAAGATAAACAGTTTTTCCAATTGATTGAGTGGAAAATTTAAAGTATTGTATGTAGTATTTATTTTATACAGTTTGAACTGTATATACTGTATGTGTGTGTATATATATATATATATATATATATATATATATATATATATATACTGTGTGTGTATGTGTATATGTGTATGTATGTATATATACATACATACATATATATACACTGTATATACTGTATATATACTGTATAAAGTGGAGTTTTGCATGAATGTGTGTGTGTGTGTGTGTTGCAGTAAACTTACACAGGACAACCGCATGGACAGTCCTATTCCCATTCTGCCGCTGCCTACTCCGGACGCAGAAACAGAGCGACTCATCAAGATGAAGGATGAAGAGGTGAGGCTTAAGTACAACCGCTCTGACTATGAACTGAAATGAAGTGTAAACAGTGTGCACACTGCACTGATTTAACAACACACTAATCCTCTTGTGTTGATTTTGTGTGTGTGTGTGTGTGTGTGTGTGTGTGTGTATGCGCAGCTGAAAAGAATGCAAGAGATGCTGCAGAAGATGCAGCAACAGATGCACGAGAAAGACCAGTGATGATCACACACCGAGACACACGTACACATATGCAAACATGCACTTATCAAGAAATGTACACTTCATATCTTATACTGTATTCTTTCACATGACTGATAATGAAAGTGGTCATGTATGTATTCTAATTATGGCGTATCCTTCAGACAGCGACACACTCGATGACAAACTATACTGTATATTTGCAAAACAATTTGCTTGGTGCTTTGGAGCTCTTACCTACCAAGTACAAATGTGAAGCATCTATTTAATACTTCTTGTGTTTATGCCCGTGTGAGTATAGCTAACAATGGTAATATTATGTATAATTAATTTAAATTAAACTTACTTTTAGATGTATCTAATTTATATGTACTTGATTTTAATGCTTAGCTAGAATGTGCATAAATTGTTTTGTAATGCCATTTTAGCCAAAGTGTTGGTTTGAATCTGAGCTCTGACTGTTTGTTTGTGTGTGTGTGTGTGTGTGTGTGTGTGTGTGTGTAAATGAATATGTGAAACTACACTTTTTCTTTAACTGCAGACTAGGATTTTTAGAGTGCTAGCTCTCAGTGAGTGTGGAGTTACCATGCAGGTTACTGTTATAAATAAATATGCTTAATTCAGACTGTTTTGTGTTGTTTTTTTATTTTAACATTACCTCTCCAAGCAATGGATTACTGATATTACTGATACCTTCCAGTGCAAAAACAATGAGTGTAGTTCGTCTGGATGCTGCAGTACGTTAGAGCCCCACTTCCTGTGTGATATTCCTCAGGGAGTGGACTGAATATATATATGTGTGTGTGTGCGTATGTGCATGTGTGTGTGTGTGTGTGTGTGTGTGTGTGTGTGTAGGCAACTTTATCAGTGTGACCCAGCTGTGTCTCTAGAACACTTGCTGTTATTGCAAGAGCAGACACTGTCCCTCTTTTGGGCCCCTGTTTCACGGAGAAGACATTTATATACTGGTAAGAAGCTCTCCCTGTTTTCACATATTCTCACATCTGGATGTTCAATATTAAGTTTCAGTAAAATATTA
Source organism: Pangasianodon hypophthalmus (assembly GCF_027358585.1). NCBI lineage: Eukaryota > Metazoa > Chordata > Actinopteri > Siluriformes > Pangasiidae > Pangasianodon > Pangasianodon hypophthalmus. The sequence continues at coordinate 16,095,734 of NC_069717.1, forward strand.
TATTGTAATCCTTATTCTATATTTTTAAAAACTTGTTTTTTTTCTCCGTTAAGCATCTGTAAAGTTTATTAACTACTCTAATAGTGTTGAGCTTGCTACAGTCATCAGCTCCTGTACTGCTATTTAGGTTGATTTTTTCAGGTATTAATTTTAAAGCATGTGTGTGGCAGTTTGGGAAAACCCTCTGCATGGTAGGAATTTAGTGCTTTCCTTTTTGCACATATCTCAGAAGTAAAGTTTTAGCATTTTAAAATCTAGTTACCTCTAAAAGTGAAATTGAATTTAAAGATTTCATTCCAATTCCACTGAAAGACACCCCGCCCACCGCTACACTTATAATCTCGTCTACTTATGGAAAAACAATGTTACTACAAAAATAAAACAAAACAAAAAAAAAAATTAAAATGGGAAATTATCTATCACTGATAAATTTCTGATATCGCCATCATCCACATCATTCTCTGTCACATCATTTCACAGCATTTGAACATGAGCCTCAACATAAGGCTCTTTAACTTAACTCACTGTTCACACTAATATCAGTGGGGAAATAATACTTTTATGATGTCATTTAAACATTTTAATACTTTGTCTATTGTGATCTGTGCAATGTGTAAGTGCTCTTCTCTCTTTTAATGATGTGATGTCTGTTCACATACTGAACTGATTAGTCTTATCTCCATTTCACTAGAGCTATCCAAAATCTTGATCACATGAGAAAAATCATACTTAGCTGCATAATAAAATTAATTAATTTGACAGAGGGAAGGATAAAAGAAATAACAGGGGAAAAAAATTGCTACATCATCCATTCTCCTACTTGTCTCCTACTTCCGGCTCCTTTATCTTTGCTTCTCGTGCTGTATGTCTTTCCTCTTTTCCAAGTATATTAGAACAAGTACTATCCCAGAGAAGCTTACTTTATTAGTTTATTGTTCCACTAACAAAAATGTGCTCATATCAGTGAAGATAGTGAAATATTGTGGCTAACTGGTAATACAGTAAGTATCACCTCTCTAACATAAGCATATTACAATGTAAATTATTATATGCCACTTTCCCACTCAGTTTTCTCTCCTCTGTCTCCCATGCAGTGTGTGCTGGTATGAAGTGTGTGTTATTTGCCCTACTGGTTCTCGTCTGTGAGCTGGGAGCTGATGTAGGCAAAGCTGATGCTGTATGTCCACAGGGCTGTTTCTGCACAGCTGCTGTGGTGGACTGTAGCAGTCGTGGACTCACAACTGCCACACTGCCTTCATCTTTCCCCGTGAGCACCACTGAGCTCCAGCTCCATGATAACCACCTCACAGCACTGCCCACTGGACTGCTGGACGGCATGCAGGCGCTGCAACTGGTCACGCTGCATGGGAACCCGTGGGAGTGTGACTGTGCCGTGCTCTATCTGAGGGGATGGCTTTTAAAACAGAACAATGATGCTTTGATAAGGCAAGTGGCACGAATGTCTGTAATAAATCCAAATACTCAGAAAGCATATTTAGCCTGATCATAGCCTGAACTGACAACTAATTCATGTTGTTCAAGTTATTTATTTGGTTTTGCATGTTATTTTATGAATATATGCTTCAGCTGAAAGTAGTAAATATAGAAAGTGAGAGACTCTCTGAAGCTACAAATGACTGATTAATTATTGTAAGTGTAAAAGGTCCATAAAGGCTATCAAGGTATTCATACTATGTTGTCCAAACTAAACAAACAGAAAAAAGTTAGGATGCTGTATATGTGCTTTTACTTTACTTCAGTTATAAATCTTAAATCGCTCTGTCCTCTTCCAGAAATGTGAGCTGCAATTCTCCTCCTGGCCTGCAGGGGAGACTGGTGGCCTACCTATCAGAGGAGGAGGTGCTTAACACCTGTAATTATTGGCTGTGTGATCTGGCCTTGGCCTCACAGATCAGCTTGTTTGTCTTTATAGTGGTGCAAGGAATCCTCCTTGCTGTGGTGGTCTACTTCCTCCGCCGTTTCAACCAGCTGGGCTATGATGCACAGCGAGCAGCTGCAGAAAGCTTTCACAGCTGAGACCGACAGCATCTCACAAATCAAAGAGTGTGTCTCACTAAACAACAAAAGCTCCTGATGTGCAAGGCTGAGGAACCTCGTTTCACACCACAATGGCTGTCTTTCACTACTGTTTTAACTGCCCTCATCAACGTCTTGTCACTATTTCCATTGCGAAACCTTGTTGCTGTCTTAAGGAATGTAACCTTTATCCACTCAGGTGTAGGGTTGTAGTATAAGCCATGAGAGGAGGGATTAAGGCAACATAATCTGAGACTTCATGTGCTGAATATGCTGAGAAGGTATTCTGATCAGCCACAACTTCTATAATTAATGTGGTCTCGCAGGAATTTAATTTTTCACATTTGGAAGATCCATGCATGCCAAAGTCATCCTGTCTGCTTTCTGGGTTTCATTCGCTCTCAAAATATTAATACAATAATTCTGTTAAAATTGTCAACCAATCAAAATAGGCTTCAAATTTTGACTATTAATACTAGTTACTCCAATGCTAAATTCTCAGAAGAGCAGTAACTAAAGAGAAACTCCTCCCACTACCGTTTTAAGCAAACATTACAGCATCTGTACACATTTGCTTTTCATATTCACAGGTACATTAAAACAATTTGGGGTCCCCAAGTGTTCAGAACCAGCGTTGCATACACTATAGATAACGAAGAGGGGAAGTTGATGACAGCATGCTGAAAACAGTAATGAAATGGGCCAGTGAGAGACTTGAAAAAGGTGCACATTACATCCTGCTTTACTTTACTAGTTATGGAATATGAAATAGCATCTGAAAGATTTATGCCAGTCAGCAAACTTTGGTGAAAACTATTAAATCACCCCATATGCAGTGTTTGCATTCACACTGCATTTGTACTGTATATTTTTTCATGAAATATATTTGCAATGGAAGCTCTTAAAAAGGTTTTATTCTTTCTTTTTTTTTTTTATACAATAAAATTATTTTGTAATTTGGGTCTTTTACTCTACTTCTCCTGTGTGCATGTGTGTGTGTTTTAACTTTCCATACCTCACACTGGTTTTAAAAATAATAATTCTATTTTATTTCCGTTTTAATTTTCTCCCTAATACATAATCTCAATCGATCGTCAGTGATCACAAAGCTGCACAGGATCAAGCTGAGTGCCATACTTAGAACTCTGGCTGTTAGTCTACTCACAAAATGTCTACAGCTTTAGTGAAGGTTAATTCAGACCACAGAGATTCACAGAGACTTACCACTCACAGTTATCTTTTCAGTTCTTTTCATAAATCCGTTGCTTGTCATAAATCTATACATCTCTGTGTTTTAATCTGGGACTTTTGTGAAAATTACGTCAATATTTTAGAAATATTTTAATAGTTTGGTTTTAGTCTGGAGTTAGTTTATGAAGAACTAGAGCAATTTACTAGAGCAATGCTACTGAGTCCCTTCTGTAACTGCCTATATTTGTTAGCAGAGTGCACAAAGACAGGAATTTAACCTCTGTGTATTACTGACATATTTAGTTCACTACACTGTTGTCATAAATTTTGAGGGAAATGATCAATTTTTAAACTAGAAGAGCATTTTGAAACATTGGATTTGTATAACCTAAAGAGCATACATATAGTCTTTCTGCTTCCGATCTTCTTTCTCAGGGAAGCTCACAGCTTTTCTTGTACTGGGTGAGTGGCTGGTGGATAACTCCAGTGAGGTTTACTGAATAGTAAACTCCTTGATGCAGGAACAGTAAACCTAACTGCTCCTAAAGTCTCTGATAAAATGAAAACACACATATTGTCAGACGTTCCACCTGGAAAAGGTGTTTGCCTGATCTCTTTTTGAGGTGACAGCTATTAATACAGCCAAGTGTGCACACTGTGTGCTGGAATTTTAAAAAGAATCTTAACTGACAAAATTCAAGTTAATGATCTCAAGAAGGAGAACTTGCCCTGTCCAAGATGGCGGCACAGGTGACGTACACGCCCGCAGATTACCAGTTCGTGTAGGGACAATGTTTTGTCACAAAAATCGGTAAAGGGCTGGTCCTTAGTCCCATTAGAAAGATATCTACATTCTTCCTTCTCGTATAAATTCACACCATCTTGGGGAATTCCAGAGAGGCCTAACGTCTTGTTTTAATACTGCATTAATAACAGAAAATTAAAATGACATTTTCACATGATTACCATGTAAACATTATTAGTACTTGCAAGTAGCAAAGGCGTTCTCCGTGGAGAAAGGCGAAGCGGAACGTTTTGACTGAGTGTGTAAACTGGACGGGCGCTTTAAGGAGTTGTACAATGTTCCTGTTGTTGCACACGTGAGCTCTCGTGCAAAAGTGAATATCGTAATAAAAAACATCGTAATAAGAAACTCAAGTCTTGTGAAATCAGGAATTACATTCCGTTAACTGTAAGTTCATTTATTTTATTTAAAAAGTGGCCATAAATATGATTACCATTAGCTTACTAGCTAACACACTGATTGGTATGGCAGGTTCTGTGTAAACACTGGTTTCATACCGGACATGATAAACTGACAATTTATCAGCTTTTATACATTTTTTTTTTTTAACTCTGTAGCGGTATGCTTCCGTTGTTTACTTTCTTAAAGAGATTATAGCAGCGCCGAATATTTAAAGTTACAGATAAATAAGTTAGAATCTGTTACAGCACTATGTTACCAAGGTATTTTTCCATGTTTTTCTTTTCCTTTAAATGTTTTCTTGCATTTTGCAGTGTAATTTGCAGGCATGGGGAAGCTGAGAAAGAAACACAACTGGAAGGCGAGGGAGCAAAATGCAGCAGCTCCCAAACCTGCTGAGGACATGAAGAGTGAAGTGTTGCTGGAGTTCGACAGTGAAGGTCTCACCAGAACTTATCTGCAAACCTATAAACCTCTAAACCTCTTATTACCTGCTGATTAGTAGCTGTGTGTCCATGTAATACGCTAGCTGACCACATCCATACTAAACCATACATCAACATGTCCACTGTGTAACCTGGCACAAAAAGTGTGGCAAGATTTTGTGTAGACAATATTTAGTGTACAGGGTTTCACATGATTTGTAACTGTTTTGTAGACTGTTTCTCTTTCTGGATTGAGATGTTGTACTTGGGATCCCCAATTTTCCATGTTCAATTCAGTACAGTGTCAGAGCTTTGGGTATTGGGCAACACCTGATACTGCTCTGACCCTCTACAAGCTTCTGTTGCCAAGTTATGCACAATGTCACAAGTGTAATGGTAACGTGCTGTAAGACACTTTGTGTTTATGTATAAGATCTGTGTGTCAGCATTAAAAATAATGTGTGGTCACAGCATAAAACATATTCATGGATTGGATCAACAGAGGCTAAATCTGATCTGATACTGATTCTGCATTTCAAATACTGACAGTGAGTATAGGATCAAAACATCCTTGCATTATCCTGCTCAGGGTCACGGTGGATCCAGAGCTTATGCTGGGAACACTGAGCATGAAGCAGGAATTCCCCCTGGATGGGATATTAGTCCATCACAGGGCACCATCACGCACACATTCACACGCGCATTCACACCTAGGGGCAGTTTAGCGTACACAGTCCACCTGCTGGCATGTTTTTTTTTTTTTTTTTTTCTTTTTTTTTGGGAAGAATTGCTGGAGACAACACACAGAGACACTGGCAGAAAATGTGAAACTGTACGAGTAAAACGAGCTCAGGACTGAATTAAGAACACTGGAGCTATGCCACCCATGTCCTTATTTTCTACACATTGTCTTATATTTTTGTTGTTTTAGTGCTTCTATAGTGAAACTTTTTCTTCTCTTTCAGAATCCACCATGCTGAAGGGAGTGGATGAAAGTAATGTACTGGTTCTCCCAGGCACCAAAGCTAAGAAGAAGAAGGTGGAGCAAGCTGTCCCGAAGAAGAAACCTCTGACCAAAAAACAGAGAAAGAATCTGCAGAAAGTTCTGGAGCAGAAAGAGAAGAAAGCTCATGTAAGTTGTATGTGTGAGGTAAAATGAGTGAATTCACACATTAGCTGTATTTGCATACAAGTTATCTTTAATAGACAAATGTCATATTGTTTATTTCTATTTAGATCTGGTGATTTAGATTTAGTGTTAGATCTGGCAAAAAGTTATGGTTGTTAGAGGTGAGGCAGTAAGTGTGCTTCTTTACAGCGTCAGCCTACACCTGCAGTGTGATGGATAGTCTGCGCTTGCACATCGTTTAAAGCCATCTCGGTTAGCTGAGGTGCCGGATCTTCCACTCAATTTTAGGAGTGAAAACAGCTAGATGGATGGGCACATGACGAATTAAATTACACATAGAGTAAATGTGGATGCCCATCTGTGAAATGGTAAATGAACTTGAGGCATCTGCTGTGTAGAAAGATGTGCGGCTCTTGCAGAAACCTTTCTGTTTGGGTGCAGAATTATAAATCATAATTGCATTGTGGTTTAATAAAAAAGTAAAAAGCGCAGAAATATGCAGGACTGAGCATGAGAGGAAATGCGTATACACGTGAGTAGAATTGAGGATCTTAGACAGGACTTATGTCCCTCAACAATTATATAACATTTAATAGTACATAAGTTTATGCCCTAAAAAGAAAATTGCATTTAAATGAGCAAATACAAATAAATCTTGACCTACAAAAGATAACTGATATTGTTGCACACAATTCATTATCTATGAGCAAGAGGTTTTTTGTTTATAATTGACGATTGCTTCCACCAGCAAAAATATTCCCCCCTCCATCTGAGATATGCATGCCTCTCTCGAAACATGTCTCCAGCAGTTGAAGCAAAAGGAGCACAGTCCTTGCTGCTTTATTCAGAGTAACATTCAGAGCTCTACAATCATTAAATGATAATGTTTCAAAATACATTTTTCAATACTAGCAATTAAGCATTTTTTTTTGCTGGTTATAGAATTTAATTTCTACATTCATTTCACATGCAGTCTCACACCTACGCTTTGAGACGTCTCTGAGAGCAGCTGAGTGGTTTTACTCTTTCACCTGGTAGTCAGTCACTGTGACAGTCACATTAATGTACACAATAAAGTTTTTTTTGTTCTCATATTGCTTCTGTAATACTGAGGAAATGTAAGCAGATGTTTATATCCCCAGAGTCACAAATATTTAGGCTGCATCCCAAACCGCATTCTGCCATATTAAATAGTTTGTCAATACACCATTGGTGTTATTACGCTAATTATCTTTCACAAACAATTTCATTTTCTTACCAGAAAGAATAAAACTCCAAAATCTTGCATTCTATAACTTTAATTATTCACACTGATTTAACTGAGCTATTTTGATGGGAAACTGCTCAATGACAGTAATACTTATAGTCCTTCATGTATGCATTATAAGACTGTGTGTGTGTCGGTATGTGTATATATATATATATATATATATATATATATATATATATATATATATATATATATATATATATATATATGTGTGTGTGTGTGTGTGTGTGTATATAAATAATCTTTTTCACATGTTCATGCAGCGAGCAGAGATCTTGGACAAATTGGCAGAAGTTCAGCTGCCAGAATCTGAACTGAAGCTGCTGTACACAACCTCCAAGCTAGGCATCGGAGACAAACTTTATCAAACTAAAGAGTAAGTGCATGTTCTCAAACTTAATTCTGTATTTGTATTAGTATTGCTCTGCATGGATACACATAGTCTCGGATGTAATTTAATAGCTGTGTGTGTGTGTGTGTGTGAGAAGAGTTAATGTTGAAGGTGTGGACGATGGTTCAGCAAAAGTCAAAATCAGCAGTCTTAGTGGTGCAAACAGAAAGAGGAAAAGAAAACTGGATGAGGATGGGGATGAAAGCGAAGAACCAGACTCTTCTAAGGAGGAGACGAGTGGCATGTCAGACTCTTCTTCTGAGGAAGAGGGGGATGAGGTGGAGGATGATGTAAGAGATGAGGTTTCAGAAAAAGCAGCACCTGCAGTAAAGGAGAAACAGGAAGAGGAGGCAGAAACAAAAGCGGTGGAAGTGAAGAAGGAGGAGAAAAAGGAGGATGAAAAAACAGTCGTGCACAAGAAAAACGACTGTCAGCCAGCTGTGTTCATTCCTGTAGACAGACTACCAGAGATCCAGGTAGGAAAAACGCTTTCAATCGTTCTTTTTTCAGGTTTGGTTTACTATAGGGCTCAACAAAATTAAAAAGTTTTATCACCAATGTCATTTTTAAGATGGTAAAAAATCTGATAACTGTTAACATCTGAAAATGTAATATTTTATAGTCGTTAATTAATTAGTTTTAATTAAATATTAAGCCTAAAGACTGCACTTGCTAAAAACAGTGTACGCTCAAGTCCCAATCATTGAGCAGTAGATAACTACACTTTGGTGCAATAGACTTAAAGTTCGGAAGTCAAAAATAACCCCGATGCTCGTACTCAAGATCCTTTTAACACATGTAGCACTGTGTGACTCTAGAGGATACAGCTGTGGATGAGTAATGAGACATAATCCCACTATCCAGTGTCGCCCAGAATACGATGGGTTCCCTTTTGAGTCTGAGCGTTTCCTTCCTCATGTTGTCTCAGCGAGTTTTTCCTTGCCACCATCGCCAGGGACAGTGGTTGTGATGTAAAAAAAAAAAAAAAGAGACTAAGTTAAACCATATCAGAACATTTTTCACCTTTACTGTGAAATTGCAACATAGAAAAATCAAGTGACAAACAACCAGAAATGTTTTAGGGAAAAAAAGAAAAACAAAAAACTTCTAATACACTTCCATACACTTCCAAAACTTCCACTGGGCACTCTGACCGGTCTGCGGCTACACAGCCCCATAGGCAGCAAGCTGCAATGCTCTGTATGTTCGGACTCTTTCTATCATAGCCAGCATTAACTTTTTCAGCAATTTGTGCTACAGTAGCTAGGAACAAAAATGCAACCATAAACGTAATCATGCTTAACTGCTATATCAGATTAAAATCTATTTCTTACCCTTAAGTAGATTAATAATTAATCCACTGCTCTGCTAAAATCGAGGATGGAAATAGACGCAGTTGAAGGTTACATGTGTGGATTAATCTTATTTCTACTTAAATAGCTGACTCCAATTTATAATGAATGATTTGACTCCAGTGTTAGTTAGCTTCATTATCTGACTCCAACTTTGCTAGGTTAGGTTAATGTAACTGATTCCAAACAACAACCTTTTAGTTTGTGTTGTTATTTGAACTATTAATCGTCCAAATTATGCATTACAGAACTACAGAGTACTATAGGGATAACACAGTTACAAAGGTTTATTATACGGGATATATATGAATAAAAGAATGCAAGAATAAGTGGCAGACTTACAGTGGAATGGAATAAATGGACCTGCGTAGCCAGCGTAGGACGCAGATGGATTTGCATTGCATCTTGAGACCAGATGGTGAAATTCTTCTGAAAGAGCTCCTCCTTTCTTATTCTGCCTACCCTACTAGCCTACCCTACCACTGAACCTCTTTGAGGTTACCTGAATGGTGTGCATTCTTTGATCAGGGTATCAGATGGGGCACATCCTTACAGTTTTCAGCATGATGAGTTTCCACCTGAATGTGTTGTTTTGGACGGTAAACACAAGACCCCCAGACCTAATGGTGTGATGAGAGCTCAGGTGACTGGAGGGGGATCTTTGAGCTGTGCAGTTGGCTTTAGTATGTCTGAGGATATCACACACAGCAGAATATAAAACCATTCTGTAAAAGTTATTTTGTGAATTTGTATGATACTTTTGATATCACTACATTGTTCACCATGTAATACAGAGGAGATTGATATGAAACTGGAATAATTTGCTTAAACATAATATAAATGTTTCTGAGCCCTGCTTTGTTCTGTTTGTGTGTGTGTGTGTGTGTGTGTGTGTCTTGTAGGAGGCACGGCTGAAGCTGCCAGTGTTGGCAGAGGAGCAGGTGATCATGGAGGCAGTGAAGGAGAATGATTGTGTAGTGTTGTGTGGAGAGACTGGCAGTGGCAAAACCACACAGGTTCCCCAGTTCCTCTACGAAGCTGGATATGCAAGGTACACACACACAAGCACAAATATAAACACTTACAAACATGCACACACTGGTAAAGGCTGCAGGAATGTTATCACATTATCAGTCACAGTTATTCCACTCTCTCTCTCTCTCTCTCTCTCTCTCTCTCAGTGCTGGTGGTATGATCGGTGTGACTGAGCCCAGAAGAGTGGCGGCAGTCAGCATGTCTCACCGTGTGGCCACTGAGATGAACCTCTCCACAGGGTGTGTGAATGCATGTATTTGTGGTATTCAGAGTTGAATAACTGGACCTAAGCAGCCTCGGCCTCAGATGGTCCACCCAAAGATTCCCTGATGTACATGGTACACTTAACTGGCCTAAATTAATCTGAAACTTGTAAATTACAGTCTGACGTGCTATATGAACCTCTGTGTGTATACACATCTATGCACTGTGTTTTAGCATTCTTTTGGGGAAAACAAATATAGATGTACAGAAATGGGTACTGAGATATCAACATTTTCATAACCTCCTCCTCTAGTCATAGTCAGATGGCCTCATCTTTTGAAAACAAGTGGTGATTCACCACATAGAGTGATGAAAACTAGCAGACACTAGTCATAGTCTGAATTGCAGGAGTAGAGCGAAACTAACAGTGTGTGTTTATATGTGTGTGTTATCAGGGTGGTGTCTTATCAGATCAGATATGAAGGCAACGTGACAAAAGACACCAAGATCAAGTTCATGACGGATGGTGTCTTGTTGAAAGAAATTCAAAAGGTGCATGCGCGCACACACACACACACACACACACAGACACACTGAGACAAACAAACCAACATTTGCTGCCTTTTGTTCATGGCCCAGTTATGTTTTCATGTGTCCAGGACTTCCTGTTGCAGAAATACAGTGTAATCATAATTGACGAGGCTCACGAGCGCAGCGTCTACACTGACATCCTCATTGGCCTCCTCTCACGCATTGTGGCACTCCGCAATAAGGTACCACACACACTTCAGTGAGAAAGACTGAAACATACAATATTTAATTGACTTTTTATGAACTTTTTTGTGAAAAACCAGCATTGTAGCATTACCAGCATTACAGCATGGATCTTCAAATTTATCAGCAAAGGGCCGGTGTGGCTGCAGGCTTTCATTCCAGACAAATAGGAAGACCACTTGAAAGTTGATTGGAACCCAAGATGAACTGATTAAACAAGTGGAAACAGGTGTGACACCTGCCTGGTTGGAATGAAAGCCTGCAGCCACACCAGCCCTTTTGGATAAGATTGATGACGTCTGGTTTACAGTAATGCGTTTTTAAACTTACAGAAAGGTTTGCCCATGAAACTGCTGATCATGTCTGCTACGCTGCGAGTGGAGGACTTTACTGAGAACAAGAGACTGTTTCGCACTCCTCCACCAGTCATAAAGGTATCAGCCACTTCCACTGTTTTACCTCCTCTCCTGTTCTTTGCATTTCTGTTTAAGAGCTAACTGCATATCTGCTTTAATTGAATGATTTATTCGTGTTTCAGTAGATCTGAGTTTTTTAAACAAAGTGTGTGTGCGCGCACGCAGGTAGAGGCTCGTCAGTTCCCCGTTACGGTTCACTTCAACAAGCGCACACCAATGGAGGATTACGTAGCAGAGGCCTTTCGCAAGACCTGCAAGATTCACCGCATGCTGCCGCCGGGTCAGACGCGCACACACACACACACACACACACACACAAACACACACACACAGTGTTTTTATTTCCATTGTGTATTTCCAGCACACATAGTGTTTGTAGTTGCATTCATTTATACAGCATATTTGAATTGTGTAATCTGTTAAAATGGCACCCCAGCGTGCTCTAAATGACATCCTGTTGTGCCTTTAGGTTAGGAGAGCTTTTATCCAGATATGCACTGTGTAGCCCTCCTTTCTTTTATTAATCAGAAATAAATATAATTTTAAAAGAAAAATGTTAGGGTAGCCAAAAATTTTTTAACGAGGTTAGTTGATATATCACTTTATAAATTTATAAATCAACTGCTGATAGGTTATAGGTAAGATATTTGTAGTTTACTGTATTATTAAGAAATAAAGTACTTCATAACAATAAAAATGACATTAAAAAATGAATATAAAAACACATTAAAATTAACAATAGCACAATCATTATAATATGACCAAAAACAAGTTAAATATGAATAATGATGAATTATTTAGGTTTATTATTGTTTTTAGCATGAATCTTTGCATCAAAATAGGACTGTCCCTTAGTCACTTTAGTTGAGTGAATCTGTTAAAGAGCAACTGTTCTTCGCGTTGCTGCATCACCTGCCACTGCACACCTTCATGTAATCCCTGGGGAGGCAAAAGCTCCAAGTTACATACTTGCTAGTAGAAGATGGAAATATGTATTTTTGTCAGAAATTAGTATGTGCTTTAAGCCCATGCCCCAATACATGTAGACATCACGATGCATCACGCCACACATGGACAGGTACTGACTGGTTCTGTGCTTTGCTGTAGGTGGTATCCTGGTGTTTCTGACCGGCCAGGCAGAGGTGCATTCTGTGTGCAGGAGACTGAGGAAGGCTTTTCCTTATAGACCCAACAACATACAGCATACTGGTAGGCACACACACTCACACACACACAAATCTAACAGAAACCTTTGAAAATCATGTGCTATCTTTGTTGGTACAGAAACAGATGACACATCAGAGGGACTGAGAAAATTTAAGAAGCAGAAACAGAAGAAATCAGTGGTATGGATTGTTTCCATATTTGTCACGTTGTTAGTGATTACACTGCTGCCATGTGACTCACCAGCCTTTATTTTTCTCTCCCAGTCTCTTCCTCGCATTGATCTGGACAACTACTCTGCCCTACCCGTGGATGAAGGAGACGAAGATCGCCAGGCTGGCATTGATGACGATGATGACGAAGGCTCAGATCTGGATCTAGGCGATCAGCCAGAAGACACTGGTTAGATATTACTCCAGTGTTTGTGAATGCCGGACTTGTCTTCAGTTGATGAATGAGGAATGAATAGTGATTGTGGAGTTGTGGGAGGAAAAGGACCACTTTCAAATGGTTCTTGGGCAATGAAGGGCAATATATAGGAGGTTAACTAGGGAGAGTTTGAGTTGTGGTCTTCCTCTTGCAGACTCTGAGAATAACACGATTGTGTATTTTTTAATTTTGACTTTTAGAGGAGAAGGCGGATCCCTCCATTCCTCTGTACGTGCTGCCACTTTACTCCCTGCTGGCACCTGAGCAGCAAGCTAAAGTAATACATTTTCCTCTTGTGTTTGTTACTTTAATAATAGCCACACAGTATTTCTATGTTTCCAATAGTTGCATATTATGTGGGGAAAAATATAGCACTGTTGTCTATTCTTAGGATGCTTTCACACCTATTAGTCTGGTTGCCAAGTCTGAATCAGATCGAACATTGACTGCTTTTGGTTTGTTTGCTATTTGGTTTGGTTTGACTTCACACTGCACATAATTAAGCAAAATGAAAAGCAAAAAAAATGTTGGCTGAGGAGTGTGTATAGCTGAAAACATACTCGTAAAATAGGTTTGTAAAGAAGGTTAAAAAAAAAAATGTCAACAGTCATTTGTCATTTGAAACCACAAAAATCCCTTGGGCAAAGAGAACACAGCGCTTACTAATTGTTAGTTGGTTTGAGTCAGAGTTGAATCTCTTTCTCACTGCAGTCAAACTGCACTGATGGGAACCACACCAAAATCACCTTAGTCAGTCTCACACACCCAAGTGTGATTGCTGTGTTCTCACCTGCCCAAGTGTAATACAGCAAGGGGCAAAATGCACTAGGGTTTGATTCAAATGGGCTAAATGCTGCATATGTGAAAGCACTCTTAAAGTACTGATTTTTACAAATTGGAAGCCCCTTTTGGATGGTTGACTCTGATTTTGAAAGCATTATTATTATTATTATTATTATTATTATTATTATTATTCAGCATATATTTTTGTGTGTGCAGGTGTTCCGTCCACCTCCTCCAGGTGCCCGCTTGTGTGTGGTGGCCACCAATGTGGCAGAGACGTCCCTCACTATTCCAGGAATTAAGTATGTGGTTGACTGTGGTCGGGTGAAGAAGAGATTTTATGACCGAGTGACGGGGGTCTCTTCCTTTAAGGTCACCTGGACATCACAGGCCTCAGCGAATCAGAGAGCTGGAAGGGCAGGAAGAACAGAGGCAGGACATTGCTATAGGTTGGCTGTCCTTGAGTTTAAGTTTATAACCTTTGGTGGGAGAAATGATTAATTTTTGCTTGTGTGTGATTGTATGCTTTGTGTGATGTGTGTAGGCTCTACTCATCTGCAGTGTTTAGCGATTTCAGCCAGTTCTCTGAGGCTGAAATCACTCGTCGCCCTGTTGACGACCTTGTTTTGCAAATGAAAGATCTCAACATTGAGAAGGTTTGTGCCGGAGAGCTTACATGTTCCTTATGCTTTGTGTAACACTCAAAGAAGTATGGTAACTACAAAACTATAATGAGTGTTTTACTCACTAATTAAATTGTGTGTGTGTGTGTGTGTGTGTGTGTGTGTGTCCGTGTCCCATGTGTGTCCCCCATGTGTGTGCAGGTGGTGAATTTTCCGTTCCCTACTCCACCCTCTTCTGAAGCACTGGTGTCTGCTGAGCAGTTACTTATCTCTTTGGGTGCTCTAGAGGAGCCACCTCGCCAGGGGCGGTAGGATTGTTTTTTTTTTTTTTTTTTTTTTTTAATCTTCTGTGTTTTACACAGAACAACCAACAGCAAACAAAGATGACAGATCATTGTCTCATGTTCTGTGGAAAAAAAAAAAAAACTGCTGGTACAACCCCTGGCAAAAATTATGGAATCACCACACTTAGAGGATGTTCACCCAGCTTTCTTACTTTATAGCAAACAAACAAATCACAGATATGACACAAAAAAGGTTTTGTTCAATAGCTTAACATTCTGGTTTGTGAAATATACATAAAAAAAATTCAAGGACATTTTTTTTTATTAATGGCATGCCTTTTTCCAAATCAAGTAGAGGAAAAAATTATGGAATCACTCAATGTTGAGGAAAAAATTATGGAATCAATTTTTAATTTCCATTTCTAAAACAATTACCGGGAGAAGTCTAAAAATGCTAATAAGTCAGCAGTTAAAAGGGAGTGCTTACACACGTTAATGGGCTGTTGGACTTGGCTAATTGAAAGGAAACATGGCTCCAATGAGAGAGTTGTCAGTTGAAACAATGGAAAGGATTATAAAACTCCTTCAACAAGGAATTTCAACATGGAGTGTGGCCAAAGAGGTTGGTTGCTCTCAGTCAGCTGTGTCTAAAATTTGTTGCAAGTATAAACTTAATGGGAAGGTTATGAAAGGTAGATATACAGGCAGACTAAGGAAGATGTCAAAGCATCACGATAGAAAACTCAAAGCAATATGCCTTGAAAATAGAAAATGCACATCATATGAAAAACAAATGGGCGGAAACAGGAGTCAACGTTTGTGACAGAACTGTAAGAAACCGGCTGAATGAAATGAGATTTATATATAGAAAAGTCAAAAGAAAACCAGCACTAACACCAAAACAGAAGAAAACAAGGTTACAGTGGGCTAAGGAGAAGCAATCATGGAGTGTGGATGATTGGATGAAAGTGAAATTCAGTGATGAATCATGAATCTGCATTGGCCAAGGAGATCATGCTGGAACTTTTGTCTGGTGCTGTTCTAACAAAACATAAAGATGACTGCCTCAACCAATCAAATTTCCCAACTCATTTATGATATTGGGTTGCATGTCAGGTAAAGGACCAGGGGAGATGGCAGTCATTACCTCAGCAGTCAATGCACAGGTGTACAGTGAAATTTTGAACATTTTCTCATTCCATCCATAGAAAATAGGTTTGGTGATGATGAAATAATTTTTCAGGATGACAATGCATCTTGCCACAGAGCAAACAGTGTTAAAGCTTTTCTTCAGGAAAGGCATATCAACTCAATGACATGGCCAGCAAACAGTCCGGATCTCAATCCAATTGAAAATTTATGGTGGAAAGTAAAAAAACTGGTCCATGTTAAGGCTCCACCCTGCAAAGCTGATCTGTCAACTGCTATTCGAGAAAGTTGGAACCAGATTGATGGGGAATATTGTTTTTCATTAGTGAAGTCTATGCGTCAAAGAATAAAAGCCAGAGGAGGAGCAACAAAGTATTAATTGTGGTTTTTTTTGTTGATGATTCCATAATTTTTTCCTCAACATTGAGTGATTCCATAATTTTTTCCTCTACTTGATTTGGAAAAAGGCATGCCATTAATAAAAAAAAATGTCCTTGAATTTTTTAATGTATATTTCACAAACCAGAATGTTAAGCTATTGAACAAAACCTTTTTTGTGTCATATCTGTGATTTGTTTGTTTGCTATAAAGTAAAAAAGCTGGGTGAACATCCTCTAAGTGTGGTGATTCCATAATTTTTGCGAGGGGTTGTATATTCATACGTTCTGCACCTGCATGAAAGGAAGTACCTCACTGTGCCAGGAGGGGGCAGTAGTCTGTGTTTGTAATGCAAAAGCAAAAGAAAGGCAATCTTGCATACAGTCTTATATAGTAATATAGAAATTACTAAATAATAATATAGTCTGTTTAGTATAAGTGTAGTATAAATACAATAAAAGAATAATGTGAAATAATAATGTCAAATAGCATGCCACTTTTTGTGTACCAGTATCTGCTGTGGCATATTATTTTGACATGATCTAGTGTAGCCCGGCTATCATTTACATGCCACTGTGAATGTGTTTAAACCAATGACTCTATATATGGGTGGACATCATAACACGGATTTAGAAGTGAAGCCAAATATCTCTAAAGCCCTCTAATAGCACAAATTCCGAGTATGGGTCACCATACTTGGCTACACGTCACTTCACTTCACTTCACTTAATAGCTGGCTGCAGTACAATTTTTAACCACATTTAAAAATAAATAAATAAATAACACATAAAACCCACAATGTTTTGCACATAAGTAAAAGTTAAGAATAAAAGCAGAAGTTGAAAAATTGGAGATGGGCTGACTATTGCCAACGGTACGGGACACGCTGCTATAACCACGCTCTGCTTGGTGTGCCAGGGCCTTTTTACTCATTACTCTGTTCACTTTTTAGTTTTCCATGTTAATTAGTAAACAACTTTTGCACTCTGTATCTCTTCTAGAATGGTGGATATGGAGAGGGCTCGTTTATCATGTCCTATAACCCCTCTGGGACGTGCCATGGCAGCATTTCCTGTTGCACCGCGCTATGCTAAGATGCTTGCACTGGGCCGCCAGCAGGGCTGCATGCCCTACATCATAACGATAGTGGCAGCCATGACAGTTAGAGAAATTTTTGAGGAACTGGACAGGTAAAGTAAACAAGGGTTTAATGTTCTCCATGTGAAATAGTTACATGAGTTTCAGGGTTTTTTTTTAAACTATTTAACTCTTTTACTGTCTGCCTCAGCCTTTGCTTCTGTCTCTCTCAGGCCAGCGAGCAGTGAAGAGGAGAGCAGTAAGCTGGCTGGAAGAAAAGCACGCTTCAGTCAGATGAGGAGGTTGTGGGCAGGCCAGGGCCAGTCTTTACTGCTGGGAGACCTCATGGTGATGCTGGGTATGATGCAAATAATTATACACTTGCTTACAAAACAAAATATTTCAGTGGTCCATTTTATTGTGTGAAATATAATGGCAAAGTAAGTGTGTGTGTGTGTGTGTGTGTGTGTGTGTGTGTAGGTGCTGTAGGGGCTTGTGAGTTTGCTGGCTGCACGCCAAAGTTCTGCGAAGAAAACGGCCTTCGCTACAAAGCTATGTTGGAGATACGGAGGCTGAGGGGACAGCTCACTAATGCAGGTTCAGTGCTCTCCAGAATTATTGGCACCCATCTTGAAAATGACCAGAAATTAATATGTAATAAGAGTAACACACACAATAAGTGACATTTTGTACAGCATTCGGGGACATTGTATAGATTTATCTATATTTTTTTTTCAAACTTTTTTTTTTTCTTTTCTACAAAACACTCTATTCAGCATTATTGTAATTTTGTGATTCCTGCCCTCTCTTCCTGTAATGTCTAACAAGGCTGGAGACCCTTGTAAAGGGATCTTGGACTATTTCATCTAAAATATTTTAAGTTCCTTAATGTTCTTATGTGTTTCTTTAGCTATTTTTAATTGATTTGGATGTATGAAAGCCTCATCATCTTGTTGTAACCTCTGTCTGTGGCTAAGTCTAAAACTCCTGGCAGTGGCAACCAGATTTTGTGCTGAAATCTCCGAGTACTTCTTGGCAGAATTCATGATGACACCTGTGCCTGTGCAGTAAGAGCTCCTGAACAACCAGCCACAAAACATCCCCAAATTATTAATGAACCACCTCTGTCAGGAGCTTTTCCTTGTTTGCAGTTTTCCTCTTTTGTCACCAAAGATGCTGATGGTGTGCATGGCCCAAAATTCTTGGTTTCATTAGACCACAAACTATGTAAATAGTGGCTCTAACCACAGATGGATTTTACATGTGTACAATCTCATACCCCAGAGAAACTGGAGGTTGGTGGTGTTAAAAAAAAAAAAAAATATTCAACATAGATTATATAACTGCTGGATCTTACACAAGGAACACAGCTCAGAAATTAGTAGTTTGGTAAATATGCATAGGCAAGATGGGCATGTTGACGAAACGTGACGAATTTGTTTAACCACTAAGAAAGCACTCAAAAGAGTGTGCCCTTGAACAGCACTGCAGCCAGAAAAAATGCTGAAGTAAACCTTTTTAGACCTATGTCTGTGTGCTCATATATTCTTTTCTCCCATGCAGTGAATACTGTGTGTTCTGATGCGGGGGTGTGTGTGGACAACAAAATGGCCCCCCCGACTGAATCTCAGGTAGTGTGCCTGAGGCAGATTGTGTTGGCTGGTTTAGGAGATCATCTGGCCAGACGAGTACAAGCTGAGGAGCTACTAGATCCAAAGTGGAGAAATGGCTACAAGGTGAACATGCGCGTGTGCGCGCACACAGACACACACACACACAGACTCTACAGTTTAGTCACTGACAATTTTCAGTCTTACACTATGTAATAAAGTCAGATTAGATTCAGATTAATAAGATTAGAGCTTGTGTATGAAGTATAATGAAAATTGTGTATGCATATAAGTAACTGGAAGCTGAAGAAAATAGACTGTAATTATAACTTGGTCTAGACTATACTACCAATTTTACAGTGCGCATTTTTCAGTCAGAGATAATATTTTGTTATGGTTAAAAGTAACGTGATTTGTATGATAAACAGCACATTGTGTTGAAGGTATTAATTTTTGGATTTGTGTAGACTCCTCTGCTGGATGAGCCTGTGTTTATACATCCTTCCTCTGCACTTCACAAAGAATTGCCTGAGTTTGTTGTCTACCAAGAAATCATGGAAACTACCAAAATGTACATGAGAGGTGTGTCTGAGTCTGTGTGAGGTTATGCTTGTGTAAGTGTGTTAATTGTGGGAATAGATTTGGTAATTGATACATTTTTACAATGTCAGTCTATGCACATATTTCTAATTGTGTTTTTTAAAATTTCAGTGATTGTAAGACAAATACTTACTCAAATACTAAAATTATGGATTTTTGCTTTTTCTTTAAATGCATAATGAATCACTTTAAGGTAAACACTTCAGCTAAAAGTCAATATATGAAAATAGAATTCTGCTGAACTCAAAGCTTTTCATAGCTTATATTCATGATGGGGCTATCATTTATACTTTTATTTTAAACAGTAATACATCATGTATTTTATTATTATCTTTAATCACAAGAGTGTTACAGTATCTTTGTTACTTCAAGATTGGTTTGAATTTTGAGACAATTTACCTTCATTATTTGGTTCAATTTTCTGCTTGAAGTTTGTTTCAAATATCTACACAGGCCCAAGTCCACAAAGACTAAAAGTACCCTGATATACAACACACACAAGGGCATTGTTTTCTTGGCCCAGTATTTACTATCTTATAGAAGAGGGGTCATCAACAGGTGGACTGGAAAATTGGGGTCGTCAGCTGGCGGAAAAAGTACTGTAGCAGAACCAATCACTAAATAAAAAACTGCCTTTAGATCAGCGACTCTAATTTTCTAAACACGAACCAGCATGACTTCTGTATCAGCTTCTCTCTTGCAGCTCATCCAATCCACATCATTTATGTAAATTATAAAGGCGAAGTATGAACTGAATGCAGCTTATTGGACCCAGAGATTTGCTAGAGGGCTAGAGACATTATGCTAGACAGGGGAGCTCTCACAGATATTTAATTTAGCATTTCTGTTCAGATCAGTAAACTGCCGGCATAGCTTGTTTAAAAACCAATAATCAATCTTCAGTGACAACACATTGTAAAGATAAATGTTAAAGCTTTTAATCTTCCCTTGTCAAATTCAAAACCGGTGTGGCAGCATAAGTCAGTTTGTGGCACTCATCATAAGTGGTAACATGAAGCAACACTGCAAAACTAAACATAACCACTTTGCATTGTCTCTTTTATGACTGGAAACTAATAATTAATTTTTAAGCATAACTGTTGTCTCTATTCTAGTCATGTTAGTGGCTTATCCAGACCTTTGTAAGTAAGGAATTTCATGTGACTGAACCTATACAAATTTGATACTCCTGATATAGAGAGATTGTGCAGAATCTTAAAGATTTGTAGAGACTATTGTGCAGTACACTGTACTGCAGACTAATGCTTACATGATAAATGTTACTTATAGGAGTGTGTGCAGTGCAGGCTGATTGGATCCCAAAGCTCCTGCCCCAGTACTGTCACTTCAGTGGACCGGAACAAAGCCCTGCCCCATGGTACTGCACCCTCAGTGGCAATGTGAAGTGTCAACAACAGAGCACCTTCTGTAAGACCACACCATCCCCTCTCACTTTCTTACACTTACATCCCCTCACATTTCCCCTATGTGACCTTCGCTAGAGGTTTTCTTTGTAGTTTTATGAACTGTGTGTGCATCTATATTTATAGTCAGAGTTGGATGGAAGCTTCCTGCCATTGAGATGGATCATCCTGAAGGCCTTGAGCGATACAAACTGTTTGCCAAGTTTCTGCTAGAAGGACAGGTACATGTGTGTTTGAATCTGTGGGTTGTATATACATGTTAATTACATGGAGAAATTATTGATTAACTTCTGGGTTGCATGCTACAGGTGTGTCCCAAATTGCAGCGACACAGTACATGTTTACTGTCAAGTCCTGCAACCATGCTGAAGACTTGGGCCAAGTAAGAGCACAATCAACATAAATAAATTATTTTCTATGAATAAGTACATATGTGTGGTACATATAAAAAAAAATATGTGGGTATGTATGTATTTCAGGCTGCAGCCTCGAACAGAAAATCTTTTGGGAGCATTGGTGTCAGAAAAAGTGGACAACCGAGATGCCTTACAAGCTGCGTGGAAGAAAAATGAAAAATGTAAGTAGGTGTGGACGTTTCAGGCCACAACCAGCAGCTTGGAGGAAAACATCATCCAGGTTTCCATAAACATGATATTTTCTCATGAGTCTCAAAGCTCTGGTAGGCTACAACTTCTCTGGAACTGATTTAAATCACTGATACATATTTTATATCTATGATGTACATTATAGATAAAGCATGTGACTTCAAAACAAAAAAGTCACTTTAACATTAGATTTTCTCAAAAGACTAAGAACCTGTTGAGTCTTATAAATGTATAGTTAGATTTACTGAACTGAGACCTCACATTAGGCCCATCTGCCGTCTTGTATTCTTCTTTTGATCTCAAACCCAAATGTCTTCAGTGTATAGCAAAAACAAAATAACTGGCCTTGCCGTTCCAATACTTATATACAATATATACTGTATATTGTATCATGCATATCCTGTTTTCATAAAACACTTCTATAGGCTAATCTTGTTTGTTAAAGAAAAAAAAAAAAGTCTGCTAACTTATGGATTACTGCTATTGTAAGCCAAACATAGAAAAATTTTCATCTAATTTATAATTATTTATTTATACTTGTTTATAAGAGAGTGTTAGTATCAGCTGTATGACAAATACAGTCAGGTCCATAAGTATTTGGACAGTGACACAATTTTAATAATTTTGCCTCTGTACACCATCACAATGGATTTGAAATGAAGCAGTCAAGATGTGATTGAAGTGTAGACTTTCAGCTTTCATTTAAGGGATTTAACAAAAATATTGCATTAACTGATTAGGAATTACAGCCATTTTCTACATACTCCCTCCATTTTCACAGGCTCAAAAGTAATTGGACAATTGACTGATAAGCAGTTTCATGGCCAGGCGTGTCCTATTACCTTGTTATTTCATGACAAATTAAGGAGATGCAGAAGGGATGTTAGAGGGATAGCAGAAACCTTAGGAGTGGTCAAATCACAGATTTGGTACATTCTTAAAAAGAAGGAATGCACTGGTGAGCTCAGCAATAAAAGGCCTGGAAAACCATGGAAGACAACTAAAGTGGATGATCGCAGAATTCTTTCCTTGGTGAAGAAAGACCCCTTCACAATATTTAGCCATGTCAAGAACATTCTTGTTTACCTCAAGCAAACCACTGGTAACACTGAAGACCAGAAAGGCCATATTAGACTTTGCTAGAAAACATCAAAAAAAGCCTGCCCAGTTCTGAAACAAGATTCTTTGGTCAGATGAAACTTGTACCAGAATGATGGGAAGAGAAGAATATGGAGAAGGAAAGGACCACATCATGTGTCAAACATAGTGGGGGCAGTGTTATGACATGGGGATGTATGACTACCAGTGGAACTGGGTGCTGATAGAAGTAGCAGGATGAATCTGAAGTGTACAGAACTATACTTTCTGCCCAGATTCAGTCAAATTCTGCAAAACTAATATGAGAGCGCTTCACAGTACAGATGGCCAGCGACCCAAAACATACCGCAAAAGCAGCCCAAGAGCTTCTTAAGACAAAGAAATGGAATGTTCTTAAATGGCCGAGTCAGTTACCTGACCTCAACCCATCTGAGCATGCTAAGCAGCAACTGAATGGAGCTGCAGTAGAGGCCTGGCAGAGTATCTCAAGGGAGGAAACTCAGCATTTGGTGATGTCCATGGGTTCTAGACTTCAGGCAGTCATTGACTACAAAGGATTTGCATCCAAGTATTAAAAATAATCCTTATTTTTATAATTGTTAGTTTGTCCAATTACTTTTGAGTCTGTGAATATGGATGGAGTCTATTAAAAATTGGCTGTAATTCCTAAATGGTTAATGCACTATTTTTGTTAAACCCCTTGAATTAAAGCTGAAAGTCTTCACTTCACTCATATCTTGATTGCTTCATTTCAAAGACATTGTAGTGGTGTACAGTGGTAAGATTGCCAAAATTGTGTCACAGTCCAAATGTTTATGGATCTGACTGTATGTGTTGCGTGATACAAGTTACTAATTAGTGATCCAGATAGTCCTTTTCCAGTAAGATCTAGATCACACACATTTCTTAGTTCACTTACACCTATTACTTGCGTGGGTTTTATGATTCTAGAATGTTCACTTAACCACTATCTTGAAGACGAATCAAGTTGTTAATACAAGGTGTTGAAACACTGGCAGTGTGTACTATAGGGTATGAGAGCATAATTGGCCCTGCTCTCTGGGTGGGCAGGATGGCTTTATTTGCTCCTCTGTCAGTCGGTGGCACTAATCAGTCATGGGCATCTGTGAACTCCTGCATACAGAAGAGGGCAATTAGCTTTGTGTTCACCTGCCGTAAGATGTAACATGACCAGCAGTTTGAAAAAGATGGCTGGCATGACATGTTTCAGAGGAAGCACTTGTTAGCTGTCACCCTCCCCAGGTGAAAGCTGTCGTGTGATAAGTGAGAACTAATGACTGAAACTGGGAGAAAATTTGGTTTAAAAAACCTGAATCTGTTTATTTCTCCTAACAGTTCTCCTGTCAGCGTACTGTCAGTGGGTTCCAAAGTCTCTTCACGAAGAAGTCACCAAGAGCTGGCCTCCTGTCTGACACACACACACACACACACACACACACTGCCTTACCACCCATTAGTGGAAACACTAATGCACTGCCTCTTTAAAATCTTAAGCAGAGCTGGTCTTGCAGGATTCACACCTGCATAAGCACATATCTCAGAAGGCTGCAGAAGATTTTCCCCGGTCTCTGGAGACTGACAGACATTTTTACCAGCTTTATATATATATTCATGAACTCACTGTGGACTTAAGATGATGGATGAAATCTGTGGGAATATGGAACTTCTGTTCATGTATTTAATCCTGAACTGAAAAGAATCACCCTTGCAACTATGACTAGGCTTAAACTGGCTTATCTTGCATTTGGGAATGTAGTCAGAAAACCAGAGTTTGTGGGGTTCAAAACTGGAAATCTTACTAGTTGTGAAACTACCGCAAATAAATACGTTTTTATAAAACGCGTCTTCCTAATGTGTTTGTGTACAATAAGAATGAGTCTTGTGTGTCATAAGTGTGTCATATTTCTCTCTGGTTTAGTAGAATACTTTCAAAAATGTTTCATCTAAATTTTAAAGGGGTGTTTGATCGAGTCCAAAATAATTGTAAAGTGCTTTTCCACTGCATTATACTTAGTTAGAGTGCCACATAAAATTTTGTTTATTTCATTTTGAATAAATAAGTGTTGCAGTGTCTTCACTATATTAGTTTTCACTACATATGAACGTAATGAAAAGTGAGTTGGCTTAAGGAATTTACCATAATCTATATTTTTTCAGGTGTTTTCATTGCTGTGTCTGGCATTTAAGGGTGAAATATTACTTTAAGGACTGAATTGGTGTGAAATAAATAAAACATCTCTTGATTATATGCAATATGGAGTATGACTGACAAAAGGGGTAATACAGATTCTTGTTAAAACCAAAGATAAGACCTAGAACAATGTTGAACTTGTTTGGTGAGTTTCAGCATCAACCCCTCGCTAGACCCCCTGCTGTTAATTTATACTAACAGGTACCTTTTACTCCTGTGCAGAAATTATCATTGCTCACTATTCAGAATTCTGGACAATTCAGGATTAATTCGGGCAACTGTTTGATTGCCATAACTATATAACTGCAGTTATTTACATACCCCTGCAGTGCATGTGTTTCTGTTTATAGGGTGAATATAGGGTGTATACTGGGACACTTCCAAACTTTCTAAGCTTTCTTTCCATTAATAAAACAATTACCCCATCACATCATATTTCTGAAATCTGTAAGGTGTTGACTATCTACATATGAAGGAAAAATGTTCATATTCTGAAAATGTGTGGCTTACCCATTTGTTGACTGAAAATTGGCTTTTAATTTTTCCATTGTTTATTTGCAGAATACTTAACAGCATCATGAAATGACATTTCAGTAACAGGATTAAAATCTTATCCAAATTCATCAGCATATTCTCATACTGTATGTACACAGTACACTGAGTAAAAATAACTACGTATTAATATGTTGACCTGAGTATTCTACAAATCATTTCTTGCAGTGTAATACAATGACAGAGTTCTTCAAAATCTTTATTATTTTCCAAATATGTAACCAATGTTTTCTGCATTTCAGTATGAACAGAAGCCACCACTAAATGGTAGCAGTATAACCCAGGATTTAAAAAACAAAAAACCATCAACATCAATCTGTAAATTTAGATGAACACAGTACAGTCAAATTCTCTGCATACTCAGTAGGAGTCCTAAGAGTCATGTCCATGTTGGAATCGATGTCGAACTACAGCTCCTAGAATACACTGTGGCCTACAAACATGGCCGCTAAGGACGACAACACACTGCCACCACAAAGACTCTCGCATTCACCCGATTACCGATTACACACAGTGAAGTGTAGTGCGAAGTGAAGTGATGTGTAGCCAAGTATGGTGACCCATACTCGGAATTTGTGCTCTGCATTCAACCCATCCAAGTGCGCACACACACACCCGGAGCAGTGGGTGTGTGTGTGTGTTTCCTCGACTTGCTCTTGCCTGACCTAGTTTATGCTGTTTGTTGATCGCCTGACTTTTCCCTGCACCTCGAACCCTGCTCTTGAATCTCATCTTTGTTTTGATTGCCACGATTATTAAAAACTTGTCAACCTGCACTTGCATCCTCGCCTGCTTACCTGACAGAATACTTCGCCTACTCATGGACGCACCAGAAAACGTCGACTAGCGCCAAGCACTTGCAGCACAGGGCCACATTGTTGGAAAACAGCAGCAGCAGATTGACCACCTCACCTTGCAGGTGGCACAGCTCCGAACCACCACGCCAGCCACATCAGCTCCAGTGATGGCGACTCCCCAACCTGACACATCACTGATAGCACAGCTGGAGAAGTACTTCAGCAACCCATCTGGTGTTCATGCTGCAATGCTGGCTCTACTTCGTGAGACAGGAGGCCTGAGTGCATGAAGTTTGCTCAGTTCATCAATCTGCTTACTGACAAAGCGCTGGCCTGGGCCATGGCCGTATGGTCACAAGGAGATGAGAATGTGGCTTCCTACGACAAGTTTCTCCAGGTGTTCCAACATGTGTTTGACCATTCTCCCAAGGGTAAGGAGACTGGGAAGTGGCTCCTTGCCTTAAAGCAAGGAACCATAAGCGCTACAGAATTTGTGCTCGACTTCTGCATGTTGGCAGTGGGCTGGCACTGAAAGCTGCCTATGGCCAAGAGCTAAATGCCGACCTACTCACAGAGCTAGCATGCTGTGATGAACGAATATTCCTGGATGGGTTGATCAACATATCCCTTTGCTTAGACGTTCTCCTCCAAAACCGAGGTGCCACAAAGACAAATGTCTCCCCCGTGCCAGATCTCCAGGCCGTACAACCCATGCAGCTTGGACAAGTTAAGCTGAATGACATGGAACACCAGAAGTGACGTCAAGAGAAACTGTCCATCGCATTCTTAGAGCAAAGTTCCCCAGTCCACATCTTAGCAAGCCTCCTTCATACCTCACTCCAACACGGTGAGTCTTTTTCAGTTCCTTTCTCACCCAAATTTTGTGCTACCCGTTCACATTGCACACTCGGAATGAATCTTATGTTACAGCACTGATCGACTCCAGGGCCACTGGGAAGTTCATTGACTGCTCCCTTGCAGAAAAACTCCAGATGCCCTTACAACCTCTGCAACACCCCCTAAAAGTCGAAGCCCTGAATGGAGGACCCATCGGAGGAGGCTTCTTCAGGCATTGTACCATCACCCTCAGTGTCAGCACCCTGCACCACAAGTGCATCTCACTCCTTGTCACCATCACCACCAAGTTCCTGGTGGTGCTGGGCTTCCCGTGGATGCAGACAATCTCCTGGAAAGGGCATGAGATCACATGCTGGTCAACCTACTGTCATGTCAATTGTCTCTGTAGATGTTGCATCAACCACCATAGAGAGCCCTGAACCTCAAGTTCATGTGGAAATTCCCCCACGGTATCATGAATTCAGTGAGATGTTTAGTAAAGCCAAAGCCAGTGGGCTCCCACCGCATCATTCATATGATTGTGCCATCAAGCTCCTAACTGGACTGGCACCCCCTCGCAATCATATCTACCCCGTCTGCCAAAGAAACCCAAGCCATAGTAGAGTATATCGAAGAAGCTCTCAGACAAGTGTACACACGCCCCTCCACAACTCCAGCCTCCGTGAGCTGCTTCTTTGTGGAGAATAACGGGGGTGGCCTATGCCCATGCATAGATTACAGAGGTCTAAATCGAGTCACAGTCAAGTGCCACTATCCTCTGTCCCTGGTACCAGCGGCCCTTGAACAACTAGGAAAAGCCAAAGTTTTCACTAAACTAGACCTATGTAACGCTTACAAACTGGTCCATGTACGAGAAGGGGACGAGCGGAAAACAATCTCTGGCCATTTCGAGTATTGCATAATACTGTATGGGCTATCTTCATCACCAGCAGTGTTTCAGTTCTCTACCCTGTTGGCGGTTCACCGGTTGTCCTTCCTTGGACCACCTTTTGGTAGGTATACTGGGAACACCCCACAAGACCTGCCGTTTTGAAGATGCTCTGACCTAGTTGTCTATCCATAACAATTTAGCCCTTGTCAAAATCGCCCAGATCCTTACACTTGCCCATTTTTCCTGCTTCCAACATATCAACTTCAAGAACTGACTGTTCACTTGCTGTCTAATATATCCCAACCCTTGACAGGTGCCGCTGTAACGAGATTCTGTTGTTATTCACTTCAACTGTCAGGGGTTTTAATGTTATGGCTGAGCAGTGTATATATTTATCATAAATATGTGGAATAACTTGTATGTGGAACAATTTTATAGCCTTATGAATGAAACTAGACAAAGCATATGTGATTTATCCTACCTCTAGAGTCAACTTCCAGTTGATCATGCCCCCTTAGACAATGTCTCATGAATTAACCAAAGTTATTTCTGTCAAGCACTTTCACTGCATGAGCTTAGTAACAAAAGTTTTGACTTTCACTCATCAAACCAGAAATTAAATGCTACAAGTTTAACTATCCCAATTTACCTGATGTCCTAAAATGTACAGGACAAGGGGTACTCCAGGACCAGGATTGGGAACCTGCACTGTAATAGATGAAGACAGTATGCTGCTATGTTCTGTGTGGTGTGAAGGACCGCTAAGATGAGGTAAACTATTTCTATACTAGATAGTATGGCAAAATCATATGCCATCATTAGTGGAGTAATAATTTGCCATTTTCTTTGGCATAGACGTATGTGGTTTAGGTCATAACCTCACCATTAACTTTACCCGACTGACACTATTAGAGACTTACTGGGCATTTTACCACAGTATTAGTTCTGACTTGTGTAAAAATCTGCCCAAAGGCATTAAGAACCACCTGATATAGATCACTTTGCATATCTTAAAACTGTGTGGCAGTGCATATGTCCTCTCTCAATGGTACTGAACCAATTTTTTTTCTTTATGATAACTGGGTGTGAAGAAATGTTAGTATAATATACCAGTATATATGGATACCAGTATGAATGTAGTTTTATTCTTCTGGACAAATTTTTGATGTCCTTGGTAGCCTCATGTTCACTTAGGGCTTTAGGAAACATATGCCTTTTATGGTATCCCTAAAAGAGAAGTCTGGTCACCTAACCAAGCACTTTTTTTTTTCTTGAACACCCCTCCGAAAATTAATAATCTGATAATCCTGCTGAAAAATCCACCTGACCAGCTGCCAAATCCCTGAACAAGCTGCTCAAACTGGTAGACCATCTTTGTCAGCTGGCAAGTTAATTTCCAGCTTCCTTATTACTTGACTAACTTGCTCAATAAATGTTTCTAATTGCCTTACTCTTGTATTATTTTTTTTTTTTAAATAACTTGTCCATGATGCAGCATTAGTACTGAAACTAGAAGGGTCATAGGAACTGCTGCCTTTCTACCAGTTTGACCAGCTGGGTCTGTTATCAGCTGGTCAAACCAAGTTGAATTCA
Organism: Pangasianodon hypophthalmus; assembly: GCF_027358585.1. Taxonomy (NCBI): domain Eukaryota; kingdom Metazoa; phylum Chordata; class Actinopteri; order Siluriformes; family Pangasiidae; genus Pangasianodon; species Pangasianodon hypophthalmus. The sequence continues at coordinate 16,125,269 of NC_069717.1, forward strand.
TCAGCATATGTAGCAAATTAGCTATATAATTAAAGTTAAACTTGGAGGACTGCAGCTTGAAGTGCAAGTTGAGGCCCTGATCCTGTCCTATTCCTTCTCCATCAATATGACACATTTTTCTCACCAGAATTCAAAGAATCCATTACAAATCCCGATTCAGGACTGGTTAGGACTGGTTAGGTGTGTGAAAGACTCGGGCACTCCTACTGTACTCATACCCATGCATTCTTCACATGCCCTTTAGAAGCCATGCTGTGAAACTTCAGACATGGCTCAGTGCTTAGTATTCAAAACTCATGTCAGGTAAGGGCGTAACATTTTTTTTATTACTTGTGAACGTTCACAAAAAATTAACACTTTTTTTTTTTTTTTTTTTTTTTAACACAAAATTAACAGTAGCTGTGCAGGCAAAAACATACAGGTTCCCACCTTTCCCTGAGGGAGTGAGAGAGAGAGAGAGTGGGGGAGGGGAAGCTCTGTGTGTGTGTGTGTGTGTGTTTGTTTCAGTTCAATTTAACTCTTTCTCATGCAGATGTGTGTGGAAGAGCGAGAGGACACACCCAGTCAAACATGCCTGGTCGAGGCGTGTCCAGTGGCGGAGGGAGGGAGAGAAAGAAAGAGAAGGGATGCATATTGGCCAAAAGCCAGCGAGTAAAAAAGAGGGCGTGTCTGACGGGAAAAAAAAAAAAAGAAGTGAAAAAGTTTAAGCACAGTCACACCTGACAGCTCGCGCAGGCACGCTATAAGGACTGGAGGAAGAAGAAGGTTCACGCTTCCGAACAACTGAACAAGACAAAGTGAGAGGAAAAAGACCAAAGGGCAGAATGAGAGACTCGGCAAAAAGAGGAAGCGGAGAGCAGAGACAGATGGGTAAAAACAGCCTATGGAGTTCGTTTGGCGTCCCTGTTTTCCTTATCTAACTTCTTTTCGTCCCTTTCTCTTCCGTGCATAACATCTAACACTCTTCCCTTTTTTTTCTTTGCTCATTCCTCCCTATTCCTGGACTTTTTCTACTGTTGAAAGTGAAAGTGTTTATGTGGGAAACAGATAAGATTCAAAGCTGGGCTTAAATCTGTGCCTTCTTGACTCCTTCTTTAGAGTGATATGAATAAAGCTGACGATGCACACTATTGAGCTTGGCAGTACTGTATCTCTTCTCTGCTGACTTGATCCCAGAGTTCCTCTTCTTGCGAATGAACAAGTCACACCCTCCGGAGCTACTGTGTAGATTTCTTTCAGCAATTGAGATTTTGCTTGCTTTTTCTTTTACTTACAGCACATATCTGCTGCAGAGCGTTAGCTCGCATTTCGGAGTTCCCCTGCCTTGCACATTTTAGTTCTTTCCCTGCTTTTACACACCCACCTGGAACCAGCAGCCAAGTTTTAGACATGGAGTAGCAATGGTGCTGTTGCATAATCTATTGATTTGCAGCACAAAGTTGCATTTGCAGAACATCTTATTTATTCCTTGTGCAAAATAAAGGTCCACACAACAGTATAACTAGTGGCCACATACTTGTTCTGTGGTTATAGCCCCAACTCTTGGGCTGGCATCTGGGCTGGCAAGGCCTATTGCTGCCCCACTGATGTGGCCAACCCAACTAATCTCAACTAAGGGGGGCTTATCTGATTATTTAGTTCACTTTTGTTAAAGCAAGGAAAACAAAATGTAGAGAACCACTGCTGTAGAGAGATAATAAACAATTTCTCTCACGGAGCAATGGAAGCATATACCACCTTCTCATAATTTATTATTTATTAAGGATTTCTTGTTTTTGGGGGGGGGGTGACTCTGTCACTGTCATAAACCTCCCTACAGCCTGACACTGGCATGGAGCCAAAATGCTTTACAAATTCCCATGTGTTGTCCTGTTAGAAAATTCATTGCAGAGCATTGAAGAGAAGGGCCTGTGTTTCTGTGTCCTGTGTATTTGAATTATTCTCCCGTTCTTAGACCAGTTTCAACCTGGCAACCCTCAGCTAATAATCACCAGGTGGATTTTTTTTTGCTCCACCACCAAGCTTAGATGCCCCAGGTGTCTATGAAATCAAATGTGACAGTTTCATCTTTCCTGTAGGCAGATTTGTCAACGGGCAAGCTTACACAAAATCAAGCTGGGTCTTGTTTTTTCAAGAGATTTAAAATGTGCTAAGATAAAGCTTAAAGCAGAACTGTTAACACTGAGAGACTCACATGTAGGGCAGTGCAATAAATTGTATTTTGTCTGTTTGCACACATAGTTTGTTTGGAGTAGTTTGCATCAGAGTTAATTTTTTGTGACATTATATATATTGCTATGATTTTCAAACACACCAAATTGTTTGCATATATAAGTGTTTTTGATAGTAAATGACAGGGTGTGCTTTGATGGGCAATTCTTATTGGTTGTTTTAAAGGCTGTTTTACTTCTACAGGTCATGCAGGTGCATACTGTAGTTATTAACTAATAATGTGCTAATATTACTAATAGTTATGCATGCACTAATAGAGGTATTTTAGGGCCATTTATAAAATGGTAGTACCCATGATTTAAGTTCAATAACAAATATTTTAGACCCATTTCTATTGTTTATTGAGATGATAAAACTTTTCTTAAAATGTATTAAAGCCATCTAATGGAAAACAAGTATATGCATTGATCTACATGTGCTCAAAAAATAAATACATCTTCTGCAGGGAGAGGTGGTCTTTGTTATATTTTATATTTTTGTCATTAACATGACAATGCTGGCATGTCATAGCCAATGCGCTTCTCTGCGCTGTTGCAAATGCAGAAGAAGGTGCAGATTGGGCAGCAACAACTTCCACAGCACGTTCAAATGTTATTAGAACTGAAAAATTAATGGCGAAAATGAAACTGACCTTACAGCTGTTATGAATATTTTGATGTCCCTTGCACGTCATTTTGGTGCAGACTATCATAAAATCGTGTTCTCACCAATGCACTTGAACCAGGGCTCACTTGGATGAGGACCAAGTCTGTTCAGAAGGGGGGCCTTGCTTGTACAGTAGACAGAGAGGTCAGTCGTGGACCAGTGCGTCCTGTCCCAGGAGGCTTTCTGGATTTGCTCGGGAGAGCCACAGTTGACAAGAAGATGATCTGGCACACCACTTGTGGTTGCAGATGCCACTTTGTGTCTGATATGTGCACTGTCTTGACAGTGTGTTCACTGCACCGTTGTGCAGTCCCAGTAAGTGACTTAGTGTCAGTGAGGCTAACCAAAAGTGGGGCTCACCCGAGGAGCTGTTGTGCAAGGCAGAGAGAGCTATCAGACCTTGTGTTGCCTTAGTTCTTGATGTATATGACTGTCACTACATTGACCAAACAGCTAAAAGAAACTTGAGAAAATTTAGCTGAGCACTAAACATTCTATCTGATCTATGCCTTAGGTCCAGCTATTTGATGTTGTTCTGAATTTACACCTTGGCACCACACAGCGCCTGTGTCTCTGTGATATCCCAGCTGGTGAGGGAGGTGTCCGTTGTAACTGTCTTTCTCCAGTGGGGCACCTCTCACAAGTGGACCCCTGTCATGAGACAAGCCGTGCATCTAGAGCATGTGACTCTCTTTGAGACAAAGGGACATCTCTGTCTCTGGTATTTGAGGTCTAACCACAGCCTGATAATCCACTTCTGAAAGTCTCTAAGTTCTAGCAGATTCCACAGAACTACAAGTGCAGCTGCAGTCAGCAGTCCTAGCACCCTCATCATGCTCTGGTACCGTACATAGCATCCTGCCTGAGTTTGTGTGGTGAGCAGAATAATATCTGCCACATTTTCGGGTGACAGCATGGCTAGCATTCTCAAAGAATCAAGCTTATACTGATGAATTGTGTGACCTGTTCAAGGGAGGATACAAGAAAGATGGAGGGGTGTGATAGATGACAAGGCAAGCAAGCTAACAGAAGAACAGGTCAAGCTAGTAGCCACAGTGTTCTGAACAGACTCCAAAACATATAATACACTGACCACAACCATGAAGAAATTATCGATGATAGGAGTTCATCACCAGCTTTGGAGGACAGGGTAGCTGTAGCTATGACCATTATCACAAACTGTACAGCAGATAGCTCAGAGGGGTACATGAGGTGGAAAGAAGAAACGGAAACATTACAGCTGCATGACAATGCTATTTAATATCAAATACTACTTCACAGAGTCACTTTGACTATTTTGAGAAGTCTCTGCATATGTGTGCATGCGCCAAGAAGGTATCCAGGTGATTCTCACTGCCACTGGGAGTTAGGAGAGGTGAAGTAGAATTGAAATGGTGCAGGGCTGGAACTGATCACTTCTGATCTAAATCTGTGTCACACTGCAAAAAATGATATCAAGTGAAAACATCTTGAATATGTGCAAATTTAACTAATATTTCTTATTACGATATTATTATAAATCAAATATAAGATTGTTCAGTCTGTTTTTATTGAAGTTTTGTTTTCTTATTCTACTGGCAGATAATTTTGCTACCTTTTCAAAATAAATGCTTAAAAGTAAAAAATGATCTGCCAATTTAAATGTCAAGCTTGAAATTAGTGAAAAAGTTTAGTATTTAATAATCATTAATCATATTTAATAAATTATTTAATAATCATATATTTAGTTTATTTCAGTCTTAGAAATAATAGATACATTTGACTATATTCAAGATATTTTCACTTAAGATGTAATTTTTTGCAGTACAGACATCTGCTGTAAATATTTTATCTCTTGTGTAATTTTAATTGTATGTGATAGGTGGAGGCACATTTTAAAACTGAATTAATGATACAAGTCTTAGTTTTCTCAGATATGACTTTTCTGTTTTGATTATTCAAAATTATTTGTCATTAGATATGGGTCAGTTAGAAACCTCCACCTTGGCACCTCTCTTCTGAGACATGTGGGTGCTGGAGAGGAGCCACATGCACAATTAAGTGTGAATTCCAGCATGACTGCTCTCATTACAGCTACATTGCCACTTAGCAGATATGTATCTGATCTAACTCTGATAGGTTGAATTCCATTTGGGAAAGATTGGATTTTAATGTTCACACAGCAATGAAAAAATTAAATATGACACATTTATGGAAATTATTGCAAATGTCCCACCTTTTATATTTCATTCTACAGATAGCTCTAATTCAGCCAGTGGAAAACGATCTGGAGGATTGGGGAATGAAGATGACGGCTCATATACGGTGAAGATCCAAGGGGCAGGAGTGGATGCTTTTGAGCTAATGGTGAGACTGTGTGTCAGAGAGAATAAGAGAAATATCCTGAGACAAACAAGATATTTGATATTTATTAATTTCATCAAAAAGTAATTGAATAAATCCAGTGTTCATATCTATTGTTCATATCTATTACACTTACTTAAATCTCAGGAAATCATTGGATGATCTTGAGATATGTCAAAATACATAAATAATAAATAGTATAAATTAGTACAGTACTTTTCAATGCTTTCTGTGAATAATTGTTTATTGGATGTGTATTAGAGAACATTAAACGCGTTTGTGAAATGTGTAAAAAATTGTAACTACTGAAAGAAAAACAGGTCCTTGTGAAGTTTTGGACACTACTGTGTGATTGTCTGTGCAGGTTCCCAGGTTCTGTCTGGTCCAGGATGCAATAATGACAATTCTTAATAGAGAAGAAGTGGCTCCTCGAACATCCCTTGCTCTTACCTTGTCTGGTGCAAACCTAGACCCCTTTGCTGAGCTCCAGAGTGTCAAAGGCTTCAAAGCAGGAGTCACACTCAGATTAATAGAAGGCAAGTATTAAATAGTATCAGCATGGCCCATGATAGATTATTTTTCTGTTATGAATCATATTAAAATGATTGAAGTGAAATTAGCTATTGCTTTCATTTGAAAGGCAATGCATATAAACTCGCTGCAACTTCAGCCTGTGATACAGGCTCAGATGATATTGCATTAACAATCTTTGTAAAAGTTGGTTGTAGCAACTAGACAACTATGTTCAGCAGGGCCTGCAAACACAATGTGTTCGGTATTAGCTCTCACACTCATGCTGAAACATAGTGTTGAAATAGCGTTGTAGGTTTGGATTTTGTTGCTGTGTTGAGTTTTATATATTTGGATGTTAATGCCAACTGAAGAGTGTATTTTGCTACACAGGTTTTGCCACTTTACTCTGGCATGTATGCTTATCAAAGAACTGAATAAAAACTCAGTAACTGGTTTAGGCCTGCCATACACTCACCAGACACTTTAATAGGAACAGCTGTACACATTTGATACATTTGGTGTTCCTAATAAAGTGGACGGTGAGAGTATATCATGCATAGTAAGTCACTCTGATAAGTGTGAGAATCTCAGTGCAAGGAAGGTGCAGTGAACTTATTTGAATGGGTATTTGAAATAAAGCTTTTCACTTTGAGTAGTTAGGAAAATGAAGACATTAATCCCACATTTAATTATCTAATTACACAAAAGAAAACGCAAATTTGACTTTGCATTTCTCTTAGTGGTCATAATATGGCCTCAAATGCAGTTCACAAATCACGTTTGGAGCCATGCGTGACTGTAGGGAAAGAGTTGAATTCCAGTGAATAACAACCACACCTGCATTCATGTAACAACCAGTGATCATTAAGGTGTCATTAAAGTGTGTGTAAATCTTACAACTTGATGGTGCCTGTCCTGATCTAACCTTTCACATCTGCTTTTTTGTGTGTGTTACAGAACCATACTCTCCCCGGTCAGCTCAAGCTCATCTGGCTCGTGTTCAGGAGCTGCTGAGTGCTCCTAGTCCCCAGGATGACTTGAGAGAGGGCAGATCCCCCAGTGTACTAAATACACTAACACACACAGCCGGTAAGAAGAGAATAGGTTATGTGTATTTACAGTAAAGTCTTATAACACTGAGGTTCCCAGCGCATCTCCATACCTCCAGATGCATGCATTATTAGGCTGCAGTCCATTAAGCATTGTTGAATGTGTGTGTCTGTGTGTGTGTTTCAGATGTCGCTTCTACTAGTCACTCCTCAAAGGGCAAGAGAGCGAACAATAAGTCTGAGCAGCTGAGCGAAACTCCTTTACCTCCTGATTACATCCTACCTGGGGCTACAGAGCGCCCCCCTCTGGCCACCGTACTGCCCACTAGCACATACCCTGAGGTACAAGGAACACACACACACCCCTACAGATACAGTCAGATCCGGAAGTATTTGGACAATGACAGAGTTTTTTTTTATTTTGCCTTTATACACCACCACAATGGATTTGAAATAAAACAATCAAGATGTGATCGAAGTGTAGACTTTCAGCTTTATTTTAAGAGGTTCCACAAAAATATGGCATTTACCATTTAGGAATTACAGCCATTTTCAGCAAAGTACCTCCATTTTCAGGGGCTCAAAGGTATTTGGACAAAGTGACTTAATTGTAAATATAACCATAATTTTAATACTTGGATGAAAATCCTTTGCAGTCAATGACTGCCTGAAGTCTGGAGCCCATGGACATCACCAAATTCTGAGTTCCTTTCTGGAGATGCTTTACCAGGCCTTCACTGTAGCCACCTTCAGTTGCTGCTTGTTTGTGGGTCTTTCTGCCTTCAGTCTTGTCTTCAGTAAGTGAAAAGCATGCTCTACTGGGATGAGATAAGGCGACTGACTTGGCCATTGAAGAATATTCCATTTCTTTTCCTTCAAAAAGTCTTGAGTTGCTTTCGCAGTATGTTTAGGGTCATTATCCACCTGCACTGTGAAGCAGTGTCCTATCAGTTTTGTAGCATTTGGCTGAATGTGAGCAGAGAGTATAGCCCTATACACCTCAGAATTCATCTTGCTACTTCTGTCAGCATTCACATCATCAATAAACACCAGTGATCCCGTTCCATTGGCAGCCATACATGCCCATGCCATAACACTGCCTCCACCATGTTTGACACATGATGTGGTATACGTTGGATCATGAGCTGTTCCTTTCTTTCGCCATACTTTTCTTTTCCCATCATTCTGGTACAAGTTAATCTTGGTTTCATCTGTCCAAAGAATCTTATTCCAGAACATGGGAAGCTTTTTTAGATGTTTTCTGGCAAAGTCTAATCTGGCTTTGCTGTTCTTCAATGTTACCAGTGGTTTGCACCTTGTTGTAAACCCTCTGTATTTACATTCATGAAGGCGTCTCTTGATTGTAAATTTTGACAATGATATGCCTACCTTCTCCAGAGTATTCTTGACTTCTGTTGATGTTGTGAAGTGGTTTTTCTTCACCAAGGAAAGGATTCTGCGATCATCCACTTAAGTTGGTCTTCCAGGCCTTTCGATGTTGTTTAGCTCAACAGTGCTTTCTTTCTTTTTAAGAATGTACCCAACTGTTGATTTGGCCACACCCAAGGTTTTTGCTATCTCTTATAGATTTATGTTGTTTTTTCAGCCTAATGATGGCCTCCTTCACTTGCATTGTGATCTCCTTGGACTTCATATTGGTAGCTCCAGTCGAACAGCTGCCAAATACCAACTCAATAGCTGATATCAACTCCAGACCTTTTATCTGCTTCATTTGTCTTGAAGTAACAAGGGAATGGACTGCACCTGGTCAATTAACTTCTTGTCAGTCAATTGTCCAAATATGTTTTAGCCCCTGAAAATGGAAGTACTTTGCTTAAAATGGCTGTAATTCCTAAATGGTACATGCCATATTTTTTGTGGAACCTCTTAAAATAAAGCTGAAAGTCTACACTTTGATCACATCTTGATTGTTTTTTTTTTTTTTTTTTTTTTCCTTCAAATCCATTGTGGTGGTGTATAAAGGCAAAATCACAAAAACTGTCATTGTCCAAATACTTCTGGATCTGACTGTACACACATATATATATATATATATATATATATATATATATATATATATATATATATATATATATATATATATATATATATATATGTATGTGTGTGTGTGTGTGTGTGTTGTTTTTTTTTCCAAGCAACAAAAATTAATCATATGTAGCTTGGTAGCTTGTATAGTCTTACACAGTAGGTCTGGGATTGCACAGATGACAATGATATTAATGCCCTTCTTGATAGGTTCCCAATTGCCTGCTGGATCTGTCACTTAGTTCTTGGAACCCCCCACCTGGCTCCAGGAAGCTGCAGGGTGACTATCTGTACATTAGCGTTCAAACACTGGAGGGAGACCACTATGACATTACATCATCTCCTCGAGGGTTCTACCTGAACAGGTGAGGACAGGGTTAACCCTAATTTAATCCTACCCAGGTGCACTCCCTCTCATTGTTTGTCTGTTTGATTTCAGGTCCACTGTGAATGTTTTTGACCCTCGTCCTGCCTCGTCCACTCCAGTGTATCATTGCCTGACTGACCTGCTGTCTCAACTCAGTCCACAGTTTAAGCATAACTTCAGTGCACTCCGACACAGGTAACCCATAAATGTACACAACTCTTAGGGTCTGTTCATTACTTAGCAGCAGATGTCTCTTTGGCCATCTGTTCTATGTTATACCAGTTCAACTGTAAGATTTATGTAAAATACTCAAACACTTTACTTAAATGAATGAAGCTGGATGACTGACAGTTGCATATGTGTTTTCAACTGTCCAATATTAACTGACTCACTGGAAGCACTGCCCCCTTTCCAAAAAAAAAAAAAAAAAAACCCACAACATGATGCTGTCACGCGCATGCTTCACAGTCTCTTAATGACAGTATTCCTTCACCAGTACCTTTGTTGTTGTCTTGGGATCTGAAACTTTTGCGCCAGTCAGAAGCTTGTAAATGTCATTACATCGATTTCTGGAGTCTTCCAGACTGTTTAAAGACATAGTCAACTTGGTGTATGTAAAGTTTTGACCCACTAGAATGCCACCAGTGAATTAAAGCTGAAATAAACCTGTCTCTGTCAGTTACCTCTGATGTGAACAAAGTAGATGGCCTAATTGACTTCCCAAAAGATGTATGGTAACATGAAATATGTGGAGTTGTGACAAACTGAGACTGAATATCTTTAGCTTAGGTGTATGTAAACTTTTGGCCTCAACTGTACACACAATAACCCATAATGACAAAGCAATTTAGAATAATTTTTTATAATATAATTTTTTGTACAGATTAAAAACCAAAAACATAAACCTCTTTTTTTTTAATACTTTGTAGAAGCATTTTGTAGAAACGCTGCCATAGCATGATGCTCCCACCACCATGCTTCACCATAAGGATGGTATTACCAGTTGATGAGCAGTACCTGGTTTCTACCAGACGTAGTGCTTGGAGTTTATCCCAAAGAGTTACATTTTTGGTTCATCAAACCAGAGAATCTTTTTCCTCATGCTCTTGGAGTTCTTTAAATGCTAGCCATAGGATTTTTACTTAAGAGTAGCCACTGTACCATAAAGGCCTGATTGCTGGAGTATTTCTGAGATCCTTGTCCTTCCGGCAGCTTCTTACATCTCTGCAGAGGACTTCTGAAACTCCATTATAGAGAGGCCACTGGGCATTTGGTCATCTCCCTGACCATGGCCCCTTCTAGCCTGGTTACTGGGTTTGGATGGACAGCCAGCTCTAGGAGTCCTGGTGGTTCCAAACTTTCTCCATTTCACAAAGATGAAGCCCAATTTGAATGCTCCTGGGAACAGTCAAAGCTTTAGAAATGTTGTTTATACCCTTGCCCAGATATATGACTTGGCACAATTTGGCTGTGGAGGTCTGTGAAGAGTACTTTGGACTTTACGGCTTGGTTTTTGGTCAGACATGCATTGTGAATTGTGGAACCTTTCTAAATCATATCCAGTCAGTTGAATTTGCCACAGGTGGATTCCAGTCAAGGTTTAAAGATATCTCAAGGTAATCGAACAACAGGATGCTCCTGAGCTCAATTTGGAGTGCTTTAGACAAGGGTCTGAATAATTATTTAAATGAGACATTTCAGTTTTTGATTTTTAATAAATTTGCAACAATTTCTAAAAACAGGTTTTGGTTTGCCAGAATAAATTATTGTGTGCAGATTAATGGAACAAAGTTAACTGAATCAATTTTAAATTGAACATATAATTTAATAGAGTGTGCAAAAAGTGAAGGGGTCTGATTACATTTCAAACTCACTGTATATATATTCATCCCAAAGTAATTTTGTAAATGTTTTTCCTTATTCCTTTTTCTTGAAAATGATTGTATTGTACACTTGTTCCCAAAGCAGAACTCAAAAACAGTGAATGAGATTAAATGTGTATGTGTATCTTTCCACCTCAGGCCTACTCTTTCGACAGAAGAGTCCATGTCCACCCCTTACCGTACTATGAGCTGGCTGGGAGGTTCAGCGCTCTATTCTCACAAAACTAACCATAGCTGTAGACTGGGTTTGGAGCAGGGCTTTAATAGTCAGGTATTTGCCCTTAAATCTTCTCTTTTCCCCAATTATTTCCAAAATGTATGTCTGTTCTATCCATCGAATTTAGTTGTCTATACATTGTTGCTCACTGTGTGTGTGTGTGTACAGGCTCCAGACTGGAATGAGGAAATGCAGACAGCTAGAGATCTACCACAGACCACCTTAGAAGAGAGACTTCAAAGAGAAAAAGCCTTACTACAGGTCCACACACTTTAAACGCCAATGCACGCACATAATCAGTTTCTCTAAAGCACATTATTACATACACTATACTTAAGCTACCCTGTCCAACACCTTGGCCTTTTTTTCCTACAGGTCAATAGTGCCTTTACATGGGCTGTAGCCCAGGCTGCCGAAAAAGTGATTGAAGGGTTTGTTGATCCAATTAGTGGCTCTAACGAAGCCCCAGCTTTCCTGTGGGGTGGTCTGTTTATGAACATTGGTGGACCTGGAGAAGATTGGTTGGGTGGCGAACGGGGTCGAAGGGCAGCACAGAGACTTGAACTACAAGCCATACAGGCCTACAGTGATTTAGAAGGAGACCTACAAGCTCTTCACACTCTCCCTACTGCTCTAACTGACTACCGAGGCCTTCGTCTTTGTGCCCAAGGTCTGGCACCCGGCCTTCAGGCTCAGGATCAGTCTGGAGTCTCTACTGGCCTCCTTTATAGCCTCAGTACTGGGCCTCTAGAGAACCCAGCACGGAGGAAGCTCTTGCAGCTGCTAGCTCAGTCAGCCAAGGCCCTTGGCCTGCAGAGGAATGCAGTAGTGGGCCCCACTGGCTATCAGGTGGCCCTGTTCACCTCCATGGATGCTAAGGGACAGTTGGGAGCAGATGGACGTTATTACATACTTGATGTATTCCGTACAGCCCCTGCTGATGCCAACTTCTGCTTGGCAGAAGGGGAAGAAGAGGCGAAAGAGGGCAGTGTTCCCAGGCGTTTCCCTCATGGGCTATGTCGTCTACGGCCAGAGCTAGTCAAGGCTTTCGTGCAGCACAAGTAAGCATTGACTGATATGGTGTTTGTGTTAGGTGTGGGGAAAATATTTTATGAATTTTGTTGTTAATGTTTTATTATTATGTTCATTGTTACTTCAGGCATACTGAGTTTACAAAGCATGTGAGAGAAAAGATGGAGGAGAGCGGAGGCATGGAGGATTGTGGAAAATCAGGTTAGAAAGCAATATTAGGTTTAAAATTTGTGGTACAGTAAATGGGTACTAGTACTACCACTACTACTACTAATAATAATAGTAAATAGTAATATCTTAGTTTCTACAGCTTATTCTAAGTTCAGACATGGATATGTATTGAATAAATTTGTAAATAACAGGTGATTCTCGAGGCACAGAAGCAGTGAGAGCAGCCTGCAAAGATGTTGGCTCTATCAGTGACATCATCTTTGAGATGCGTTTTAACCCTAATGTCTTCTCTCCAGGCAAGTACATCATTCCACAACAAAACCACCTTAATACAAATCAAATAGACTACCAAACATTAAAAGATCTCTTTTCTGTCTCTGCAGGTGTGCAATTTCCCAGTTCAGAGAGTGCTGCTGTGGCCTTACAGGAGAGATTGTTAAGAGAAGCTGCTGCATTCATTGTCAATGATCAGATACCAGCATTTGTGAGTGTCATGATTTTCACTTTTTGTAACCTTTTATATATTGCTTATCTATAGAATGGCTACAGGTTTTCATTCAAACCGTGCATGAGCCCTTTTCAGACATCAGACACCTTTGCTCAACAGTTTGTATGTTGTATTCATCTGTGCTTGTTATTGAATATTAATACCACTGTGTGGGCTGATGGGTAGATGGATGACTGTCTGCACTGCAATGAGATGCCCATAGATGGAGCTACACTACGACAAGCCCTACATCAGAAAGGCATAAATCTCCGTTATTTGGGTCACTTGATATCCTCCATCAATCAGTCAGATCACAAGGAGCAACTGAGGCACATCACTGTAAGAAACTGTCAGTGCTTGTAGAATTAAAAAAACCAGAAGTTTATTTTGGTAGAATAAATATTTCCTGCATTACACTGCATTTATTGCATCTTCATTCCTTTTTTGTTCCTGTCTACCAGAGATTGGCTTATGGAGAAATTGTAGTGCGCTGTGCTCGAAGGATCTTCAATGGCTACATACAGGTATTGCATTGTTTTTAATTGACACATAAACACCACATATACATTTCAATGTGCTATTTTTTTAAATGTATAACTTATTTCTTCTAATTTTTAAGGGAGTTGAGCTGTCTAACCTGTCAGCAGCTGCAAGTCACTTCTTCTGCTGCTTATTGGTGCCTCACTTTAGCCCTGCATCAAATAGTGAGGAGTCTAAAAAACGCTCCAGGAGACGTGGTCATAAAGGTGGAGGAAGTGCTGATAATACTACATGGAGCTTGCTCAGTGGAAACGAACTGTGGACCCACATATGCCAGGATGCTCTAGAGACCTATGGTCTTAAACAGGGACTTGGGTGAGAGAGAACATTTAGCTTTTTCATTTGGCTGTTTTCTTATCTTATGCATATTTATGGTGCTGTGTCCCCAGTACTCCTTTGCAACAAAGACATAAAATGTTTGCAGGTCAAATATTGACCAGTTGGTTGAGCAGTATGGGCTTCAGAAGCTATCCTTATTACGAGAGATCTGCTTGAAGACTGGCGTACAGGTACTACAGACCTCCATTTTATACATAAATAAACTAGCCTCGAGTATTACATATAAAGTCCCAAGTAATTTCAAAGTCAGACAGCCATTGTTTTTGGGCTTGAAGTTATATTAGTATTGTCCACCATCGTAATACCATTTATTTATGTTTACATTGCATGTACAAATATTTCAGTGCAAATACAATACATCAGTGTGCCCCTGGTAAAACTCTACTGTATCTAAAAGACTCTCTGCATTACTGATGTCTTTGATAATGTTGGGTTTAAATATGGTTAATGACAAAGAAAAAAATGCAAGGTAGGTAGTTATAAGAAAGCCAAGTATATTAAATCCTTATTAAAGTACTAGTAATGAGGTTTATATTAAGCTAGACAGCATTGTTAGGACATCTGTACAGTCAGATCTTATTTTTATTTATCTTACAGTTATTTCCACAGATTTAGAAATTGCGAAAATATGTTGTGGAAAAATGCCAAGAAAGTTGATACAAGGTTGCAAGAACTAACAGCATTACTACATACTTTATTACTCCACAAAATATAGTTATATTATGTATGTATGTGTATCTATATGTATGAAAGCCCTTGACAAGGATTAGTGCTTAGAAGAATCTGAAGGCTGCTCATTGGAACAGCCAGGGGCCTAATATTATGTGACTGTATTCAGAATTGTGACAGTCCAGAGTTATTGTTTTCCTTGCTCAACAAATGTATAAAATGGCTTAATGTCGTTTTTGTATGTTTGCATCCAATAGCTCCGGCTCAGAGATTATATCCTTGACAACCGTACCAAAGCCCCAATTACTCCAGATGACGTGCTCAACCTTCTGCCTGTGGTCAAACACATCACCATGCCAACAACTGATGCTATGCGGTCATTCTGTGCAGCCAAAAACAGCCTTCAGAAAGGTTTGCATTTAAAAAGATTTCATATTTAGCGTAATATTAAAATTGTTCATGGCTGTTAAAGGCAGTTCTTTGACAGGGTTGCTGGAGCAGGCATATGAGCAGCTGAAAGAAGCAGCATACCTGTTTGGCCGTGTTTGTGACAGTTTACATCCTGAGGCCTGCCACTGTCTCAGTCTACTGGCTAAAATGGCTTATGTTCAGGGCCACCCTGCTGAGGTAGACATTTGTGCTATATCACGGGCATGTTGTCCAGCTTGAAGAAACAATAAAAATCACATACTTAACAATCTTATTAACTTTTAAGGCACGCAGTGTACAAATGAGGGTGGTAGTCATCAGTGAGAGGGTGCTGGGCTTTGACCACCCAAATACCATTCAACAATATGTAAGTTATATAATATATGGAACCACTCATTTGAAATATATACAAAAAGCATTGTGCAGTATATGTATATGCAATATGAAAATGTATGTTTAGTCATAAAACACCTTTTGTGCTGTCTCTAGGCTTTGTTGGCAGTGTACGTGTTTGCTGGAGGAGAGACTGCTTTGGCCTTGCGGTGTCTGTATCGAGCTAAATCGCTAATGCTAACAGTACATGGGGAGGATCATCCATATACAGCAGTACTGGATGTGAGTAAGCACCAATTCAAACATATAACCATTTACTTTATACCTTAACAACCCTGTCCATTAATCATGCTACTATCACATTTAAACCATTTAACACCATTTACCTCTCTTTCAGAGTTCTTTGGGGTTAATGCTGCAGGGGGAACAGTCCCTCCAGTATCTACAGAGTGCACTGAGACTCAATACTTCTTTCCGAGGTGCCATGGACCTTACGACTGCCCTAAAGTAAGACAAACCATGTTATCAAGTCAGAGCTATTAAGGCTAATAATTTATGATTGGCAGTGACTCAGACTGTCAGGTTAAGATAGAAAAAAAAAAATGTCTCTCTACAGTCACCATCTCTTGGCTCAGAGGATGTGTGTAGCAGGAGATTACAGAGGAGCCATGGCTCAAGAGAAGGAAGCACACATCATCTTTGGGAAACAGGTGAGATGTCATGGTTTTGAGCATTTTGGGCTCTCAAACTGGAAAAACCGAGTAGAATTTGAGTTGTGTGGAACCCCTGCTAGAACAGATTTTTGATATGGCACAGCAAAAGTGTGCATAAGAATTTTGTATGACTTTACTGTTTGTTATGTATCTAGTGTGGCGACAATCATCCGCAGACTAAATGCAGTTCTGACTTCTTGAAAGCTGTCACCCAGCAAGCAGTGCGTGTGGAACGGTCCATACGACAGGGCGGGGCAGAGCTCACAGACTTGAGCACACCTGAGGTTTGTGTGTGATAGCATAAAAATGCACTTAGAATGTGCTGATCTTTGTCAGTTCTTTGTAATTATCTACTAACCATCTTTATTCAGAATCTGGTTCCCTCTCTTGAGACTATCCTGGAGCAGTTAGCTCTTGTAAATGGCATCCTGAAGACTTCATACAGGTAAGGCAGACTTAAAAGACCTAATGTGAATGTTTGTTACATAGCCCAGACTAGGCTGCTCTTAACTCACTGTTACTATTTCAGCATGAGGATTATGGAATTCAAAGAGAAACTGAAAGAGAGAAGAGCTTGTGAGGACTCAGAGAAAGCTGAAGCAAACTCATCCAATGAAGTCAAGGTTGTTGAGGAAGCTGCATCCAGTGAGAAGCAGAGTGAAGAGGTGATTGATGGAAATGCCAAGAATCAACCAGAAAAAACAGATGCTCTGGAAGACAGACCTGACCATACCCAAATGAATGGGGAATTTGAGTCTCACATACAAAATGGAGATTGTGCAACCAGTGCACCTGAGGAAGATGGTAAATCATCCATACTATCAATCAAGAGTCAGTCAGAGTCAAAAGAGATCATTACAGCAACCAACACCGAACCAGCTTTAGTAAATGGAGAATGCAAGGTTGTTGATGAAGTAATGCTTGTGGAGAAAGAGACCCCAAAGAATTGAGACATCTACAGCTTCAGAGATTGCAGACAGACAGACAAAAATCGCTAACTTTGGACACACACACACACACACACACACAGAGTAATGTGTTTAATCACACTTATTATCTTTATTTTGGTTCTCTGACTCTCTGGATGATCTCCAGATCTTGGCAGTGCTCATAGCAGGGCTCTGAAGGCTCATCCCAGATTGATTCCGGGAGTTTACGAAGCTTGTGTGGAGGGAACCGGATCAGGGCGGTATCATTAAACACATCTAGGAAACGCTGTGAGCAGGGCAGGCTTGTCTCCTCACACACATTGATTACCTTATACACAACAGTGTCAAGGGCTGCAACTTACAGTGGCAAGCACAAACATGTCCCTTCTGTGGGACATGTTTGTGCACAATTTCACTCACAGTATTTTCTTTATGTTATGGATGTTTATCACATTCTTGATGACATTTGCAAGTAACTACCATTCTTAAAGTCTGCTTCTTTTATTAAATGTGTCAAACTGACCAATTTTTCAGCTGAATATATATATGGTTTCCAAAATAAACAACAGTTTAAATCAGTCTTTGTGTTGTAATACCTGTGGTATAATTGGCCTATCTATCCAAAAATTTTAAGGATACATCTGAAAGAAAACTGTAGTCTCTTTCAAGCTGCCTCTGAAGCGTCCTAGAAAACATACAAAACGCTGATTAAAACAGTACACTTTGAAGCATTAAAACAGAAATAAGAATTTAATATTAAGAATTTGATGCCCTCTTACTACACATCATTTTTAAGAATAAATCTAACTAAATTAAACTTGTTTTAATCTTTTCTTGTTAACATCTTTTCTCATTTCTGTGAATGATGTATTTGGGGGGAAAAGCACCTTGTGCAATATGATGTCAGTCTTTAAGTAGGAAAATATTTTGCTAGTCTACAAGAATCTACTGTTTCTGGGCTTGCTGTACATTCAGTCACTGAATCTGGCTGGTGGGTAAGTGCCACATACCTCTCCTGAATGCCAAGAAAACTGTTGCCAATAACGGTGACCTTTGGCAGGATCTGAGGACTCCAGTTCTTCCACAGCAGATTGTTGTACAGAGCTTTTCCACAATGCATCAAGTAGAAGAGGGTGGGGTGGCATACTGCTCGCTTCCCTTCCTGACAAAAGAACCATGCTTTTGAACAATGTATGTCAGTGTAAAAGACAGTAGGTTTTTAAATACAAAGCTTAGACTTGGCCCAAATAAAGGTGTTTTTTTTCACTGCACATTCAAAAACCAGACCTGTCCCAAAATTGAAGCCAACAGCACTTAGAGCGCTGTGCCTTAGACATCTTCATATCACACAGTGTTTAAGCCCAACATGGAAGAAGAGCTTGGAAAAATACTTTGTTCCTTTGTCCAATTGGCTTGTGGGCTAACCAGCCTATTGGTTGATTTAATTAGTGCCTGCATCTCCTTAACTTTCAACAGTTTCTTTTTTCCCTATTTTAAAACAATAAAATCTCTTCTTGTAAATTTTTAAAAAGGCAGCTGTATTTGCGTATGTGGTGTTGTATGTGTGACATGGTATCAGCATCAATGCTAGCAATGCTAGTCCAGTCCCAAAGCAGTATTAGGTCTTGTCAGTAGCACTGGAAGAAACTATGGCTCTGGACGTGTAATGATGTACCTCATTTTCAGTCAGCACAGTAAAGCCCAACTCTCTGAGAGTTTCACATTCTGACTCTGTAAACACAGGGTCATACAGGCTACAGCAGCCCACTGGAATCTGATAGACAGGAAAAGAATGTTTACCATAAGCTTTTCATTTCTATTTAAACTAAAATTTAGTTTACAGTCTTGATAGCAGATTCACCTGCAATGCATCCAACAGCAGTAGCAACATAGCAAGCTGATATCTAGCAGACACACAGGAGGAGAAGTTGCCCAGGCCATAACATACACACTCCATAAAGCAATCAGTTCCTTCAACTGTTTCATCTACAGTCTCAGCCTGGCAGCCAGACAAGATCTCTGAGACAAAACAGAAGACGTGACAATTTATTGATAATGTACAGAAGACATCTGACATTCGTTGACAAGCTCTCTGGGACTTGTATGAAAGATCTATGTGAAACTCAGTCACCTTTCCATTCTGGCCAGAAGTCTTCACACCTCAGCTCATTGCTGCAAGA
The DNA here is from genome assembly GCF_027358585.1 of Pangasianodon hypophthalmus. Lineage (NCBI taxonomy): Eukaryota > Metazoa > Chordata > Actinopteri > Siluriformes > Pangasiidae > Pangasianodon > Pangasianodon hypophthalmus. The sequence continues at coordinate 16,144,386 of NC_069717.1, forward strand.
GTTAGAGAGGTAAATGTACACATGCAAACCATAAAAGTAGAACGATTCTACAGGCCATCCTGAAATTCTACAATAGTGTACATTTCTATAGGATCTAGTAATATCCATTTGAGTGTAAACAGTCCCTGATGGGGGGAGCATGAGGTCCAGCATATGTATGAAGCAAGAAAAAGAAAAAGAAGTGATGGTTGTATGAGAATACTACATCATTCAGTCACTTTGTCTCAGCCTGTGTGTGTACATGCACAAGAAAGTATCCAGTTCATATTCACTCTTATCTACAGCTGAGTTCAAAAGTTTAGAGACAAAAAAGAGGAGTGAAATTTAATTTAGACTAGCAATATTAGGTGCAAGTGCTAGCTTTCACAGATATTTTTGTACATCACAGGTAAAACTGTAGATGTTAAGATATTAATAGTGAAAAATAATCAAAATATCAAACACTTTGCATCTCTTTCTGATTAGAAAATGTTCTATAAAGTTATCATCTAATAATTTGCATGCCCACCCTTTGTCTTAATAACTGCCACCAATGTCTGCATATCCTCTGAGAAGCTTTAGGACCTATCCATCTTTCATTTTTAAGTTCTTGACAGTCTAAATAAGTTGTAAAATATAGCTTCCCCCCATCAGGAACTGTTTACACTCAAATGGATATTACTAGATCCTACAGAAATGTACACTATTGTAGAATTTCAAGATGGCAAGCACAAATGTGTACGTTTTCCCTAAATACATTACACAGCTGCAACAACTAACTGCATAGTTCCACAATTTCATTCAGTTTTTAAATTCTATTGTTGAGGAGGTGCTGTTACTTAGGCAGTATATCAAGCTTTGACTTATTTTGTTCAATTTTCTGTAAGTTAATTACAGAAACTTGAACCAATAAAATAGCATTTTCATAATAAGCAATATCACCTGGATACCTGTGTGTGAGTATGATGCATGCTGAGACCTTCGCCAAAGTGACTACGTGACTGTGTGACTAGTTCATAGTTGACTGCATCCAAGCCAGTGGGATGGGCAATGTTAACCTTGTAAAATATGCAGAAGGTACACAGTGACACCCAGGCAGGGGGAGTGCAGACTTCCTGGAGCAGCAAGCCTCTAAGTAATGCCTGTGTGGACGAGATGCTCCTCACACAGTGGCGTGCTATGGGAGGAGCTGGCCTGCATCTCCAAGCTTAGTCACAAGCTTCATGGTGGACATGAGGTCCAGCATATGGATGAGGCAAGAAAAAGAAAAAGAAGTGATGGTTGTATGAGAATGGTATTTTTATCAAATACTACATCATTCAGTCACTTTGCTGAAGGTCTCAGCATGTGTGTGTACATGCACAAGAAAGTATCCAGTTCATATTCACTCGTTTCAATTAGTTACTCTGCATTTCATAAAATAGTATTATAATTATTATAAATATTATAATTAATATAATCCTAATCTGTTAAATCAGAACTACAAATGTGGCAAATACAGTAAGTATTGTGTCTGTTGTGTCTGTCATTTAAAAGTCCATTTATGCTGATAAGTCTCCTAATATATATGAGTTCATACAGTACATCTTCAGTGTTGTGTGTGTGTGTGTGTGTGTGTGAGTGAGTGACAGAGAGAGAGTGTGTAAAGAAGTTTCCATGGAAGTATTTTCATTAAATTACACTACAAGAGTTAAGCTATTACCAACATCTACAAAATAAAAAACAACCCAACAGACTCGTATATTAGGACGAGTATAACAAAACGTGAAGAAATAAAACGAAACAAAACAAAACAAAACAAAACAAAACTGGTTAACACGTGTGTCTTTCCTTCGTTTTTACATGGAAACCCCGTGTCTTCGTCCGGAGAATATCAGGTACACTGTACTGCGATCCCTTCAATCAAAGCTTCCTTTAAGGGAAGGTCTGAGAAAGGATTTATAAACAAATCGCGTCAACGAAAATACCTCGTGCACATAAACTAACTGGAAGTGCGGCTTTTACTGGGCTTTCTTTTCTTACATCGCCTCTGTTATTCTGCGTCTGTCCTGTCCGCGGTCCACAGACTCGGGAGCTTGTGGCTTTTCCGACTGAGCAAGTTTCCCTTTGCGGGCTGCTCCTCTGCGCCGTACAGCCTGCCACTCACTGCTAGCAGCCATTAATGCCAGGCACAACAACTCATCCAAGACTGTCCACCAACATTTCGCCTCATTTTCTCCTGCAAGTCTGGACAACGTTATAAATCATGCTGCCAAAGCACTTGGACTAGCCGGTGTAGACATCACATTTCAGCTGTAGTGCCATGCCTGGCCGTGGTGTTACATTTTAATCGTTCCGACCTACACTTTTTTTATAGTTCCTAGCTTATGATTCTTCAACATTTATTTCACAGAAAGACTTCAAACAAAGAAATGCTTCTATTGCACTGTGAGCTACAAATGAATGAGCTATAAATGAAATGGCAAACGAAATGAGCAGACCTTTCCTCTTGTGCACAGCGTTCACAGAATTATATATGTAATTTTATTGCTCTTAATGGCGCCATCTGGAGGCGCGAGGTCGTAAGTCCTGGACCTTTTAACGTGGACCGGAAAACAGAAAAGAGCCAACGTCACCTTCAGAGTAAGAGATGACACGGCCCGAGTCACATGATCCACCAGGTGGCGCTCGGAACACTGCTCACGTGCGGCGCTCTCGAGCGGCCTGGGTTTATGTGAACACGCTAGCTACCAGTCGTGTGGGGCGCGTCAAGTGTAAACGTCAACAAGATAAACCTGTTCAGCAATTTTACAAGTATGAACAGTAATTTTAACCTAATTTTAAAGTAATTTTAACCTAATTAACTAATTAGTGTTACTTATTTGCAGTTAACTATTTGATGTTAGACCTAAATGCTAAACCAGCTAATTATCTAATGGTAATGTTACACATACCTAGCAGGAGAGCTACCACACACTGCTGACGACCATAAACTTTACTGCAAAAATGAGATGTGTGATTGAAGGAAATGGTGTGAAAGGTAGGATTCATGTTTGCTCTCTCTCTCTTTCTCTCTCAGAGATAGACAGACGCATATGATAATCAGGAATAGCTTGTATGTTCTAAACCTGTCTTTTTTTTTTTTTTTTTTTTTTCAGTTTTTGGAAAGACAGTTCATGCTCTGTCACGGATTGGTGAGGAAATGTGGTTGGATCCACTGGAGAAAGGGGTAAAATGCCCAGCATCTACCACGTCTTGGCTCATGCAATACACCGTTAGTTACAGTCTAAATAACAGTTATTAGCATCTGTCATGACAATGAGCAAAAGTACATATATATAAAATGATTAACATCCGATGAATGATGGTTAGTGATTAATCACAGAGGAATGCTGTGTAGATTTATTTTAACTCTAACTTTTCTCACATGAATTTTTCTGCAAAACAAAACACTGGTTATTGGCACTCCTAAAATCAATGTTTGGTGACGTTTCCCTAAGAAAAAATTCCTGTAATGTCCAACAAGTTTGGAGAACATTTCTAAACAGATCTTGGGATCAAGCTTCTTTATATTGGTATATTTTTAGGTTTCTGCATGTGGACTACTCTGTTTAATTCAGACATCGGTTTTTAGCAGGGTTTAAATCCTAAAATGCAAACCTTTGATATTGTGTTCTCACAGTTTCCATGTTTGTAAGTTTGAGGTCAATATGATGATGAAACATCCTTCAGCTGGTAACTTTTAACCTTCTGGCATAGGAAACCAGGTTTTGGGTTAAAATATCCTGGTACTTGACAGAAATCATGGTGCAATTAATCTCCACAAGGGTCCTTGGACTACCAGCTGCAAAGTGTACTGATGGTGTGCATAGCTGAAAAGTTCGGTTTCGGGCTCATGACCACAATGCATGATTTCAATTGTGGTTACAACAGTGTTAGGGAATTACAGGTGCTACATCTTGTGGGGTCATCTACAGTCTCCGGATGGTCGTTGCTGAACATTTAGGGGCCCTAATTGACAAATTTCTCAACTTTTTTTGAGAGTGTAAAAGTAATGACTTTATCACATTTCTGGATGTTGACTGTTGTGTTCAGCCTGATGCTTTCATGATAAAAACTAATTTTTACATTGGAAGAAAAAAGAAGTTCATAATTATTCTGTCACTCTATTTATGAAAAAATACCAGATTTTTAGTTATTACCAAAATAACATACCATGGAGAAATCAGCTGTCTGCATGCAGTAGTTCCATATAAAATTTTGTGTAGGCAGGCTATAGAATAGGCAAGTATATAAATTGTCATACCATCTGAATCAGATCAGAGTAGGACCACAATGCAGTACACCAACACTTAGTCTGGATGTCATCTTTTTATGCAGAATGACCATATTTTGAAAAAGATCAAATATAACATTTTCATGTAAACATAGCTAATATAAGCCTTTTTCTCCTGTTTCACACTTCAAAGCTGGCTGTTAGGACAGTGAACAAGGCCCATTCGGCATATGCCTGTTTCCTCTTCTCTCCCCTGTTCTTCCAGCATTATACCTCAACTTCAGACCAACTACAGGATAATAAGTCTGCAAAATGCAAAATATCCTTAAAGGTATAAAAAAAATTCCAACTGTACACAATTTCTTCAGTATTTACATAGATATCACACTTGTAAAATATACATAGCAGGGGTGGACAGATCATAAATTCATTAACAAGCACACTGAGAAAGTGTGTTTGTCATGTTCAGCATGGAGAATTTCCCCCAGACCACCAGAGGGCACCATCACACACATTTTTTAAATGTCTTCCTTTGTTGTCTGCCCCACTTCCTGTGCACACATGTTCTTTGTTCCACTAATTAGTTACTCTATTTAAGTTCTGTGTTTTCCCTTCAGAGTTGCCAAGCATTATATGCTGTAGTTGCCCTGGGAGCAGTTTTTGGTTTCATGTCGATGGCCTCCTGCCCTAGGTTCTTCTTCTGTTTGAGTTTTTGGTTCTTTTTTTGTCTTTTGTTTTGTTTTATTTTTTAGTTGTTGTATCTCTGAAGAAGATGGATTTGTGAAAGTGCTTTCCAAGTCCCATGTTATCTTTGCCCAGAGGCCCAAGTAACTAGGTTAAAAATTATGTGCATTGATACAGACTATGAAAAATAATCTGTGTTAATGCATAATAAAGACTAATAATTTCTCCTTGAATTGCATTTCCCTTTCACTGCAGTGATCGCTTTTCTATCTTAAATGGAATTGCACAGTGAAATTATTAAAAGTAGATTACATTCAATTATGACACAAAGTAAGCATTTATTTCTTAGAAAAGCTATTCTCTGCTGATTGTTTTTCATTAGAGATCATGTGACATGCAATGAAAGATCAGAGCAGTGCAATGAAAGTTTTGCTTTTCAGTGTCGCAGAAGGTGGCCTGGTCTGATGAATCACATTTTCTTTTACATCATGCTATGTTCTGCTGGGACACCTTGGATCCTGGCATTCATGTGGATGTTACCTTGACATCTACCGCCTACCTAAACATTATTGCAGACAAAGTACACCCCTTCATGGCAACGATTTTCACTACTGCCTTTCAGCAGTATAATGCGCCCTGCCACACTGCAAAAATTGTTCAGGAATGGTTTGAGGAATATGACAGAGTTGACAAGGTGTCGACTTGGCCTCCAAATTCCCGACATCTCAATCCGATCGAGCATCTGTGGGATGTGCTGGACAAATAAGTCTGAGCCATGGAGGCCCCACCTTGCAACTTACAAGACTTAAAGGATCTGCTGCTAACGTCTTGGTACCAGATACCACAGCACACCTTCAGAGGTCTTGTGGAGTCCATGCCTTGACGGCCAGAGTCCTGTCAAGGTTCAAGGGTTCAAGGTTCATTTATTTGTCATTCAACATATTAAAATCATGAAAGAACGAAAACTGTTTCCCAGGTCCAGCATTAAAAAAAGATAATAGTAAATAGATAAATAGATAATAAATAACCTAAGACCAATGAATAAAACCTAAAATCATCATAATATATAAAACGCATTATTAAAAAACAAGCTACATGTTGGGATAAAGTGCAGTAAAAGGTTATTGCACAGAGTTCATGAGCCTCACAGCCTCAGGGAAGAAGCTGCACTTCAGCCTTGTTGTCCGAGCGCTGAAGCTGCGCAGTCTTCTACCTGAGGGGAGGAGGGTGAACAGTTCATGGGCTGGGTCAGTGGGGTCCATCATGATGTTCATTGCTCTGGTTCTACATCTGCTGATATAGATGTCCTCTAAAGAATGGAGGCTGCTATTGGTCATTTTTTGAGCAGATTTAACCACTCTTTCCAGAGCCTTCTTATCAGCCACAGTGCAGTTGCCTTACCAGACAGTTATAGAGGATGTCAGGGTGCTCTCCACCTCACACCGGTAAAAGGAAGTCAGCACAGCAGCACTGGGGCCGGCCTGCTTCAGCCTCCTCATAAAATACAGGTGTTGGTGAGCCTTCTTAATGATGCTGGCTGTGTTCATGGCCCATGTGAGGTCACTGGACATGTGCGGGCCAAAGTATTTGGCTGTGGTCACCAGCTCCACAGCTTCTCCTCCAATGAAGAGGGGAGGAGGGGTGTGAGCTCTCCTCCTAGTCCACCACCATCTCTTTCATCTTCCCCACATTAATATGCAGGTTGTTTGCATCACACCACTCAATGAGTTCTTCTACCTCCCACCTATACGTAGACTCGTTGTTGTTGGAGATTAGACCAACAACGACTGTGTCATCCGCAAACTTCACAATATGATTGCCCGAGTACCTTGCTGAGCAATCATACGTGAGTAGCGTGTACAGGAGGGGGCTCAAGACACACCTTCGTGGAGAGCTGGTGTTGAGTACGATGGTGAAGGATGAGACACCATGGATCTTCACGGACTGTGGCCTGCCTGTCAAGAAGTCCAATACCCAGTTACACATAGATGGTTTCAACCCCAACAGTAGCAGTTTGTTGGCTAGTGTCTGTGGAATGATGGTATTAAACACAGAACTAAAGTCCAGAAAGAGCAGCCTGACGTATGAGTCCCTGAGTGTTTAGGCACCGGGACAATAGTGGACCTCTTGAAACAGACAGGCACCACAGCTAGGGACAGAGAGGTGTTAAAAATGTCTGTCAGCACCCCAGTGAGTTCCTAAGCACACTCTCTTAGAACCCATCCTGGGATGTTATCTGGGCCTGCTGCTTTCCAAGGGTTGATCTTCTGTAGCGTCCTCCTGACATCCACCGCAGACAGACTGAAGGGCAGCTCACCTGGTGGGACTACGAACCTGGTGCTGTGGGAGGAGTTGGATGACTCGAAGCGGGCATAGAAGGTATTCAGAGCATCAGGCAGGGATGGAGCTTTAGGGCAATCAGCATCCCTCTTTTTGTACTCTGTGATGCGCTTCCACCTGCTTCGGGGGTCGTTGGTGGCAAAACGACCCTGTATCCTTTGGGCATAGGTTGCCTTTGCCCTTTTGATGGCAGCATCCAGTTTCCTCCTTGCCGCTCTCAGTGCCACTGGATCTCCAGACGTTATCTCCTTTGTGATGGTGACATTGTCAATACATTTGCTGATATATCCACACACAGAGGAAGCATAGTCCTCCAGGTCCACCCTGCCGTCATGAGTTGCTGCTTCTCTGAATACTTGCCAGTTGGTGCACTCAAAACAGTCCTGGAGCATAGAGATGGCTCCACTAGGCCATACAGTGATGTGGGCTTGTTGTCTTTGAGCACAGAACGATGTGTGGGAACCAGCAGGACAGAGGTGCGGTCGCAGAAGCCGAGGTGAGGGCGGGACACCACCGTGTATGCCTCCTGTTTATTGGTATAGACGTGATAGCTAAGAAGCCGCTGCACTGCTGTGAGCTGCCATGTTTCCGTTCCATGTTTTGGTGGCACAAGGGGGACCTACACAGTATTAGGCAGGTGTTTTTAATGTTATGGCTGATCAGTGTAGTTTTTTTATTTCTTTCTCAGGTTGTTGAACAAGTGAAAGAAAAAAAGACCATTATATCAACATTCTGCTGAAGCTGATTTTCTGCCGGGCAACTGTGAATGAGAAACTAATATCCCATAATCTGCTTGTCTGCTCCAGCAAAGCGATTTGGCCACCCCTGCATAACACTGCTACAACTTTTCTACAAACTTGTTGGTAGCTGTTAGTAGGCTCTAACATTCAGTCTAAGACAGTAAAATGATAGTTTTAAAATTCAGTCGCAGTAAGAGTGTGGATCGTATTTGTACTGGCAATTTTAACTTGCTGATAAAATGTATATGTGTTCTCTAGTCGGTGCTGCCCCTCTTCCGCAGCATCACCACATTAGAGCGCAGTGTGTACAGATGTGAGATAACTATCAACATCTTCGACAGCAGGGTGGTATTCCAGTTTAAGTGCAGAAATGGTAAGTTGGTTTTACTGTTATAAGGTCTTCTGCTGAAATGTAGAGCTGTATCTGTAGCACTAGGGGGCACTGTACACTAGCCTATAAGAACCAACATTCATCTCTCACCATGATCATCATGATTATAAGTCTGATACGTTATGTTCGCATATAACAGATATGATTACATAAAGGTTGGACTGTTTTAGTTGGGTGCTTTATCGTATATGAATGCATTACCTTGTGTTAAAAAATTATAGGAATAACCAAGACACATAACTTGGGTTACCAAGAATGTGAAGCTCTGCAAGCAGTTTTTCCAGCTCACCTGTGTCCCAACGTTTTAAAGGCACATCCAAAGTAGGCCTATACCTGTTATGTATAAGATAATTATCTACAAGTCATTCTTGTCATTTAACAAAACTTAAGCATTATCATATGCTGTCTGAGATATTTATGAAGTATTTATATAGATACAGTCAGCTCCAGAATAAGAGGTTTTGATAAAAACCTCTTATCAAAAATGTGTGTTGTTTTAACAAAACCTTGTGTGTTGCAATGACTGGCACCTCTGCATTTAATACTTTTTGTATAAAACTTCTATTTTCTATAGCTATTGCCTGATTTATGAAGGTCAGCACATTTTTGTCTCATTTTGTGTAGTCTCTAATCTTTCTCATGTTGATGAATGAAGGGATAGTCATTTATCAACAATAGAATTATTTCATTAGGTTCATTAGGAATAATAAAAGTATAATATACTCTTACATAACACTTTATTAGGAACACTATGCTAATACTGGGTAGGGCCTCCCTTTGCTCTTAAAACAGCCTCAATTCTTCATGGCATGGCTTCCACAAGATGTTGGAAACATTCCTTTGAGATTCTGGTCCATGTTGACGTGATTGCATCACGCAGTTCCTGCAGATTTTTCAGATGCACTTTCATGCTCCGAATCTGCTGTTCTACCACATCCCAAAGGTGTTCTGTTGGATTCAGAGCTGGTGACTGGGAAGGCCACTGAAGAACACTGAACTCACTGTCATGTTCATGAACCCAGTTTGAGAAGAGTTTTGCTTTGTGACATGGTGCATTATCATGCTGGAAGTAGCCATTAGAAGATGGATAAATTGTGGCAATGAAGGGATGCACATGGTTAGCAACAATACTCAAATAGGCTGTGTCGTTCAAGCCATGATTGATTGGTATTAACGGGCCCAAAGTTTGCCAAGAAAACATTCCCCACACCATTACACCACCTCCACCAGCCTGTACTGTTGACGAAAGGCAGGGTCCATGGATCCATGGATTCATGCTGTTAGTGCCAAATTCTGACCCTACCATCAGCGGTTATAGAAATACTGAAACCAGCCCGTCTGGTACCAACAATCATGCCACAGTCGAAACCAATGAGATCACATTTTTTCCCCCATTCTGACGGTTGATGTGAACAATACCTGAAGCTACTGGCCTGTATCTGTATGATTTTATGCATTGCACTGCTGCCATATGATTAGATGATTAGATGAATGGGTAGGTGTACAGGTGTTCCTAAAAAAGTGCTCAGTGAGTGTAAATGGATACAAGTGTATTATGCCTACAGCACACATCTTTTAGTTACATTTTTTCATAAGAATTTCTGGTGGTACCAATAATTGTGACACATTGTTTTGTTAAAAATTATATTTTTTGATCTATTTTTTTCTTAGAATATATGTACATAAATTACAGGTTAGACCTGTTCCATACTTTCAGTGTGCAGTTAAGCCAATTTTTGCATGTAGAGGAATCTTTAGATATGTCATCTCATTTGATGCATGAGAGATTTTGGTATTTTCTCAGACTTCTCAGTGACATTGTGATGCACTTCCCTGTCTCACAAGAGGAAATCACACTATCCATGTCACCCATTAGGGTGATACTGAAGAATTACTTTGAAGAGGACAATGGTCAGGAGTTTATTTCAGTGGTTTTCAGATTATATGATCTGCTGCAGTAAAAATAGAATGCAACAAATGGATTTTCATATTTACTTTAATTTTTTTAATGGTTTGCTCACAGATCGCATCATGTGTACAGAGATGTTTCTACATCCTGATGAGTTTGACTACTTCCATCTCAGAGTGGACTCAGACATAACCTTCTGTCTCAAAGAACTGAGAGTATGAACCAAGAAATATTTTTGACAGTCACTTAAAAAAATAACTTGTAGGGCTATATTGTGGAAATAGCTTCTTCATGTATGTTGATGTTTAATGCTGTAAATAGGTATGTTTGATGCTGTAAGTAGTTGCAGCAACACTGATTTTTACAAGCGGTTCAAAATCACAGACTTCATCTAGGTCATACCTACTGCATGGTTGCAAACAACATACAGTGCAAGCAAGACACAGCTTTGTAGTGAGCACAACACAAACACAGTATGACAAATAAAAATAGAGCTTTGATAAATGTTACATTCCACATATGAGATGCTCTTTTGACATTTAGTCTTTTGCCAGTTTACAGCAAATTGTAATTGATGTCAATTGTCCATTGAGATACTACTGCATGCATTATTTTTGTGACTGAAGCCAAACTAAATAGGCTTTGTGTGACAAAGTTCTTTCTACTGCTGTATTTAAGAGCGTGAGTACTCCTTTGAGAATGGCTGTTACTGTAATGTATTCTTTCACGGTGACTGTAATACTGTCTCTCAGTTGAAAATCAGAGTGTGGTGTGTTAGCACTGATGTTTGAGTTTGGCCATATTGTGCATAAGAAAAGTCTGGGGCTCTAGGATAGCTTGTTCCTATTCATATAATTATGTCCAGTGCCCAGTTGCTTGGACTTCAGTGTTCACTTATTTAGGTAATTATAGGTACACAGAAGACCTGCATTTTATAACCCACAATCATGTTCTTTTTCCCTCATAGGATGCACATAGAAAATGATTTAGGACTACATGTATTTGCTACATATTTTTATTTGGAGATGCTGGTACAAGTCTTCATTTTGATTTTAGTTTTCATTTAGTTTTATATGGAAACAAATACCTTATATCTATATTTCTTAGTCTAATACTCTGTCCTGAGCTTACTCATATAATCCTTGATTCAGATTTTAGTAACTTGGTGTAAGCAATGGGATCCCACTATAGTGGTAGCACTCATTACACATGTCTGGACTGGCTGTCCTGGATGGTATCTCTATAGAGTGTGTGTGTATGTCAGTGGTTGATAGAGAAAGACAGATGTCTGGACTTGGCTGCTTTGCTGGGCCACTAAACTGTCACAATGAGTTACAGAGTTGGATAGCACACAGTATGCATGACTGATTCCAAGTAAGTAATACACTTGAAAAGTGAGGAGAGGGGTCATACAAACCTGTATCAGTCAGTATATTCTAAATGGTTATATACTGTAGATTGCTGATGTGATGGATGGTAATGTTCATTCATAATGTCCTAGACCTTTATTATGAAGGAGGTTGCTGTTAACACAGACAGTTAAATGTCATATACTTGTTTTTAGGGCTTGCTGACATTTGCAGAGTCTCATGGCCTTCAAGTGTCTGTCCAGTTTGGTTCACCTGGAAAGTAAGAGTGCATTTGTCTCAGTACAACAAAATAAATGTAAAAAATTGGTAGACAGTGATGTGCTGAATATTCTCTTTTAGTCCTGTGTCGTTCAGTTTGGAGGATATGTTGCTGGAGGCTGTAGTAGTATTGGCTACGCTAGTGGATCCAGCCACTGAGAATCCATCCCAGGTGTCTGTTGCCCAGGAAGCTCCAACACACAGGTGACACAATCATCCACTTTGAATGTCAGAGATTATATGTGGTCTCTTGTCTGTGGGAAAAAGTACAGGGCTACTGAGGTGACCAGATGGCTATTTTAATAAGGCATGGCTATATGAGGTGACATATTGAGGCTACAAGTTATTATTTTGATGCCACAAACTAAGTATCTTGAAGCCACAGATTATTATATATTATTATAGATATCCACAACAATATCTTGTGAGAATGCCATACTTAATATGTGGACTCCAGCTAATTATTTGGCAGGGACAGGTGAAAAAGTATTTCACTTTCATAAATTTGCTGGATGTGGGCCAGTGGAATATCCATGTTGCCACGCCTGTGACTCCAATATGTCCATATGTTTTATTCCAAGACTGAAATGTAATATTATCAATTAACTCTATGCTTAGGTTCATGTGGCCATAATGGTCTAATTCAATTGATTTTTCTGTCTCTGTATTTGAACACTTACCATGAGTTATGTATTTCATTGGAAACAAATCGATTAATTTGTGACCAAGATATATTATCTTGTGGCCTAAATATAGTAATTCATGGCCACATCTCAATTTAAAAAAAAACATTTCACCTGTGCAGCTCTGTAGAAAGCATACAGTTTACTGCTTGACCCATTAATGAAGCAGTCGCTTTGCCATTTCACTACCTGATTTGCAGTAGGGAACTATTACACTGGAAAAAGACTAGAATTTTTTTCTAATCTTCAACTGTCCTGTTTGGCTGAGCCTGTGTCCATGGTAGCCTCAGATTGCTGTTCTTGGCTGACAGGATTGGAACCTGATGTGGTCTTCTGCAGTTGTAGCCCATCCACCACAAGGTTCGATGTTTTGTGCATGCTGATATGCTTTTCTGTTCACCACGGTTGTAAAGAGTTACTGTAGCCAATTGGCAATTCAAACCCCATTTTCTACTGACCTCTCTAACCAACAAAGCGTTTCCACCCACAGAACTGTTGCTTGCTCAGTGTTTTTTGTTTTACACGCCATTCTTTGTAAACTCTAGAGACTGTTGTGTGTGAAAATCGCAGGAGATCAGTAGTTTCTGAAATACTCAAACCAGCCCATCTGGCACCAACAACTATGCCATGGTTAAGGTCACAGAGATCACACTTTTCCCCGTTCTGTTGTTTGATGTGAATGTTAACTGAAGCTCTTGACCTGTATCTGCATGATTTTATGCATTGTGCTGCTGCCACATGATTGAATGCCTGGATAATTGCATAAATGAGCAGGTGTACAGGTGTTCTTATTAAAGTAGATGGTGAGTATATATACTTCAATTAGCCCATAATTTATATTAACGTTTCAACCCTCTTGAGTTTATTCTCTCGTGCAATACGGCTGTGCCTTGTAATGGCTAAGTTAGGTCATGGTATGGTATGGTAGCATGCTCCTAATGGTGAATAGTAATCAACCTAATGCATTCCTTTTTTTCTATTGAAACTTTTTATTGATTTGAACAGATATAGTACATAACATAAATGAACAAAAGAAAGAATCCATTTTAACACGGTAAACCCCATTAAATCCCCAACTCCCTCCCACTACCCAACCCCAGCCCAATGAGCAACACTGTGGTCAAAGTCAAATTCACAAAAATACCATACAGACAGACAAAAATAATTAACAACACTTACACAAACAGAACACAACAAATGACAAGTGCAAACATGCCTCTCTCTACATGGTCTACAACCCGAGCCCTCCAAGAAGGAGGGAAACTTGCCCCATTTCCTACCATGTATCCCAGGTTTACCCAGTGGTCTATAAGACATCTCCTCGTATGCCGCAACTCTGCTTAATTCAGCCAACCACTCCTGAAACGAGGGAGTGCCACTTCACTTCCACCCTTTGAGAATCATCTAATGGCCAATCATTACGCTAGTTTGGAAGCAGCTTTTTATATATTTGACAGTTATTTTAATGACTGCCCCATCACCCAACATATATAGTCTGGGGCAGAATGAAATTTGAGTGTCAAAGACCTCACAAATGAAACCCTGGACTCTCAGCCAAAATTCTTGGATTTTAGTACAGTACCAAAAAGCATGGGTTGTGTCACCATCCTCCAGCTGACATCGCCAGTAGGTAGGTGTATCTTTTAAACCAAGCCGAAACAATCTACAGGGAGTCCAGTAAAAGCGATGTAATATTTTAAATTGTATAAGCCGCACCCTTGTGTCCCTGGACGAAGTTTTAACATTAAAAAAAAAAAAATTCTACTCCCCATCTTCCAATATCAACTTGAAATCTTTTTCCCATATTCTCTTAAGAGATGTTAACGCCCCATCCCCAAAACCTGGTATAAGTAGGGAATAATATGCTGAAGCTTCATGACCTTTCCTAAAAACAGCAAGCACCACCTCGAGGGTATCTGCTGATGTAGGGGGCTGCGGATTACTCCCAAATGTGATACAGAGTAGATAGCGCAACTGTAAAGACCTGAAGAATTGAGATCTGGGAATCCCAAACTGCTGTATCATATTTTCAAAGGATCTCAATGCTCCATTTTCATACAGGTCACCCAATGCATTAACACCACTCTTAATTCATTCTGACCAGCAGAAAGGGGACCTGTTAATATGCAATTTGGGGTTCAACCAAATACTTGTGGCAACGTTCAGATAAATGTCCGAATGAAGCACGTGGGAAACTTTTGTCCACACTGATTGCATGTGGGAGATAATGGGATGTGTCTTTACTTCTCTGGGCAGCTTGGTAGAATGACTTTGCAATGGCAAGATAGGGGTAAGGACCTCCTGTTCAATAAAGAGCCAGGAAGGGGCTCAACCTAATGCATTCCTTTATTTTGTCCAAAACATTACAAAATAGTACGGTTTGACTTGTGCCAGTCTGTACGATGAAGCAATAATAAATAAATAAATAAATGGACTGCTGACAACTAATTTCTTGTGGAATGTAGTTCTGTTTAGTGATTAGCATTAGGATTCACTTTAGTAATTTCAAAATGGACTTTTGAAGTTTGTGTGAAACACCACATCCCTCATTTAAGGGCATGTTTGGATGGGCAGATTCATAATCAACTTATGCACATTCATAATCAACTTCATCAATAAACTCAGTACTGAATTGCCCCATGTCTCTGCTAACCATCCTCAGGTCACCCTCCTTTTAAAATAAATGTCCACCACCCATCTTAATAATTTCTGAATTCGTTTTATTTCTTGCCTTCTTTGGATTCTTTAGTTCTGAATATACTGTAATTCAATCACAGAAAATATTATCTCTTCTTTTTAAATCTCACTGTCCTTTGCAAAGACACTGATCAAATGCAACAAGTCTGACCAAAGAGGAAAAACTACACCCCCAAGTATCATTCTGTTTTTATATACACCACAAAAATAGCATTTTGTTAGCATTAGCAATATAGCTTCTGTTTAGTCTTTTTTCTTTCTCAGACCACTTTAATAACTTTAACTGTTTAGTTATCATTATGGCAACAATTTTGGCCCTGAAAATACAGATTCTTTTTTCCAGGCCAAGAATTCAGGACAAGAATGTTAAGAATATTATTTACATATTTGTAAGTAAGTTATTTACTTACTTACAATGGATATAAAAAGTCTACATACACTTGTTAAAATGGCAGGTTTTTGTGAATGTAAGCATCCTCAGTGTGAAATTACAAGATATAAAAATTAAGTGAAAAACAAGCAAACATATACGGGGAAAAAAAAGTGGCACTTTTGTAATTGGGGATGTGGCTGTGTGCAGAATGAACCAATCACATTCAATCTCATGCTTATGCTCATGTATAGCTGTCATCAATGAAATTATTCTGATTAACCCCAAATAAAGACCAGCTGTTTCTGTAGGATTTGCTTCACATCTCCTTGGTTTCACCTGACTCCTGAAGCCATGGTCCACAAAGAGCTTACAAAGCATGTACAGTATCTTACTTGTCAAAAGGTATCGTTCAAGAGAGGGTATAAAAGAATTTCCAAAATATTAGATGAACCATGGAACACCATGAAGGCCATCAACGAGTGGAGAAAATGGAGCACTACAGTGACATTACCAAGAGCAGGAAATCTCTCCAAAATTTACACAAGGACAAGACAAAAAATTACCAGGGAAGCTGCCAAGAGACCTACGCCAACATTAGAGGAGCTGCAGGAATATCTGACAAGTACTGGTTACTCTTTGTATGTGACAACAATCTCTCATATTCTTCACATGTCTGGGTTATGGGTTAGGCTGACTAGACAGAAGCCCTTTCTCACAAAAAAAAAAAAAAAAAATCCAAGCCTAAATAAATCACCCCAAACCATGTGGCAAAATGTTATGGTCTGATGAGACCAATTCCAAAAGGTATAATAATTCCAAAAGATATGTTTGGTGCAAAAAAAAAAAAAAAAAAAAAAAAAAAGCAAATCACCAAAAGAACACCATACCCATGGTGGTGGCAGCATCATGCTTTAGGGCCACTTTTAGTTAGGTTTTAGTGCAGAACCTTCAGGTGTCTCCTAGAAGCTGGTGACGAAATGGAATTTCAACATTCAGCATGACAATGATCCAAAGCATACATCCAAATCAACAAAGAAATGGTTTAACCAGAAGATGATCAGTGATTTTGAGTGACCTAGCCAGAGCCCAGACCTGAATCCAACTAAAAATCTGTGGGGTGACCTGAAGCGGGCTGTGCACAGAATATGCTCTCACAGTTTGATGGATCTAGAATGTTTTTGCAAGAAAGAGTGGGAAACTTTCACGTGGAAGGTGAGAAAAGATCTGACATGATTTATCTTAGCTTTATCTTAGATTCTTTTACTTCACAAAAACCTGCAATTTTAACAAGGGTATGTAGCACACTACTTCACTATTTCATCACAGTAAAAGAGTATACTTAATAGAATGTAGAATTTTGTGTTTAAATATTTTCAATGCAATAATTAATTAAAATAATGAATTCTTATTTACAGTGTAGTGGGTGTCTCTATTCACGAGTGTCCAGTAGAGGCAGAGGCTACTAATATAGTGCCCCACCGTCCAGATCATCCAGTTGGGGAACAGGTGGCCTCCAGCCAGGGAAGTCCATTCTTCAGACCAGCTTTCCATATGAGGAAGCTTATGCAACTAGTTGGGGGAGGAGAGAACTTTTCAAAATACAAAGCTCCTTTGAATGGAACAAGCTCTGGATCTGCTTTGACCACAACAGTAACACCAGCCACTTTAGAGGTTAGAAATGTGAAGGTTAGAAATGTGAAGGTTATATGCCAGAATTCATTATGACCCATTGTAGGAATGTCATAAGTTCATTAAAATGTGATATGATTTAGATCAGTATTCAATTCAATTTGTGTCATTTGGCTCTAATGTTTGAATTATGACAGAAGATCTAAGGTAAAGGAAATGTGCATGCCTAGTAAATTTATAGCAGTTTTCCTCTCATATACCAGATCTGTTCTCTGCTTTTTGGGGCTGTAGCGAATGATCATGAGGAAAGCAACAAATCACAACTACCCAGTTTGGTGTATGCCAGTGACACTGAGGATGATGCTGGAGGCATTGGTAACAGAGAGGAAGAGTAAGTCAGATAACATACACCAGAGGACGTGTAGAGGTGCCAGGGGAGACACTGACATGTTCATGTTTTTGAAAATGTTTTGATAGCAGTGATATGACTTGTAATTGTTATGGCACTAAAGATTTTTTACTTTTGCTTTATTATAATTTTATTTTACTTATATGCCTATATGTATACGTAATCTATATATTATCTTGGAAGGAAGTGTTATAAATGGCTAATTGGTGAATAGATATAAAGTCAGCATTGGAGGCATGATCTAAGTGCCTCACACTGATGTGATGAACTATTAGCAAGTATCACAAAAAGACTGCAGAAACTAAACACAGTTCACTGAATGAGTTTGTAACAGTATAGTTAAGGAAGCACTCCATATGTATTCACATTAGCAAACACACCCAAATAAACATTTGCATGAATATATTATGTTTAGAAAAGCTTGAATGATTAAAAAGGACTTTTTACTGAATGCTATATTGAGCTTATTAAATTGCCCATCAATAATGTGGTGTACATGTAAATGCAGAACACAACAGTGAATTTCACCTTGCAGAATACAACAGGGTATTTCAAGTTTCTCTTAGAGAGACAAACCATCGCCCAGTTAGAAAAATAGACCTTTATTAGATCATATGACACACATCTGCTTAAGGCATTCAGAGATGCTAGCATTTGCCCTGTGCATTAACAATGTACACCTCAAGGAATATTTAAAATTACAATTACAAAAAGCTGAGGAAGAAACATTTTAACACACAATTTACACTTAAAAAATATAAGTTATATTCATATACAATGGTATGTTTCCTAATGCATACACAGATATACAGCAAGTTTGTATTTACCTTTTACATACAGTATATCGCTCAAGTCCACATGTGTGCGCACACACAAGCATGTGAATCTTCAAAGTGGTTAACAGAGCATGAAAGGGTTTTTTCCTCATAAGATAAAACCTTGCAGGCTCTTGCATTATTACCTAACAACCCATATTGTGTGGAGAAACTCTACTCTAATACAATATTTAATATATTAATTTAAAAAAAAAAAAAAAAAGAGAGAGAGAGAGAACAAGTAAACAAAAAACTTAACACACTGAAATTGTCTCCTTATCCATGTTAGTACAACTCCTCTTTACCCTGGTTCCTGAATTGTGGTGTTATACATCAATGCAGAGCCAGATTACAGCCAGACTGACTAAAGATATACACAAGCTTGTTAAAAATGGCTTTTTAAATTGATACCTTATGGCCAATCTGGCCATTTTCAGAGATTCATAATGAGTTGCTGTCCTATGGGTTTGCTATTGGTATCATGACTTCTTAGAGTCCTACCTTGTCTCAGGTCAGATAGGCCTCTCCTGGCATAATGATGCAATTTTTCATGATCATCTCCACACATCTCCCTCCTGGAACAATGTTAATATTCTCACTGGTTAATTTCAGGTTGCATATTCCTGCATAGGGGTTAATGTCATTGCTACTCATTTTTATATTACATCTTGTCAAAAAGGGTTACTGCATGCTATGTTTATAATGAGAGCACTATAAGATTCAACGGATTGGTCTAACCCATCATAAAACAATTCCAATTGTTTTAATATTTATAATTTTTCTCATTTTAAATGGTTTGCATGAAGCTGTAAAAGCCAGAGTGAGACAAGATATGTTCAAATCCAATGAAGAGGATCAGGGTTTGGTCCTTGGCAAAGAAATGAAAACTTTTTGCCCATCCTGCCAGCAGGAATCAATGACCATTCTAATGAAGAGGACAAGTCGAGCACTGCAGTCACATCAGTCTGTGTACTCAGCAACGATAGACAGTAGGACAGTGATGTCATCTGGCTTTCCTCCTATAGAGAAATAGGGCATTTATAGAAGCAAAGCTGCATTAGCAAACACTGAATAAAAATACTTACATGTGCAAAGGGCAACAATTATTATAGAGTAAAGCACTTTCTAAATACAGAGCTGCATTTACCCACTCTCCTCTGCAGAATTTAGTTCATATAACTGGGGTATTGCACATTTTTTGCTGGATCGGTAGGGCTACATAATTAGCTAATGTAACAAACTCTGTTCCGTGCGGTAAGTCACTTAGCTACTTTTACATCTGTTACCAGTGGGCAAACTTACATAGTCCAACACTGGTCACACCCTTTTGGTAGATGTAGAAAACTGTAAGTTATAAGTGGCACAGTGTAGTTGCTATGTCACACCATGTGTTTTAGTACTGCAGTGATGTTTAATATGGGTTGACAATGTTACACTATCAACCTACAATTCAAGAATTTTGTAAAATATTACTTACCTCTTATATTCAGTCCATTGTCACAAGCAAACTGTGCAAAAGGTGACATGTAATTGGGGTCATATGCTAAAACATGGGCCTGTTCTGCAATACTCTTGGCTGTCTGCTGGATGCTCTCATAATTGGTGTTCTAAAACAGAGTATGCCATATTACCACTTTTTCTAACCACTTAGAAAGATATCAGTTCTACAAAAGTATGATCATCAAATGTCCATGGCAGTACCTTGAGCTTTTTGAGTTCTTGTAAGATCATATAGTCAGGCATGTTGTCAAAGAGCCCATCTGTGGCTGTGAGGATGATGTCTCCTAACTGGACATCGAAGGATGTGCTGTCTGCAGCTTCAGGACTAAGAGAGAAACATACAGTTATTGTGAGAAAATTATAGGTTTTTTGCCGATAATTGATGGTGTCAGTCATTGCTTTTGCAACATTTGCTACATGACCTACAGAGCTGTCTTCTGAGCTTGCCTTTTTTTTTTTTTTTTTTTTTTTTGCAGTACCACCTGGAGCATCTCGTGAACATTTTGGAAATATGCATGCATAGTCTTAAGGATCATGCCCTGTCTTCATTTAAAAATGCATACAATGTACGCAGATTAAAGTATGGCAGATTACTTTAGAGAACATCTAGTCATTCCAAATCACCTAACTAAAGATAAATAGCAGGCTATGTGAAGATTAGCCTTGTTGGCAATACCAGAACCTTGGCAAGCTTCTCCATGTTATTTATCTAAAAAAAGTATTATGATGCCAGCATGCTCTTTTGGTTTTATGTCCATCAGTGGCAGAGCTCAGTCTTCTCTGTTCATTCAGCGATAAGTGTTAAAGCAAATTTTTCAGTTTTCTAATTTACTAGTAGAATGGAGATGACCTTTAGATGCCCAAAAAACAGGACTGGTTGATACAGAGAGGGCCTCTAGTCCAGTGATTAGACTTTGGACAACTCTCTCATTGTCAGATACCCAGCTATCCAATTCCATTACAATTCCCTTGGTGACTAGACACAGCATGGCCCTTTACTCATTGCTAGAGCAAGGCAACAGCATGGCCATCTTGCCGATCTTTGTAATGTCATATGATAAAGTATTTTTGAAAGCATGGAAAAACTTTAATTGCTGCAAGTGTCACGATTTCTTGAAAACAGAATATAATATAAAGAGATAACACTGACCTCATATGCCAGCCTACACTATATGGCCAAAAGTTTGTGGACACCTGACCATCACACCCACATTTGTATAGAATGTCTTTGTATGCTGTAGCATTACAATTTCCCTTCACTTGAACTAAGGGGCCCAAACCTGCTGCAGCATGAGAATGCCCCTGTGCACAAAGCGAGCTCCATAAAGACATGGTTTATCAAGGCTGGAGTGTCCTGCACAGAGCCCTCACCTCAACGTCACTGAACACCTTTGGGATGAACTTAAACGCTGACTGCACCCCAGGCCAGGCCTCCTCACCTGAAATCAGTGCCTGACCTAACTAATGCTCTTGTGGCTGAATGAACACAAATCCCCACAGCCATACTCCAAAAAGCCATCCCAGAAGAATGGAGGTTATAACAACAGGAAAGGGGGTACTAAATCTGTAATGGGATGTTCAAAAAGCAGATATCAGTGTTTTGGTCAGCTGTCCACATACTTTTGGCCATATAGAGTACCTGGAGTGAAAAGTGAGAGCTGAGCTTTAGATGTATCCTAAGCAGTGGTATTGTTTGTTACTTAGCAAATTTCCACAGTAGCAACGATAATCCAGTGAAGATAATGACCAAACTCTCAGCATCATATTCATCATAGTTCTTGCTGCTGTTATTCTACCAGCAAGGATTACATATTATTCAACCCCCAGCAGGGAAGGAGACATCTGTTCTTTCCATAACCTTGACATTTCTAGTTTTATGATGCTCTTTCTCTGTAAGGAAAGGAAGAACAAAAAAGATTCTTTACCTGTCACTAAGAACAGAGCCCTCTGCCTCTGGAGGGGCGATTGAAAGCTGGAAGGGTGTGTTGAAATAGTGCTGCTGCTCATCAGACCTGTGCACTACTTCCCCTCCTCGAACGACCAGGAAGCCAGAATCTCCCAAATTTGCAGTGTGAAGCCGGTGACTCTGTCTGTCCAGCATCACTATACAGGCTGTGCTACTCCCTGAAAGGACATAATAAAACTGTTTGAAATGTAGCCTGCTTTTGTTTTATAGAAAAAAACTGTAAGAACAAAATAGCTTGGAAGAGTGTATGTGTGTATATAACATGCAAGTGAATATGGTAAAAATTAGCCATAACCTGAATCAAAGCAATATATTTGAATCAAACAGAATGTATTTGAATCAAATGGTATTTGTAGAATGGTTACATCTCACTGGGTGTTTTACCCCACATGCTGGTACATGCAGAAGATTCAGAATAAAGCCTGCATGCAAACCCCTTCAGCAAAAACATCCGTCTCAGATTTAGAAGTCACGACTGTACACAAAGTCTAAAAACATTCCTGTGTATATCAGTTCAATTGATAATTGACTTTTAAAATAACTCACCCTGTACAGACACAAAATGTGAATCTTCAGCATGTATTACACTACACTTTATACTTATTTTATATTTAAACTTATTTTATATATAATCACTTAGTTATTTTATATTTAATGCAAATTTATATATAATATTGTTTAATAATTTTTTATATCTACAACCAGCACATGTAATCGAGAACAACTACAAAAGAAACCTCCCTGTGCACAATTTCTTCTGATGTGACTAATGGCAAATTAATTGTAATTAGGCATATTAATTAGTAGGCTTAGTAATGCTAACACTCACCTAATAGAGGTACTTTGTTCTGAAGGAGCTCGTAATAACTCTTAGTGAGGATTCCCACAGGGTTACTAGGCACAAAGTGGCCTTCCTTGACCAATCTCTCACATGTCCTCATGAGGGTTCCAGAAAACAGAGAAGGATCTACTCCATAATCCCGCCAGCCACCCACTCCATCAGCCACACCTACAAGACAAAAAAAGGGGCATCAAAAGACAAACTGGATATTGATCAAGAAGCAAAGAAAACTGTTACAACAGGTGGTTTTGTCTTGCACTGCAGAAGAAACAATGATCACTCTTGGAACACAAACAGGATACCAACCTTGGTGTGATAAAGGATAAAAACTTCTGGGACATTTGTCAAGCAAGATGCTGGATTTATTCTTAACATCACTGTTAATTGCTGGAACCCTGCAGGCTTTAGCAAACCCAATAAGTACCTGCCCATTTCCCAAAGCACTAATACGTATGACTGCATAAGGATTAGTTATGTAAATATTTTATACATAAACTTTCTTTTTATAAGAAGAAAAACATTGGCCAAGTGGGTCTCGACATGCTGGTCCAGCTGAACTGCAGACCATATGGTTCTATTTGGTATGATACATTTACACTCCATGTGTTGCTTACTAAAATGAGAAACATGGTAGTTTTGGGCAACGGAATGTTTAGTGCTACCTTGTCTATGTGATCTTCCGTTTTTCTAAAATTCTTTTAACTGGATCACCAGCTTTCTGACTGGTAAGAGGCAGCAGGTGAGGCTGGGGAAACTCATATCTGGAACCCTGACCATCAACACTGGTGCCTCGGGGGGGTGCTCTTCCCAATGCTCTTCTAGCTGTACACCAATGACTGCACCAAGGACCCTTCTGTTAAAATGAAGTTTGCAGATGACACATTTATATTTGTCATTTGTCTGATCCTTTTTATCCAATGCAACTTACAGTAGACAGGATACTGAGCAGTTGTGGGTTGAGGATCTGGCTCAAGGACTTTCCATGGCAGCTTGGTAGTTCTAGAATTTGCCCAAAGCCGTAACCACTGAGCCACCATCACCATCATCATCTGGTCTTTTTCCAAACTTAAATTGTCCAGTTTCAGTGAGCTCGCACTCACTGGAGCCTCAGATTCCTGTTCTTGGCTGACAGGACTGGAACCTAACATGTTCTTCTACTCTTAGGTTCAATGTGCTGTGCATTCTGAGATGCTTTTCTGCTCACCACAGTTGTATGCAGTGGATATCTGATTTACCATAGACTTCCTGTCAGCTCAAACCAGATCTCTTTCCTCAAGGCATTTCTGCCTACAGAACTCCACTCACAAATGTTTTTCGTGCCATTCAGAGTTTATGTACGAACATCCAAGAAGACCAACAGTTTCTGAAGTGATCAAACCAGCTTGTCTGGCTCTAATAACCATGTCATGGTCAAAATCACGGCAATAAAATTTTTTACCCGTTCTGATGTTTGATGTAAACATTAGCAGAAGCTCTTGACCTGATCTGCATGATCTGATGCGCTGCACTGCCTCCTCAAGATTGTCTGACTGGATAATAGCATGAATGAGCAGAAGTACAGGTGTTCCCATTAAAGTGGCCAGTGAAGCTGGCATCCAAATTTGGCTGCACTGCCAATACAGGAGCTGTTGGTCCAGGTCTATTCAGCCAACAATGAGTCTGTCGTCACCACCTCAATAACAGTCTGGTTTGGCTTTGCAACCTGTAATATGATGACTAGACTGCAACATATTGTCATGTAGGCTGAAAAGCTTATAGGAAGAAACCGTCCCTCCCTCAAGGACATGTTCACCTCCTGATATAGGAAGCAAGCAGGAAAGATCACTGTGACCTCTACCACCCACTCAGTGTGTATCAAATCCACCACATACAGGAATACCTGCTTTCCTCATGCACACTTATGAACACTTCATTTCATCCTGTGCAACATTCTACCCTGTGAAATAATCTTTTTTTTTTTTAAACTCAAAACACTGTTGTTTGTGTATTTGTTATATTACTGTAATGTTTATAAGCACTGAGAGCTCAACAACCGAGTTCCAATAAAGCATCATTGGGATTCTATCAAAACATAAGCTAACGCTGGCTAGCTAAATACTAGCTAGCTAGGATTAGTGCCACGTTACCAAGTCACAAATAAAGACTTTATGAATACTAACTATTATTACTGATTTGTGTATAAATAAAATGTTACCCTTTAAAATGGACACACCTAGCTAGCTAACAGTACCAAGCCCCAGGTAACAGTACCAGCGCTATCCTGGTGCGCTGAGTTTTGCTGCCCAGCCAGCCAAGGCTAGTTTTGTAGCTAACTAGTATTTATTATAATATAACATTAGATTGAGTTAACGTTAATGCCCGCAGCAACTTACCTAAAACATCAGCAGATCTGTGCCGCGCAATGAACCAGGCGTCATCCCCGTAGCACATGCATTTCTTTAAAATACCCTTCCGGAAATCTTTGCCATATCCAAAGCTAGCCGATATGAGGCTGTAGTCGCGGCTGTCTGTTTGGGAAAGGCCGCTGATGACAGCCCGAGCCAGCAGTCTACCGCAGGAGAGCACGGACAACATCCCCCGAGCTCCAGCCCAAACCGAGCTGTAATGTCCGGGCCTTAGCCCGCTTAATGCCTGTTTCACTGACTGCTGAGGACAGGAGAGCGAGCTGTGAGCTGCTGACTGAAAGAAGAAGGACTAATCAAACTTCACATACACACCGCTGCTGCTCTATAAGTCTGTCTGTCTCTCTCTCTCTCTCTCTCTCTCTCACACACCGGTGATAAAATAAACACTCTTTACATTCATCTGTCCTCCACATTTTGTCCCAAATGTGTCTTTAATTCTCTAAACATTTCCAAATATCAGAGTTTCCATTCCGCTGTTCAGCTTCATCACACAGCTCTTCCGTGTTCTCTGTACCTTATTAACTAGTTACATAACACCACAGTTAGCCAGCTAGCTAACTACAGCGAAACTAGTTAGTGTCTTGTGACTGCGCTGACGTCACTCTTACGCAACTCTTTCGAATAGTTTTTCCTTTCATGGACAGCGCTCATTAACCACAATCCATTTCACAGCAGGAGCAAGCTTTAATTAATCTATTTTAATGTATTTGGCATTGTGTGTTTTATGCTCATTAATTTAGCTCACTACACGTTGCGATGCTCGGCATCCTGTTTATCTGAGTGAAGAGCTTTCCCGGACAGTGCTGCCAGCACTTTTCAGGTGAAAGTAGCTGTAACGCCGTATGATGTCATAGAGTAAGATGCGTGATCATTTGCATATCAAAACGTGTTACACGAAGAAGGACATTTTTAAGACACTCAGAATAGATTAGAATGAAATTTTATCAGACTAGAAAATAGTGGATTATAACTTATTTCCTACAGAACGAAAGTCTTTTGTCTATAGAGCTAATTGTTTATACATTTACAAAATGCTATGATTTCGAGCAAGAACGCAGACAATAAAAATGTTACAGATGGAATAACTCGAATTCATTACCAAAAAGAGGGTTTAAAACAAAGAACAAAGAAGTGCATGTGTGGGACAAAGAGTGGTGGTTAATGATTGGTCACTGGGAACAATGGTGATCAGTGATTGGTCATTGGGAACAATGGTGATCAGTGATTGGTCATTGGGAACAATGGTGGTCAGTGATTGGTCGTTGGGAACATACTCTCGGTTCACACATGCGTAACTCGTACAGTCTTTACACACCACTAGATGAGTCGCTTCTCAACTTTCTCTCAACTAGATCTTAACCAGAGAGCTGTTTCAAGTGCAAGACAGTCAATAATGTCCGATCAAAATGTTGCTAGATTTGTCCCTAGGGTCATTCTTGTTGTTAAAGTTGTTAAAGGGGTTGGCAGATAAACACGGTATGAAAACTGGCTCAGCTTGCAGCGACAAAAGATACAGTATTAACACTAAAAAGTTCAAGACCCCAAAATAAATATAGATTGATACATTTTTAAAAAAAATTATTTATTTATTTTTTTTTTTGCTGTCTGCCTGCAGAGATCATGTTTTGTAAGGAGTCTGTTTAACCAGTGCAGTGTTAATGCAGTCAGCTTGTCTAAAGATTTCTAAACACTAGCTAGGATAAGTAGCAATATTAAGTGTGATTTTGTCGTGATTTTAATCAAGTTTTTGGATGGCTGCATACCATAGTGAAATGGAGATAAGCCTAATCAATTCAGTTTGTAACTAGATACTGCTGTTAATATGTCCACTTACACATTGTATAGATGACAGCAGACAAAGTTTTAAAAATGTTTAAATGATCTAAAAAAGACATTAATAAAAAGAAATTTAATGAACAGAACAGAAATGTAGTAGACAGTAATCAGTCAATTAATGTCGAGGAGGCTCATGTTTAAATGCTGAGTAATTTTTACCTCAGGTGATGAGACAGAGACTGATGTGATCAACGGTTGCAATGAAACAGATACAGTCAGGTCCATAAGTATTTGGACAGTGACACAATTTACATAATTTTGCCTTTGTACACCACAATATTGGATTTGAAATGAAGCAATCAAGATGTGATTCAAGTACCGACTTTCAGCTTTAATTCAAGGGGTTTAACAAAAATATTGCATTAACTTAGGAATTACAGCCATTCCTAACGCATGTAATGCATTTGTCCATCCATCCATCCATTTTCTTTACTGCTTGTCCTACACAGGGTCACGGGGGAGCCTGGAGCCTATCCCAGGGGACACCATGGACAGGGTGCCAATCCATTGCAGGGCACAATCGTGCACAAACACAAAAACACAACAAACAATTTAGAGATTCCAATCAGCCTACAACACATGTCTTTGGAGGAAGGGGAAGGAAACCGGAGAACCTGGAGGAAACCCCCGAAGCACAGGGAAAACATGCAAACTCCCTGCACAGGCCGGAGGAGGGAATCAAATGTTTGGGTTTCACCTGTAAAGACTTAATTTGTTGTTAACAAGGATAAACCAACATGAAGACCAGAGAACTGTCTATGGGAGAAAACCAAGCCATTCTGAAGCTAAGAAAAGAGGGAAAAAACAATCAGAGCCATTGCACAAGCATTGGGCATAGCCAATACAACTATTTGGAATGTCCTAAAAAAAAAAAAAAAAACACTGGTGTATTAAGAACCAGACATGGAACAGTTCAGTCAAGGAATACAGCAGCAGTTGATGACAGAAACATTGTGAAAGCTGTGAAGAAAAACCCAAAAACAACAGACATCACTAACAACCTCCACTGGGCAGGGGTCAAGGTATCACAATCCACCAAGTCCCCTCCAAAACTATTGGAATGACAAGGCCAATTCATTTGTTTGTGCTATACATCAAAGACATTTGGGTTTGAGATCAAAAGATGGATATGAGACGAGAGTTTAGGATCTCAGCTTTTATTTCCTGGTATTTACAAGTAGACGTGTTAAACAAAATAAAACATAGAACCTTTTGTATCAGACCAGCCAATTTTTAGGCAAGCAAAAGTATAGGAACAGATAAGTCTTCAAGTAAATTAAATAACAGTTAATATTTGGTTGCATATCCCTTGCTTGCAATAACTGCATCAAGCCAGCGACTCACTGACATCACCAAATTGTAGGGTTCTTCTTTTGTGATGCTTTCCAGGCTTTTACTGCAGCTTCTTTCGGCTGTTGTTTGTTTCAGGGGGTTTGTCCCTTCAGTTTCCTCTTCAGGAGGTGAAGTGCTGCTCAATTGGTTTAAGGTCAGTTGGTCTATGGCCAGTCTAAAACCTTCCACTTTTGTGGAAGTCCTTTGTTGTGTTGGCAGTGTGTTTTGGATCGTTGTCTTGCTGCCTGATGAAGTTCCTCCCAATTAATTTGGATGCATTTTTCTGTAAATCGGCAGACAGAATATTTCTGTAGACTTCTGATTTCATTCTGCAGCTGCCATCATGAGTTACTTCATCAATAAAGATTAGTGAGCCTGTTTCAGAAGCAGCCATGCAAGCCCAAGCCACAACACTACCTCCACCATGCTTGACCAATGAGCTCATATGTTTTGGATCATGAGCAGATCCTTTCTTTCTCCTGAAATTGGCCTTTCCATCACTTTGGTAGAGGTTAGTCTTGTTTCCAGAACTTTTGAGGCTCATCTCTGTATTTCTCTGTGAATTCCAATCTTGCCTTCTGATTCTTACTGCTGATGAGTGGTTTGCATCTTGTGGTATAGCCTCTGTTTCTGCTCTTGCAGTCTTCTTCGAACGGTGGATTGTGATATCTTCACCTCTGCCCTGTGGAGGTTGTTGGTGATGTCACTGACTGTTGTCTTGGGGTTTTTCTTTACAGCTCTCATAATGTTTCTGTCATCAGCTGTTGTTGTTTTCTTTGCCCAACCTATTTGGTATCTGCACCAGTGTTTTTTTTTTCTTTTGCAGGACATTCCAAATTGTGGTATTGGCTATGCTCAATGTTTGTGCAATGCCTCTGGTTGATTTTCCCTCTTTTCCTAGCTTCAAAATGGCTTGCTTTTCTCTCATAGACAGCTCTCTGATCTTCATATTGGCTTATCCTTTTTAACAACAAATGCAAATGTCTTCACAGGTGAAACTGAAGGCTAAAACCAAGAGTAGATGTTCAGGGCTATTTATTGTTGAATTTGATAGTGGAAATTCTAAATTCTCTTCCCATATTGATCTTTTGATCTCAAACTCAAAGTCTACAGCAAAAAAAAAAAAAAAAAAGAATTGGCCTTGCCTTTCTAATAGTTTCGGAGGGGACTCTATCACAATCCACCACTTTAGATGCAAAACACTCATCAGCAGTAAGGATCGGAAGGCCAGATTGGAATTAGCAAAGAAGCACAAAGATAAGACACAAAAGTTCTTTAACCAAGATTAACCTCTACCAAAGTATGTAGAAAGAAAGGATCTGCTAATGATTCAAAACATACAAGCTCATCGGTCAACCACAGTGGAGGTAGTGTCATGGCTGCTTCTGGAACAGGCTCACTAACCTTTATTGATGTAACTCATGATGGTAGCAGCAGAATGAATTAAGAAGTCTACAGAGTCATTCTGTCTAGAAATGCACCCAAACTAATTGGGAGGAACATCATGCAGCAAGACAATGACCCAAAACACACTGCCAACACAACAGAGGACTTCATCAGGGGAAACTGTGGAAGGTTTTAGGCAAAGTCAATCACCAGACCCTAACTCAACTGAGCATGCATTTCACCTCCTGAAGAGGAGACTGAAGGGACTGAAAGAAGCTGCAGTATAAGCCCGGAAAAGCATCGCAAAAGAAGAATGCAACAGTTTGGTGGTGTCAGTGGGTCGCTGCCTTGATGTCGTTATTACGAGCAAGGGATATGCAACCAACTATTAAGTGTTATTGACTTTAATTGACTTTACTTTACTTTACCACTTTACTGACTGTTATTGACTTTACTTTACTTTACCACTACCTTTGTTCACCTAAAAATTGGGTGGTCTGACACCAAAGGTTCCATGTTCTAAGTTGTTTAACACATGTAGATGTAAATATCATGAAATTAAATCTGAAAGTTTGGAAACAAGTGTTGTTTACTCCTCAGTATGAAAAAAAAATGTTGTCTGTGTGGGTCCTGCCTCTGATCAGCAGAGGTCCACCTTTGCATTGCTAATGGTGAGGTGTAACTGCTCTTGCTCTGTGTAATCAGCTGCATCCAGCACTGTGGAGAGCATGTAAACCCCTACAATGACTACATTGATCACTACAGTGGAATCTGAACTTGCCACATCTCAGGTTTCAGATGTATTTCAAAATGTGATACACTACCAATTTTTTTTCATGCTGTGTTCTGAATGACAGTTTCACAAAATAAGAATGACAACATCATGAAATATTTTCCACTGAGATTTATAAATAATTATATTTGTTCAAACTCTTTTTAAGATTTGCATTTGTCTATGCTTTGGTGCCATCTGGTGATCATAGAAGCACAAAACAGTTTGCCATTTAAATATGAAATTGTTATTGCTAGATAACGTTATACTGTGTATTGTAAGTCACAGTGTAGATACTGTAAAATAAAATGAAATTTGAATACATGTCATCATTAATTTGGTTTAGCTGAAATTGGTAAAATTATTATTATTATCCCTTCAAAAGACTTAATGGGCAGTGCTTTGAATGAGTGCTCATGCTATCATAAACTCTTTATTTTATGTTTTGTAAATGTTTCCTGGAACAGAATGAGTAGAATGCTCATACATAATTCATCAATGGATATCCCTAAAAGGATAAACCTAGACATCCTGTAAGGTTATTATCCACTGTGCAAGCAACAGGCTGTATAAGGTGAAACTCAGGTCTTATATTTACTACCTACAGACGACAATGCACTTCTACTGATGACATTTAAGGATATAATGAGTATCCAAAGTAGACAATCCAGTAGAAACTTCATTGACTTTTCTAAATTCAGCTTATCAAAGTCAGCATGAACACCTTCAACTGAAAAGTATCAAGCACTGGACTTTTCATTAACGCCTGTGACAGAGAAATCAACCTAAGGGAGCACACAGGGCACATAAATATCTCATGAAGCCAGCTGACACGGTTGGTGCAGTTGTTCTGAGAAAGGGCTTTTGGAAAGCACAACATTCTAATACTAGAATCTACTATAACTAATCCTTAATTTAGATTTTTCTTAGATTTCTTTCTTAAAGTGACACAACAAACACAACAAATGTGCAAATTTGTATTTGTATTAAACAAATTTCCCAGTTTCCATTTTTGAACCTAATGACTAAATAACTTCCTCCAAAAATATAAGGAGATATGTCAATTGTTTTTTTTTTTTTCATAACTGAAAGATGTCAGCTGGTACTGTAGACCATGTTCACTACTCAAGGATCAAAATGAACATGATTCATCTAATAAAGCAGTGGCTGAAATTGCACTTAAATACTACAGGTATGATGCTTAGATTGGTGCACGTCCTAAAGAGGAGACAAAAACATTAATGTCATACTTGCATTTACAATTTTGCACCTTTATAATTTTGCAAAATCTTGCATTTTCTGTCTGATTGCAGTTTATATTTATTGTACTACTTGTTAAGAGTTTATTTATAATTTTTGCACTGTCTTTGTAGGAGTGTGCAACTGTAGTCCAAGAATTTCATTGTATATAGATGCTTACAGCACTCTTTATGCACATGAAAATAAACTTGAAACTTGCCAACTAATAACTATGGTACTGTTGCATGCAACTCTTAAAGATGGGCTACATGTAAATAAATCAGTCAATACATTGTCTAAATAAATTGTTTAAATATGCCAATAAATATGCACACTTAAGATCAGATGGACAATTAGCATGGAAAAAATTAACATGAACAAAAACAAAAATCACAACAGCAAGTTACCTAACTTTTGGTCAGTTAAATCATGGCTTCTATCCCTCAGCATAATTCGAAGATGACCCTTAGGCCCATACTTATAAGGATAAGAGCTCTTGCCTGTGAACATGTCCTCCTCTCTCTGTTCCTGTGTCTTAAAAGCAGCAATATTCTTTACATTTACATTTCAAAACTTAGGCTATCACTGGTCCCACAAACTATTATTCTGCACCTTGGACCATAAAGATGTGCATTTTAACCTGACAGTGTGATTTCTGTCTGACAAAATGACCTTAGATGTGCTGGTAAAGGTTGATAACTCAGTCATGATGACATACTGTATGTCAGAAGGCGTCTTTAGCTGCTGAGGGACACGTGTCTGGTAATGGAGGCTGTTAGACACTGGACAGGAATAATTACTTAATCATTTAGACATATGAATCGAAAGAATTCTAGACCAAATCTCACATTTTCCTTTTTCACATTCAGCCAACCTGCACCATCAGTGTCCAGAGGTTAGAGCTAGTGTTCAGAGACACTTTCCGTGTATCATGCTAAAGGACCCTGACACACTGGGGTTTAGTTACCACACCAAGTGCTGCAAAGGTTGATCTTTTTTGTTAATTAAGCCACCTCTGTAGTTGGCACCAATGTGAAGGTCTGTGGCAGCTGGAAAAAGAGAGATGTTTCAGCAGTGGAAGCAAAGTACAGGAAGTAAAGTACAAATCACTGCCAAATTTTCTCTCTTCCTCTATGTGTAGCTAATGCTGATTAAATTTCTTTTGCTGCTTCTACAATTTTGCTGTCACTCACTTTCTTTTTATAGCCGTTTGTGTGTTTGTAGTTAGATATTGTGTGTAGGTGAGTGGAGGAAAAGAGAAATTGGGGAAGAGTGTGTGTGTGTGCGTGTGTGTGTGTGCGTGCATGTCCGTCACTGTCATTTTGGATTAGTTTCACATTTATCCTGTTTGTCCTCTTTTCCACTGTCTCCATGATACTTGAAAGAATGTCTGTCCTTCTCCATTTTCCACCCAAGTCTCAGACAGCTAACAATTTGTATGTATGTGTTTGTGTGTATGTATATGAGTGAGTGTGTGTTAGCTCAGAGTGTAAATAATCTCACTACTCTAATGCCACTTGACAGACTCTGCATTCACCAATTATTCACCAGTGTTACCAAATATGAAATGTCATATGCGAAGCTCTCACTGCAGTAAATATAGAGGGTTTTCCGTTCTAATATACTGTATGTTAGACCAGTAATGGCTTTCATCTATTTACATTTTTTCTCTTTTAGGTGTCTACATAAGAGAGAGAGAGAGAGAGAGAGAAAAAAAAAAAAAAATTAGTGACCTTAATACAGTGTTAATGTTGAACATATTTTTGGTTTCTTTTAGGTGAAAAGAATTAATGTGCTATGATGGAACTATTTGTTTCTAAGATTTATAATTAGCATAGTGAGGAGGTGCTCCTGTTTCCAGCTCCTCTTTCCTGTGGATCAGCTGTAGGATTATAGTGAGTGTTGGATGTTGACAGGTCCCTGTTTAAGAACTGTTTGATTGGTAATCCATTCAAGAAGGGGATTATTTTCAGATACTTTCACTGCTGCAGAAGAGTGAGAAAAACAGCAGTAAAGCACTCTCTGCTGTTTTTCTCACTCGTGGCAGTAGATATCATAAAATGTGTAGTCGTTTACAAAATAATGTACAAATGTAGCCACTATAATAAATTAATAACATCTGATTTGCCAGACTAATGCAATAGTTTTGAATTACTTCTCCAAAAGGTACAAACCCGTGCCAGTGGTGATACACGGTAGGCTGTGCATCTTTCACTCAGATCATCCATTACTAGTGCAGCGCTTAATGGATTAGTAAGTATGTCCTCGAGATGACAAGATACATTGGTCTTTTGGGATGAAGGGTAGACGTGTGTGTTTGCTTGGTCTGAATCCTGACGCATCCAGACACCATAATGAATATTTTCTGCAGGGCCAGGATAGTTCAGGTGGTTGTGCATCAGACTTTTAATCTGGTCCAGGATTCAAATTTCAGATGAAGAAATGATTGTTTTTTCATACACAATTAGATAAATCCTGTGTATAATCATGTCTTTGTGTTAATTATGGGTCATATAACATCCCTTTGCACCGTAGATGTCTTCACGAACATCACAGATTATCTGTGCTACAACCAATCACCCAACTAAATACACCTCCATGAACATTCAGTTAAACTTTTGAGCATTTTTTCTTGCTTAAGCTTGCTTAACCCGTTATCACTGTGGATTTCAGAATATGTTTCGGAGACAATAATATGTGAAATGCGATCTTAGTATATGAAGTCATTATCTGTATCCTTCCCCTTTGCTAAAAATGTCATGGTGCTTATCCATGTAGAAGGCAGTAAGCTATAATTCCTTACATGTTGTAGGAATCTAGACAGAATGGGGTTTATTGAGGCTTAAACACATAACAGAAGAAGATGTCTTAAATTAATGATGAATGTCTGTCAGTTTACTTTAGAAGGCTGCTTAACCACAGAAGTTTCTATGGGATTGAGTTCAGGTGATTTTGCAGGCCAGGTAGTGTCCCAGTGTTCTGTCACGCAAGGTAAACTACAGTTGTCATCCTGGAACACGACAGTTGTGTTCCGTTTGAAAGGCAACCTTAGAGTCTGGCCTGCTACATTTGTTTGTCCAGGTGCTCAGTCTATTGACATTGTAAAATGACATTGCACTGCTATTGGTGAGCGTGGTGAGTTTTTTGTCTGTGAAGATTGTGTGCCACAGTTTTACCGTAATAAAAAAATAGACAAGTACTAATAGAATGACAAAATATAGATCCACTGTGATGTGGTCCCCAATCCCTCCCCCTCTGCCATAAGCAGAATTTGTGTTGATTTGTACTATACTGTAAGTATTGTCTTTGCTGTTTTGGTTTCTGAGATATTGTAAAGTTATATAGCAATGTTAGTCAACGGCTGGGATTGACAGTAAATGGAATATGTAATATCTCAAACATGCAAAAAAAAGAAGAAATCAGCACAAGTTGTACTAGTTTGGTTAGATTTTGGTTTGGTTTTCAGTTGAATGTAGTTTAAAGCACTGCAACAGCATTTACCCTATTAGAGTTGTAAGATAACAGCTATAGTCTAACTTTTATTTTATTTATTTAAATTTTTTTTTTTTTTTACATTGGAGCAAAATTATGTGGAACTATGCAACTATTTCTAACCTTAATTTAAATGAGTAGGTAAAAAAAAAAAAAAAGTACAACAATAATCAGCACAAACGGTTTTTAGATGTGCTGCCAGATGCAGGTCAATACAGAATGGTTAGAATCATTATTCTTTTAGTAAACTTTTAGAGTCTTTTAATAATTTTTCAATAATCTTTCAGAATTGTGTCGACTGACTTCTTTCCTATGATTCTCTCCAGTACTCCCAGTTGCAGCATGATTTCAGTGCAAAACTCTTCTGCCTGCTTTCAAATGCTGAAAGGCCCTGCTCCTCACTTACCCCAAATTACATAATTACATTCTTGCAACTCCAGTCTTCCTTAGGATGTCTGGCAGTGCTGTCTGTAAGAAAAACAGGCAGGCTAATATAATATAATCTGGCCCCTCAGGGTAACAAGAGTTTTGAGGTTCCTCATCTTTTTAGCCCAAATTAAAATGACCGTTTCCATTTACATTAATACCCTCATATATTGTTATCTGTTATCACAGCTCTAAATGTATTTAGTCTGTTCTGTCTTACAATCTTCTGTCTTACAATATCTGCTCATACTAATTAAGAGCCGTTATTGTACAACAGTTGCAAGCTTGTCAATATTTCCATGTTTTTTAGTTGCTCTGCTAAAAGAAGAAATAAATGAAAATTATATATGAAATATCTAATATTTATTTATGTACAGTATATGCATGTTTCATAGGTATATGAAAATATTTCCAGTAGACCACTGTATACATTTAATGAACACTACAGTGTGTCTCTAGAAAAAGGGAGAGGTTCAGCTAAGAATTCAAGCACATTAGATGAAACAGATCATAATTTTGATTTATATAGGTATTAGCATTTTAACTGATTACATGACCTATTGACAAACCTGCTTTTTCATTTTCCTATGATGGCCTTCACCACATGTATTATAATGCATAGTTTTCCAAGCTAGGGTCTGAGCTGGAATCTTGTACACTTCAACAGTATGTAAAAATAAAGGAACTGGTCTTAAGAGTATTTCTATGACTGAATGTACATTATGTTTGCCCAGCCCTTATAGAGTATAAAAGTATAAAAGTAAGAATCTCAGACTCGTGCGACTTTTTCTGATGCACACCTCAACCAGATACGTTCCTGATGAACGTTCCTGGCAAGCTTTCTAAAAAAATATAAAATAAATAAATACAAAAAAAAAAAGACCCAATTACTGTACCTATTATTCATATCTGTATTTTTATTTATTCAGAACATATTATCTGAATAATCAGAATGATGTTTTTATATTCAGTTATACATCATACACTACTGTACTGTACTATTATTATGTAAATATTGCAAATATACAGCATCTTAATGTCTATGCTGTTGATTCCATCTCTCAGAACATTTTCTACCTGTCAAATAAAACTTGGATCTGAGGTAATATGCATGTCATATCACACAGGTAACAGTAACACACAATAGGTTGTTAGTGTTCTTACGAAATACAAAGCAAGCATACTATCACAGCACTACATTAAAAGAGATTTAGCCAACATCTCAATCTGTAGCATTTAATATAAGAAAAGGTGTGTGGTGTCATGCTGTCCACAGCTCATCATACCCTGCGGTTATGCAATTTATTTTCAAAAACAATGTGGGTAGCGTTGCCGCCTCACAGCTCCAGGGTCCGCAGTACAATCCTGAGCTCGGGTTACTGACTGCGTGGAGTTTCTCTACATGTTTTCCCCACATCTGCGTGGAATTCCTCAGGGTTCTCTGGTTTCTCCGGGTTCTCCTATATGTGAATGAATGTGCAAATGTATGTGATCCAGTTTGATAGTCTAATCTAGGTTGTATCCTTGCCGTGTGCCCTTGGACCAAATGTTCCTTGGACCCACCGTGACCCTGACCAAGATAAAGTAGTCAAGGTCTTTCTGCTAAAAGTGTAAGCAATTTTATCAACAGACACGCAGGTACTTGTTAAGGCTATTCATATAACA
The DNA here is from genome assembly GCF_027358585.1 of Pangasianodon hypophthalmus. Classification (NCBI taxonomy): domain Eukaryota; kingdom Metazoa; phylum Chordata; class Actinopteri; order Siluriformes; family Pangasiidae; genus Pangasianodon; species Pangasianodon hypophthalmus. The sequence continues at coordinate 16,181,778 of NC_069717.1, forward strand.
GCTGTTGCCTTGCGTACTCTACTGACTCAGTAAACATGCTGAAACGAAGTGAAGTTTAGAGGAGCCACAAGCAAATGGAAATTTTTTAATGCTCCTTTAAGGCATTTGGTCTTTATTGATCTGTTGTGCTTATTTGACAAGAATCAAGTACACATTATTACATACCAATGGTAATTTGATGCCTGTAAGAAATGTTGCAATAAATGTATAAATGGGCTGATAACAATGTTTTACACTGATATCTGTTATTTTAGCCACCTGCAGGCACTTGCAACACACACCTGTTTTAATGCCTTTTGGACTCAAGAGATAATCAATATAACCATATTTCAACTGCATTTCTAAATAGTCCAAGAATGAATTGTTCAGTTATAGTCGAATGTCCACACGTTTTCTGCACAAGAAATGCAGTTATATAATTTGAATCGTTTTTAATTATTTAATTGGCTCATCATTGCAGTAGGTGTCAAAAAGGGCAGTGTAATTCAGTATTTGTAGTCCATTTAGAATTGTCAACCATTTCATATCACCAAACCCTAATGAGTCCTGGTTTGTAAGTGAGCAGGGCAACATTACTCAGAAATCTGTGAAAATTTACAACTCTCATTGTTTCATTGTTCTCTGCAAATGATATGGGGGTGGTGGAAGAAGCACCTTCAAAATATTTCCACATTTACATCTGAACAAAAGTAATATGCACGGATGCATCCTGCTTGCATATCAACACTTATTTAAATTTCAAATTTAACAATGAACCCTATGAAAACAGGATACATTATTGCCTTCTTATGAGACTGATGCATTGTATTCCCCCTGAAGCCATAAATAAAAGGCAATAAAACTGAAACTTTTAATAAGCCCCTATAATATGTCCCTTAGGGGTTTATAAAGTGTATTTAGCATTTCAAGCTAAAGAAACAGTTGACTCCTAGGCTCAGTTTGGCATTAATAACAAAAAGAAAAATGACAGATGTGTTCCCATTGTAATTTCTCGCAACCTATGATTTCAAAATGTTTAACTATGAGAACTGAATATTATCTGAAAATGATCAAATCAATTTGTAACTGCCTGGGTATTTTTTTGAAAACGAAATAATGCTATGCATATTTGAGTAGAATCTTCCCTCTAATAGTGTGGGCTGTGAATCTGCGAGCTTTCAGATGGTTAGTGATATGTAGTCTCTGCCAGGCCTGCAACTATTTTACTGTATTGACTGTTCTCATTTTTAGGAACCAAGATACTGAAGATACTGGTACTAATATTTTAACATCCAAAAGAAAAAAAAAAGAAAAAAAAAAGGTCTTCCACAAGAGGGAGCAAGTGATGTTAAGAATTTATGAAAAGAGCTTTTGCATTTACCATTTCAAATGATGGAAACGACCGACATGGTGAAAATATATCTTTTTCTTTTTTTTTTTTAGTAATAAATGAAAAAATAGGACAGTGAAATAGCTATACATATATGAATAAAAGTGATAAAAGTGATAAAAACATTGATTCATTTTCCACAACAGCACGCAATCTTTTACAGAAACAAAGTAACAAAGTAACTTTTCTTTCAAATCCTTTTGAATTAGTTCTGGTTTTGGTTTTATATGCATGTGTGGAACAGCATAGCTGCATTTCACATCAGAGCTGCTGTTGCTGATTCTTTCTCTCTTTTTATTATTATTATTATTTTCTCTTTTTCTAGCAAAAAACTTCAAATTTCGTTTTTCACACATTGCACATTCATGGTATAAATTACCATGTGTCAGGTTCGTCTTTGCAAAAATAGTTTATTTGTAGCTGTATTTAAATAAACAGAAAAGCAATATATATATATATATATATATATATATATATATATATATATAGAGAGAGAGAGAGAGAGAGAGAGAGAGAGAGAGGGAGAGAGAGAGAGTGAGTAATAAAGCTGTAATTTGAACTGGTCATCATTTCAGGTATAACACTAAACACTTAGAAAAGCAGAAACAGTTTGGTTTGTATTTGTAGTTTGTTCTTGTTCATATGTCACCTGAGCTACTTGTTTATTGACCATCATTAAAACACTTCACTTTATTTTTTAATTTTATCCTTTTATGCACAAAACCATATTATTTCATTATTCCGTTGTTCTCCTTTCCGATACCAGACGATATCGATCAGCGCGTTACGTCAGTATCGATAACTTTCCCGAACCCAAATCAAGTGCACTTGGCCAGTTAATCCCTGAACCGCTCCAGCCGAGTGCGTTTTCTTCTACTTTTCTAAACACATCCCCGGCGTCCTGTCGCGCTGCTTCTTCACTCATCAGCGTTAAGTTTTTAGGGGGGCTGCTATTTTCATAACATTTTTTTTTCACGCGGAGGAGCGTCAACGTTGCTTAACGAGGGGAATCCAGCCCATATATTTATTGTAGCCGGTGCAAAAAAAATCTCCTCAATATACCCCAAGATGGCCGCCGATGTGGGATCGATGTTTCAATATTGGAAGAAATTTGATCTACGGCGGCTGCAGGTAGGTCATCTCTCTCACCTCACTGCAGTAAACAGTCGTTTACGAGGTACTGCACGATGCAAAGAAGGAAATTTGATTTCGTGGCGACTTTTTGGGGCGAAACAAAAGCCGTTGCATTGATAGTTATTAGAAATTGATCCTGTTGTGCCTTTGTTCGGTTCAATCATTGATCAGCGGCGGAGCGGAGTGGAGCGGAGCGGAGAGGAGAGCAGCGCGGTGCCTCTCTGCATGCTCTGCTTCTCCGAGCCTTTCCCGCTTCTTTCCTGAGCGTTTGCTCCGCTTATCGTCTGTCGTGCTTCGGCATGGAAACTTTTAATGCTCTCGCGAGTCTTGGTGTGTGCACTTAACTTTTTAAAAGGCGTTTATTGTGCTGAGTTTCCGAGGCGGCGCGTGACTAAGCTGCGTGCGGGTGCTGAGGAGGCATGCTGCCCGTCACTGCCTCTGTTTCTCTCTCGGTCTCATGCGGGAGATGTTGTTATTGTATGGTAAGGCAATAATCGTGCATTAATGCTGCATGTTTGTGTTCATTTGAGCCCGCACTTGTGATGTGCAGCTTCACCAGGTCCACACGATGAATAGGCTTGTCAGGAAAAGTTCTTACCTTGAGCTTTGTGTATTTTTGTTTATCAGGTCGAGTATAATGCTAACTTCTGCATAAGTAGCAGAACATTCCGCTATGTTTGCAGACAGGGTAACTTTCAGTGTGTTAATTGTTCTCAGGCTACAGCCTTGTTTGGCGCAATAAGAGAGAAAAATACAGCCTGTTTTAAAGGACCCTATCCCGGTTGTTTTAAATGACCAAACTGATTTTTCCGCTACGCTAATTCTTTTCATTAACACGGGGCAGCCTACAGCTTCTGCGCAGTCACTTGGTGTTTTTCTGCGTGAATAATGCGGTCACCGCTCGACCAGAGACAAAAGGTTTCGTCACGAGCGGCGACGTTGCGTTGCAGTGCGCTCACGCGGAGCGAGCTGCTGGCTTTAGCGCTGTGTGGCAGCTTGCAACGCGCAAAGCGTGGTTTTGTGTGTCCGCCTGCCGTTTCTCCCCGCATCGTGAGCCGGGCTCGGCCAAGGACTGTGTAATTGCATTCCCTGCTAATGTTTGTAAATCAGCCCGGGCCGGCGCAAGGGCAGCGTCTGAGGCGCGTGATTGATGTCCTGTAACATGAGAAATGACGGGAGCATGGAGGGAAAAAGCCGAGCCGGGGAGGAATCGCGTTTTGCGCCGCGGTGTGTGGCCGTGTGTGTGTGTGTGTGTGTGTGTGCGCTCGCCGACACTGATGGGTTTAAATGTGTGTGATGGAGGCAGTGGAGCAGTTCGCTCGCCTTTTAGTTTTTCAAACATATAGCCACTGCTTGCGACGTTCTGTTTCCGTCTCCGTAGACGCGATCGACTGTGATATTGATTTGTGCGAAGAGCAGCTGTATTTTGCAGGGAGATCCCGTACAGAGTGATGAGCAGTGCTACTGTAGTAAGCCTGGAATGAAGTGCTGGAGTCGGGACTCTACACACTGAGGACACACTCTTATTCTAAACTCTAGGTAGCTGCAAGTCATTATTTCAAATGGGGAATTTATTTTGAGAGCTAAATATGGTTACACACACACACACACACACACACACACACAAAGACAAACCTAATTTTTAGATGGAACGCATTCAAACAGTTGGAACAGTAAACAGTAGTAGCCAATATTATTGAATTTGCCATGCTGCAGGGTTTGACCACTATGTTATTAAACCCGTAATACCTAGCTTCCCAGTCGTGTGCAAATCCTCTTTTTTAGAATGCACACGTTTGCACATGTGAGTCTTAAGACTTTACTTTGTTCTGTGAGTTAGTCTAGGTCACACCTGGTCTGGGTTATTGATGTGTTCACCTGCACCCGATGACAATTCAAGGCGAGCTGAATGCAGTTACTGAATGCGCTGTCAGCATCCTTCATTTTTCTTTGCATCACATTAGATTGGGTTTACACATACATGCAGCTGAAACTCCAGCCTGCATTGACATGACAAAATCTGTTACTATTTTAAATGAGCTTGTACATTTTATATTTAAAATAGCATTTCTTAGATATCAGTTAGACAATTGCTCTGCCCTCCAAGATGAGTGATTAGCACACAAGACATTCTTCAAGGGTCATATTAAACTATTGTACTGACACGTGTTTTGACTGAGGTTTATGAATATTATATTGTGATCATCTTTGCACTGGTTCTTTTTCTCTTTGATTCATACCCTTTAAAAGTACACACGCAAGGATAATAGATGTCAAACCGCAGTTCTCACGCAGTGTGCTATAGTTGCAGAGTTATCCAAGCACAAAATTAACCACTGAATGTGGATGTGCTTAAGGAATGACCTGGAAAAATAAGGAACAAAACAGAATGAAATTGGCTAAATTATAGATAAATTATGTGATTAAAAATTGTGATAAACTTTAGATCAACTGCAAACCATTGCATGGTAACATAGTAGTATTCCTGTCAGATATACTGTTTTTTGGGTGTGCAGTCAAACAAAAGCATTTTAAATGTCAACAAAACAAAGAAACAATACAGAGACTTATTATAGGTGGACATGGTCATTGTGAGTGTGTCTTGTGAGTGTGTTATTCTCCCCATATTTCTCTTGTTGGGTATCATGGCCACTGTGTCTACTTTGTACCCTCACCTACCTATGAACTTGAACTTCACAGAGATCTATACATTAGCCTTAAATATAGACTGTGAAACATTGGAGAGAACAAACCTATCTTAGAGAACTAGGAAATCAGAGAAGTGAGTCATATTGACAATTTGTTTGCATCAAAAATCTATAGACAAGCTCAGATTGCAGTCCTGCCTTCCTCAAAAATCTTATATTGTCTTTCTCGTCAGTTGTTGTGCTCTAACCTTAGACCCCTTGGGTGGAAATAGTCTGCTTGCATCGACCAGTGGGGGAATATATGGGGGATCTGTGGCTGACAGTTGATTTATTACCCTCTTTTGTCTGTGTTGGTCTGCAGCATTGCATATGGCCATGTCAGATGATATTTGTGTCTGGGATCTATGTGTCCTGGGTGTCGGGATGGTTGCCCTCCAATTATAATAAGTTAAAAGCCAACTGCTATATTGCCGTTACATCTCGAGGGTGTTTCCATAGTGTCCCCTGGTTTATAAGAGTTGATCTTTTTGAAGAATATTATAAATACAGTAGCGCTTTTTGAGATTTCTGCTTAAAAATCCAGCATTTTCTATACTAGACGTCACATATTTGATTTATTAATTAAGGCTTCTATCTATGATATCACAACTTGGTTCTTGTTGCTGGTTAGCCATCTTTTATCACCCTAAACTAAGAGTGAAGAAAACTTTTCACTTTTTTAACATATTCTCACTGAGAAGTCCTCTTAGGCACAAACAAGATGACACAGAATGGAGAGCGAGCGGGTTCTATGACCTTGGTTCCTGCTGGTCTCAGGTCACTTGGCCGTTGCCTTGGTAATCATTCACACCAGCCAGATGGCAATTCCATGGGTACCCATCTAAAAGGACCAGTCAGGAGGGTCCAGGTCCTGGCAAGTAGGAAGCAGGCTTATGCAGTCCTTTGAGCAGTATGATAAAATAGTCCACAATAACAAATCCGCATCATTAAAACGAGTTTGGATTTGTAATGCAAACCTTCCTCACTCTAATATTTGGTGCCTCGTCCAGATACTGATGAAAACCTGTTTCAGTGTAAGTTAGGGAAGAGTCTATACGTAATGATCTGTCTCAGATTTTGTACTTGATAGTATATGCCAAGTGTTGGTTTTGCCAAATACGATTAATTGTTGTCATTCAAAAAAAAAAAAAAAGAAAAAGAAGAAAATTAACAAAATCATGATTTTTAATGATCATATAAATATTCATTTCTTAATGATGGGATTTTATTAATGTGATTGCACTGTAATTCTGCATGTGTGGCGCTGTATGCGTGTGTGTGTCTGCCTCACACTGACGGGGTTAAATGTGTGTTTATGGAAGCAGCACAGTGGTACATTCATTCGTTTTAGTTGTCCAGATGCATAAACACACGAACATGATTTTATGTTTCATTCATGTGATACACACTGCTTTATTAATTGGTGAAAAGAGCATAGAGACCTTGTACAGACTGTTAACCAATAGGATTTGACATGTTTTCCATAGTGTGGCAGCAAAATGTCTTGGACCATATTAATATGTTGCGTTTGTCTGGAGGCTCAGTCACTTTCAGGTGTAAATGAGATCAGGAACACAAGAGTTGCCATATTCTGTACGAGTCAGTCCTTAGCAGGCAGTAACAGGAACACCAAATGGTGCCACCACATTGCCTTCCATGAGCATTAGCTACAGCTTTCCTCTTTGGTGCAAGTGTTTTTCCCTAGTTGGAACAAATTTAATGTTAAAACGACTCATTTCAGCATTGCACTCATTCACAGCATAGTAAGTCTGAGTTTGTTGTCTTTCTTGTTCTTAAAATGTGACATTCTGCAAGGTTTTGATAGATTGGGCAGTTTAAGAAGGATTTACAGTGATGGAAGGATCATTGTTTTTGCTGAGAGGATACCTTAAGTGGAAGGTGTCTTGAAGGATGAGCCAGCTCTATGACAGCACCACAGAGTATTCACACACTAATGCACAGAAGTCAGGCCTTGCAACCATTCACAGATTATCCACATACAGTATATTATTAATTATAACTATATAATAGTGAATGTTTGCATGGCTGATTGTCAAAATGCAGATCAGAGATCCTTATCTGTTGATGCTTTAATCTGCAGATGTGTGTGATGTAGAACAGTTTCTTAGCCACAATGCATGTATGATTACAACCTCTCTCACGCACTCTAAATCTCTTGTGAAGAAGAAAAAGAGAAAAAAAGACTTGACATTTTTTAGCGAATTGAGTTGTGAGGTCCAGAAGTCACATTCTTCAGCTTTGCTGATAACATTAGGGAAGAAGTGAAACTGACTCAAGCTTTAAGCAGGTTAACCTTCCTTGTTAGATTTTGGGCTGGAGACTTCAAAACGGATATTCAGCATGAGGTGTGGGGTGATAAACTGTATTTTTTAATGCTGTGATGGGCAGCTATTCATAGAGGAGAGAACAGGTCTGTCATAAAACGTCGGCTTAATCACCGTGACCCTCCAGGGGATTGATTTTTTTCATACCTGTCCAGAGTCATTTTCTTCCATTCACACCAAGTGTTCCAGGATAAACACGGCTGCTTTGATACGCCTGTGCTCTTTTTTATAATGATGGTCTTATGCACCACACAAAGAAATCCACTCTCTAACATGCTTGACGTGAGCTGCATTAGCAGACTGTTTGTCTGTGTTGAACTGGAATAACATGGCTCAGACAAGAAACACAAGCAGGAAAGTCTGAACTGATGAAGCATTATGTTGACCTTCATGCTTCAGAACTGACCCTTGCTGTGCATGTGTGTATGAGAACTTCACCATAGCATTGGCTTACAACTACACTTGATGCATAATCATGATGCGTGCCTACAGCTTAAGCTGGATCCCCATTCGAAAAAATCACTAACAATGTCCCAAATGGATAGATCCTCAATTTTTCACTATTGATCTGCACGGGAGCAGCACAGTCCTTCATGGCAATAACTTTCAGCATTTTCATATTAATACCTTGTTCTCCGACGCTCCTGGGGATGACTGTGGGCTCAGTGCAGGAGTAAATAACGACGCTTTAACAAAACTTTGGGGATGCATTAGTTCAGAGGAGAAAGAGCCTTGGCTTTCCTCACCCTCCTCAACCCAGCAGTGGTCTCCATAAACCTTTCTTTGAAAAAGGGGGGAGAGAGAGAGAGAGAGAGCTAATGGCTCATCTGTATGAGCATAAAGCCTTGCCTCGTCTTCCCTGTTCGCAGCCAGAGCTTGGTCCGGTGGGCCGTATTGAGCTGTGTACCTGTACAGCAGCTCTCTTTATTTGTTTTGCCTGTCTGATGGCAGAAATTTTGAACACCAGTCTTTCTTGCGCTTTTTTAGAGAGCCTTTGTTGCATCCGTCCATTCTTCTTTCTCTGTCTTCCCCCATTCTCCCGCTCTGCTGTCTGCCCATCTCGTATCAGGCAGTGCTGTTGACGTAATTCAGTTCCCTATTGTCCATTCTGCCCTTCAGGAATAAAAGGAGCCCCCTTGATTGTGTGTGTGCACACATAGTGTTTTATCTGCTACTATGCAGTGAAGATAGTACTTGTATTTGAATGCAAATTCACGATTTTATGCTTATCGCTCGTAAAATAGATCAGTGAAGCATTCATTTGAGCAAAACCTAGATTTTTATTATACGGTCATTTTCTTTATGCATTTAAGTTATTAGAGATACTAATAATAAACTCAGCCTTTTTTGTTTATTTGTCCTCCATTCAATATCATTGTAACACATGAATAGGTCCATTACACATGCAGTATTAGAACATTAAAATTTCCCAATATCAGCTGATATCTTCAGGATATAATTATAGAACATGTAGATTTATTTGTGATTTTTGTTTTTGTATCATATCAGTGGATATGATATGTGCTGTTTAATATTGAAACAGAAATGTAGCAGACGTTTACGATTTGTTCACTTACCACTTCACTTTTTACAATTTAGTGTTTTCAGCAGATGTATGAAGGCTCGACATCACACACTTTGTATTTTATTGTATAAATTGTCATGGCTATTAGGACTGGTTGATATGATGGTATAGCTGACTGGGTGTTAAAATATCTTTTCTATCGAATGTTTCACTTTCCCTCATTTCCCATGCTCAATAATTTATTTCTATTTTGTAGACATTAAGTAAATGTATCACAGAACTAATATTTATCCACAATTTTGTTCTACTGATTTGCTGCCATTCCTAAATATTGTGATACTCGTTGTGTTTTGTAAAGTCATAAGATATTTTTGCCATATTTCCCATCCATAATGGAAATATGTAAGCACTAACAATTTGTAAATCTTAGAAATAAATTTATTTTTAATGTTAGTGTGAAAGACTTGTGATAAAGTACAAATTACGTGGAGAAAGTTACACAATTGCTGCCTAACACTAATTAGTAAATTAAATTAGCATCAGATATCATGAAAACATCATACAGACTGTGTCTTGTGATATGTTATGGCCACTACATGAGCGATGTTTCATGGCCACATTCAACTTTTTAAAAGAGAGAACTCATTCCAGATGATACTAGGGGAAAAAAAAGAGACATAGGCATAAGAACAAGGAAACAGAGGTATGTGATGCCTCAAGTGTATCTGGGAACAGCAATGTCTGGGTACAAAAAGCATTGTCATTCACTTTCCAGCATCAAATAACATAATCATGTTCTTATCAATCAATCCATCTAATTGCACTGTTGTGTAGTAATCAAACTGTAGTATTAATGAACAGAGATCTGTGGTTAGGTAAGCATGGGATTATCAAAACCACTATCTTTACCAAATGATATAAACCAGTAAACAAAAGAACAATTGATGTGTACTCTCACTTAATTAAAGTGTGTCACTGCTCTCCACATTGTTGTTGCTTTCCATAGAGAGAGTTTGGTCTTGTGGAGTATTTTACAACAAATTTACAGAATTTGTTATTTTTAGTTAATCATTTAAATATATATTTTGCAATGTGATATCTGTACCCCCTTTTTTTCTGGATCCTACTGAAAAAAGGATTGTTCAGGCATTTTGGACTTGGATAATTTAAAAAAATTAAAGCAAGTTGAAATGCTGAATTGAAATGTTCGCATTCAAATCCCTTTTGTAGTGTAATGCATTCCACATCTATCTTTTTTTCTGGATGAATTTTGTTTTTTTTTTTTTCTTCCTCTCTCTTTCTCCCTCTCTCTCCTTTGCAGTTTTCCCCAGACAGGTTCCACAGTGTTTTAGAGGGGATGGATTTAATTGCTCTGTGGGGATTGGTTGGTGGTGCCGGGCTCGGCTGTTTAATTAGTGTACCCTGCCGGGATTGGTTTAATGCTTTGTGATCTTGAAATTGTCTGATTGTTCAGCCCTCTGGGGACCCCCTTGCTTTCTCTCTTTTTCTCTCTACCACTTCCTCTCTATGCTCTTGCTCTCTTTTGCTCTCTTGCTTGTCTCTCTTTCTCTCTCTCTCATGTGTGTGCTCCACCAAGAGCAGCAGGTTTAGCTAAACAGTGCGGTAGGTCTTGCTGAAGAGGGGAAGCACTTTCTCCCATTTTCCCCTGAGGCTCGAGCAGTGGGGTGTAAACATGAGGGTGAGTGTCATCACAGCATCTCACTTGGGGGCCCTGCTCTTCACTCCCTCTGTCGCTCCCTCTTGAGCTGAAGCAGACTCAAAACTGTCGTTCGGGTTACCCATGGCTTCACTGTAGGGACTAGCAAGTGCCTGTGGGATGAGACTTTTTTAACTCAAACGATTTAGTGTAAAATCAGCAGTGAGTCTTGATGGAATTTTTTTGCTGAAAGTCTGTGCTGGAAAATGGAACTAGCATGTAGTCCTACTACATTTACACAGTGGTGTATGAGACACCACAGCAGCCGGCGTGATGCGAGGGGGCTCCGCTCGGGAGCATGAACAAATGAAATTTTTATAAGCAGCTACTTGTACAATACCTTTATATTGACCCGTCTCACAGCTGTGGAGCAGTGGGGCTGTGGTTCTGTCAGCAGCCTTTGCTGACTTTATGAATATAAAATTGCTATATATTAAAATATACATGGTTTCAACCTACTAAATACAGTGGATGTAAAACGTCTACACACCCTTGTTAAATGGCAGGTTTTTGTGAAGTAAAAGAATGACACTAAGAAAAATCATGTCAAATCTTTTCCCGCCTTTAATGTGAAATTGCAAAATGTACAAATAAAGTGGAAAACAATCAGACTTTTATAGGGGGAAAAAAAATAAAATAATGAACTTACAATAACCTAGTTGCATAATTGTGCACATCCCTAAACCAATACTTTTTTGAAGCACCTTTTTTTGGGTAAGAGTCTATCAGCGTGGCACATCTTGACTTGGCAATATTTTCCCACTCTTTCTTACAAAAACATTCTATATCTGTCAGATTGTAAGGGCATCTCCTGTGCACAGCCCGCTTCAGGTCACCCCACAGATTTTTAGTTGGAATCAGGTCTGGGCTCTGGCTAGGTCACTCAAAATCATTTATCTTCTTCTGGTTCAGCCATTCCTTTGTTGATTTGGATGTATGCATTGGGTCATTCATGCTTAAAGGGGAAATTCCTTTTCGTCATCTGAATGTTTTGCACTAAAATCGACTGGTATTTGTAGCTATTCATGATTCCCTCCACCTCGATAAAACTCGCAGTGCTGGCTGAACAAAAGCAGCACTGAAGTATGATGCTGCCACCACCATGCTTCACCTTGGGTTTGGTGTTCTTTTGTTGATGTGCTTTTTTTTGCACCAAACATAGCTTTTGGAATTATGGAATTATTATATATATACCTTTTGGAATTGGTCTCATCAGACCATAACACATTTTGCCACATGGTTTGGGGTGATTTAGTTGGGCTTGGATGTTTTTTTGTGAAAAAGGGTTTCTGTCTAGCCAGAAGAATACAAGAGATTGTTGTCACATGCAGAGAGTAATCAGTACTTGTCAGATATTCCTGCAGCTTCTTTAATGTTGGCGTAGGTCACTTGGCAGCCTCCCTGGTAAGTTTTTGTCTTGTCCTTTTGTAAATTTTGGAGGGACATCCTGTTGTTTGTAATGTCACTATGGTGCTCCATTTTCTCCACTTGTTGATGATGGCCTTCACAGTGTTCCATAGTCCTTCTGATGTTTTTGACATTTTTTTATACTCCTCTCCTTTTCTATTGCTTTCGACAGTTAGACCCTGTTTGTAGACCCATGCTTTGTAAGCTCTTTGTGGACCATGGCTTCAGTAGTCAAGAAAATCCTACAGAAACAGCTGATCTTTATTTGGGTTTAATCAGAATAATTTCATTGACAGCTATATGATAATTACTTTTGAACATGAGATTGAATGTGATTGGTTCATTCTGAACGCAGCTACATCCCCAATTGTAAAAGGCTGTGCACACTTATGCAACCTGGTTATACCTTTTAATATACTGTGTATCTATCTATCTATCTATCTATATATATATATATATATATATATATATATATATATATATATATATATATACATATTTTATATATATATTGCACACAAGTCCAGTGGCTGGGGTTGGTACCCTGGCTGGGAAGTGGAGGTGAGAGAGCTGTGGCCTAACCACTAGTCCTCCAGGGATCCTTTGTAGCTATATGCACTTGTGAAGAAAAAAATGCTACATTGTGTTCCATAGACACGTACATACCCCATGTACATGTTCAAATTGGATACTAATGCAGGTATCCAAGCTAAGCCAGTCTCTTAGCTTGTGGAGTGGCCCCCAGATTTGTGTTACGCATTTACATTTATTCTTTGGCAGTTGCTTTTGAATACAAATCAACATCTATGCTGTTTTAAAATTGAATGTTTTTCTAAAGGGTCAGAAGAGGCTTTCTTTAAGTCATAGAATTTGAATCAAAACATCTCAGTCACTAGTGCATATCATTAATCACTACTCATTGTATGTTAATATAATATTATACTTATTTGTTATACTTAGCTAGTTGTAGCAGAGGGAGGACCAATGATGGCATAACTAATAACTGTACTGCATGAACTACTGTGTTAAATCAATATGGTTAAACTCAGTTTGATGAAAATGCAGTTTGCCTTCTAAATCATGACTGACTGTAGGCAGAGGTTTTTGCCTATTGCCTTTTCTTATTCTTGCAAAATGTTTATGGTTTGTTTTGAATGTTGGTTGATAGTCATCTGGCACTAAAGTAATAATGTGTGAAACATCCTAGATTATTTGATGTCCCATATAAACTGCATTATTGATTGAATTTATCATGTCTGGAATATAAGCTATTTTGGTGTATATGTACATGTGAGCTCAGATGAAACCACATGTTCATGCGTCTCCTACAGGTTTCTCTGCACTGTCCTTGAGCTCTGCCATATTAATGAGCAAAGCGCCAAAAGAGGAGTCTTTATCTGAGCCTACACTCGTCACCTCTGTATTCATTTTATAACAGCTGTCTGAGGAGCTCTGTTCCATTTCTAGGACTGTTAATAGTCTGACTAGGTCTCTCTGAAATACTATCAGCAGCTCCCGTTTTCCAGTGTTGCAAGAGAAAGTCTGCTCTTTCTGCAAGTCTGCTCTTTTTTATAAGTCTAACCTCTGCTTAAACCTTTGGTTGTGGAAGTGGGTGGAAATAATTTGCTATGTTGATATTGTACTTCACCTCTTGAATGACATGTGACTTGACACACTCTTTTTCTTTGTGTGTTCATAGAACCTTGTGTATTTTGTTTCCTATTCACTTGTCTCTTTCGTGTCAACACTTGTACTCGTATTAGTTATGTGCTTACTCAGCTGCCTCTCTCTGAAGGACACGTGCAAACCAGAGCTTGGTGAAATCCTAGACCAGTATGATTTATACAGTTTGAATATATTTGCGACTTTTGAATATATTTACGTTTTCAGCTTGAATCTCATGTTGAATCTCATTTCTCGTTCCCCCCAGTCACCAACAAAGCTATTTTGATTGTCATAAGTGCTGATGTTTGAGATATATGCACAGTCACCTTGGTGGAATTAGGTGAGGAAATTACATTGTGCAAATGGGGTAAAATGGGTGTGTATATCCTCTCCACGTCTGGGCCACCTGCCCTTGCTTTTGGCTTAGATGCAGCAAAGAGTGTTGACCTTAACAGTTATAGCACCCGCCATCAGATGCAAATTAAGCATTTCCTCTTGGAACATAGATACTTGCCAAAGTGGAGGGGAGTGGGTGCTGTGAGTTAGTGTGCGTGGGTGCTATTTATCTGAGGCCAAAATCAGTGTTCTTCATCTGACTCATAAGACACACACTGTTTTAAAAGGGCAGAAACATGTGCCCTAGGTTGACACACAACATTAAATGTTGTTTTTTTTCCTCCGACGCATTTTAATACATTTGCACCATTGCACAAATCTTTGTTTGAAATGGCTTTCTTAGGAGGTCTGGGGGACTTCGGTGGAATGAAGTTCCTCTGAACGAGCGTGACAGTAGTGAATATAGTATCATGATAATTTCCTAATCACGGCCAGTGTTCCCAGAATAGGCTTCACGATCCACCTGACCAGCATTGCTACAATTGCCTAAGCTTTTATCATGATTTATTATGATATTGATTGATTATTATGATACTCTAATAATAAAATACATTTATGTCTACTGGACTTATTTCAGCATTTTATTTAAAACTTGCTTTACTTTATATTAGGGACACTGTTCAAAGTGTCCTTGTGTCAGCCTCTAGCAAACCAACCATAACAAGCTGCTTGAAATGAGTCCTTCCTGATAGCACCTAACTACATCTGAACTTCACTAAGCACCATTGTAACTACAATTGTAATTGTGTATTGTGGGGTCAGATGAGAGAAAGATCACACTTTATGGCCATAAATGAAGTGGCTTCATTCATTCATTGTTTCAGTCATTCATTCGTCTTCAGTAACTGCTTTATCCTGGTCAGGGTCAGGGTGAATCCAGAGCCTATCCTGGTAACACTGAGTTCAAGGCAGGAGAATTCACCCTGAATGGGATGCCAGTCCATCCCAGGGAACTACGCATACACACGTTCACAAACATAGCATAGCCAAACCCACTCCAGTGTTCAGTGGAAAGGGAACACCATAGGGCCACCAGTGATCAGGAATGTGGCTGGCCGACTCTGTGAAGCAGTGACTCTAACATGTTAGTATGTCTGGTGCTAGTGCAAATATATCAGGCAGAGCAGTGTTTATTGGATATTAAACACCTCAGTGGGTTAAAATACAGCAGTCCTGTGGTAAGAAAGATTAACAAAAACTGTTACTGTAAAAAGATGAGCTATGGTCTCTAGCTGTAAACGAACAAGGTGGACTAGGTGTGTAGCTGTATAGGACTACGTGATGATGCATGAGATGACTATGCAACAAATGCCTTAAGCTTTACTAGACACGTAAAATATTTGGACTGTATACTGACGAAAGAAATGTAAATTGTCTGAGGTGCCTATTTATGCAAGAGCATGCTTGTGATGTTTCTCGCTTATTTTGAGTGGCTATAACAAGTGGATAGCTGAAATAGAATTGTATAAAAAGATGTAGTTTGATTCACTGAAATGCTATTTAACTGTCGCTTAAAAGAGGTATCAGATATTACTCATGTCCTTACAAGTAATCAGAACTGTCTCTTTGTCCACAAGCCAAAGATGATCTCCTAGTATCTTCAGTACATTTTGAGCTTCCCTGTTTGTAGCTTGTCTTCCCCCCGAGCTTGGGTTGAAGGTTTTGGCCCAGGATCACCAAGGTGACGGGTCTCATGACAACAAATCTGTTGCCATCAGCTAACCGTGTCCTCCCCCTTCTTACCCCCATTTTTCCAGGAAGAATGCCATGATTACTAAACGCACTGGGGTGGTGGCAGTGGCCCTGGTGGAGCAGTAATTGTCTGTGTAATGATAATGGGTTGAGTGTTGAGTGCTGGATGAAGAGGCTCTAATCACAGGCTGTCGTGTGGGCGAAGCTTTTGACTCTTTTGGTTTTTAACATATTAAAGGCAGCCCTGCACTTAGTAATTCATTCTGTGGTTAAATATGAACCTTGGACTGTGTTGAGACCCAGAGAGGTGAGTGAGAGGGCTGGATTGACCCTGTGAGTGGAGGTCACATGAGTGGAGTTGTGGGCTTGAAAAGGTACTGGTCCCGTCACAGAATTTAGTTCTGTTTAGTCCTGTTATAGTTAAAGGTGTGTAAATTGGTTAAACTTGAAGATAAGCATATATTTTTATGATTTATCTCAGAAGAGGAAAACCTTTCTTGACTAGGCCAGATTCTAGTCTAGAACTTGCTGTCAGTGAGTGGGTGATGTCATTTTGGCTCAGTTCTGTGAATGATTTGCTTTTGATGTCAGCCACGAAAATAAAAAATATATAAATAATATTCATGTTTGTGTAGCCTGTGAATAGCACTAATATGCATCTGGTCAGGAGGCCTTTACAAACTTTGACTAAAAATATACAAATCCTGACCACTGGCTAAAAAAAGATTATGTCTTGTAACGTATTAGGAGTATCTGACCACCATCAATAGCCCCAGCATTTATATTTTATCCCCAGTTGGCTCTCCAGGCAGAGGGCAAGAAGAGAGTCCGTCTAGACACGTGACATCATTAACCTGCTGTGACCCTGGCTACACCAATGATAAATTCAGTCTCACATCTCCCCAGTCCACTAGACCAACTTTACCTTCTCCGCTCCACCCCCACCTACCCCAGCCACAAATAGTCTACCCCCACTCCTTCTCCCTTGGGCCATTCTTTAGGGACACCTGACTCCCAGGGCCTGGATGGTCCAGTACAGTTAGTGGCCCCTACCTCCTTCATGCATAGACCAACAACGAGGTAGCTGTAGCTTTCTCCCAGACTGCTGAATAATTCAGGGCGTCTGGGCCTGCGTCTGGCCCTGGGCCATGAGGCAGCACATGCATGTGTTTGTGCGACTGTGAGTGTGCAGGCTTTGCAAGGATGCACACAGAAGGGCAGGGGTTAATAACAGGTCTACTCCCCCCTGTGTCAGCAGCTGCGCCCTCCACATATGAAAGAATCCTGTTCTGTTGATTAGATTTTTTCAAAAGGAATCAATTTTTAATCAGCAGAGCATCTGACTACGGTCAATAAGCACGTCGTAGACAAGACAGTTTCTGGACACGAGTCTTTATTTACAGGACTGTTTGTCTTTCTACTGTATGCAGATTTCCAGACAGGAAATGACCATGCCAGTCCTCAGCTTTATTGCTGAGGACACAACATTGCATTCTAGAAGTATTAATTTAAGCCTCAGAGAAATTACGGTTCAATGAATGTTTGCGTTGGGGTGTTCTGTTTTGTTGTTATTGGATATGGGTACCAGAGAACTCCAAATATATAGGCTTAGGATTCACTTGTGTTTTGTTAGTATTTGTATTTGTGTGTATATATGTATGTATACACACTCATACATATATACATATACAGTCAGGTCCGGAAGTATTTGGACAATCACAGAGTTTTTGTGATTTTGCCTTTATACACCACCACAATGGATTTGAAATAAAACAATCAAGATGTGATCGAAGTGTAGACTTTCAGCAAAAATATGGCATTCCCTCATTACTTCAAGACAAATTAACTTGTACCAGAATGATGGGAAAGAAAGGAACAGCTCATGATCCAAAGTATACCACATCATGTGTCAAACGTGGTGGAGGCAGTGTTATGGCATGGGCATATGGAATGGGCTCACTGGTGTTTATTGATGTGACTGCTGGCAGAAGTAGCAAGATGAATTCTGAGGTGTATAGGGCTATACTCTCTGCTCACATTCAGCCAAATGATATAAAACTGATAGGACGCCGCTTCACAGTGCAGGTGGATAATGACCCTAAACATACTGCGGAAGCATCTCAAGACTTTTTGAAGGCAAAGAAATAGAATATTATTCAATGGCCAAGTCAGTAGCCTTATCTCAACCCGGTAGAGCATGCTTTTCACTTACTGAAGACAAGGTTGAAGCCAGAAAGGCCCACAAACAAGCAGCAACTGAAGGTGGCTGCAGTGAAGGCCTGGCAAAGCATCTCCAGGGAGGAAACTCAGAAGTTGAGTTTTGAGAACATGGGCTCCAGACTTCAGGCAGTCATTGACTGCAAAGGATTTTCATCCAAGTATTAAAATTATGGTTATATTTACAATTATGTCACTTTGTCCAAATACCTTTGAGCCCCTGAAAATGGAAGTACTTTGCTGAAAATGGCTGTAATTTCTAAATGTTAAATGCCATATTTTTGTGGAACCTCTTAAAATAAAGCTGAAAGTCTACACTTCGATCACATCTTGATTGTTTTATTTCAAATCCATTGTGGTGGTGTATAAAGGCAAAATCACAAAAACTCTGCCATTGTCCAAATACCTCCAGACCTGACTGTGTATATATGTATGTATGTATGTGTGTGTGTGTGTAAACATATGTATGTGTGTATATATATATATTTTTTTTTAATAAATACACATACACACACATACATAATGTATGTATGTCCATATCCATGAGGAACAGGCATGTTAATGCTGCCATCAAATTTTTGATGTAACTTTAAATAATGCGAGTCATACACTATTATGGATTCTGTGTTAGTTATGGGCTTACTATGTAAACACACCTACTCATATTAGAATGATTTGTGTCTCTCAATACTGCTGATGCTGAAGACCTTGAGGTGACCACAGTAACTGTGTGAGCATGGTCTTTTTGCATATTTACAGAACTGTCAACTATAAATGGATCCCATTCACTTTGAATTAAATAAGGGAAACTGCTATTAAATTGTTATTAAGCAAGATACCCGTCTTGTTACCTTGGAATAAAACTTGATTGGACAGGCTGTTATAGAAAACTGATCATTGACAAGGTGGTGTGATACTCCCCTGAAGAATTGTACATCCTGAAGTGTTTTGTGCTTATAATTATATATGCCAAAGTACAAATGATAACATTTTTATTGATTAAAGATTTCCACATCATGTCAGTTTATTCATTCGTTTATTCCTCTTCAGTTACCACTTTTATCCTGGTCAGGGTTGCAGTGGATCCAGGGCTTGGGAGCTCTGTGTGCAAGGCGGGAATATACACGCCAGCCTGTTCCAGGGTACCATGCACACACATTAACAGTCATTCATACCTAGGAACAATTTAGTGTAGCCAGTCCACCTACTGACATGTTACTCTATAAATGATAGCGTATTAGAACGAAGACATTAATATAAACCTGTGATTTGATCTACAGGCACAATTGTCAGAGCTGCTTTTACAGAAAATTAGAAAATACCACCTTCTGACCGATCAAAATAGAGAATTAACAAGAAAAACTCACCCTTAGCATTCTCAGTGCTATTGAATCTTTTCATCTTTCTTTCTCTCATTCTCTTTCTTTAACGCTAACTTTTTTTTTTTTGGACTGCTTACTGGAAACTTGAAAACATATCTCAGACATGTTGGATTAGAAGGACAGTTGCCAGACCATCACGGGTAGGTTGTGTCTGTGCATCATGTAGTTGGTTGTGGTGTCTCTCTCCTTTCTTTCTCCTTGCTCATTTCTTGCCTGTAAATAAATAAGCCCTTCTTGCTTCTTTCTCAGAACTTTGTCATCTTGTTAAAGTGCCCTACTTTTAACAAAGTGCTGCAATAAATCAGAACACCACTTTCCCCATGCATGCAGAAATAATAAATATGTACAGTGTGTTTGAAACCCACTTTGGGTAATTAACCAGGATTGTCAGTGACATTAGGCAGAAAAGCTATTTAAGTCATTTTGTAGAGAAAATATAACAGAAATAAAATAAAGCTACTCATATTGGGCTGTGTTGATTGACTTAATCAACTTGCAGGGTTATAAATCATAGCAGTCAAGTGAATTTCTCATATTCACCTTCTCTTGAAAGTTTAAAAATAGCAACACCTATGAAGTAGAATGGGTTTCATTGTACCAGTGCAGTGGCCATATTGAGAATGCAGTGCAGGTTTGTGGAGATGGTGCCCCCCTCTGGCTTTTCAGTTGCTTATATACTTACTCAAGTTCTTTTGTTTCTCAGTAAGTCAAACCTCCATAATGACACTGTTGGTTTCTTCAGCCTTACACCCACATAATAGTGGTTAGTGTGACTCTACTGTCCAGTCTTTCCACAAAAAAATCCATTTTTTAATAAAAAAAAATTAATGCAAAAAAAAAAAAAAGCCTTACATAAATTATACTGGTACAGTTTTATACAAAATTAAGTGCAGAATTAAAAACATAGTTAGTGGAGTTAGCATCTTTCCCAGAAACTTTGAGCACAGTTAGCCGCAGCACTGTTTGACTTGGGCCTCTTTGATATGTGCTGTAGTTCTTCAGGGAGTCATTTGGACCAGTGCAAACAAAATATTCACAATTATTAGCTTGGACTAGGAGTAATGGCCATGAGGAAGGAGTTCACTTTGAGAACATGGTAGCTGTTCATGGCGTGACTGCCAGGGGCCTATGGCCTACAGCAGGGAGAGAACCTAAGGCTGTCTCATGCTTCAGGGCCAAAACAACTCCTCTTCTGATTGACTCCCAGTTCCTTACGATTGCATCATGTAATAAAGTTAAGGAAAGTAGAAAAAGGGCTGTGAATGGTTCATTATATTTAATGCATGGGCAAATTACATTGCAACAGCATATGAGTCACAGAAACACACAAAATCGTAAGAATATTACATCTTTATTTTTACTTCCTATAAGGTAATAAGGAGATGCAAATGCTGGGAAATTTGCATGTAAAGGATGCAGTGTTGTCTGATAGAAAATATGCATAGACTGAACGCGTTTCCCAATATTTTGGTTCATTACTATTGCTGTTTAGCAAACGTTTGTCATGTAAAAAGAAGCACTATAATTATATTAATTACTGACCTATTGATAGGTTTAGCTTCTTTATGTTTTTTGTTTTTTGTTTTTTCAGCTTACTTCACTACAAAGTATGTGTCCACTCCATATAAATTAGGTATAAAATGATATCTTAATCCAAATTATTAACATATTTTTTAATCATATGTTTGTTTTAGAATTATGCATTAATTTACAAGAATAAATGCGTAATTCTAAGCTGTTTCCAGTAGATTGCTGTTCTTAAGGTAGCAGTACTTAAAAACCTTTTACAGGTAAATTAATGAATGATGTTTACAGTGGATATAAAAAATTGCAGGTTTTTGTGATGTAAAAAAGAAACCAAGGTAAATCATGTCAGATCTTTTCCCACCTTTAATGTGATATAGCAACTAACAAAATTCAAGTGAAAAACAAAAAGAAATGTTTTAGGGGAAAAAAGAAACTGTTAAATAATCTGGTTGAATAAGTGTGCACATTCAAATCTTCAAAAGTAATTTTCATACACCTGTCTTCAATTAAGCGATTCTGATTAACCCCAGATAAAGCTCAGACATTAAAGGAGCTGCAGCAATATCTGGCAGGTACTGGTCACTCCCTGCATGTGACAACAATGTCTTGTATTCTTCACATATATGGGCTATGGGGTAGGGTGAAAAAAAAAAAAAAATCCAAGCTTGCCTAAATTTGGCCAAAACGTATGTACAGGTGCCTCAAACCATGTGGCAAAATATGTTATGGTCTGAAGGGATCAAGGTAGAACATTTTGGGCATAATTTTAAAAGACATGTTTGGAACAAAAACAAGACAGCTTATCACCCAAAGAACACCATACCTGCAGCTGAGCATGGTGGGGGTAGCATCATGCTGTGGGGCTAGTTCTCTTCAGCTGGGACTGGGGTTCCAGTCAAGATAGAGGGAATCATGGATAGCTCCAAAGACCAGTCTATTTTGGCACAAAACCTGCAGGCCTCTGTTAGACAGCTGAAGATGAGGAGTGAATACACATTTGAATAGACCTGCTGTGTGTAGTTTGTACAGATGTACCAGTAGATTCCAGAGGGATGTAGTGTGCACTCCCTTTTTTTATCATAAGCCTTTTAGCTCTGTTTCAATAGACATGGAGCCTGGTAAGAGTACATCCAGAGAGGAAGTGCTGCGATCCGGGCTTGGCGTCATGCCACTGACAACGTCTTATTTACTGTCCAGATGGATGACTCATTTTATGCACCTTATCGTAAAGCATTTGGATTTATGGTAGGTAATGGGACAGGGGGGAATACCCCAGGAGAGGCTCTAATTGAAGCCAAATACTCTTCCTCGTGTGGATTACCTCTACTAGAGAATCTCCATCCAGAGAATGTAGATGCAAACTTGCTGAAGAAAAGTTAATATTTCTGTCTGACTCTCAGAGATGGTAGACAGTCTAATAAAAGCATAGGTCAGTAAAAGGGTGGTGTGTTAATGGGTAGCTGTTTGGTGGTAAAGAACAGGTTATGGCTGACACATGGTGACCCAGGCAGCAATAACAGCACCTCAGCTACATGTACTCTGTGTGGGAGTTGGAACATTAGGTTCAGACCATAAGAGGATGGAGGAGTTCCTTCAGTGCATGATTGTTCGCTGGTCTATGTTCTCAAGTGGTGACCCTACATTAGCTTTAATATTCACATGTTTTAGCAGCCATTGGTCAGGAATAAAAATGATTTAGGAGTCTTGGAAAAAAGACAGGATGTTGGCAAAAATATTTTCCTTTTAAATTGCTGTCTGTTCATTCCTTTGCTGTCTTATGACACTGACATTTCAGGATACGTTTGCAATTATTATAACTAATCTAAATATGAAAATACCCTAGTGAGTGAAGTAAAACATAAATATGGTGAGTGAATGAGGTGGTTCTACCTTCTGTTCTGTGAATGGATACATTTTTGAACATATGATTATGGTCTTCAAAAGATGAATTGGTGGTGGGAGATTTAGCATCAGCAGTCTCATGTCTGGCTTATAGTTAGTGTTCAGTTTGACAAGAGGCTTACTGAACTTCCTTCCATCATTATGGAGTTGGTACACTAGTGTTTGGCATGAATAATCAGCCTTTAATGGAAATCTGCTATTCACTTTTCATTTCCTTTTATAGCTGTTTGTGAGCAAACAAAACTTAAGGAATAGGCTGCATATCAAACTCAGCGGCATGTTTTAGATTTGTATTTTTGACCATTTTATATTTTATTTCTTTGTTAAATAATGTTTCTGATCTGGTTCAGTCAGGACCAGCATTTATGTTTCCTGATGCAGCAAAGTAATAAAGATCAAATTCCATTGTGACTTGTAGCTTCTCAGCTTGGTGTGCCAGACTGAAGCAGACATGAGAGGGAAAGAGGAGAGAAATATGTGCTTATTATAATACTGTCTTTTTTCAGGCAAGTGTACTCCCAAAAGTAGCTCATGTGTGCATGGTGTAAATGGAAAATTTCATTGTTATGTGTGTGCTGTTTAATCCAATAATGATCTGATGTAACAAACTGCTCTAATATCTCTCAGCATACTTAATCAGAGCGGACTTAGCCCTGTCGCTTTTTATTAACCTCTGCTGAAATGGGAGAAGGGCTTCACTAATCTGCAATTGTTGTCTCTGGCAGTCTAAAGAAAGCACAAAACAGACTTGGTGGTTGGCGAAAAAGAAAAGGTATATAATGGCATGAAGACTGTGGCACTATTTGAGCCTGTTAAATGAAATAATGTGTACAGTAGTTCTTTTTCTGGGCAATTCTGTTTGAATGACTGGTGCATAGTAATTCAGTGAGATCCCCACCCCCCATTCTCACTCTCTGTGCTTTAGCACCCTTTCCACCAATTCCCCCATGTGTCGGTTCTCTTCCCCAAAGGGAATTAGCAATGCAATTAAAACCTAATGACCTTTAAATCAAGGCGCATGCCATTTAGTGTCTCTGTGCATGTGTCCATGTGTGTGTTTGTATGCAAAAGCAGTGGAAATGGAAGGAGTGTGTCTGCATATCCACCTTTTAAGTGACTGTGTTGCCTCAGTTTAAGTTCATGTTGACACTGTTTGGTGATCACTGGGTTTGAGTACTCTTTTCTTCAATCACATGTCTGTGGTAGGTTATGATTATCAGTTTATGTGAATGTTTGTCTGGCCATTTCACCTTACATTAGAATAATTTGTTTCTAACTTTGGTTTTTGTCTAAGTGCTTCCGCTATGCTATGTTCTACAATTTCCCAACCTTGTGTTACTTTCTCTGTGCAAACTGTGATCTTATTTAAACGTCTTCTCCAGTAGCACTCCAATCCCATAATCATGTTCACACAGTATTATTTGCTTTCTGTAAACTCACTTTCTCTCTTGTTGAATTAATACAGTACCACACACTGAGCGCTTGATTCGTCTCATCTTTCAGGTGGAATTGCATTGAATTGCTGTTGTACAGACAGCTTCTGTACTCCCAATCCTACACTGAGCCCTGTAAACAGGGAAAACATGACTGTTCTCAGATCAGCAGCAGTGGGTCTCTTGCTCCCCATTTCTCTAGCTCTTAGCTGTGCAAAAGCAGGCACAATTTAAATGGCAAATTAAACAGCATTTAGTCCTCGTTGAGAACGCCATGTCTCTATGGCAGCTGATCAGAATTGCGTTTATTAAATTAGACAAAGTTAAGGGGGATCGGGAGGCTTGGCAAAACTGTCAGCTCTCCAGCTGGTTAGACAGAGACACTGCCACATGAATGCAGAAGCTGCTGCTGCATGGTTTCACAAGCAGGTTATAGATGTTGAGGTGCTGCTTCTGAAGCTTCCACACCATGCTCCTTTTTCCTAAAATGATTTTTACTAAACTGAAATCTCCTACTTCCTTTCTTCTCCTAGTTTTCCACTCATAGCTAGTTTTTTGAGTAAGGTTATTGTAACAGATTTTTATTGGTCATATTTAAGAATAGTTTTATTTTTCTGTTAGTTATATATTTACTTATACTTATGATATGATATAGTACATTATGCCAAGCATGTATTTTATCTGTTTTGCATCTGTAGCCCATCTGTAGAGGTCACACCCTGGTCCCTTCCAGTTATCCTGGTCATCTCCATCTGCTTCATAAATATTGACACCCTTGTTGTGTCTCCTTTTGTTATTATTTTTTGTAGACCAGGCTGTTCACTTTAATATGTCTAGATGCAGTGAGCTTTGAATCAAACCTCTCAATTCTTTTCATTATTATCTATCTCTACTGAAAGCTCTCCTTTTTTTTAAGCCCCGACCCCTTTATTAAAGCTCTGTAATCCATTCCACCAGTCAGGACTCAGAAGTCCCAAGCAATTTGGTTCCTTCTCAATACCCCAGAGTTCCCTGTTTCAATAATCCAAAAGGTGAAGTATAATGAACAACTGCAGGCCTGGATGCAAAACAAATACATTCCTAGTATTTAATATAGAGCGCAAAAAAAGCTCAATAAAATGTCAGTCTAGTTTCCGGAAGATGTGTGGACATGATTTTTTTTTTTCCATGGGAATCTGCAGCAGTACTATCGTGTTAGAGTTGACGCTAATAGGTTATAAGCAGTGGCCATCGGCTATCTTGCTCTCTTGTTTGGTCATGCTCTACTTCCTCAGATAAGGTCTGGCAGGAGGTTTTTGCCATTACAGGAGTCATTTGCTCCTTCCACTGTATGGCCTGGAAAATGGGGACAAGTGTGCACACCCTGTGAATGGTGTGTGCGTTTTTGGAAGGGATGTACTAAAAGGAGGAGAGTGTCAAAGGCTAATTTCCAGAGCTGCTCCTGGGTTGCCATCTCTCATTGAAGGGTGAGCGGCTTGCGTGTTGTCATGGATACTGAAGCATGGCACCCCAGAGAAGGCAAGCAGGGGGACAAATGGCCGCCTTCCTTATAGGATTCCTGTCGGCCAGCCTCTGATAGATGGCCTTGATGGGCCATTTGTCATACTGTAATTGTTCCAGCAAACACGAAATACCCACTAGTATAAACAGTGGTGTGCAGCGTTGCTAATAAAGTGGAGTACCAGTGGAAGGAAACTGTGATACACTGCTGCCCTTGGTTAAAGAGACAATGCCTCTTTTGTTTCGGCCTTTGGCTGATTGGACCACAGTGTGGGGTGGGGGGGCATGAAGAGAGAGAAAAAGGCAATCATATAGAATACTGCCATTACTCATCAGTATTGACATAGCGAAGTGGGGAACCAACAGTGATGGTTTTTGGAACCACAGTAGCAGTTTTAGGAGTGATTTATTTTGTTTCAGTTTGGCAGGGAAATATCCTAGAAGAGAGCCTATCAAAATGATGCAGGGAAACAGACCTAAACCTGAGTGTTATTCAGTATTACTATATTATATTACTCTCCTGGTAGACCTCTACGTAAAGTACAAATTACACTTGCTACACAGTTCCCATTTGTTTGCACTTGCATTAGCATTAGTTTTATGTCCTCTGAGGTGTTATTGAGAGTAATTTTTGTTTAAATTACTGTCGTGTGCACACACAAGCTTTGCCAGGCCTTGACTGGGTTCTTCCTATATGAATATCTTGATAGAGTAGGGAAAACCACATGAATTTACACATGTGAACTGTGTTTCCTTTAGGCTGCAAATCTAATGTAAATGGACACCAAAACCTTTACCCTGTGGACAAAGTAGCACAGATGTACATGATCTACTGTTCAAAAAATAACTCATTTAAAATAAACTGTATATGTAAAATGCACTTCAAATGCACTGTCTTATTCCAAAATACATTTTAAATACGGAAACGTATTTCAAGAAATATTTTCTAAATAATAAAATGAAAACGACAGTAAATAAAGATTCTTGTGTATGTTATCCTTATCAAATAATATAAACATTTAAATGAAATTATCATTTGTCATAGTAAAAATCCTTTGATAAATCTAAATAAAACATATTGATATATGTACAGATTTTGAGGACAAATCAGATTTTTAGACAACTTGAATGCCATGGAATTTAACCTTTAACATTAGTCCTGTCTGAAATCAAATTTAATACAGTTCTCTGTATATAATCAGCTGTAATATTTTAGTATTAAAGCGCTAATATATTCTCATCAGGCAATATTATACTGTTAAAATGTCGTCTATTTTACACATTTTGTATTTTACACATGTACATTTTAAACTTATACGAAATGAGTTGTCAACAGCTAGTGCAAATGTACTGTGTCTACTTTGATAGAGCACTTATACTCTCTCTCTTCATTTCTTTGTGCCCTTGTATCTCAATTATCCTCTCTCTTGTGGAATGCTGAGAATGTTGAAATAATGGAGAGTATGTGTGTGTGCACCTTGTGTCCCATGACTCTTATTCCTGGAGAAATGTTTGTGTGATGGACTGGCCACCGCTGTAGTGCAACCTCTCGCATCTGTCCTGACATACTGCGGCCCTGGAGCACTTTACAGTGACCCCTCCTCTCACCTTCTCTCTGATGGACAGTTTAAAGCATCATTAAGTATAATTACTATTTCAACAGAGGAGTCAAGAGAAACTCACATTGGAAGAAATTATTCTAAATTGCTCGCATCGCACATCCTACCCCACAAAATACATTTAAATTTTACTTTTTTTTTCTTGTAGCACTTCAGTTACACACTGTGTGCTTGTTTGCTATCTAATGTCTGTAGTTGTTGCATATGGTTTGATAGATTATAATGGATATATACACCGACTGGCCACTTAATCACATACAACTATATATAGGTGGTATTTGTACCACAGCACTGTTTAGTTCTTGAATCAGGTGTGGATTAATTTTCTATAACAGCTTGGCTCTGACAGTAGTGTTGGCTGTAACATAAGTGATAGGTTTATGTTAATGTACTCATGTAATGTAATATGTTATCTTTCTACAGTAACTCATACACAGGGATTTGTATGGTGGACAATCCACATAATCTAAACCTAATAATAATTGGATTTAATAAAAAGCATGTTTTCATTTAAAAAATGAATGGTGTATGTATCCACATAATCTAAAGCTAATAAAAATAGGATTTATTAACAAGCATTTTTTTATTTCATTCATGTATAATCACTTTGCTGAAGTTTTCTGTTAGGAGACATTTATGGATAGAATCTCGTGTGTCAGTGCTTTGTAACGGTCAGTAAGTTTTTCACCACAGGAGAGTTTTCAGGATGGAGGAGGTTGCACTTTCAGTTTCTTGGTAACATGATAAGCTGCAGTTTTGTCTTATTAATTTAAAATTATAAAGGCTGATGAGGGAGGGGCTGTTTATAGCTTCTATAGAGTAAGTAATAAATGGTTAAAAAGCATGATGTGTTGCTTATTAATAAATAAAAAACTGTTCTTAAAAACCAGGCGTTCACCTGTTCACCTCCAGAGCTTGCTTGCCCAACCTCAACATCACTCGCAAATTTGTTCCTCCTTGGTGGTTCATGTAAAACACCATGGTGGTGTTGTCAGTTTGCACTAGTATAGGTGACCTCCCCCTTTGTGGGGTCCGCACTACCCACAAAGATTTTCAGTTTAAGGACATTAATACGCTGATGTTGAGACTCATTTTCCACCTTTCTTTTATTTTCCCATGCTCCTGCAGCCTTGCTGTGAGGCATTTGTCCCTACAAAATGGTATGCAGTGCAACATACCCAGTTTCAGTACTGGAGTAGCAAATAGCATGGCCTGTTATGGGCTATGTGCAGCCATACTCAATTTCTTGACTTCTACTACGTCTGTTGAGATGTCTCCGTCGGGAAGGCTCGCAAATTGAGCCTCATGCCATTCTAAAGAGTCAAATCACTGTTTTTTTTGTGATTGACTTTAGTCCTAGCTCTTCCACCTGTGAGATCAGGACATTTGTCTGGCTAAACACCTGCTGTAGGTACTGTCCACCAAGCTGCAAATATCCAGACAAAGCAGTAAGTGTAGACCATGCCATGGCTGGACTCTAAGGCAACTCGCGATCACACACAAGGGAAGGTTATGGAACTCTGCTGATGCAACAACTGACAAACATCCAGTATTCCACTGCAAATGAAATGTGGAAATGCAGCTTTCAGATCTATAGTAATAACCAATCATATTTGTTCACCACTCACATTACATCTGATATGTGTAGTGGACAGCAGTTGTGTTAAGAGATCATTTAGGCTTCTTGGATCCAGATTTGGACAGTTCCCACATGCCTTTTTTTTGGATTAGAATTTATCTTGTACCTGCCCAGATGCATTGGCCTATAGATTATCTCTGTTGCCTGTTTCTGTAGTACTGACTGCACTTCTGCAATCAGAATAGACAGTTGGTGTGGGTCTTGGACCAATGTTTTTGTTGGTAGTAGACAATGAACTCTAAGTGACAATGTATTTTCAGATACGAGGAAGAGATTCCTCTACACTTTCGATGTCTTGTGCCCTGTAATCATGCAAAGCAATGTGCCTTTTTCTTCCAGGCAGCCTCTGCAGATGGTCTACTGCTCCCTTCACTAAACAAGAGCAACATAACGACAAAGGAAGGTGATGAAAAAACAGCTGTATTTCCGTAGCCTGCAAGGTGCACTTCATGCATCGCTAATGGCATTATGCTGCAGTTAAGGCAAATCTTTAAGTACCTGTTGTCAGAAATGTTGTGGTCCCAAACTGCTTGGACAATTTCTCCTTCCTATCCTGAAATACACAGCAGGTTGGGAAAGCTCACAAAGTTTTAGCTTTGTAAAGTTTCGAATATTTTGGTCAAACAACCCCAACTGGACATTATACATTTTCTGAGACCCCTAGCCTTGGCCACCCTACATTTTTGTTTTAAATTTATACTACAGTAGTCCTATAGCATTTGAACATTTTATTATGTCAGTAACATAGAGTCAAGGAATTCTGTGTTTTTATTTATCTGTGCATAAATAACAATTGTGTGGTCCTCCCCAACTTCTATAAAGAAACAAATATCCTCAGGTGACAACAAAATACACAACAGATTTCAATATATAGTCATTTTTTCCCCCAAAAAGTAAGCCAACATTCCAAAACCAGGTGGGGAAAAAAAAGTATGCCCTTCCTACTTCCAGTCATTAAGAGAGTAAGTAGCAGTCACGCGTTACTAATGAAATGATAATGAAAGATTAGTTAATCATCAAGAAGTGTGATTATCTCCAGAAAAGCAGAACCTTGGCAATTTGGTGTTTTGCAGCACTCTGGTGTGTGTCTACATCATGCCAAGAAGAAAGGACATCAGCCATGACTTCCGAGAAGCAATTGTTGCTGCTTATCAATCTAGGAAGGGTTATAAGGCCATCTCCAAACAATTTGAAATTCACCATTTTACAGTGAGAACGATTGTTGAAAACCAAACTCAACATATCACCACAAATACCTCATACCAAGTGTCAATCATGGTGGTTAACTCCACTTTATACCAGAATATTTTGGAGACAAATGCAAGGCCATCTGTCCAGCTGCTTAAGCTCGGACAAAGATGGGTCGTGCGACAGGACAGTGATCCAAAGCACACCAGCAAATTAACATCTGAATGCCTAAAGAAGAAGAAAATCAAGGTGTTAGAATGGGCAAGCCAAAGTCCAGACCTCAGCCCCACTGATAAGTTAATATGCTGTGGCGGAATCTTATGAGAGCTGTGCATAAACGAATGCCATAGTGGGAACCGGCATGGTGTGATACAGTGTGATGCGAAGCAGAGGGGTCTGGTTTTTCCTTGACATCTGCAGAAGCAGCGGCAATGTGATTGGCATTGTTCACACACTTGCTGTGTATCTTGCATATATACGGAAGATTTTGAAAGAGACATTCACTAGATGGCATGTTAGAGACAAAATATTCCTTTCCATCAGGTTTCCAAGTCAAACTGTAAAATGTGTAGCGATATCATGCACAGAGATGTTAACACACTGATGAACACTGACACACACAGTGAGTTTCACATTTGTAAATCAAGTGACCCCATGTGGGATTGCGACACCTATTTTGAGAACCTCTGTTATAAGTGGACATGTTAACATTATAAAATTAGTTTCTCTGCATCTGTAGAGCCCCACAGTTTTAAACACCAACAACAGTTGGCCATGTGTCTTGTACACAGACAGGCAATCATAGACTTAGCGAAAGTAGACTTTTGGTACTTCTGCTACTATTGGTACTCAGGGAAAAAAAACCAAACAAACTAGAGTACTCCACTAGTTCTGAAGGAATGTTTGTGGGGCTATTGCTGATGCACTTGTACCAACACAGCATGTACTATATCTGTGTCATTCTTTGCTGAACATGGTCCACCATCCAAATAACATCTGACCATTTTGGCAATAAAATATGGTGGTCAAGAAATGGACTAGGATCAGTAATTGAATGCCTACAAAGTAAGCAGACTTGGTGATATAATGATAAGCTAGTATGTATAAGCTGGATGTACCTAATAATCTGACAACTGAATTGAATAATCTGACACTATATGTTGGAAGTTGGAAGCACACAATTGTATAGGATGTCTTTGTATGCTATAGCATTACAGTTTCCCTTCACTGGAACTAAGGGGCATAAACCTGTTCCAGCATGATGACAGTGTCCCTGTTTACAAAGCGAGGTTCATTAAGACATGGTTTGCCAAGGTTGGAATGGAAGAACGGTGGCCTGCACAGAGCCCTGACCTCAACCCCACTGAACACCTTTGGAAAGAACTGGAACGCTGACTGCAAACCTGGGCCTCCTCGCCCTAGATCAGTGCTAGACCTCGCTAATGCTCTTGTGGCTGAATGGGCAACTCCCACAGTCACACTCCAAAATCCAGTGGAAAGCCTTTCCAGAAGAGTGGAGGTTACTATAACAGCAAAGGGAAGGGGGTGGTGGCTGGGGGACTAAATCTGAAATAATATGTTCAAAAAGCACATATGGTATCAACATATTTTTGGCCATACAATGTATAAAATATACAGTGCTGCTAGATAGTTTGTGAACTCTTTTACAATTTTATGCATTTCTGCATAAATTTGACCTGAAATGTGATCAGATCTCCATCTAAGTCCTAAAACTAGACAAAGAGAACAAATGAAGCAAAAACGTTATAGATTATACATTTATTCATTGACCAAAATTATCCAAAATTAAATACCTTTGTTGGAAAAAGTATGTGAACCTTTGCTTTCAGTAACTGGTGCGACCCTCTTTGAGCAGCAATAACTTCAACAAATTGTTTCTGGTAATTGGTGCTGAATCCTGCCCAACAGGTTGGAGGGATTTTGGCCCATTCCTCCTAACAAAACTGCTTCAACTTATTGATGTTGGTGGGCTTCCTTGCATGAACTGCTCTTTTTAGGTCCTTCCACATCTTATCTATTGGGTTAAGGTCTGGACTTTGACTTGGCCATTCCAAAATGTTAAATTTCTTCTGTATGACTTACAGACGGTTAATCTTCTGTTCACAGATACCCTGACATTCTCCTGTAGAATTTGCTGGTAGAAACCAGAATTCTTAGGTCCATCAATAATGGCAAGCTGTCCTGGGCCCGAGGCATAAAAGCAGCCTCAAACCATGATACTGCAATCCCCGTGCTTCACGGTTGGGATGAGGATCTTATTTTGAAATGCAGTGTTTCGCTAAACATAATGCTTTTCATTTAAATCAAAAAGTTCTATTTTGGATTCATCTGTCCAAAGAACATTCTTCCAGTAGGTTTCTGGCTTATCCTTGTGGTCTTGAGCAAACTTCAGATGGGTAGCAGTGTTCTTTTTGGAGAGTAGTGGCTTCATCATTGCTATCCTGCCGTGCACACTGTTCTTGTTCAGTGTTTGCCTGATGGTGGACTCATGAACATTGATGGGTCCTTAGATGTTACCCTGGAGTTCTTTGTGACTCCCTGTAATATTATTCACCATGGCCTTGAAGTGATTTTTGCTGGATGACCACTCCTTGGATGAGTAACAGTGGGGCTGAATTTCCTGCATTTGTATATCATCTGCCTCACAGTGGACTGCTGGAGGCCAAACTCTTTCGAAATGGTTTTGTAACCTGTTCCAGCCTGGTGAGCATCGATATCTCTTTTTCCGTGGTCATCTGGACTCTCCTTTAATCAAGTCATGGCACACTTCCATAAACCTGTGTGATGAAGACCAGACATTGATAGTAAAGACCCAAATAATGTTCTTGAAACATTCTAAACTCACACCTGATTGTCATCCCCTTGATTGAAACACCTGAATTCAATTACCCCTTTAAATTAACTAGTACTTTACTTTAAATTAACTAGTTCACATACTTTTTCCGACAATGATGTGTAAGGTTGCTCAATAAATAAATGTGAAAACTATAAAGTTTTTGTGCCATTTTCTAATTTTAGGAATTGGATGAAGAGCTGATCACATTTCAGTTCAAATTTATACAGAAAAACAGAAAATTGTAAAGGGTTTGCAAACTATCTAGCAGCACTGTATGAAGAGACACAACCATGCATAAATTAAATTGTGCTGCATACTATTCACATTTAATTGTTTTAAAGAGCTTCTTGAGCTAACCAAATAAATGTAATATTGCAATTACTATTAGAATATATGTATATATACTATTAGTATTGCCATTTTTTTTTTTGGCAGCTCAAGAAGCATTTTGAAATAATTGCGTGTGAATAGTGTGCAGCACAATTTTATTTTGTGTATTTGTTGTTACATGTATTTTGCACAGGAAATGGCATGTGCTTATGAACCACTTCAAAATTAGTTAAGCCTGGATCATACAAATGCAACTTGGCTCAGCTGAGTAATTTACTCATAGTTGAGACCACAAGAAAACCCACATTTCCTCCCGTTGGGAAATGGTCGATGCCATCATCTCAGCAGGCAACCGAGGCTGCAGACCAGCTTCTCCTTGACTCTATGGCAGTATTTATTATAAAACATTCCCATTGCACTTCTTTCTCTCTTATTCTCCTTTCCCCATTTGGGTGATTATTATACTCTGGATGAGAACAAACAGTATCTCTACTTAATAATTCACATCACTTTCATCTGATATTCAGTTACCATGGGCAATTTAGTAGTTGAATAATTTTGTGAAAAATTCATTTATTATGGCTGCGTGTTATGAGGCGGCGGTGATGGCAGCCAAGAGTGTTAGTGGAGGGGTTTAAATTGCGTCTGTGGAGGGGATCCAGGGGAAGGTAATGTGTTCTAATGTTCTCAGCCATATGCATTGTTTTCAGGGCTCATCAGTTTTACATTGATTCCCACTGAAGTGTTTAATTGCATCATGAATATGATCTAATTCTGTCCTTTTCGCTGAAACTGGCGCACTCGCTGAAAATGATGTACTGCCATGACAGCACCATATCGGGACATATTTTATATGGAACGTAAATTATAGTGTTAAATTAGCCTGGAAAGATAACTAGCTGGCACAGGGAATGGACCCAACAGTTTAATTTAGTGTCAAAAGGCCGTGAAGGGATAAATCTCCCCTCTCTCTCAAGCTCTGCCATCATGTCTGGGATTTTACTGGAATAGTTTGAATTTCTTTTTATTACCTACAGTTTCTCTCTGTGTTGCACTTTCTTGTGGGATTTAAGTCACTGGACACAGTTAGAAGAAACAAGTGCAGCATCCTTTTTCAGTCTGATTTAGAGATGTGCATAGTATAAATAGCTTATGCAATCTTTTCTGTGTTGATACAGACTTTTTTTTTTTATACTAAAGCCAGATTCACCAAAATAGCTCATATATCCAGACATTTTACTAGCATTGCAGATTTTTTTGATGAGTGAGGTCTCTTTTACACTCATAACAATGCTAAGTTAAGTGGGTAGGGGGAGATATATTTCCTTATTCCTCCTATTTTCTATTCTCTACTTTGCTTTTCCTCCCAGAGTAAGTGTGAGAGCAGGTAAATGAGTACCACTTTGAAATGGTTTTTTCAAGCTGGGTTATTCACTGGGAAGATGAAAGGCATTGAGTGTGCAGGGCCCTCTTTTTATTTTGCTTCAGGAGGAAGCATTTTCTCACTGCTACCCTTAAAGCTTGGAGTGTTCTACTGAGTGGCTGCCAGGAGTTAAGTTTTCTCTTGCCAGCTGGTCCTGTAAGCTGCCGCTCTCTGGCTCTTGTGCCTTCTCTTATCTTCCATACCTCTTTCACTATAATAATTGTCTGCAGTCTTTGGGCCAACCACTTAATATAATGTGTGAACAGTCAATCATATAGGTTCCCAGAATTTGTAAAGAGCCTCTGAATATTGACTGAGACCATGTTTTTGTAACAAAATTTTTTTTTTGTCCACATTTTTATGTTTTATGAAGGTTTTTATCCACACTGAACTGCAGAGATGACATGGAAACTCCTGTACTGAGCATGCATACAGTCAGGTTCAGAAGTATTTGGACAATGGCAGAGTTTTTGTGATTTTGCCTTTATACACCACCACAATGGATTTGAAATAAAACAATCAAGATGTGATCGAAGTGTAGACTTTCAGCTTTATTTTAAGAGGTTCTACACAAAAATATGGCATTTAACATTTAGGAATTACAGCCATTTTCAACAAAGTACCTCCATTTTCAGGGGCTCAAAGGTATTTGGACAAAGTGACATAATTGTAAAATATAACCATAATTTTAATACTTGGATGAAAATCCTTTGCAGTCAATGACTGCCTGAAGTCTGGAGCCCATGGACATCACCAAATTCTGAGTTTCCTCCCTGGAGATGCTTTGCCAGGCCTTCACTGTAGCCACCTTCAGTTGCTGCTTGTTTGTGGGTCTTTCTGCCTTCAGTCTTGTCTTCAGTAAGTGGAAAGCATGCTCTACCGGGTTGAGATAAGGCGACTGGCCATTGAAGAATATTCCATTTCTTTGCTTTCAAAAAGTCTTGAGTTGCTTTCGCAGTATGTTTAGGGTCATTATCCACCTGCACTGTGAAGCAGTGTCCTATCAGTTTTGTAACATTTGGCTGAATGTGAGCAGAGAGTATAGCCCTATACACCTCAGAATTCATCTGCCTCCACCATGTTTGACACGTGATGTGGTATACTTTGGATCATGAGCTGTTCCTTTCTTTTGCCATACTTTTCTTTTCCCATCATTCTGGTACAAGTTAATCTTGGTTTCATCAGTCCAAAGAATCTTATTCTAGAACATGGGAGGCTTTTTTAGATGTTTTCTGGCAAAGTCTAATCTAGCGTCCTGTTTTTGAATGTTACCAGTGGTTTGTACCTTGTTGTAAACCCTCTGTATTCACATTCATGAAGGCGTCTCTTGATTGTAAATTTTGACAATGATACGCCTACCTTCTCCAGAGTATTCTTGACTTCTGTTGATGTTGTGGAGGGGTTTTTCTTCACCAAGGAAAGGATTCTGTGATCATCGAGACAACTTTAGTTGTCTTCCGTGGTCTTCTTTCTTTTTAGGAATGTACCCAACTGTTGATTTGGCCACAGCTTAGGTTTTTGCTGTCTTTCTAATAGATCTATGTTGTTTTTTCAGCCTAATAATGGCCTCCTTCACTTGCATTGAGATCTCCTTGGACTTCATATTGGTAGCTCCAGTCGAACAGCTGCCAAATGCCAACTCAATACCTGATATCAACTCCAGACCTTTTATCTGCTTCATTTGTCTTGAAGTAACGAGGGAATGGACCGCACCTGGTCAATTAACTTCTTGTCAGTCAATTGTCCAAATACCTTTGAGCCCCTGAAAATGGAAGTACTTTGCTTAAAATAGCTGTAATTCCTAAATGGTAAATGCCATATTTTTCTTAAAAAAAAAGCTGAAAGTCTACACTTCGATCACATCTTGATTGTTTTATTTCAAATCCATTGTGGTGGTGTATAAAGGCAAAATCACAAAAACTCTGTCATTGTCCAAATACTTCCGGACCTGACTGTAGATCGTGCACACCACCTGAATCAGGAAGTCTTTTTGTTCAGTTTTTGCTGTTTCCACATTTGAAGTGATGTGTTGAGCATGCAGAGGTTGGTTCTACCACAGTGACTACAAAATACTTTGTATTGCTCCCTGGAATGCAGAGTTTATATTGTATGTGACTCTTTTTGGTTGTAAAAGTGTCACCATAATGGCAGCAACAGTAGTTAAATAAACTCCTCCTCTGTTCTGAATATGTTTGATTTGGATCACATGACACTGCAAAAAATGACATCAAGTGAAAATATCTTAAATATACTCAAAATTGTCTAGTATTTCCTGTTATAAGATTACAATTAACCAAATATAAGATTATTAAACCTACCTTTAGATATGAAATAGTGTTGTTCTATTGGCAGATAATTTTGCTCATTTTAAGCATTTTTTCCTAGAAAAAAGCGTGGTACTCTTGGTACTCTTGCAATAGGAAATACTAGATAAATTAGATTATATTCAAGATATTTTCACTTGCTAAGATGTCACTTCTGGAAGGCCATGATGCTTCTCTCAGATGGTACAGCCTGACCATTAGCTGACCTTGGAAGCATGTACTGTGAATTCAGGATGTAGGTTAAAAAAAAAAATAAAAAATTTAACTGGCCAAATTAAAATTTAGCTTGCCTGTGTTCTTTAACACATAAAATATATTTATCAGTGTCTGCAAGGGGAGTTCATATGGATTTGCCACTGGTGTTTGTGTGAGCAATCCAGAGGAGACTCCGCCCGCACCAGGCGAGACGCTGCTTTATCAGAGCATGAGAGAGGTAAAGATTAGCCAGTGCCTTTGAGCTGGAACATGCCTGTCAAGGAATAGTGAAGGCTACACACCGTGGGTCTAATATTCTTTCTTTCCTTCCTTTCTCTTTTCCTTTCCATTCATTCCTTGTTCGTTCTCTGGCTCCTCACTATAGACAGCTGAGAAGCTTTTACATGCCAGTTGGATTAGGCTGATTTTGCAGCCCAGAGTGGGCTGAGATGATCTGACAGGTATTTTCATGGACAACATTTCCTCACGTAGGCCTTTGCTCGAGTAGACTTTCATATGACCACCACAAACTGCTTTCTCCTCTGCCTCATTACATTGACCAGTCACTCGTCATTACTGCTGAAGTGTACAATCACACACACACACACACACACACACACACAGCCTGGTCTCATTTTTTTTAAAAACAGCCATTCCTCCACATATAGAGGAAAACTAGTGCCTCTAGCCACCATCACTTGTGTGTTTGTATTCCTCCCCTCAACATGTTCATGTCTCTTTAATGTGGGTAATGCATTCTTGAACAGTGCATGAGGTGAGCAAGTTCAGGGGAGGCAATGTGTAGTTTTGCCCAACTAGGCCACTTCCACATAAAAAAATAAACCCCATAAAGAAGTCCCACATTTAAAAAAAAAAAAAAAAAAAACCTGAAGTCCCACACACTCTGTCTGAGCCCTTGGGGATATTGATTGGGCCGACCCAAATAGATATTCCCACCTACCCCTCTCTGCTTTCAGTGGCACACTCCAGTCCTGCCATCAGGGCTAATGGCTTAATGTCAGGGAATGTTGGTACAGGGACAAGGGAAAAGTAAGGCCTTGCTATACTTCTTGCAGAGACATTTGTGTGGCTTATGATGTAACTGCAGGGAAAACTAACAACCGCAGATGTAGTACTGAGGCTTTGCTCACCACCATGTCACACACATGGCAGCTGGATGAACTCTGCAGATGAACACGCCATGTGACAGCACCTGTGTTTGGAGTATTTATATGGTCAACATGAAACCACAGAGAATATGCAAGCTTCTAAACTCACAGAGTTGGTTTTGGCTTTTCACAGCCCTCATGAACTTTCTCTGAAAATATACAAAGGTGTACAGTGCTTCCCACCTCTTTAAAAGAAATTTGCATCTGTTTGGATGACTTATTTTTCCAGGTTGAGCAATAGGTGTGTAAGTTCTAGAAAATTACTTTATCAGCTTTTGAACATGTAACACAGGGTTTTGTGGTAATGACCAGATACTAAAAGAGGTGTAGTGTAGACCTACATGTGTAAAATATACATTTAGAATGGAGTGCTGGGTCGTGTGTCTGTTTTGTAGCTCAATGTTCTCAAGTCTGTTTTTTTGCTCTCTACTGTACTCATGTACTTCTCCTCTTCTCATCCTCTCTATGCTTGGCCACTGAGCTGAAGCGGGGTTAACAGAGTGAGGTTGACGAGAAGTGTGTCCAGAGAGGATGCCCAACAGGCAGAACTGTGTGTAAGGGAGAGAGAGAGAGAGGAAGAGACAAGGGTTCAAACCAGTATTATCAGTGTTAGTGTGTGTGCAATGGTTTATGTGTGTTCATGTGTGTTATTCTTAAGCCTCTTTGCATTTGACAGTAAGAGCGGACATAAGGAGTGGGTGAAAGAGAATGTGTAGATGAGTGTGTGTGTGTGTGTGAGAGAGAGAGAGAGTGGGAGAAGAAAAGGATCCTCAGGAGGTTCCATTGATGCACTATTATTCGGTTTACTTACTGCGCCTGCCAAATGATATATCAATGAAAATCTGTTCTCTGAATTATGGCCATCTGATGATGGAGAGACTGAGTGCCATGTCCTGGAACGCCTCTTATTGTGCCCCATTACTTAGCCTCTCTGAGTACCACTAAGTGATTTTTAGAATGCATTGCCACAGGCTCTATTCTTCCTAATTCACTGTATTTTTTCACCCCTTAAATGGCAGTGAACTACATTTGCACTTAAAACATATTCTTTAATATTCTGTTATTTTACATACAAATTGCATCCTGGGCAATGCATTCATCATTGCTCATCCCCTCCACTCTTCTCCTAAATGAAAAATGTATCTTAAATGAATAATGGATCGCACTGTAGAATAATTTTCTTTGTGGCGTGTTTACCGTTTTGGATGATTTTCTTTGTCTCAGCTAGGAAAATGAGGCCAGTATCCTCGTGCATTGCCTCACTTTGGATCTTCTAAAGAGCTGCTCAGTGATCAGAGTGTATTGATTCATATCATGGCAATATGATAGCTGAACTCTGGGAGAACATTCCTGCTTTGATTACATAGGACCTCAGTAGATCTGCATAAGAAGGAAATCATGGCTAAAGGAGAACATGGGCTCCTGAGATGCTTCAGATCAATTAACTTGTGATATCTGTGGAAAGTCTCAGATAACCCTGCTAAAAGCCTCCTGATTTAGTTTGAATTTAATTTCTTTTTTTAGCTCCTGACCCCTCTTTATCTCTCACTGTGGTGCTGTCACTTCAGCTGGAGCAAAAGAGGGCCAAATCACTAATGTCCTTCATGCACAGTTGAGAGAAGTAGATAGATATGAGCAAGACAAGAGTCCTGTTGGGGGTCAAACTGGGTGGTCATGCATAGCCATATTTATAGTACCACCTCTGCCATCAAGTTGTGTTAGACTTCTTTCCTGTGCTGTCGTGGTGCCTTCTTGAATGTGTCCAACATACTGTTGCTATCTCAATTTGGCTTCAGCATTGGACTTTCATCTGTGCGTGTAACGGCTCTAATGATGGATTTAGTTGTCTGGAGGACTGGTAATGATGATGGGGTTTCACACTTCACAGAACCTCACTTGGGTGCTCTTCCCTGGCTGTGGGATTCACAATGTAAACTCTCTCCCAGTGCTCTTTCTGCTCTTTCTACTCTGCCATCCAAAATATTCGGTTGAGCCCAGGAGAGAATCGCATGACTGGGCTGAATGGAGACAGCTTGTTGCCATCGTCACGCTGTTGGTACACTTTTTTTTGTTTTGTTTTCCCTTTGAGATGGTATAGTACAGATGGGAGTCGCTGGACTGCGGCAGCTCATGTCACGATACGTTGACGATTTTATGGCTGAGCAGAAAGCAGCTTCTAC
This sequence comes from Pangasianodon hypophthalmus, assembly GCF_027358585.1. NCBI lineage: Eukaryota > Metazoa > Chordata > Actinopteri > Siluriformes > Pangasiidae > Pangasianodon > Pangasianodon hypophthalmus. Next base: position 16,222,600 of record NC_069717.1, read on the forward strand.
AGTGTTCTGCTGAGAAACACTGAACAGATTACAGCAGTTTACATTGTTGCACTTAATATACAGATTGCTGTTTGTCTTATAGTATGAGTGCTACAGCCTAGTTAATTTTATAGCTTGATAAATGCAGCCAAAAAAAAACCTAATTAATTCATCAAGGCTCATGATCTCCTGATTGTTCTAAAGGTCAGATTCAGTTCATTATGAAGGCAAGGTAGTATAGTCTAAGGATTACACACTAGATGTCATAGGAATGATTTCAAGTAGAACATACAGCCATTTAAAGAGTTCCTAAGTCAAACAGTTAAACAATGACCAGAAATATATTACGTCTTTCTGCATATGACTGATCACTCACATGTGATAGGATGATCCAAGCACCTCTGATACATGGGAGATAAATGGATTGATTAATATGGAGGATGGAGAGGGCGCTTCATTACCAGTGTGGAGGCCCTCCTTAGGTCAGCCATCTATCATGGTTCCTCTGGCCGTGTTGGTTTGCTTTGGTAATGAGTGAGCTGACATTTACACAGAGCTCACTAACAGTCTGACCCACTGATTACTTCTGAATCTTCACGCTAGCGACTATTGATAAAAAAAAAAAGAGGATAGAACAAAAACACAATTTCTCCATGCATTTAAGTTTATGGGGACAATAAAAATTAATTGAATATACTGGAGTAAATATAAATAAAGGTATGGTTTAGCACAATGCTGAGTGGACCATGTTTTTTAGGTTGATTTCATTTAGTCACCAGTTTAAAGAGTGATTTATGAGAAGAGGTAGGGTGTTGCCACCACTTGCCCACTTTCCTCTGCCTGCTCAGAATCTGAGATGGAAGTTAACAGCATGAAGCCTCCAGCATTGAGGGAAGGGTTTTGGACATGTGGGCAGTGTAGCATCAAATAGATTGTGTTTCCTCCCATGTATTCAGCTAATGTGTTCTGAGCACCCTGATGCAGATGAATGTAAGGAATTTTCTGTAAAGGCTTTACGGCTCATCTGAGAGGTGACGCTGGAAACTGACGGCATGGTATCCTCCTTTACATGGTTAGTACAATAGATATACACAAGTGCACTCACATTATTTGTCTTTACTCCAGTGTCTCTCTCTTCCAAAGCTCCCTTTGCTCCAGCCATAGGCAACAGCTGTTGAATAGCAGTGTCTAGATTGGTGTGGACACTCGGGATACCTTTTGTATTGGCTGTGGAATAGGAGATGGCTGCTCAAATGGTGAAGTGCCTCCACACACACACACACACACACACACACACACACACACACACACACACACACACACACACAAACACCCTGCATCAGATCCCAGAAGGAACATTTTGCAATATTTTTTGTCAGAACCATCTATGCAGCTAGGGAAATATTTGAGTGTATATATATATAGTGAACTAAACAAAATATTGAAATATTAACAGCTTTTTCAAGTGACCATGACTCATATGAACATGCCCCTCCATATATAATGCATTTGAACATGTTCAGTAAAACAAAACAATGATTTTATTTTCTAAAACTGTACCTCTGTGAGTTCTGTAACCTTGCTAGTGAGTCCATCATCTCCACTTTAAAATGTACATCCTCAATGTAGGTTACGTTCCCAGTCTCATCGCTCTAGATACATTTATTTTTATCTCAAATGAGTAATATTGCAACACATGCGCGCACATTCTCCTCGGCACATATGAGTAAGAAAAAATCAGCTTGAGTCTGACAGGTGGTCCAGGTTTGTGTCGCTGGGCCCTCAGGGGCCTGCTGGAGCTCAAGTTGTGAGGAGCTGGTCCCAGTTCAGGATGACACAGGTGATGTGAAACTTGGCTCTCTCCCATCACCTGAAATATTCACATTCTTCTGGCAGGCAAGCTTTGATCTCCTCTTGCAATCAGCAAGGGAGCTGTGGAGGGGAAAGGAAACCATGTAAACAACAGGAAAAAAAGGAGCACACCTGAGAACACATTGATATTTCTTAAGAGAGAATAAACAATGGCAGTTTATCAGTGTTATCCATCGCTCAGTGTTTTGTTTTTTTCTCCCCTCTGTCGATAGCCCTGCAAAACTGGGCCAACATCAACATCGCAGTTGCACCTTTGCAGAGGTAAGCTCTTGATTTGGCGCCGTTTGTTATGGATTGTCATGTCAGTGGCCCCAATTTATATACCTCTCCTTTCCCTGGTTATATTTACTCTGTAATAAATTTTGAGAAGACATTTATTAATTTCATTGTTTTAGCTATGTGCAGTTGGACTCATTGTGGCAAACTGAAGTACTGTTCTTGGCTGTTTTGTGAAACACTGTGCCGTATCATTCTCACCTAATGTGAATTTACTCTGTTGTTTTAACTGTTGCATGGAAATAAGCAACCAATAACTAAGCAAGAATTATTAGAACTGTAATTATTAGTGATTAGAATAATTATTAGTGATTAGGGCTGAGTGTAACCCCAGAAGGTGAAAGTAACACTGGATTGTTATGGTGATGATGAGTAATGGACGTTCGTGTGAAATATGGGTTTGTGATTGTAATTTGTGAGAAATTCAAATAAAACAAAGGTGACAAAAATAATTAAGAATGAATTGAGGATGAAGTGGTGGCAATGTCAGGATGACAATTTATTGTGTTAAAGAGGGTTATTTTATTAATGTATTTCTCTACTTTATTTTCAGAATGTATTTAGGTTGAATAGGTTGACTTGCCTGAATTAAGAGACTATAAATTTAAAATGACAAGTTAAAATATAGCTACAAATTTAACAGAAGGGGTGATCACCACTCAGTGCCCTGTCAGCTAGAAATTAGTCTGATTGATTAGAAATGTCAGTGTGGAGAGCGGTTTACATTTTTGATTGAAACTGGTGGAAGGATTTTTATATTAGTTAGTCTGTATGGTCTATCAGGGTCCCTAGGGGACTAGTGGTTAGACGCTGTCACCGCCGTGGCCCGGGTTCGATTCCCGACCAGGCAACCAACCCCAGCCACTGGAGTTGCACACAACAGTGCACTCCCAGTGCCAGGAAAGGCAGGAAGGGCATCCGGCCTTACAAACTATGCCAAATCAAATATGCGGACCAATGATCCGCTGTGGCGACCCCTAACGGGAGCAGCCGAAAGAAGAAGAAGAAGAAGAGTCTCTATGGTCTATTGATATATTAACTCCTAAACTGCAGCGTAGCCTATGAGTAACTGTACAGTGAATCTTGGTTGATTTATGGTCTGAATTGATGCCTATTGGCCATGTGAAGAATACACTGTTCAATTTGTGTTCAGTTGACATGTATGTGTAGAGGGGACCACAGGTAATTTAACAATTTGCTGCTTTATTTATTGGCCAGCTTTGTGTCATTGCATCATTAGATCCAGCACAAGAGAACTAACAAAAGGCCTGCAGTTGTTTTCAAATGTGTCTCTATAAAAGACCAAAAAGAGTTGATACCAGTAAAGCTGGCCATTGTGTGTGAAAAAGGGTCAAAATCAACCTGGCAGACCTCAAACGACAATATATTCAGTCATGCAGAGAACACTGTAAGTGTTGTGCCACAATGAAAAGAGAACTTCAAATGCCCTGCAGAGTTTACCCAAATACCAGTAACGCTGTAGAACAGAAAAGCCTGGTTCTAGCTTCTTTACTAACCAAAAGACTCTACTGCTCTGAGAGGAATAAAAAAGTCTTAGACAAATGAGGACAATATAGGGAGAAAAAATTCTTCATGATCCTAGCTTTAAGAATGATGATTTTTAGTGAATCATAGTGGCATGGGCATATATGGCTGCCTGCAGAGCAGATTCACTTGTTTCTATTGATGTTATGGCTACTGACAGCAGCAGCAGGATGAATTTGGAAGTGTAAAGTAGCATCTTAACTGCTTAGATCCAGCAAATGCTTCGAAACTCAAATATCTTCAGTGCCAAAATGTTATTGACTGACCAAGTCCATCAACCAACCTGAAAACAGAGTATTTATTTCAAATAGCAAACAGTCTCCGAAACAGCCAGACTATATTATAGACTCTGTTCCGCTGCAACATGAAGTGCAACCACAGAGTTTTGAAGCATCTGCTGGATCTCAGCAGTTGAGAAGCACTTTTACACTTCCAGATTCACCCTGCTGCTGCTGTCGGCGACAATAACCTCAACAGAAACAAGGATACCTCAGTAGAAACATTTGCACTATAGGCAGCCATACATGCTCATTCACTACAAATCTCAAAGTTCAGATCAGAACAGGGTTTTTTTTCTCCACACATTCTTCTCGTTTGACTTTTTCCGTCTCAGAGCAGTAGAGCATTTTGGTTGTTAAGGAAGCAGTAACCAGGCTTTAGGGCAACCTATTGAACATTTTTCCTTTTTTTTTTTTTTTTCTCTCTCTATTTGTTTTTCAGGTATAAGTTCAATAGGTTGCTCTATTTTATACATTACAATAAAGACTATTATGTAAAACATAATGTAATGTTGGGTACTTTAGTCATTTCTTTTGATATTTATAATAAAATATTAGCTGTCTTCTGGGAGTCTGTTTGTTACTGGTATTATGTTTATCTGCTGTTTTCCCAAAGTAACCTGTTTTTCATGAAGTCATTATTTTTTAGCAATCAAAGGAGGGCATTTTCAAATTGATTTACATGCCTTAAAGCCAGACTTTGACATAGATTTTGAATAGTTTTGAACTCAAGTGACATTTATACAACAGACTCCCTTTTGTTATACCTGACAGTGTTTTTTTTTTTTTTTTTTATTACATTATTTTGTATTGATTGTATTGGTATACTTTTAACAGTTTCATTCTGATGGGAGTAAAATATAGTCTTACTGGTGTGGTATCAGGTTTTACCCCTAGTTTTCACAGTGAATTTGCCTGTGGTTCTTGTCAGTGGCAGGAGAAAAGGGTGTTTTTTTCCATCTGTTTCTAAAACACTCCTTAATGAAACCATAAGAAACAGAGGGCTATGTGTTTTAGGTGGGGTGTTGATGGATTGCAGTATGCAAGGTGCTAAAACTCCTAAAAGAAGTGCAGCATGACGGCTAATGCGTGACAGCGCTAGTCACACCTCTGCTGATGATTGTAACGCTCATGTGCTGCTCCTCCTCTTTAAGATCCTCTGTGCTGTCTGTGGAGAGGCTGCCTGACTGACTGGGGATTAATTATTCGGGATCATTTCCCAGGCTCTGCCGGCAGCTTTAGAAAGGGTGTCAAAATGAGATTTTCAGAGACAGTACCTGCTAAATCTACACACCATAGCACTATTAGCGTATTATGTGCACCCTTCAGTGCATTTTGTTTAACAGGTAATTGTGCGTTTGTGGGAACAGTCTAATTCTTTGTCGCACCACCCACTCTTTTCTTTATTGCAGTAGCGGGTTATAAATATATAGAGTATTTTTAAATGTACTTTTCCTCACCATTGTTTCTGTTTTTATATTTTTGTAGTTTTTGTCAGCAGCACTGATGTTACCTTATAAAGCAGATAACAGTGCAGTACACTGATATTTAAGGCCTCAGTTTATCACTGCCCTCCACAGTAGTTAGTGTTTATATGGTACAGTCACACTCGGAGGGACTTCATGCCTGTTTTGTCGCACACACTTACTTGTGCCAGGCATGGAATATATCTTGGCAATGACCACTAGCCAGCCTATCTTGCATTCCCCCAAAAATTCTTTGATTCTTTTTGTAGACAGAAATAAAAACCAGGATGGGGGTGGTGCCAGTAATAACATGTGGGCCAGACTAGTCTGTGGCAATCGGGTTTTGTATTGATTGTGTTGATTTGATTTATTGATCGATCTCCCTCTTCAATGTGGCATCTGAGGAGCTAATCTGAAATGGCTAAGGACAATCTTCTGCCTTACAGAAAAATGGCGGAGATAAGGAACGTATGAAAAGCAACTACACTTATCTTCATCACACACTAGTCCCTCTGCTCTACTTCACTGCAGTTTGTGCTTGGTTGTGTTGTTTTTTCTTTGTCGAGGTTCCTTATTGTATCAGCAATATTTTATACAAATACAATTAGGCATCTCTATGTAGAAGTGCACATACACTGTGTGTGTGTGTGTGTGTGTGTGTGTGTGTGTGTGTGTGTGTAAGATAGAGATAAACATATAGGCTTGGTTACATACATGGATGCTGATGACCCTGTTTGTGTGAATTTGAATTCTCTGTGTTTGTGTCTGTGTGTCTGTGTGTGTGTGTGTGTGTGTGTGTGTGCAGCAGGGGTTTGGAGGCAGTGCAGTCACTAGGCAGAACAGAGTGGATCTATAAATTGATGGAATTCAAAGCCTCCAGCATCGATTACCATTATAACAAACAGCAGAGCACCGAATGTCTGATTATTTTTAGACAAAGATTCTGTTCTCTCAGCAGTAATTCTGCTGATGCTGTCACACTTTCAGACATCTGCCTATGATTGCAATTAGATGGGATACCAAAATAATACCTCCATCTACATTTTTCCTTCTTTGTTGCTGCTACCCACTCTTTCTTTCCCCCTCCCCCATTTATTTGTGCTCTTGTGACTACCCCTGTTCATGGGGTGGAAGTAGATCTGCTTTTCCAGATGTCAACATCCCCTGTTCTGTGTTGTCATCAGCTTTTAATGCCACATATTTAGTGGCAATCAATATTAAAGATTATCAGGCACTATAGTACACCTGAAGGTTATTTCAACTCTGGGTGCATTTTTGCAATATCGAATGTATACTTTAAAACTACATGGTATTAAGAATATATCAGACATGACTTATTTTTGTTTCTTGAAGTGCACAAACCTTATTCACTGCAAGCAATATTTTGTGGTATCTATTCAGTGTTCAGCATCACTTAACATCTTCCACCCCAGTGGTGTTTTGTTCACTCTTGTCTCCTCATTTGCATATTCAGAGTGGTTGCGCTGTGGAGGTGGTCTGTCATGCTAGAGCGTAAATACCTCTTCCAGTCAGTTCCCACTATTACACTGTCTGTCAGACAAGACGACACACGCTGGCCTCAGTAGAACGTGCTAGCCTCCGCCTCTCAAGTGGCTCCTCCTACCCCCATGGTGCTTTCCAGGGGGAGAGTCATCAGTTACTACCGGATGTTTGACTGGCACAGGCTTAATGACAGGGCCTTGCTATTGACCTGCCTGCCTGCCATGTACTGAGAATGCAGCTCCTGATTGCCTTTTCACAAACCCTGAAAAACATTGACTGAGGTTCTCTGCTTCTTACATGTCTTAAACTTCATTGCATCATTTCAGTACATTCAAGCTAACTTAGTGTCTGTGTTCTGTGTGGCTGTATAGAGGTGTGGGTAGATCTTTAGAGAAGCAAATGTTGCGTTTTTATTGGAGTGAGAAGGTTTCTGTGCAGAAACAAATCCAATGAAATCAAATTATTGCTGCAGACATGATTGAAGAACTGAAATTGCTCTAAGATATTTGGACTGTGAACAGTCATCGATTAGCATTCGTGAGTATTTCAGCCCAACAGGGAAGTAGGAGTGCTACGCTGGAGTTCCTGTGTGTGTGTGGGAATTTTCTAAACTGAGAAAACTTTAACTAACATGCAACAAATTACACAGTGTGTACTGGCAGTAACAGGCAGCTATGAAACCCAGTGCTTGATGTAACAGCAAGTATAAGAGCATTTGAACAAGCAGGTGGGTCTGATGTCTGCTTAGCAAACCCACAAAGGAGGGAAAACATTAGAGTTTCTTCTGCGGAGGTCTTAGAGAAAAAATAAGGAGTCTTCCAGGAACAGGTGTATTTATATTGAGAACATGGAACACTTTAATTGCACACAGGTCAACTTCATTCATCTACTCATATTCAACTAATCAGCTGACAAGTTTAGCTAGTGTAAAAAATGTGTAATCACATTTTTACAATTTTTGTATACTTATTCAAGGCACTGTAAGTGATAACAGGAACTAACTTTGTGGATGTTCGGCAACATAAAATGTAACTGTCAACTAATAATTACAAAATTTTTTATTGCTGGCAAATTTCTGTGGTACAAGATAAAAATATAAAAGCACTTTGGGACATGTTATACTAAAATAATCAATTTTGTGGTGGTAAGAGTAACTCCTGCATGTACCCCGTCATTGATTATTTTCCTATAACAGCACATCCCTGAATATTTTATTCCTTATTTAGTCTGGCGATTTCTAATATAGGTTAAATCAATCAAGAACCAAAACTCTTCATTAAGTCCCTCAACAATTATGACTCAACAGAAATGATATCTCTTCAGTTGAATCCTTTCCAGCAAATGTTTAGCAAGGTTTAGATGTCCAACTGCTTTCTGAATTTGTTTGCAAGTATTTGTCATACAAAAAAACTGTATTTACTATATTAACAGTCAAGTCTTGTATTTGGTGTTGTCTGAATTTGTGTGCACACCAGTGTGTTCTTGCTTCATCCATTTTAAGCATTATGCCTGTATCTGCTGTTTAGAATCAAGCTGTCAACTTTATTATTTTTTCATTTTGCATTTGGAGAAGTCTCCTTTTTGTCCAAAAACTAAAGGATAGTATAGCATTATGAAGGTAATGAGTGTGTGAATGTGTCTTGCATGGTGCCCTCTGATGGACTGGTGTCCCATCCATGTTGTATAGGTTCCAGATGCATCACGACCTGACCAAGATTTTACAGTTACTGAATATAAATGAATTATTAGTTATAAGGAATTCGCATGATGCAACGCTCATCAAACTACCCTGGCATCCTAGACCTTTTGAATAAATAAAGTCATACGAATCTTGTTCATTGACAAAAACTGGCAAAAAAAAATGGAGTTCTCAAATGTTGTCCAAAAACTGACAGAAATTGACCCTCTTTAATGCTAGTAACAAAACCTAATTTCGTGATGTGTGGAAAGAATTAGATTTTTTTTCTTGCAATGTCCTTAAGCACATTATCTTAAATCTAGAGCTACTATCTATTTTTTTGTCCTCAGGATTTTTCTCCCCTTAGATAATTTTCTAAATTGCTTTTAAGTAAGACTGCAGATTAATTAAAACCTAGTGAATTTAATTTTCCATGTCATGTATGATTTGGATACAGTAATTGAAATGCTTCCCTCTTCCTTTTCAGTCTGTTTTTCTCATTCTTCAGCAGTGGTTGAGCAAAAAGACCTTTGACAATATGAGGAGAAAAAATGAGAGAGAGAGAGAGAGAGAGAGAGAGCAAAGTGGTCTGCTGGCTTGCAGAGAACAGATGGAGAAATTGGATGATTGATCATGGCTGCTTGATTTGGTGGATGCCATCAGGGATTGTCTCCATAAACGTCAATTAGATCAGCAGAGTTGGATGAATTTGGACAGTGCAGAGGGAAGGGGATTACTATTTGATTCCTTAAAGATGATATTTGCACGTGTATGCAATCTACTGTGCATACATTATGCTTGAATATATTTTTGGACAGCAATTGTATGAGTCCGATTGTATTAGCATGAGGTCAATACGTGAGGTAGCTACACCCCTTCCCCCGCCCCTCGTCTGTTTCCCTCTCTCTCTCTCTCTCTCTCTCTCTCTCTTTCCTGTGTTGCCTGTGCTATAGTCCCATGACTGTTGCAGAGGTATTGATTACTTCTGATACTGATTATCTAAAAGGCCTTCTGCTACTGTAGGCATTGGATTTATTTTGGTTTAATTATTTATGGGCCTGGGTCTTATGGTAAGCAGTTGCTTTCTATCAGATCATGAAAGATTACACTGTTAATATTCAGCAGTGTATATTTATTTATGTACGCACTAAGCTGTGTTTATAACTGTTGGCAGCGCTCTCTAATGTGCACCTCTCTCCCTCTCTCTCTCTCTTTCTGTTTATCTCTCTGTAGAGGGAGCTAAATTCAGTGGCAGCACAACTGGCTGGGCGACAGGAAGAGAGCGAGCACTCCCATAAGCACGTGCTGGAGCTGAGCCGTGAGTTCAAGAAAAATGTCCCTGAGGTGAGTCTTTGGGCAATTTTTTTTGTAGTTTGGTTTGTGCTCCTCTGTATCATATTACCTTTTTCAGATTTGCTTTTTTTCAAAATCCGTAATTCTTTTTTAATGCATAACATCATAAGTACCAGCATTCCCCACACTTATTCACTGCCTATGGTAATCACTGGGCCAAGTGTGTGGAGTTTATGTATTCTCAGTAAGATGGGAAACGGCAAACTGCATAAGACCATCCATACGACTCCTAACACAGTACACGCACTGTGTTCACTTCTCAGAACAGTCAAAGCACAGTTTTTAAATAAAACCAGGCAGACATCTAAAAGGTATAACATTTTCCTTTTTTCCATTTCACTTTTTCAGCCTTTGGCCTCTCTCCTTTGATTCCCCATTTCCCCCTCTAATTTCAATCCTTATTGAAGTCACTGATTCCTCTCAGGTAAAGGTGAGGAGGCAAAAAATGCATGTCACGCACCTCTCATTATATAAGCAATGACATTTTACATTTTTCCTCGTTAACAGACCTTTTTTCCCCTGACTGTGCTTAAAGACGTTTAAAGCTTCAACATTAACCTCCATCAAATTCTCCAGACTTGAAACGGCAAAGCCTAATTTGCACACCACTTGACACAAATGTCATCAGTGACAATCAGGATTTACAGGATTGGCAGACTTTTGAGTGTAAAGCTTGTATAGTACTGATTCTTTTTATTGTTTGATGGAGATTACAACAGCCTCTAGTAATATATAACCTTTTATATTTACTTTTGAATCAGTTGCAAAATTATCTTTTTTTTTTTTTTAATTTTTAAATGAAACTCATTTTAAAGCAGTGTCAGGCATAATAATCTGCTTTTTTGGTCTAAATTGGTACAAATCCAGCATAAGTTTATGCTGCAGCACAAGTCACACCAGTTTCTTGAATAAGTTTTTCAGATCAGAGTCTTTCAATATTTCTAAATTGATTATAGAGCCAAACATCGTGAGACATATCAAGGTCATATTGTGATGGATTTTTTGTCCATTGAAATCAACCAGTGCCTATAGAATTTACCTTTAGCAAAAGTGATCAATTGATTTGATATTGTAGGCTATTGATTGTGAGTATAATGTGTCTAAGGCTCCAGCTGCATGTATCTGATATCTTTCTGATATTGCTCAAGCCAGGTTTTAGGATAATAAATCATATATCTATGTAGTCAAAAGGTTCTTAAAAGATTTAAAGGATATTCATAACACTATTCATAAATACCTATTCAGAATACCTTTTTCAGACCCATTGGTTGCAAAAACTAGTTTACTTAAGCACAGATGAAAAAAACATACATTTCTCAATGTCAGAACTTTTTAACTGTCAGACTCCTGCACATCGATAATCATTTGTGCAAAATTTATATACATTCACAACATCTTTCCCCAGGACATTACAAATAATAATTATTTCTTTTGTTAATGTTCACATATTTGTGGAATGAATTTTCACATTTTTTTCTTGGAAATGGTTGTCTTTCAATCTATTGATGCATTTTGTAAATGTGCATAGGCAAGCAATCAAGTAGAAGCACAGTTCAGTGAATACCATTTTACAGGCTCAGAATCTAGTTATCATAGTTACCTCACACTCATTACAAAGAACATTACAATAAAAAAAGCATTTCACAAACATTCCTTTTTTGGAATTTGTTTATTATTATACTATTCCGTTGGGATTCAACTGACAAATTCTTGTGCGCATCAATGTTGTATTCTGATAATACTGATGATTTTTTTCCCTTGTTTCTTCTTTTTAACACGATCCTTTTTTCCAATTTGTTGTTTTTATAGGAAGTGCGGGAGATGGTTTCTCCTGTCCTCAAGAGTTTCCAAGCCCAGGTCAGTCAGTCTAATGCACTTAACCACACTGCACTGTGGCTCCACACAAAACTGTACAAAAAAACAGTGTGCAGTTCTGAATGAAATGTTGCTCTGAAATAAACTCCCATGGATTTAAACAAATGATGCTCAGAATTCATTTGATCCCACTAAAAGTAAACTCTGTAGGAGTGAATTCAACACTGTAGGTTTAACGGCAGTTTTTTAAAACAGCAATGATGATGAGAATTAGCAGCAGTTGCCATTTAGCAAACCTCTCGCCGGGAGCATAACGTCATCCATATCCGCATTCCACCTTCTTATTGACTGGTATCATTTTACCGGCAGACTTGAGCAGCATCTTCCCTCCATTAACATGCTGAAGTATCAGGGCCTCTGTCTGCCTGCAAATATCTCTCTCTCACTAGCACCCATCCCCCCGCCACCCCCGTCTCTCACACACTCTCTCTCTCTCTCTCTCTCTCTCTCTCTCTCTCTGTGTCTCGCTCTCTCCCTCTCTTGCTATCTCTCTATCTTCCTGTTATGTGATGGTATGCTCTGTGCCGCTCCTCTGACATGCTCCCTGTTGAGACAGTCATCTGATCTCTGCCGAAAAGCCGCTGCTCCAACCATTACATGAAGATCATAAATCATATTTGCGAGCCTGCTCCATGGTCCACAAAGCACAGGCGTATTGAAACGATACTGCAAATATGTTTCCAGCCCTCTCACCTTACTCATAAGGAGCGATTCAGTACCACGCCAGACCGAGTTGGAGCTAAATTTAGCAGTGGTGTGTAGGGCAGGTATGGGATAGCAATTCCATGCCTGATTACAGAGGTTCACAGCTGGCCCTGAAAACCTTTGGTCATAAAAAGAGCATCTAAAAAGTCTCCACAATCTGTTTTTAAGATTTGTTACAAGGCTTTATTTTGAAGGTATATGAGAACCAGTTCCACAAAAACACCTTGTTAAAAACAGTCTTAAATGTCAGTGTGTGTGCTTATTTATATTTCTTCACTTATGTTTGTACCAATTAAAAACAATAAGGTTTGAAACTATGTCTCTGTAGTTAATGAGAGCGTGCAGAGATGCAGTGCTCCTCCTTAAAGCAGGTGGTTTGTATGTGCAAACGGTGAACATGCGTGTGTGTCTGTGTATGTACATAGCTCCTTCAGAAGTTTGTGTGGAGGGCTGTGTACTTTGGGTCCCATTAGGCCTTTCTCTGTCTCCTCCTCGCCAGCTCTGTACTTTCACCGTGTCCCTGGCGATCCCTGGACCCTTGCTGTGCCACTTTTTAAAAGAGAAAGTATGCTCCTTTTGAAGTGTTTGCAACACGACAGGTTCTTCTTTTCTTTTTCTGTTTCATTTCACCACGTCCCACCCCTCGTTCCATGCACCGCTTCGCCTGCTAATTATCACTAACCAGCCAGCTGATTAGGAACACGCCGTTGACCTAGATTCCCGAAGTGTTCGCTCGCACCAAGGGTTAATCCCAGCGCTGGTGGATGTCATTGGTCGCTTCAGTTCCTTTCTCCCCTCCTTCTTCTACTTTTTCCTTATTCTTTCTCTATTCCTTCTCTTTCTGGGTGGAAGCAAGCTAACGAGGTCCCATCAGAGCCAGAGAGAGGTGTTAATTTGGCCTGTGAAGTGGAAAGGAGATTAAGGACAGTGAGGAGCCAAGTTTACATCTTAAAATACATCTCTGTCCTTATTAATCCAGTGGTCCTGGGAGACCAGCTGAGCTTTTTGGTTTTATAATGAAGAGTGTTTTCTAATAAAGGTAATTTTAATAAAAATTTTACAGAGAAGAAGCTCAAGTGAGGTAGTGTAAGGCATACCTTCTGGCTTTTCAGGCTGCTCAGGGAGAAAGTCCTTGTTCATCATAAGAACTTTGTGCACTTGCTACTTTTGATGGCAGTTTTTTTCCTTACTTTGAGAGCAGTGAGCCAATTGCATCCAGCACTCACCTTTCGGAATAGTACAGAGTTTGTGAAGTACACGTTGCCAAGAGGATGCCCAGAGAAGTGTGTGAGGTTCCTTTGTGTCGCTGGTTTGAAATGTCAGGCCCAAATTAACCAGTCAGCTAATTTTTCTCACTGTCTTTCTCTCTGCCTCTCTCCCTCGTTGTCTGTTGGTGTTCAGAAAGAGAAAACATCAGTGCAGGGCCCTAATTATGGAAACTTGCTTTACAAAGATAATCCAAGGAGTAATTTAGCGTGCACAATGAGAGTTGTGGCGCAGCGCAGATGGAGATTCTGATAAATAGTTCGTAACATGTAATTAGCGGCTCTGTTCGGTTTCGTGCCATTAACCCCTGCAGCCCAGAAATCATCATCTCCGCTCATTATCAGGCAGAGAGGTAAGAAATCCAGCTGTCTTCGTGTGCAGACTCAGCCCTGCCATTTATCTCGTCCAGCCAAACCTGCCTGTTTATGGCGATTCTGCATAAGACACCTGTTTTCTAGGTCACAAAGGCCCCAGCAATGTTTTTTTTCAAGGTGTAACTCTTTCAAAACTGCTTTCTATGGTGAATTTTTAATATGTGTGTGGAGATCCTCCACATTTTCCTCCACATTTATGCACACATCAGTAAAATTAAGCCTTGTTACTTGTTTGTGTTAAAAATGAAATGACAGTGAATCACAGTTACTACTTATATAGTCCTAGTATGGGCAGAGATTTAGTTCCTCTCACCATTTTAGATTGTCCTTCTTACACTGAGGAAGATAGTGTTAGCGTAAAAAAAGGAACATCCACAACAACAGCCTGTGTAACACAAAGTCACTTAATATACAGTATTTGACATATATATTTTCAAATAGTTTTCATGTTAAATCAAAAATCAAACTTTGATTTTTCTTGGTAAAAATTTAAGTAATAATACAATGAATTTGAGAAACATATTGGCCATTTAGGCTAAATGCTAGTGCGGAGATTTAGTCGTGTACATAATGCAGCTAGCACTGATCAGTGTCATCTGTTCAGACCTTGCTCTAGGTGAAGTCTCTCTGTCTTTGATCATTTCATGACAAGAGCAGGCCGCTTCTTCCTGCCTTCTTTTTGATTAATTCCTGAAGGAAATGATAATTCATCTTGAATGTATAAATATGTTATGAATCGAGGAATAAATCAGAGAGTAAAGGGATGGTAATTAATTATGGCTGGGCTATGTGTGAGAAGAAGAGGGAAAAAAAGAGCGCATTGTCACTAGCTTCTCCAGTTTTTATGACGAGAGGTGTAATTATGTATCTGTTCGAGCAACTGCTTTTGGCTGGGCCGATTTGTACGGGCTCATGCTTCCGGCAGTCATAAAGCTCAGGCTAATTTTCCTAAAGGCTGTGTAGCAGTGTTATATCTCAGTGCCTGTTAGAGCCAGGAACACTTTTCATTTACTCGCCTTTAACGCGGCTATTTAGGAGTTGAACCATGGCATGGCTTATATGATGAGCTGCTGGATGATTCCTAAAGAATAAGAGAGTGCACAGTTTCTCATAGAAGTGTGTAAGGTGTGGTGTTTTACATAACTGACAGTGTTGAATGCAGGAATTTTGCAGATATACAGATTAACTGTTAACTATTAATGGGCCAAAATAATGGTGAATGGCAGCAAAAACGTGCAAATGCAATTACAAAAATTACAACTGTCTCAAAGAAGCTCTTTTAAAAATACATATTAAACTTTCAGATTTAATAAGGATCTAGTAATGATACCATACAGCAGAGGCGGGCATTATAACCAAAATATAGTATCACAGTATTATGTCTGATAATGGTATGTTAATGTTATACAGATTTTTTAAAAATGTGATTAGAAAAAGACTACTGAAAGACTCTTTTGTTACTGATCCTTACACAGACACAAAAAAAATTATTTTACATGCAAACTGTAAAGAAAAAAACCCAGAAAACCACATTCAGCCACCATGTTTAGTAGCTGAATGTGATGCTTGATCAGTGCTTGATGGAGCCGCACCTGTGTAATCATTGTTGTTATGGCTAACCATGCTGTGTGCATAAAAGTTTCTGTACTACTTTTTCATCATGGAGATGCATACCCCATCCACGTGACATTCAATGCCAAAAGCAAAAAGCAGCCCTAAAGCAGTTATAACATCTGTTCTCCACAACACTGCGCCTCTGTGTGCAGCAGTTTTATAGCAAGTAACATCAGCCTGGTTTTATAGTTTTGTTCAACCAAGAAGAAGTATTTGAAAAACTGCGATTAACACATTTCCGCTGGTGTGCAATTCTAATTACCAACATATCTCTCACCACTACCAGGCATCGTGTTCCTACTCTTTCTTACTTCCAATATGAATCATACCACGAGCGTGGAGACCTTTTAATCAGACACCTCATATAGGTGTGGTATGACAATTATATCTTATCCCACCTTTTTCTCTACCAGTCATAGTATGAATGTTAATGTGGTGCTTGCTCTCTGTCCCTGATATATTAGAATTAGTATTAGTATATGGCCGCAAGCAGGTGGGCCATTATGTATTCCTGTCACAGTGGTGAGTGCTACCCACCGAGCTGATATAAATAGGTGGGACTCTCCTCTCTGGCTTTATCACTTGTGTCCTGCATGTGTGAACGGGGTGAGATTTCTGTTTCTGCAAAGAAGACTTTACCTGGTGAGAGAAAGAGGTGATTTCTTACTATCTCACGCTGTGCTCCCTTTACATACACTCTTGTACTTATATACACACTTTTCTCTTCTCTTCTCTCTTGCTCATTCTCTCACTCAGCCTGCCCTCATGGGAGAGGGTTCACACGTGTACTTTCTGAGGCCAGGAGCGACGGTGCAGTGCCATCTGTTATATTGCTTTTAATAAACCCCCCCCATCCAGAGTTATGGTAGGGGCTAAAGAGCTTTATTTTACAGTGAATGTTAGCAAAGCCAGAACATGTAATATGTGCACATAAGGCACACATATTCCATTGTATTCCCCAGGTTACTGCTAGTGTTTTTAATAGATAGGGGCACTATTTCTAATCTGTACTAAAGAGTCTCTGAACTAATTGTGCTTAGCTAAAGAACTATATGAAGTACATACAAGTAAACAGACTTTTCGCATCTCAAATACGGTCCTTTCAGCATATGGCTCAGATATGGTGTGTGAGTGTGAAGGTGTAACAGACTGAAATACTCCGTAGCTCAAATGCAGTTTTCTCTTTTCTCTTTTTTCTGTCTTTTAAAATTCTCACGTCTTTCTGTCTCTATCCACCAATACATTTTAACAGTCCACCTGTCTGATGTGTAAGTCTGCAACAACTAATAAACAAAATTGTTAAAATTTGTTAATAAAAATAATTGGAACGCACTATGTCACTGCTCTTCATGTAAGTAGATATAGTTGATTGAAATGCTGGAAGGAAATATTTTAAAATAAATATTTTTTGTATTTAATATATTTTTAAAATAACCCAAATTAAAAAATGTACAAAATTGTTAAAATATATATATATATATTAACTGATTACCAAAGCAATAGTTAGGTGCAGGCCTACTTTTGTGGGAGTCACTGCTCACTCTCTTTCATATGTGTTTGCATTGCTACACAGGCTAGTTCCTATCTTCATGTGAAGGAGACAGGTTTGTCATTGACACTAGCATTTTGCCCCTTGGCTTAAGACAAGTGTGTTTGTGTGTGTGTGCGTGTCTTATTTTTAGCCAGGTGCACCTGATGTGTGTCAGCACATTTTGCTTGCATTGTTGAAGGTTTAATTTTTCGCATCCTGACAGTCCTGAGCTCGGGAGTCACCATGCCAGAGTGACACTGCTGCTGTGCAAATGTTACACATGTTTGTGCACCCCGCTTATGCAAAGCGCATGGGACACACACACACACACACACACACACACACACACACATTAATCCATTTTACACCATATGCAGTACAAAAGGATAGGCACTGAACTTACAAATTACAGGCAATTGCAAACACTTGTTAAAGTGTTTCACATGAACCAATGCAAAAGCAGGGTAAGCATTGGAAAATTGCAAAATGTAAGTTCTTTTACTAGGACTTACAATCATCCGATGTTTGAAGTCAACAGACATTCTCTACCTGTCTGAGAAGGACTGACAGTGGAATAATGGATGGCTGAATGGAGGAGCTGGTGAATGGGATTTTGTATAAATTTATGAATGAATGCCGTCATAGTGCCAGTGTGTGAGCCAGTGTACACCGACACTCAGCAGTACGCAGATTTTTGGCACGTCCAGTTTAACTGATTTTACAGAACAGATGCTGACTATGTGGAGGGGCAGACAAATAACATTGCTTTCCATGATGGAGAGGAAGTGCCTTTGGTTATGTTTGCTTGAAAGGGGTGAAACAGATGACATGATGAAACCTAGCCAATATTCTCTCAATTTGAACGATGGACTGTTCCATCCATGGCTTTCAGGGGGAGGATGTGTGGCTGTCCTCCTCCACGCCACTGCCGGTTTTGGCTCTCATGCAGCTGCTGGCAAGAGTACAGTCAAATTAGCCAATAAAAATGTGCGAAATGTGTGGCAGTGTGCCGGGCGAAGATGTGCCAAGAGGAATAAACTTCACCACTTGACTGCACAAGGCGGGGAATTAAAAAAAGTCATGTAAGCATGAAACACAAAAGCAGGAGCTGAGTCAAATTTTGACTTGAGATCAGACAGTCTAGATGTGGAAAAAAAGAGGTTCATTTTTGGATGATGAATTCATCCGAAAACATTATTATATCATTCATATAATGTTTATATGGTTCTATAGCTATTTTAACACTACCTATATCACCATACAAACATTATTATATGAATGACTTTTCCATCTTTACCAAGAGTTGACAGTGGGTTAAGTGAAGTGTGTATTGTAATATCATCATGAACATAAATAGAATAAGTTTGGGTGAAGAGTAAGAGTTTGCCTTAAGCAAAAATGTTGATTGACCTGACCTGATCATTTTCCTTCCACCATTTCCAAGTTTCCAAGTGCTGTGAACTCCCACTGTCTGAGACAGCAGAAGACCAGATTCAAATTCTCCAGAGTTTTCATTCAACATCATGTTGGCCTGTGAAGTGTAATTTCAGTGGAATCTAAACACACTAATTAAATATTGCAACTTTCTGAGGCAGCCTTTCCTAAAGGTACCTGAAATTTTAATTTAGACTTCAAAAGAGACTCGACTTTAAAGTAAATCTATTGTTTTTCATTTAGACTTGCAATTTTCTCCCCTCTCACAAAAGCAGCGCTGTACGTACTTATGATTGATCTGGTAATTAAAATATGCAGAGAGGCAAAATATTAACCGCTTCTTTTTGTTTTAGAAAACAGTCGACACTTTTTTCCTCTGCAGATAATTAAATTTTGCACATTGATGTTCTTTACACAGCATTCATCGGACTCATTATTTTTCCATTTTCATCTTTCTGCTGAGAGATCGATAGATTGATAAAATGATGGAGCTAATCTTAAATAATGCACAAGGAGAAAAGTTACACTTACTTTGCTGCTGGCAAAGTGTTTGAACTTTCATTCTCCTTTCAAATTACAAGCAATCCTTCATTTTAGCAGACCTGACCACACCCGCTGAAACAGCCCTTAGTCTTCATCATGTCAACTGCACCTGGAAGGGAAAGAGTTAATCTATTCTCTTCATTTCCTTTCCCTCTTCTTGGAAAAAAATATAGAATGCCACATGTTACAGATCAATGAATGTCAAGACTAATACCCCAAACTAAAAAAGAACTGGCAATTCAAAGACGTAGAACATAAAGTAGGCCAATTAGTACCTTGGGAACATTTAACGGGGAGAGATAGCAGCACAAAATGTCATTTGTGTGAGTGTTCAGGCCGATTGTTTATAATATGACCTGACAGTTTTGGGCTCTTCAATATTGGGTTAAGCACAATACTAATTAACATGAGGCTGTGAGGGAGAGGTGCAGTGGGTGAGAAGGAGAGCACATCTTTACAGCATGAAACAGGAGCCGTGATTCCTCTGCATTACCATATTTCTTTGAGAAATGGACGAGAGCACTCCAAAATTAAATGATCTTTCTCAGGGATCTAAGAAATGGTATTTTGTTATTGTTGCCTTATATCATTACCTTTGTGGTATGCTGTGATGCTCATTTAATTTGGTCCCAGTATTCAGCACCCTAACTAGTCATCCTCAGTGCTAGGTACAGTCAGACTGATTTAGGCTTTAATGTTCAGGCTATTCAGTGTTCACTGATTTAGCTGTTAAACCATGTGTGTTCAAAAATTAAGTTGAGCACCCATGACCAATATTCAAGTATATGCATCCAGCTTTCATGCATTGTAAATTTCCTCACTGGGTTTTAAGGAAACGACAAATAAAGTGGAAGACATGGACCTAATTGTTTTCCTATGTTAACAGTGACTGTGACCTTTTTAATTGGGTGTCAGTGGACTTCAGTTCCAGGAAGAATGTTTACTGGCTTTAATAGGGCTGGACTAGGTGTGGTCACAGCATTTATGCATGTCTAAGTGAGATTATATGTGTCTACTCACTGTAGCATGGTGTGCATATGTGTGAAGGTGTTTGTGGTCTAAGCATCTGACTGGGCAAATGCATTTGTGTGTGTGTGTGTGTGTGTGTGTGTGTTTATCCTTTCTCCAGCTGAGTCGTGAGATGTGAAGTATGACTGAAGGTGTGCAGAGAGTCAGCAATGTAGCTGTTTTATTACATTTCATACTGAGAGCAATTTTTGCCAGTGGTTTGAAGAGTAGGCCCTATTCCCCAACTAAGTGTCTAGGGAATCTCAGCAAAAGCATATTTATTCACACACATCCCCTATTTTGACTTTCCTTGCCTCACAAAATCCAGCTTTGCTTGGAACTGCACTGTGTAAAACTGCCAAGTTCAGTATTGCAAGACATGAAAATGCTCTTTGTGTGTCTGTTAGAATATCAAACACCTGCATCTCATGTCACCGTTATCAGCATTCTGCAACCCACACAAATTTGCTCTCCTTGTCTCTTTCTTTTTTGCTGTCACAGGCTTCATGACTTGCATCAGTCTGTGTTGTCCCATGTGCCAGGCTCAATCATAAGAATATCATAAATTATTCATGATTGCACACAGTCTTGTACTTAAGGGAACTAGCAGGGCCAGTTACCGTAGAACCAAGGCTCAAAGGCCACTCACAGTCAGATCACACCCACTGGGGTTTATGAAGTATGATTTTTCACAGATTACAAAATATACATGCAGTTTAGGGAGATTTTACAAAAATAGCTGGAGTTTTGTAAGCTTATGTTTGTTTCAGGTCATAGGAATGCATATACACTATATTACCAAAAGTATTCGGTCACCCATCCAAATGATCAGAATCAGGTGTCCTAATCACTTGGCCTGGCCACAGGTGTATAAAATCAAGCACTTAGGCATGCAGACTGTTTTTACAAACATTTGTGAAAGAATGGGCCGCTCTCAGGAGCTCAGTGAATTCCAGCGTGGAACTGTCATAGGATGCCACCTGTGCAACAAATCCAGTCGTGAAATTTCCTCGCTCCTAAATATTCCACAGTCAACTGTCAGCTTTATCATAACAAAATGAAAGAGTCTGGGAACAACAGCAACTCAGCCACGAAGTGGTAGGCCACGTAAACTGACGGAGAGGGGTCAGCGGATGCTGAAGCGCATAGTGCAGAGAGGTCGTCGACTTTCTTCACAGTCAATTGCTACAGAGCTCCAAACTTCATGTGACCTTCACATTAGCCCAAGTACAGTACGCAGAGAGCTTCATGGAATGGGTTTCCATGGCCGAGCAGCTGCATCCAAGCCACACATCACCAAGTGCAATGCAAAGCGTTGGATGCAGTGGTGTAAAGCACGCCGCCACTGGAATCTAGAGCAGTGGAGACGCGTTCTCTGGAGTGATGAATCACGCTTTTCCATCTGGCAATCTGATGGACGAGTCTGGGTTTGGAGGTTGCCAGGAGAACGGTACATTTCGGACTGCATTGTGCCGAGTGTGAAATTGGGTGGAGGAGGAATTATGGTGTGGGGTTGTTTTTCAGGAGTTGGGCTTGGCCCCTTAGTTCCAGTGAAAGGAACATTGAATGCTTCAGGATACCAAAACATTTTGGACAATTCCATGCTCCCAACCTTGTGGGAACAGTTTGGAGCATGCCCCTTCCTCTTCCAACATGACTGCGCACCAGTGCACAAAGCAAGGTCCATAAAGACATGGATGACAGAGTCTGGTGTGGATGAACTTGACTGGCCTGCACAGAGTACTGACCTGAACCCGATAGAACACCTTTGGGATGAATTAGAGCGGAGACTGAGAGCCAGGCCTTCTCGACCAACATCAGTGTGTGACCTCACCAATGCGCTTTTGGAAGAATGGTCAAAAATTCCTATAAACACACTCCTCAACCTTGTGGACAGCCTTCCCAGAAGAGTTGAAGCTGTAATAGCTGCAAAAGGTGGACCGACATCATATTGAACCCTATGGGTTAGGAATGGGATGGCACTTAAGTTCATATGTGAGTCAAGGCAGGTGACCGAATACTTTTGGTAATATAGTGTATTTGTATTTGTGTGTGCATATGTGTGTAAATAAAATAAAACTGGCCACTTTTCCTAATAACATCTGCTCATTCACGCAATTATCATGTGGAGAAAAATGCATAAAATCATGCAGTTACAGGTCAAAAATAAGAGTTAACAGTCACATCAAACATCAGTACTGCTGTTGGTGCCAAACAGGCTGGTTTGAATATTTCAGAAACTGTTGATCTCCTGGGATTTTCAAGAGTGACAGTCTATAGAGTTTCCACAGAATGGTGTGAAAAACAAAAAACATCCAGTGAGCAGCAGTTCCGTGGGTCGAAATGCCTTGTTGATGAGAGAGATCAGAGGAAAATGAGCAGACTGTCAAGCTGACAGGAAAGCTATGATAACTCAAATAACCAGTTTTTATAACTGTGGTGGGCAGAAAAGCATCTCAGAATGGACAACACAGCCAAGAACAGGAATCTGAGGCTACAGTGGACACAGGCTCATTGTATATGTTTCTTTATTCCTAATTTTTTCTTGCTAATGCTTTCCTCTGACCTGTAACAAATGTTAATTTATATTAAAAATCGTCACGACTGCTATTCAGCGATTTCTATTACATTTAATTCATTACTTCATCCATATAATAAGACTGTTAGTTGTTTAAACAAGTTTAAACAAGTTTAAACAACAGCGATGATATTCATTATATCCCCATAATAGAGTTTTTCTATTAGGCTATGGAGCACAAAATAAATATACTGTTAAACAAATGTTGTAACATGCAAAAATTAGAAAAGAATAAGAAAATATCTATGGAGAAATAAAACGTCAACAAAAATGAACAGATTTAACAGTAAAACAAGAATGGTATTTATGATACCTACATATTTAACGGTATGAACAATATACAACCACACTGAAAGTGCCGTCACACTGAAAGTGCTAAGCTGTCTGTAGCCCTCTCTCAGAATGAGCTGAGTAAATGTAGTCATCCATAGTCATAGTCATCAGTCCATGCTAAAGATAACTTCTATATAATACTGTAATGCCAATAACCCAGTCCAGACATGGAAACAACATGCAATATCGTTGCACCAGTGAGGGAATAGCAGCATTGCCCATTACAACCACACCCAAAAGAGTTCTGTGGAATATTGGGGGTAGAGTGCAGGACAGCAAACATGCTTGGAGCTGGACATGGAACTTTGGATAAGCAGAACTCGCACAGAAAGACGGACTGATCACCTGGTTAAGGTGCCTGATGCTGTTACTTATCAGACTAGGATGGTGGTAGAGCACAGGGTAGCAAGCTTACGCTCCATTACGAAGGTGAAGGACTCACCATGGCTGTAGCCTCCGTTTGGATTCTATTCAACTCGGTACTGACACAGCCTTGTAACAAAAGAATCCCAAGACTATATTGCTGTTTTACTTGGAAATGCCTTCATATACAGTCTGTCTTGATAAGCTTTAGATAATCCACGATAAGGTATTCTAGTCATAAATGATCTTGCATCAGGTAGCTGACACATTCAATTCTAGTAAATGTACACAAAGTATTAACTAGAGCTACTATATACTAGCGCAGTTTTGGTATGAAATAATTTCAAGCAAATGGAGCTGTATATGAAATGATACAAAATTCGTGATTGTATGCAAGTGCAACTTTCCCAAATGCTACATGGTTTTGCAGTTTCTGACATCTCAAATTTTGGTTTAGATAAAATATGAGTAATAAAGCAATAAAATCCAAACATAGATTTGCTAGTCCACACATCACTGTATAAGGTGGCAATCTGTCTCAGTTTTGGCATATTAGTTTTTTTTTGTCCCATTGTTAAAAGACTTCGTCTTCTGCATTAATGCTGAGGCTAGGATTAATGGTACTCTTTGTTCTTACCTGAAGCTAATTATAGACAGCACCAGTGATTTGTCTTTTGACAGTTTTGAGACCTACATGAGAGCTGAGAAAGGGAACGATATCTCTCGGTAAAATATGTATGACATCAAAAAGCCTTAAAGGTTATTATAAATTAATGAGTGGTGGGGATAGAGTCATTAAAAAATAGCCTTCTCTGGCTGGCTGGCGTTTTTTAAATGTTTAATTCTTGACACCTTAATATGAAGGCATGACTGTATTTCACAGCCGCATCCATACCTGGGGGTCTTCAACGGACCTGCATTAATGGTTACATAATGGTAACACTTGCTTTTATTATCTGTGAGTTCTTGTTCAACACCACCAACACAGAGCCATTAGTCAACATCTTGGGGTTCACTGAAGCTTCATTAAAGGAGTTTGAATCCTCTGTAGGTTTACAGATACGGAAAAGTTCCTCACTTCTGCTGTTTTTCCCTTTACCTTCTTCACGTTTTGTTTTTCGCTCATCACAGAAGTGACTCGAACTGTCTCCCCTGAACACTTCACAGTAATGACGGAAGACACTGTACAAAATTGCCTTATTTATGGTGGTAATGTTAGCTGTCTGTTCCGGTGTCGCTCTTGCCGGAGACGGCCCGATTGTGGCAGCCGCTCTGAAGTGAATTTGCTGAGCGACTACCTGGAAACATCAACAGTCATTAATTATGCAAAACTCGCCTCACCGCAGGAGCCGACGAGTTGCTCGCTATGGCTGCGCCGCCTCCTATTAAATTCAGTGCGCTCTACAATGAGCCCCTGCTGCCTCCCTTCAGGGATTATACATACAAACTCACATGCCCTCAGACACAGAACCACACACACAAGGACACATGCATGAAATGTTGCTCAGTTAAGTACAGCATCATATGCATGTATTCACCGCTCAGGCTCACACACTCCCATTCGGCCTCTCAAGAAGGTTTTATAATGTAGCCTGATGTTTTAGCTTAAAATGAGAATAAGCACGTGCACCATCTCTGCCTCAGCGCCTTCATCAGTCACAGTGCAATCCCCCCTCTCCCCTGCCACTGCCACGCTTTATTTCACTTCTTTTTCTGGCCTCAGATTGTCTGTGTACTGCTATTTTTTGCTAAGATGTAAAAGGGAAGAGAATGTGACAGACCTGACACATAATATTTCACACGCAGAGGGCCAGGGCGGGAGGGGTAGGAAGTGTTTGTCATCTAGGCACATTTTTTATTTGGGGCGGGAGTTGGGGGATATAAGATAGAAATGTGTCTGTCTCCACATCTTGCTTGGAAAACCGTGTTAAAAGATTTTGTAGAGTTTTTAAAAATAGTGTTAATCAAATTTAATTAACCAATTCTGGCTGATCGTAGAATAGCAGAGAGAGAGAGAGAGAGAGAGAGAGAGAGAGAGAGAGAGAGTGTGCTACTAAGGCACATGTTGTCCTCTCTCCCTTCTGTCTTTTGTGCTCTGGGAGCCACTTGTGAGTTTTTTTTCCCCTTTTAAGCGGATGCTCTGTTGGCATGATGTCCCGTTACATTGAAACAAAGGCAACGCTGACACTGGTAATTAATTAGGCTATTATGCCTTCTGCAATGATAATTGCTTGGCTGGAAAGTCACCAGCTCTGTGAGGGAGAGAGGAGAACCATGCCAAGCAAGATCCATCCATCACGGTGCAAACCCCTGTCCCTGTCTCTTTTTCCCTCTGTCTCCCTTTCTTTCTATCTCTTCGTACCTCGAACCAGGTCTGGCACTGACTACATTCTTAGAATGGATGAGGGCTTAGTGTGATACACAGAACTTCGGTATGTAGTGATGATACGTTTTCAGTGTATCGTCTTGAAAAATAGCACAAAGGCTTGAGGAGGCTACTTGAGCATGCCCTTGTGTCCCTCAGAGGGTGGATAAAGGTGAATGATCTCCTATAGTTCCCAGCCCTCTGTCAACATTGGGTACAAAAAAGGTATTTTAAGCATCCTATACCTTGTTTCTTTTTACATGCTTCCTTTCAAATTCACATCACCTGTTTATCACTCAGATGATATAATAAAATTTTCCCCTCCTGTTCTACTCATTTTATAAAATTCACTCTGAATTCAACTTCTCACATTTCTACAGCTTGCACAGACCTGAGTTGCCTCCACCTCAAAGTTCACTTACTGCTTCCAATGTTTGTAATTTCTGTTCTGCTGGGAAAAAAAAGGCTCCTTGTCTTTTGAACTCCAGATAAAGGCTCTAGATACGGTCTTGTCTGTTTTGTGCTACCCCTTGCTACTTTTACCTTTTCTTGTCTCGCATCTTGGATTTTTTTCTGGTGACTTTAAGGGCACAAGGATAGAGGATCAGAACGAAGTTTTGTGGGGGTTTAGGAAGGCTCCAGTGTCTGGGGTTAGAGGCTTTGAGCAGGATTTGGGAACAGTGTTATGGCAAGGAGGGTGGATCAGGGAAACATTTTGATCTGGGTTTAATGTCTCACTCTCGTATGGATTTCTGGGTGTACCTGCACCTGTAGACGACCTGCCGGATGATAATGAAGGTTGAAAATGGGTCTGAGTGCACTTTTAGCCTGCCGGGAACTTCATTCTAGTCATTCTGTGATTGAGGACTCCAATAGAATCATTCCGACAAATTTAAATTTGTTAAAGTGGCAGAAGTCTTTCTTTTAGTTTATCAGACAGGTGTGTATTTAAAGGTTTTTGATCCTTCTTCACTGCTGTTGTTTTTTGCAGAATATTAGAGATGCACCACTAGAATTATTTTGGGTTAAAAAGCATATGCAGCAGTTGTTGGTATTCTCACTTCCAGCAATGGTTACGCATATATTTCTTAAATGGTTGCAATTAGGAGGAAACGCATCTCCTGGGACTTTTAATAGAACATATGAAATTAAGTTACATTTTCAGTACTTTCCATTCAGTTTATGCAAATTACAGGCATGTAGCTCACACCTCCAAGGTTGCCAGAATTTTTTAGTAAAAGAAGAGTCCAAGACAGGACTACTGCTTTTACACACAAGCACTTGCATTTAAGCCTGAAAAAATCAGGGACAGAAAATGGGAACTGAGGAAGGGAATAGCATTTTTACAGTCAGAAAGAATCTAAAAGGAGTCTAGTACATTGCCAATATATCCCAACATGAATACTACTAATCGAAATTAGAAATTGTATTTCCAGTCACAATCACTGCCAATTAATAATTTTAATTGTAATCACATTAATCACTGAAAAGCATCTTAGCATCTGCATCTTATGAATCAGCATCTTATAAAATAGCACTTGATCCAGCACTTCCTATTATTTTGCATTTAATTTTTTTTATGTCATGCACCAACAGGTGATTGTGCACACAAATTTAAGAAACCACAAGATACTAAATTGAGGTCCTAAATTATAATATTAACTATTTTATCTATTTATATTATAATGTTCACAATGTTTATCATGTCTTTAATTTGCTATTTTGAGTCGTTGAATTAAAAAAATAATGCTAATGTTGTTGGTAATTTAATGTGTTCTCAGGTATAGAAAGTGTGCCTGAAGATCTGAAGGATAAGTGGGCAAGCATTCATTTGCTGTGCTTACTGCTCTCTTATGTTAATAAAAAAAAGATTTCAATTTAAAAACCATTTAATCCGTAGATTTTTTTTTCATGGATGATACTATTGATTAATAGTGTCATGTTTATGTATTTAATATTAGAATAATATTTATTGTAATAATAAATACATAAACATGACTCTATTAATTAATAGAATAATAAATGGAATAATATTTATAATATTTAATATTAGACAGACAGGGTCAACCAATGGCGCTGGACCTAATACTGTGCCTTGCTCGAGCCAATATCACATAAGAAAAATGCAAGATGGGAATCATGCATAGCTGCGACACACCTCCACCCCATCTGTGCAACTCTCACATAACTTTCTGAAATAGTGCTTCAGTCTGTAGTTCAACCTTTCTGCTCATCAATGACAGATCAGCCTACCTTAGCCAACTCTCAGATGTATTGCACTTGCAGTACCAGAATCTCTGATCTGACCATTACCAGAGCACGTGCTCAACCAAGTTGATGTAGTAGATGAAACATTGTATACAGCAGGCAGTTCCAGATGTATCTCCAGTTAGCTGAACTTAGTCTACCCAAGTGCACCATTACAGAAAAAATCTGTAATTAAAAAGATGTAACATGTAAAAAGATATGACACAGAACACAGAAGATAAAGTTAAGACAGAAGATGATTCAGCAGCTAATTGAGTGTTTCAAGTTCCAGAGCATTACAGATCACTTAAAGCTAAACAAAGTTTTGCTTCTGGTTGACACTTACTATAACTTCACCGACTTTATGAAAGCACTGAAGAAAATGTACAGGCATGTCAGATGATAATACAGTGTATGCCAAAAATTATGGATCCCTCAGACATTATCACTGGAGATATGAAATTGTTTTGCATGTCTCCATGTTGAGCTTGTCAGTATGCTGGAACAATTGTGAAAGACAGTGATAGTAAGATCCCATAAGATCCAACCAACTGACCAGAGAACAAGCAAACTGATTAGGAGCAATACAGATTTTGGATTTGCGACTATGGTCATCAGGCAACAAAGTGCACACTCAAGGGCCTTTTCAGGACCTACATTAAGCTGTGCAGTTAGAAAACAAATTTAAAGCCACTGAGAAATCTATTGTTAAGAACTCCATTCCAGTGAACGTATGTGTTGTTTGTTCATTGTGTATTGATGGGGCAATGTAATGCCTGAAGGTTAGTAAGATTATACTAAGAAATAGAGACCAATCTCTGGAGTTCTACATTGTACTAGATGATTTGTTGGACACCTATAAACCTTCATGGCCATGTCACTGACATGATTGAACCAAGAAGGATGTACAAAATTCTAAGTGCCTTCATTGCTGAGACGCTGGGACTGCCCATGCCAATAAAGTCTCATCTATGGAGTCTATTACGTAAGTCATTATGTACACCTGATGGTTCTGCATCAGTGATAACTTAAGTTGTACCCTACAGCAGCCAGCAAAGAAATAGTCATCTCACAGTATCTCTTCACATCTATACCACCAGTGTCAAAAAACTATAGCAGATGCACATTTCACACCACAGAGTCGTGGGAAGATCAAGAATCAGTTGAAGATTGCCTTCTGCAGAGCATTAAATGTGGTCACTAGTGACCTAAAACATAAGTATACCTTACTTAATGATAACTTAATTATGCATAGTATTTTAGACTAAAAAAAAATCTGTATTACTTTTATCCCAAAAAATATTATACTGTTCTATTTTATCTATTTTATCTATGTTCTATTTTAAAGGCACATGCTATGAAACAATCTTAAAAACTGTATGGTGGCTAATTATTTCTAGCACTAACTTTAGGAATTTAGTGACACCCTGTTGCATGTGCAAACTGCATACAATGTAGTGATTCAATCTATCCAGAACCAGCATCTTAGAGTAGTGAGAGATTTTCATCCTGCAGGTACAGTATTTTTAGATGTGTATGATGTTAGTTTCTGCATATTGTTTTGAGACTGTTGTTTTGAGCCAATGTTTGTATACAGTAGGGTGAAATATTATGCCTCCAGGGCCATGATGCAACATACAAGACAATACAGACACCTTGTACACAGGGAATCATAAATGTGAATAGTTAATGTTAGCAAATATCACACAGTACACATAACACAGCAAAATAAATATACAAGCTATGACCAATTTCACAGTATGCAATAACTCAACAGTTATTCTTTGGGATCTGTATTGGTACATTATGGTGGTGAATTTTCCAGAGATCACTTTAAACCTGCTTGTAACTACAACACTAGGCATTCTGTGATTCAGGACTACCAGATCAATTCATATACAGTAGGATTTCTATATATTGTATATTATGTGTATACTATATGTTGTTTTGAGACATTGCATTGGTGTGTAGAGATACAGTATAGTAGAGGAATTTACTCGCAGCATGTGCGAGTGTTTACACGAGAATTGCATTTGAGAAGCTCAGCACATGGCTTGAGGGCAGAGTTGAGGGAGAAAGCTGGTACTATGTGGCCTCCAAGTGCACAAGTGCCAGGAAAACCATGCTGGATGACAGACAGTGGTGTGTGTGTGTGTGTGTGTGTGTGTGTGTGTGTGTGTGACAAAGTTGCTGATTGTAATTGACATAGGGACTAGATGCATGTCAGCTCTCTGACCGCTCATTTCACCCAGTGCCTCGGAGACAGTAGCCACACTTTAGACTTGGCACATCACCCAGAAGAAAACCTCAAAACATTGTGTGTGTGCACACACTCATGTACATGAAAATAGTTTTGCAGCCACTACATATCCCTGAAGTACTTGGTACTGTAAATGAAAGCATACTTGCATGTCTGACTTCTTCTCCTGTGTTTAGTCACTCGCTTCGCATTTGTTCATCATCCCTGTCTCTGTGTTATTTTCCACGCATATAGGAACACAAGTCAAAAACTAAACCTGTTGTGTGTGTCTTTTCTCTGCACCTCTCTGCACTTTGGTATAAAGTAAAGCATTTGTAATGCTGATGTCAGACAGTCACTTGGATTATCACTTCATTACTGTGTGTAATGTGTTTTGGAGTCTTTGTATGAACAGAAGTGTCTGCCTGGATTGAGACTGTTTTTAGTCTAATCAAGTGGCTATACAGTCATTTGAGTGTGTGCATGTACATGTACATGAATATAAACTTAGAAGATTCACTAAAAGATTCATTGGTTTGTCTTTCTTGGGAAGCCTTTAAAGGTACTGTGTAGAGTGTTTAACTATCTTAGATAAGAGGATTCTAAGTAGAGCCCTTTAGAAAGCTAAGATCCATTAAGTATACAAACAGCCCTCAAGGAAATCTTTGGCTTTGAAGCTAAGTAACACTGACCTCACCCAACATCACTATTGTTCAATGTGAAATGTTTAACTCCCTCTATGTCTTCATGTGGTGTGAAGCCAGACTCTTCCTGCAGACCCGACATAACACACCTCAGTGTGAGCGCTACTGCTAAAAACTGATGATTCACTATGATAATTGCATAATCACCAGTTGTAGTAATTATAATTGATGAGTGCATAATTGCTAATTGCTAGTCTTTTTTGGAGCCTTTCTAACTCTGCCTCTCACTCTCCACTCTCTGACTCTGTTCTTTTGGTTTTTCTCTCGCTTGCTGTCTTTTTACTTCCTCATCATGCGTTCCCTGTTTTTAACCCACCTCCTCAATTAAGATGCCAACATTGATTTTATTTATTTATTTTTGTGCATCTCTTGTGCCATAACCTGGCCAGAATTCTCTTCTTACTCTCACCCTCTCACATCCCCTCCCCGCCCCCCCTTCGCAAAGTCTCACACACACACACACACACACACACACACACATACACACACACAGACTCACTTGAGCTATTCCTGTTAACAGAATCGAATGAAGAATGGGATCAGATCTTTAGCGCTTTTCATTGTCACTCATTTGATTTCCCCACTAATTGGAAATTAGAGGAAATGACTGCTGAGTGTGGTTTATGTAAAACTAATTATTCTTTTTCACCCCTTTGAAACTTGGCGTGTGGTAGTTTTTGGCGCTGTCAGGAGCCACAAGTGTTAAAAAGTCATCTGTCCTTTGAAGCCAGAATTAGCAGGCATAAGAAATTATAATTTTGGTGTGTTGACTCACCAACTAGAGGAAGAACTTGCTGTAATTTTCCTATGAAGTCAGTAGCAATTTGTCAAAGCAACTTTAAATGAGTAAAGGCACTAGAAAACAGCCAGTGACATTTCACTTTGAACTGCGGACAAAGACATTTTTGTCCTTTTCAGTGAAAACAGAATAAGGAATTATAAATTTGTCAGTGTGTGTGCCCTGTGCATATTTGAGGTCCATGTTAATGGATTACAGCCTGTAACCAGGATGTAAGAGTCTAAATGAACACCATAACTTTGTATGCAGATCTATTCTGTGTGTGTGTGTTTGTGATGATTGATATCTGGTCTGCTGGGCTCAGACAGGTTAATGATGTGATTGTCGAGGAAATCTTTATGTTCTCCTGTTAATAGATGATGAAGAGCTGTGAGAGGTGGGTGTCAGTCTAAAACATGCAGCATGTAGCTACACTTGTGCAAATACACAGGCACATACATACATGCACGCATGTTATTTACATTTTTTCTGCTTAGGAAGATGATCAAAGTTGTAGAAATACAGGCCTCATGAAATGTGCTGCCGTCTAAAGAAAAAAATAATGAATTCTTTAATGACAATGGCACTTATTCATCAAAGTTGAAAATTCGTCAAAGCATAGAAAGGAGCATAGATTTGAGCGCATGGAATTAATGAGTCTGGCTCCGATTAATAAAATCGGAATAATAAAAAAGTGTAACATCAAAACAAGCAGTGATTTGAGCTCACAGAAAGGCATATGAACAAATCTGTGTCTGATTCATTAAACTGTCGTAAAACATCAAAATGAACAGTTTCAGCTGAGTCGTAACAAGGTCACACCCACTCATCCCTTATTTGCATATGCAAATTGCCCAGTTTACCATAATTTCCTGTAATGATACACAAAATTCATTGTATCAATACAATACGAAATGATCCATTTTCCATACCGCTTATCCTACACAGGGTCGCGGGGGAGTCTGGAGCCTATCCCAGGGAACTTGGGGCACAAGGCGGGAGGCCACCCTGGATGGGGTGCCAACCCATCACAGGGCACAATAGCACACACGTTCACACACCCGGAGTAAACCCCCGAATCATGGGGAGAACATGCAAGCTCTGCTCACACAGGGCGGAGGCGTGAGTCAAATGAAAATGCTAATTTTTGCTGTATTGATAATGTATCAGGGGGCACAGCGGCTAAGTGGCAAATGTGCTAACCACTAAGCCACTGTGCCCCCTGATACATTATTAATACAGCAAAACTAAGCATTTTCATCTGATTCAAACATTCAACATTATAAAAGTGTAATAATTGAAAGGATTGTTTCTTTTGCAGTCCTTTGTTTTTACTGAAACTAACTGTATTACAGCATTAAAAAAATGATTTGCCCCTTTTTGATTACTTCTATTTTTGCATATTAGTCACACTAAATGGTTACGCTAAATGTAATATAAAACAAGGAGAACATGAGGAAACACAGAGCAGTTTTTAAATGATCATTTCATTTATTGATGGAAAAAGGTTATGCAACACCCCTATATCACCCATGTGGAAAAAGTAATTGCTCCCTAAACGTAGTAAATGCTTGTGACACCTTTATCAGCAACAACTGCAACCAAATTCTTCCGGTAACTACAGTAGAGATCAGTCTTTTAAATAGCAGAGGAGGAAGTTTTGCCCACTCTTCTTTGCATAATTCATTCAGACACCTAATGCGATGTCAGTTCAAGTCAGGACTTTGACTAGACCACTCCAAACCTTAATTTAGTTTCTTTTGAGCCATTCAGAGGTGAATTTGCTTTTGTGCTTCACATCATTGTCTTGCTGCATAACCCAATGGCACTTCAGATCATGGACTGATGACTGGACATTCTCCTTTAGGATTTTCTGGTAGAGAGCAGAATTCATGGTTCTGACAATTGTAGCAAGTTGCCCAGGCCCTTGAAGCACTGCTTCACACCATCGCACTACCACCACCATGATTGTTGGTACTTATAGTGGAATGCTGCATTAGCTTTATGCCAGATGCACCTGGACCCAGGTCTTCCAAAAAGTTACATTTTCGACTCAACAGTCCACTATCCCAAAAGGCTTGGGGGTCATCAAGGTGTTTTTTGACAAATGTGAGATGAGCCTTTATGTTCTTCTTAGTTAGTTGTGGTTTTCGCCTTGCAACTTTCCCATGAATACCATTTTTGCCTAGTCTCTCTCTAATGGTGGAATCATGAATGCTGACCTTATCCAAGGCAAGCGAGGCCTGCAGTTCCATAGATGTTTGTCTGGGTTCTTTTGTGACTTCCTGGATGAGTTTTTGATGCACTCTTGGAGGAATTTTGGTAAGCCAGCCACTTCTGGGAAGATTCACCACTGTTCCAAGTTTTCTCTATTTGGGGATAATGGCTCTCAATGTGGTTTGCTGGAATCCCAGAACCTTAGAAATCGCTTTGTAACCCTTTCCAGGCAGATGTATTTCAATAACTTACTTTCTCATCTCTTCCAGAATTTCTTTTGAGTAACTAAGGGGGCAGTTACTTTTTAACACAGGGCCAGTTGGTGTCGGATAAATTTTTTCTTCAAGAAATTGAATTTGAAAGCTGTATTTTGTGTTTACTCAGGTTGTCTTTGACTTATATTACATTTTGTTTGAAGATCTGAAACTAAACATCTAAGTGTGACAAATATACAAAAATAGAAGAAATCAGGATAGACGTATATAGAGTTTTGGAAGTGTGCTGATTTTTGTGTAGTTGCATCTAGGAAGTCAGCATTCTATAAATTATACATCTAATGCAGTTGCACCATTTGAACACCGGAGGTCCCAATCTGTGCAACCCCATAGAGTTAAACTATAATGAGTGCACGCTGGGCCCGATAGCTCCAGATCACAACGACCGAAATGCATTATACTTTATCTGCTTACATGACCACATTATAATAGTTAAAAAGAGCTCTTCAGTAGCTTTCAAACAGCACCAGCCCTGCACAGCTGTGATCTACAGTGCCCAAGAAAGAGGTTGTGGAACTCAGGCATTTTAGCTGACTTTGGGTCACTATTTCCACTTAAAGTGACATCTGATACCAGACGCTGCTACACAGCTCGTTATGTTTCAATCAATCATTTTACCAGGTCAGAGCCTTTGTTTGTTCAATCAAATTTTGGGGAGAATTTATATGTTCATATACATACATACATACACACACACACACACACACATATATATATATATATATATATATATATATATATATATATATATATATATATATATAGATATATATATACATACACCGATCAGCCATAACATTAAAATACCACCTGCCTAATATTGCGTAGTTCCCCACTGTGCCACCAAAACAGCTCTGACCCGTCGAGGATCCTGAAAGTCCTGTAAGTTGCGAGGTGAGGCCTCCATGGATTGGACTTGTTTGTCCAGCACATCCCACAGATGCTTGATCAGATTGAGATCTGGGGAATTTGGAGGCCAAGTCAACATCTTGAACATCTACATGAATGCCAGTACCCAAGATTTCCCAGCAGAACATTGCCCAGAGCTGCCTCTGCTGGCTTGCCTTCTTCCCATAGTGCATCCTGGAGCCATCTCTTCCCCACATGATGTAGAAGAAAACGTGATTCATCAGACCAGACCACCTTTTTCCATTGCTCTATGGTCCAGTTCTGATGTTCACATGCCCATTGTAGGCACTTTCAGCGGTGGACAGGGGTCAGCATGGGCTCTCTGACCCGTCTGCTGCTACACAGCCACATAAGCAGCAAGCTGTGATGCACTGTGTGTTCTGACCCCTTCTATCATAGGCGGCATTAACTTTTTCAGCAATTTGTGCTACAGTTGCTCTTCTGTGGGATCAGATCAGACGGGCTAGCCATCACTCCCCATGCACATCAGTGAGCCTTGAGCACCCATGACCCTCTCGCCAGTTCACTGGTTGTCCTTTCTTCACTTTTGGTAAGTACTAACCACTGCATACCAGGAACACCCAACAAGACCTGCTGTTTTGGAGATGCTCTGACCCAGTCATCTAGCCATCACAATTTGGCACTTGTCAAAGTCACTCAGATCCTTACACTTGCTCACATCAACTTTGAGAACTGGCTGTTCACTTGCTGCCTAATATATCCCACCCCTTGACAGGTGCCACTGTAACAAGATAATCAGTGTTATTCACTTCCCGTTTCAACGGTTTTAATGTTATGGCTGATCGGTGTGTGTGTGTGTGTGTGTGTGTGTGTGTGTGTGTGTGTGTGTGTATATGTGTAGTACATTTTGTTATTATAATATTAAACCTCTGTTCACAGCAATTTTTAATTTATCAAGTTTTATATAGACATAATTTTATATAGAGTTTATGATTCAGAAATAAAAAGTCTTTTCTGTCAATTTTCTTAAATCAAATTTTGTTCAAAATATTCTGAGAATTGAATTGAATCGAATTGTGAAGCCATTATTGTGAATCAAATCGTGAACGGACCCCTAATTGTTAATTGAATTAATTAATTAATTAATTAGTTAAGTGAATTGTTACACCCCTGGTTTGTGCTGATATGAAATAATGTTAGAAAATGTGATGATTACCAGGTGTCTGTCTCTGAACAGATGAGCTAAGACTCCAGGTCAGCGCTTTATGGTGCCTTTTGTTCATAACCATGCCTATTACTCATTTAAACGACTAATGAGCTACACATCCACATCTGCAACTCTGATTCACATTTGCAAGTTACATGTTGACACCAAGCCCCATTAACTATATTTTAGTGAATGTACCCCCTGTGCAATTGTGATTTTTAACTTTGTGATTATTTGATTTTTTATTCTTATTATATGTACTATTCTCAGGTTTACACAAACTCTGACCAGATATGAGTTTGATTGTACAGATATGCCAACAATGAAACTGAGTGATAAGGAAACTGTTGCTAAAAATTGTGTGCTCATTTTATAATCCGATTTGACTGCACACAGCTTTGGTAAATAAGGGCCAGGCTGTGTCATCCAGCATTTTTAAATAATGTAACCTTGACTATGTGTGAACTAGAAGTGTGCCATATATAGCTATGGCAGTAAACCATTGATCTCATTAAAAAAAAATAAGAATGTGCATCCATTTTATTTATTTATTTTTCAACAGTTCTGCCTCCATACACACCAGGTGAAGCCAGAGGAAACTGTATCTTGACATTGCTTTGATAAACTACTGAAGGCCAAGAGCAAGCCTCCCTAAAGAAATAATTTCATACTTCATATTAATATTGCTATGTAGCATCTCGTTTAATATTCTCATACTGTTGCATTTGTGAAAATGTGAACAATGAGTAATGTTTAAACCAATATTGTAATTGTTATATATTTAAATATGATGACATTATAAAAACAGAAAACTTTAGGCATTATTTGAAATAGGTGTGTTAAAAAAGGTGTGTTATGCTTGCCATGCTCTGTAATAAAGGATGCAAGTTAAATGTGATTTCAGTTGCAAGTATAGATTAGTAATATTAGTAATATTTTTTTATCACTGTGAGTAAATTAGTGTTCTCAGTTATGCTGCTTGCTTTGTGCTGGACGGAATAGCTAATTAGACTGATCAGGTGCTGACTCTCTATAATGCCTTGTCTCTTGGTGTCTAAATCACACACACTTGCTCACGTGCATTTATAGGTTCTTGTTTTGTTATCTCGGCATGTGGTGCCTCAGTGCTGATGTAGCAACCAAATGTGATGTCCTGGAAATGGAAGAAAAGTGAGAGACAGAGCGAGCAAGGAAGAAAAAAACACAGAGAAACACTATTGCTTTCAGACAGGGAAAGCAGGAGACTATTGTATCTGTATTGATTGGTGTAGTGCCTCTCCATTTTAACATGAACTCCATGAAGCAGCAGTGAGCTAGAGTATTGGCAGGCTCTTATCTTTAAAATATTTTAGTGAGCATGTTGCTGGCATTATGGAACTCCAGGGACAACAGCTCTTTACTGTAAATCTAAATCCCCCCACTCTCTCACTTTCGCTGTCTCTCCCATATAGTTCTAATCATATTGAATTTCTCCTTTAAGCCAATAACATTCATTAGAAGGTTACAGCAATCATTTTTATATCTTAACACTGATGTTTTGTTTTTTATTTTGCTTATTGTTCTTTGTAATATAATTCATTAAAATATATTTATTCAGCTACCTTTTTCTTAGTTGACCTTATAGCTCTTTCTGTTTAACCTTAGTCATTTACTTTAGTACAATAAGGAAATCTTTTTCCCCTAAATCCAAATCCACAAAGTAGCATCCAAATCGAATTCTGACCTACACAATCAAGCAATACTTGCATACAGTCAGCTCCAGGTTTATTGGCACCCTTGGTAAAGATGTGTTGAGAAAAAAAAAAGGTATGAAAAGTGGCTTTGGGGTTGATTAGCTTAATCTCACACTGAAAATATGAGTCAGGTCTAACCTTTATTTGAAATAAATTTATTCTAACAAAATTTTAACAAAGCAATTTGTCAGAATTATTGGCACCCAGAGATGCTTATGAACATAGATGTAACTGAATCATGTTTCCATTCACATTTTACTTTTTTGATGATGCTCACATAAGCTGCACGTATGATCATCCATTACTTCACTAGAATATAAATATGAGGTGACACAAAGGCCAAATTCCCATATTGATTCATCAACATGGGGAAGATTAGAGAAAACACAATGAAATGAGACAAAAGTATGTTGACCTTTACTTTCATCTAACCACAAACTTTAGCATTTGGAATTTGCTAGCCTTTACAGGGAACTTGAACCAGGTTCAAGGTCTGATGAGACAAAAATAAAGCTTTTTGACACCCAACACCCATGGTGGGTTTGGCATAAAAGGAAGGTGAAGCATTTGTGATGTTTTCCTCCAAAGGCCCTGGGAGCCTTTGTGGACTCAGGAGATTGTAAATGAAAAGATGGCTGCCTCTGCCAAGAAACTTCAACTGTACCATGGCTGGATCTTCCAGCAAGGCAGGGCTGCGATACATGCATCCAAATCTACACAGAAATGGTTCAGTAACTACAGAATCAAGCTTGTCGTGGCCATCCCTGGTCCCTGACTAAACCTTATTGAAAACTTGTGGAGAGAGCTGAAGAGTAGAATACACAGGAGAGGACCTTTGGGCTCCGGAGAATCTGGAGAGATGCTGTATTGAGGAGATTTTTCTCCAATCTCTTCAAACATTATGGAAGATTCAGTGCTGCTATGTTGGCAAAGCAAGGTTGCATAAAGTAAATGCAGGGGTGGCAATAATTTTCACATAATTTGTAGAATAAATTTAATTACAGGTTAGCTTTCTTTCATATTTTCAGTGTGAGATTAAGACATAGCTTTTTATTAACCATCTTTACCTACGGTGTCAGAAATTCTAGAGCTTACTGTACTTACATATTTATTTACTATTACTGTGCAACTGGCAAAAGTTCTGTATATTTGCCCTCTGACATGAGACAGGATGTTGGCCCAGTTGTCTCTGCCCCTCCTGGAGAGGCAGGAGAGAGATCTTTTAGTTGTGTGAAGAGAGTGACGGAGCCGTATTTTGTGGTCTCGGGCACTCTCTCGCCTACGTCTCTGCAGGCACAGGTGCCCTCTCCATGGGGCCAGGTGGTAGTGCATTCTGTTCACCCGCTCTCCCTTAACGAAGCTGTAATTGGTTTGAGGCCCCTGTCGAGCAGTGGATAGCAGGGTTGAAGGGTTGGAGGGAAAAACTGCATACATGCTGACCTCGGCACACTGAGCTTTCAGTCCCAGCACTATGCCTCTGACCAGATTTTGAATCACAATATGCTGCTTTAATGCCACAGTGTTGGTCTATATTCATGATGGCTGTTGGCGTGTTTTGTTGGTAGTCCTGACGTTCATAACTTTACTTAAATGTACGTTTAAATGAAAGAAATGTATGCTCAGTGTGGACAATTTCATACATTTATGTATGATTATAATACATATGGGAATGTGCAGTTATTCACTATATTTTATACTATGTTGCAGGTCCTTTTTGTATTTCAGAAATGGCAGATAAACTGATTATTTAATAATTATATCTATATTTATGTTTCATTATTTGCAGGTTGTTGCCTTGATCCAGCGCAGTAAGGAGGCAGAGTCTGCATTTCTGGGAGTTTACAAACAGCTGATAGAAGCCCCAGGTGAGTCACACACCTGCACACATACAAGTAAATATTAGCATTACTGAAGATGAGCATTAACCCTCATACTTAGTATACTTATTATACATTAATGCTGGAGATCGGGTAGAAATAAGCCAAAGAACAAATGTCACACACTGTACTGAATATCTTATCAGTTATGGATGTAAAGATATGTGAAGTGCTTATGCCACCTCTATATGCCACAATTAGGAGAGTGAAACTCATTAATCCTTCACACATCCTTAACTGGATGTAACGTTTCCATCTCGGACACTGTTGATTGCAGTGGACTATTTAAAGCCCAACCAGTGTAGGGGCCACCACCTGATGAGATCACTGGGGAAAGAGAACAAGAGAGTGGTTGTGTAAGAGTTGCAAAGAGCTACACTGTGTGTGTGTGTGTTGAAGAAGGGAAAGAGAGAAAAAAAAAACAGTGACAGATAGGGTAGAAGAAGAGGGGGTACAAAATAAACAAGGATGTCACGGTAGAGTGCTCTCTCCAGTGTCCTATCATGTACATTGTTACAACAAACTCTTTACATAATGAATGAACAGGTGATGGACACCGCTGCCCAACACGGAATGAGAGTGTGGGTAGCTTTCAAATGTCTTCTTAATTTTTTTTTTTTTCCCAAATTTGTTCCAAATTTGTGCTGCACAGTTGGAGTGAAACTGTTTGCTTCAGAAGTCACTCTTTAAGACTCATACAGGCTGAGTCTCTCTCTCCCTCAACTCACAGGGGCTCCACTTACGGGGAAGAGTGAATGAGCAGGTTCTGGCGGCTGTGTTTGTGGACTCAACAAGAGACATTTCTCATGGCATTTGTACTTCATAAGTAGTTTGACTTCTTGAACAAGCCACACACAAGAGCCTCTTAGATAATTTGTGTCAGTGTTGCATATAGAGAATTAAAATGAACCACAGAAAACAACTACAGAGGTCCTAGGTGCTGCAAAAGAGCTCTAATTGCTGAAACAATTTTAAAAAGTCAAATAGTTAATACACCCAAGCCTTTTGCATGTTTTGCAGAACATTATGTTCTAGTAGAGAATCACTTAATTTGTGGTATGATTTCAGCATGCGCATAACTTTTCCTATTTGTATAAAGGTATAGTTAAATTATTATAGGCAGTTCTGAGTGGTTATTTTACCATTTCCTTAAGTGTGACAATATGACAAATAGCATGCCTGAAGATAAAATATACCAGGTAGACAAAGGTGACTTTGTTAAACATCACTTCCATTTCTCAGTCTCAGTAAAGGAAAGTTCATGAACTGCCATTGAGCTTTGTACCTGCTGTGGCTGCTGCGCTTTTTGTGTAGAGCTAAAGGACGCACTCAGATTAGTGCGGAGCTTCTACCGTACAGAGGAGGGACAAAGCTCAGAGGCCAATGTCTGCACTTCAAAAGGCCACTTGAACGTCCGTGAGCCTTGGGCCTTGGATTTGAACAAGGCTGTACAGTGAGAGCCTAGCCTAGAGCTTGACCTGCTAAAGTGCTGTCCTAACAGCGAGAAGTGTGTTTTCATCTGTATCGACCCCTGACGGAACATACCATCTGCAAGGTGAGCCTGTTGTCTACCACGACCTATTTATCAGACACTTTCTCTGGCCATGCCCAAGGTCACCTCCCCCTACCAAGCGCACACACACAAACACACACACACACACTCCTGATCATGGAAAATGGACTGCACCAGGTGTGTTAAAGGACAGTAACCTGTGGCATTGTACAACCTCAGTAAACTCTCACACATGCTGACATGCATTTGCAGTTGAATTTTGATTACAGTCAGCCTGATGTAGGACTCTCTTAATGGTAGATGTGTACGTACTTTGGTATCTGATGCCTCCAATTCCTTCACCTGTTCCTTTGTTGTTGTCTCTGGGTTTAGTTGAAACTTTTGAACAAAAGTTTGTTCATCCCTTGGAGTTAATCATGCCTCTTTCCTGAATGATGCAGTGTCTGTGTGGTCCCAATATTTGTTTGTACAGATACCTGTGGTATCTTCAGTTGTTTGGAAATTGCTCCTAAAGAGGAGCAGGCCTGGTGGAGGTCCACAATTTCTGTGAGGTCTTGGCTGAGTTGCTTGGATTTTACAATGGTATCAAGGGCAAAAAGGCACTCAGAAGCTTCGAAATGTCATTACATCAATTTCTAGAATCTTCCAGACTTTATAGGGACACTCAACTTGGTGTATGTAAACTTTTGACCCACTAAATTTTTAAAATAGTGAATTAAATGAAATACTCTCAGTGAAATAAAACTGTCTCTAATCAATTGATTTAAAATGACCTCTGATGTGAACAAAGTAGATCGCCTAATTGATTTGCCAAAAGAAATGTATGGTAATGTGTGGAGCTGTGAAAAACGGAGACTGAATCTCTTTAGCCTAAGTATGTGTAAACTTTTGGCCTCAACTGTATATCCTGTAACTGACTGTAGTCACATATGGTCATGTTTCACTCACAGTGGAGCAGTGGAGTGTATCTGTATGGCCTTACCATGGTTAATGTGCTAGGGTCTCTGCTGGCTGGCTGCATCAGGAAGAGGGTTTTTCTTTACTAGTAAAGGAGGGCAGCCTAAAG
Source organism: Pangasianodon hypophthalmus (assembly GCF_027358585.1). Lineage (NCBI taxonomy): Eukaryota > Metazoa > Chordata > Actinopteri > Siluriformes > Pangasiidae > Pangasianodon > Pangasianodon hypophthalmus. The sequence continues at coordinate 16,265,265 of NC_069717.1, forward strand.
TGCTGATTCTTTCTTTATTGTCTACACAGTAATCTCTCCCCCTTCTCTGTGGCTGATATCAACAGAAATCTACCACTCTGTGATGGTTACCCACTTCCATTCTCATGTTTTTCCCTTACCTTTTCCTGATTTGTCAGCAATTGTTAAATCCTGCTCAACTGAGCATAATTACAAAACACAAATGTAAAACAGATGTTCACAATTTAAAAGTGTGTATTGAGACATAGTGTGTCTCAAATATAAAATAGTAGAGAGTGGAAGAAAAGGAATGAGAACATGTGGTCACCCTCTCTTTCTCTCCAGAGTTAAGGCAATACCTTTTTAGTTTCTAATATAAACATATCCAACCTTTAGGGGCCCTACTGCCAATGTCAGGCTTTGTACTGCACTTACCTTCCTGACCTGAGAGTATTTCTCCACATAACACACTCAGTTATGTATTTTTTTTGCCACTGCCGTAGTTCGGCCCTGCAGTCATGTCTACCTTCTGTTTTCTGTAAAAATCAGAGAAGATATATTAAAATGCTATGTATCCACTTCCTCCCTTCTTGTCAAAGAACGAGAGGATAGGGACAATCTGTCACTCAAAGCTATGCAGGAAGGGTGCCTTTTTTTTTTTTTTTTTTTGTAGCTGCCTCACCTGGAGAGGGTCGGCTCTGCTGTTGCCTGGAGCATAGCTGTAAGACAGGCACTGCAGGTGTTAGCTTTGTCGTTTGTATGCTTCTCCATCCCCAAGAGGCCATTTCTCTCTCTCTCGCTTTGCTTCCCCTGCAGCTCTCTCACATATTACACCAGTCGAGGGCATTGTATACTCAGGAAATGAGCAACAAAACAGTAGTAAGGGGTAAGTTTTAATGGAAAGAACTACTTCTAAGTTAGGTTTAGGTGCTGGTCAGAGACTGGCTGCCTGAAGAAACCTTGAAAATGGACATGATGTATAAACACCTGTGTGACACTGCTGGCTAGTGGTGACCAGAGGTATTACTGACGAGTTCAGTAGACAAGGAAGCTTATTAAGCCCACCAAAATTTGAAGTTGATGTCAATATTAGATTGTATTAGATCAGAAATTAAGAAAATCGTTTTGTCCTTGTTAGTGTTTGTTAGATTTGATAACCGTTAAAGTAGGAGACTTTTTTTCAACTGGCCTTGTGACTGTGATTATGGAAAGATACAACACAGTTGAGTCAGTGTGACAAACTAAAAGTTAAGCAGGACTAGTCAAAAGTGAATGAATGAATGAATGAATGAATGAATGAATGAATTTATTTATTTATTTATTTATTTATTTATTTATTTATTTATTTATTTTCCTAATTCATTCTGCTTCATATGTCAAAGATACACCTTGTCTTTGGAGATTTGTTGTGCTTGATAATGTCCACGTGTTTCGTCAGTGTATCAGAATTTTCCTGGTATCATTGTACTCGTAATTGGTCTTTTTAGAGGATATTTCATCATAGAACATTATTAAATTCAAAGACCTGTGTGTGTGTGTGTGTCTGTGTGTGCGTGTGTGCGCGTGTTGGTGGTGTGCGTGGAGAATGAATGGTGAATGAGGGCTCTCTGGAAGGGTGGAGATTATGTGCTGGTGATTAATAAGAGCAGTAATAAACAAAAGGCCCAGGAGATGTTTGAGGTGCTTAATAATGCATTATGTTCATAAAAGCACTGGCCTGCCCAATAGATCCCTGTGGAGGGAAAACCCCACAGAGATCGTACTGGAGTTTGTGTATGTGTATATGTGTATTTATATGTGTACTTTTACAACAAAAAAAATTAACTGTTACAGAAAAAGTCAGTAAAGAAAGTAACATATTACATAATACACCACTTTTTTCAGTCAAAAAAAAAGTATAATTAAAGCTGTCAAGTTTTACCTGCAAAAACAGAAGCAAGTGTGACAGTCAAAGTCTCCAAAAGAATTGTGGCAGATTCTCCAAGATGCTTAGTAAATTTACCAGCCAAATTCCTTATAAAACTGCTCAAAGTGTACCCGAGATTACTGATGCAGTTTTAAAAAGCATTAAATAGGGTTGTCATGCCAAATATTGACTTTTATTTTTAATTATTGAGTTTATTACTGTTTACTGATCTTCAGATTATTTTCTTTACATTGAAACGTTTGTTAGTTTTATAAAATACATATAATACCTATTTTTTTTGTATGTAAATGTATGTATTCTATTGGTAAATAAATATTGCTTGCAAATAAATTCTAAAGATAACCTGCTACAATTCAAGGCTCCACCTTCATGTTAAGATTCCACCATAATGCTATTAACAGGTACGCATGGCAGTCGCTTCTTACAGCATCCTTGATTTTCTTGTGACAGCTGAAGATGTATGGAGCTTCATCTTAGCAGTGGCCTTCATGTAATATTTTGATCAGCGTTCAAAAGAACCACTTGCTCTCTCTCGCCCTTGCTGCCTGCTTGCTTTTCCTCTTTTATCCAGAAGCTTTTATTGAGATAGCAGATCTCAGTCATATCCCACGCATCTGTGACAGTGCATTTCTTTCAAGACTCTTTCATAGGTGATGCGTATTGATGTAAGCCAGACTCTTGTCCTTCAGTCTGCTGGCGTAACAAAAAGGCTTTTTGAGAAAGTTTTTCTTTCAGTGCATACAGCCAAAAGAAACAGACACATCTCTCTCGCATACTTGCTCTATCCTCTTCTACATCAAGGTGATACAAAAGCGATTTAATATACTCACTGTGTGTCGAGTGGAGCCACTCCACCTAAATGGAACAAAAGAATTACCTCCACTGTGTATTTCAGGGGACCGTTTAAGATGTCACATTTTTTCTGGATAGATTTGTGAACAAGGAGCTTGGATGTTGAATGTCAGTTGAATGAACTGGAATGTTTTGTCAAAAGGTGAACTTGGCTCCTGAGTGAAAACCTTGTAAAAGCATTCTTTACCAGTGCAAAGGTGTGTCTTAATGTTGATATTTGAATTTGAACCTGGATACTGTTTGAAACAAAACAATTGTTTTGGGAAAAAATGGACATAATAGCTTTTCAATCTGTTTTGTGTGCCAGCAATGTGTATTTCAACTAAACTGGATAAAATGGGGTGGGGTGACTAAAAATAAATTAGGGAACCAGGAAGAGAAAACTAAAGAAGTTAATCTAAAAATGGGGTTTCTGCATCACTCTGCAGGTGCTGGACTTTTAATTTTCATGAAATTTTAATAGCATTGTTATTGTTATGACAATAGGATGATCTTCTAAGATACCTTAGCTGCTATGGAGCAGGGCGCAGGGTTTAAAGCACAGAGGCTTTAATTTCTGCCCTGCACAGCTCATGCTGTGCTTGGTGATTAACTGATTAGTTAGATCAGGTGTGTTGGTCTTAGGGGAAACTTTAAAAGCTATAGGGTGATGGGTCCCAGAAGACTGCAATTCCCTCCATAGACTACAGTAGAGCACATAACAACACCTAAAGAAAACCGATCCATCCTACTTTATGAGCAATTCGTTTCCTCCCATTGTCACACAACTACATATCCACTTCTGTACAGAAGGATGAGCAGATGCTTTTGGACCATTAATGGCCACTTGATGAAAAAATAAACACAACACACACACACACACACAAAAGAGTTGGTGGTTTTGGAGTGTGAGTAAGGAAAAAAAGACCCTTGAAGCACAGCCTTGTAAATTAATTTGTTCATGTTGTACGATGGGTGCACAGCTGGCCTCATTAGCATGCACACAACAAATAATTATAGTGAGGGCTTTTTTCCAGCCATCGCTGGGCTAATGGGCTTGCTGGGTTAATTATGTCAGAGCGTAATTACCGAGGGGCCTGAGAGACGCTGTGCTGCCCCCCGCTGCGTCCGCGCTAGCTAATGACAGCGTAGCGCTGACAGGGCCAAGACGGACCGCCCTGGCACACCTGCTCCTCTTGGCATGCCGTGTCATGCAGCGCTGAGCCACCCAGTCCGGCTTCCCCTCACCTCTGCAACTCTGAGCACAGCCATGCTCATCTGCACTAAAGTGTGAGCTGGAAATTGTAGAAAGTTGCATCATGCATGCAGAACAAAGGGGTGTAAAGAAGCAGCTCTAAGTGCCTTTTACTAAGCAGCCTCTTATTAAAAAAATACTCTTAATTCAATTTAAGCAGAAGACAAATGCACAAAAGTTAGTTACTGGCGCATGTAAGGCACTGCATAGGAGTCATTCTGGAGGTGCCGAAGCTTTTGATATGTAGATGAGAAGTCAGTAGGTGAGAAATATTGAGAATGAAGATTGTGTGATACAGTAATATATTTTGCCAATCTACAGCATTATTACATCAGTATTATTGGGTTCAAAGTTACCAGTGACGCACCGACCGCAGTGCTGCTGGTGCAGTAGCACTGGCTCCTGCTATCCAGTACTCTGCTGTCTGTTACCTTGTTAAAATGAAGCCATAACGTTGTCGTTCAGTACGCCGTTTTCTTGCTCATTAGCTCCAACTCCGTCGTTGGTTTCCCTACTGGTATTTGTGCTGTGAAACTTAAACAACAATTGACAGCCTTCTTATTTAAGTGTTGCTGATTTGTTAGCAACCTGTGTAATGGTGTTCTCTATTTTTGTGGGTCATCTTTTTGTTCTGTAGTTGTTGAAATGAGCAGTTGCGTACTGTGTACGATCCTTATGATATTATGAGACTGTAATGGGTATACACATGCAAATAGCACATTTAATTCATTAGCAGGTGGGTGGAGCCCAGAAGGAGCCCAAAGCTTGCACAGGAGCTCGTCATGATGAACTTCCACCACTGACCATTGCCTATAAATTTCACTCACAGTTTTGTGTTTTTCTGGGTTTCTCTGATAGCCAGTTATTCACAACTCCTGATTTGTCATTTAGTTGGAAATTTGTTCCTTCATTCATAATAAGACAAAGGTCACACTCATAAATATAACGGAGCTGTGCTGCCCAAGGAGAAGTAGGAATCACACATCAAGGCTTGAAATAACCAGGAGTTATCCACAGCACTGCTCTGATTCCTTATAAAACAGGAATATGATGCATTGTTTCATAAAGCCTCAGAATTGTTATTAGTTACGTGACCTCAGGGCACACACGTAATTGAGCATTACAAAGTTAGGGGGCTGATTTTTAAAATGGACAGCGCACTTACATGGACAATAAAAGGACAAACTCATTAAGGGTAATCACTGGTCTGGTGTGTCCTTCTTCACAGCAGAGGGCTGGGCCTGGTGGAGAGACTCTTGCTAAGAAGTCATTAGTGTGCTTAATTAAGCCAGGAAATGATTAGAGGTGATAGAATAGGTTTGACACTCTCTAATAGTTTGTGTAATCAACGTAAATAAACTTTGAGTAGGGGAAGTGATTATTGACATTTCAGACCATTTCATGGTCACACCAAAATTGGATTAAGAGAAAGCACACAGTGACGAGAACTGCAATGAAGTTTTTTCGTAATTTGAATTTTGATAAGGCTCTCATCAAGTCCTATTAATTAGGAAGACAAACTGACAAACTACAAGACTGATCTGTGTTGAGGCAAAATGGCTTTATATCAAGTTTGTGCTTATGCATGTTATGAGGAAATGTAGCAGACATGGGCTAGATAATTAACTGGCTAACTTTTACAGATGCTGACTATCTTTATATCAGACAGGGAAGTCTGTGTGTTTATAATAATTCATTCAAATATAGACATTCGTTCCACTGCAGTGTAGTGAATTACTGATTTACTGTACTGATTTAGTGTTCACGAAATATTTGAAAGGATATTTAGACAATGATGAATACTACTCTACCTTGTTGTCACAACTGTGAGTGCGTTTGTGAGTGAGTGTGTGCGCGTGTTTTCATATCTTTGTGGGTGCCAAATATCCCCAGAAGCATTGGAATATCTGACAGTTTTGACTTTAAAAACTGCTTTTACAAAACTGCAGCTTTTATAAAAAAAAATTTTTTTCATTACTGAGGTTGCAGTTAGACTTAGAACTAGATTTAAGTGTAGGAATAGCATTAATTACCTGAATTTATAACATGGAAAGTCCTCACAAGGATAATATGACGTGTGCATGTGTGCGTGCGTGCGTGGTGCGTGTGTGTGTGTGTGTGTGTGTGTGTGTGTGTGTGTGTGTGTGTGTGTGTGTGTCACTCTCCTGCACTGCTGCTCAGAGTGTGTAATTCACTGGCCTTGGGGAGAAACTTGTTGCCATGGAGGACTTGAGTCTGTGCATCTTGTGCCTGGTATTGAACAGAGTGAGAGCTGCTAAACATTACGCCTGGCCTGGAGTCTATAGCAAAAAGTTTACACAAGTTTTATAGTGTGGTTTTAAAAATGTCACGTGGTGAGGAAACACTTCTTGGTCAGTCGGTGTCTGAATGTAAGTTCTTGCAGTCACCAGGATGTACTAAAATGTTGATGTTGCATTTTAGCCATGCTTGTTTTTCCAGAAAATTATGTAGGTACTTTTGTGAGAATATACATGCAGTAATCAGCATTTTATTCCATATAGTTTAGGGTGTTTTGACACTATATTTTCATGTGTTTGAATGGAACTGATTGCTTTAGTCATGGACGCATTCACCTACATGGCACAGTTTCACCTACTCCGTGTATGGAGCTGATTGATAATCAGGAAAGGTTTGTCTCGGCACTGGAGAATTGGCCTGAAGCATTTGATCATTAGTTCTTAAAAGGCTTGCAGTAAAGGCACTGGGAAGTTTCAGGGGTTGTATGGAGAACAGCACTGTTTTAAGTCATCCTCTTAAGCACAGTGTCCCATGTGACTGACGCAATCTCCGCTGTGCTGCTGTAACAATACAAACTTACACACACGCGCACACACACACACACACACTCACATATTACTGCTATTGTGGCTGTCTTACTATTTTATAATGCTTTTGTGAGTCAGTGCACTACTGCTAACTTCTCTTGTCTGTCTCTACATTTTATCTAAGTCAGAGTGACTAAATATTCATGGACATGGTCAAATTTCTCAGCAGAATTTCCAAGAGTTCTGTTTGTGTCCTGTGTTTGAAGGAAAATGGAAGTCGAGGTTGAATTTGGCGCAAGTTTTTTGTCTGTCTGTGTGTATATCTGTGTGTGTATTTGTGTGCACTCCAGTGCCAGCTTTTGCATGATTCTGTGTGTAAGAGTGCATACAAGTTCGTGTACATACACAAACATACACACTCCCCCTCCTTCACTTCCACTCCCCTGAGCCTGTTTCTCTCACTGCTTTGGTGCTAGAAGTCACCTCCTCTGCCTTCCTTCACAGGCAGGTGCATAACAAGAGCACCACTCCTATCCATGCAGCACACAGCAGGCTCAACTTTTTTTTTCAGGCGAAGAAGAAAGGAAGAGCGGAAGATTAAAAACAGCCCTGTGAAGTGGAGAGCTGAGGTGCCTCCTGAGGATTCCTGGCATAATAATTTAAATGATCAAATGATCCAGAGGAGACTTGTTAGCGCAGAAACAGCCTCCTAGTTGGCCCCATGGGCCTCACGCTGAGCCACATGCATTGCAAAACAGCTCCTCTGTTGTGCTACAGAATTTTTTTTACATGCTACTACTTTTTCAGCGATTTTTGTATTTTTTTTATTCCCTCTAACAGTGTTGCATTTGTCTAGATAAGTATTTGTGAGTGACTTGAGGAGGCGAGGTTGTTGGTTGTTAATAGTGCTGGATTTGTGCTGAGATTATGTTGGGTTTGTTTGGAAATTTCTTTTTAAGTGCAAAGAATCATTGTATTAAAAAGAATATGAGAAATATAGCATGCACTAGTGTGTTTACTAACTTTCTTCTCCTGCTTTTTTTCTGTGTTGTTGTGTGTGCGTGTGTCTCTGTGTCTGTGTCTGTGTGTGTCAGACCCTGCTCCAGTGCTGGAAGCCTCCTACTCGCTGGAGGAGCGTCTTTCCCAGCTGCAAAACAGTTGTCCAGACAGTGAGCTTCTGGTCAGAGAGATCTCGGGCCACTGGAGAAGACACCTGGAGTGCCTTAACAGTGCAGGTCAGCTTCCAATTTTCCACTCAACCAATCCCACCAAAACACCTCACATTGAGTTCCAGTCAGCATTCTAAAAACACTGGACAAAAATGTCTTATACAGTTCATAGGGAGGAGTAGCTCACAGACAAGACCTCCCTTTGCGAACAAAGGAAAAATCCATTAGGCAAGCCATGTCTTTTTGCCTTTACAGTGGCTTTCTGTGTCAATTTGCCACTTTTTATTAAAAGATTTAAGGCTTATTGGATTCAGGCCAATTCTAGACCAATCAAACTCCTATTACACCAATCAGCCACAACATTAAATCCACCTGCCTCATATTGTGTAGGTCCCCCTTTTACCGCCAAAACAGTTCTGACCCATCAAGGCATGGACTCCACAAGACCTATGAAGGTGTGCTGTGGTACCTGGCACCAAGACCTTAGCAGCAGATCCTTTAAGTCCTGTAAGTTGCGAGGTGGGGCCTCCATGGATCGTATTTGTTTGTCCAGCACATCCCACAGATGCTTGATCAGATTGAGATCTGGGGAATTTGGAGGCCAAGTCAACACCTTGAGCTCTTTGTCTTGTTCCTCAAAATATTGCTGAATAATTTTTGCAGTGTGGCAGGATGCATTATCCTGGCGAAAGAGGCCACTGCCATTAGGGAATACCATTTCCATGAAGGGGTGTACTTGGTCTTCAACAATGTTTAGGTAGGTGGTATGTGCAAAGTAACATGCACATGAATGCCGGTACTCAAGCTTTTCCAGCAGAACATTGCCCAGAGCATCACACTGCCTCCGTCAGCTTGCATCCTAGTGCCATCTCTTCCCCAGGTCAGCGACTCACTTGGCCATCCATATGATGTAAAAGACAACATGATTCATCAGACCAGGCCACCTTCTTCCACTGCTCTATGGTCCAGTTCTGATGCTCACGTGCCCATTGCACGCTCTTTGGTGGTGGACAGGGGTCAGCATGGGCACTCTTACCAGTCTGCGGCTACACAGCCCCATACGCAGCAAGCTGCAATGCACTGTGTGTTCTGATACCTTTTTGTCATAGCCAGCATTAACTTTTTCAGCAATTTGTGCTACAGTTGCTCTTCTGTGGGATCAGACCAGATGGGCTAGCTTTCACTCCTTACGTGCATCAGTGAGCCTTGGGCACCCATGACCCTGTTGTCACTTTTGGTACTAACCACTGCATATTAGGAACACCCCACAAGACCTGCCATTTTGGAGATGTTCTAACGCAATCATGTAGCCATCACAATTTGCCCTTGTCAAAGTCACTCACACGCTTTGTTAGAAACACCATTTTTCCTGCTTCCAACACATCAACTTCGAGAACTGACTGTACACTTGCTGCCTAATATATTCGACCCCTTGACAGGTGCCACTGTAAAGAGATAATCAATGTTATTCATTTCACCTGTCAGTGGTTTTAGTGTTATGGCTGATCAGTGTAGTTAAAAAGACATGTGGACAAAACTACAGCAGTAATATGTTAGAGAGCTGATTTGTGCTGAGAAAAATAGGTACAGATCAAATATCTGCTGCTGCGTGTGTGCAGTGTACGAGGCAGTTATGAGCCTAAAGGCAGAGATATCCAACTGCTTGACTTTTTCTTTGTAATCATCCATAACAAGAAAACAAATCATTAAAATATTCACTTATTTAAGCTAGTTATTATGATTTTAAGACACCTCCGTTTATTTGTCAGTCATATTTGACCCACGTGAGGAATAGGCTGAATAGGCTGAACTATTACATAATTCAATGCATTAAACTATAGAGTTTCTAATTTATTTTATTTACATAGCATTTAAAAGCACAGTATGTAACTTTTGAGAATTTTGGCTAGAAACATTATTATAAGCTTCTCATTTGGTTTCCCTGCAGGGATTAATCAAATGATAAGTCAATAAAAATTCAGTACTAGGTAAATGATTTAACTTCATGCTAGCTACGTGAGTAGCAATTATAGTTAGTATGAGCTAACTCCAGCAAGTTAAAAAAAAAAGTTGAAAGAAGAGGTAACAGGAAAGTGTCCAGAGATAACTAGCTAGGAGGTTTTTAGCTAGTTTTTAAACAATATCTATTTTTTTATTATTATTTATACATAGCCTTTCTTAAACTCATCGTCACTTTGTGACTCACAGATAAAAAACAAACAGAAATGGTTAGTAGAGTCCTCCAAAAACTTTACCTCTGATATTGATAAGTGGAGGTATCATTTTTAGCTCTTTAATTTTTAACAGTAAAAGTCATGTACTTGAGCCTTAATGTTTCCTCATGTGCTCATTGTTTTATGAAAGCTAATTTGAAGCTAAATGCAAAATATATGTCTGTTGACGATGGCTGAGTTTTCAGATGAGTTTATGATGCTTTCTCTGATACCCATTGTAGGATACTTTTATTAAGATACACATTCTTAAAATGTTCTGCGTTTCAGTGGTAGAGACACACAATGTTGGGTCTATAAATATTTGGGCAGTGACACAATTTCTGTATTTTTGTACAACACCACCACAATAGATTTGAAATGAAGCAATCAGGATGTGATTGAAGTGTAGACATTCAGCTTTAATTCAAAGGCTTTAACAAAAATATTGCATTAACCGTTTAGGAATTACAGCTATTTTTTTTTTTACATAGAATCTCCGTTTTCACAGACTCAAAAGCAATTGGATAATTGACTGATAAGCAGTTTCATGGCCAGGTGTGGTCTGTTTCCTCATTATTTCATGACAGATTAAGGAGATAAAAGATCTGGAGTTGATTTCAAGTGTTGAATTTGCATTTGGTAGCTGTTCATGAGAACTCGCAATATGCGATCCAAAGAGGTGTCAGTGCAAGTGAAGGAGGTCATCATTAGGCTGATAAAACAAAACAGACCTATCAGAGAGATAGCAGAATGAAACCAAGATCAACTTGTACCAGACTGATGGATCCAATGTATACCACATCAGCTACTTGGTGAAACTTGGTGGAGGCAGTATTATGGCATGGGGATATATGGCTGCCAATGGAACTGGGTCACTGGTGTTTATTGATGATGTGACTGTTGATAGAATTAGCAGGCTGAATTTAGAAGTGTATAGAGCTATACTTTCTGCTAATGCTGCAAAACTGATAGGACGGCGCTTCAAAGTACAGATGGATAATGACCCAAAACATACCGCGAAGAGGTACCCAAGAGCTTATTGAGACAAAGAAATGGAACGTTCTAAAATGGCACCTGACCTCAACCCAACTGAGCATGCTTTTCACTTACTGAGGACAAAACTGAAGACAGAAAGACCCACAAACAAGCAGCAACTGCAGGCAGCTGCAGTAGAGGCCTGGCAAAGCATCTCAAGGGAGGAAACTCAGAATTTGGTGATGTCCACGGTTTCCAGACTTCAGGCAGTCATTGACTGCAAAGGATTTACATCCAAGTATTTAAATTATCCTTATATTTACAATTGTTAATTTGCCCAATTATTTTTGAGCCTTTGAAAATGGAGGGACTATGTAAAAAATGTTTGTAATTCCTAAAGTGTTAATGCAATATTTTTGTTAAACCCCTTGAATTAAAGCTGAAAGTCTACACTTCGATCACATCTTAATTGCTTCATTTCAAATCCACTGTGGTGATGTACAGAGGCAAAATTACAAAAAAAGTCACTGTCCAAATACTTATGGACCTGACTGTATGTAACCAATTTTGTAAGAAACTAACAAAAAGAGTCCAACCATTTTTCTTACTTCCAAAACAATGAATAACGGAATATAGTAATATACTAATGGTATATACTAATGTGACTATTTTTAAATTATTATTATTATTATTATTATTAACATTATTTATTGTTTTTATTGTTTTATTGGTGTGCTTGGTTTTAGTTTCTCTGCACTGATCAGATGTGGCACTTCAATTTAATTGTACTGTTGTTCAGTGACAATAAAACTTCTAATCTAATCTAATCTGTATATGATATGAATAGTGAACAGCTGAGAGGCTTCTGATGTTGTAGAGAATTCTGTACAGTAACTTTACAGTAACTCTGTCTTGGTCTCTCTGACAGAAAGTGTAGAAGAAAGCCCAGTAAGCATACAGAGGGTAGAGGCTTCAGACCAACTGCCCCATATGATGACCCCAAACAGCACACAGAGCCTCCAAGATGGCGGCTTACCCCTTCTCAACCACCAAGGCCTGGAGGAAAGGTATGCAAACTGTGTACAAAGCAGAAGAATTGATCCTTGGCCTTACAGGACCTGCTGAAGTCATTAACACTTATAACCAGAACAATGAACAAATTTGTGTGCATTTGTTAACTCCACATTCTTGCATTTGTAACTCAGGAATTGTATAACTAGAACTGCAACTAATGATTATTTTGATAATTGATCTGTCTGTCTGTCTATCTGTCTGCCTGTATATTCCACATTTTGGTTTGTAACTCAGGAACTGCATAAGTAGATCTGCAACTAATAATTATTTTAGTAATTTATCTGTCTGTCTGTCTATCTGTCATTGTTATTTATAGTTGGATTATTTTAAAAATATACTATATACTAAATAAAATACTCCTGGTGTGTTTGTAAGGTGATTAAATTTTTGTGTGTAGAATTATCTCCAAAGCTTTGGGGTCGACTTTTATTTTTCAGTGCTTGGAATCAGGGAACTGACTCAAATCAGGGAACTGACTCATTAATAAAATTGAACAATATATTATTTACGGTTAGATAACCAATTAGCATTTATCTAATTGTTTAACTGCTTACAAGCTAATTGATTCAAATAACATTGCTGCTTGTGGCAGTGTTTCTGCTCAACACTGGGTAATGCATATTCTGAACTACATAAATGCATTATTAATGCAGATCATTAACTCACAGGTTTATATGATGGTGTTTTTTCTAATACGTTATCATTTATGTAGTAATAACTTGGACAAGAAATAGTATCATGGCCGCGCAACATATATGGATTTAAGAAAGATTTGTAAGCAACTGTAATTGGTGAAGTTTCCTATGAGGAGATATTTGTTTAGCATTTTGGAAAGAGTCTCCAGTGTCAGTGCTTTGTATCACTCGTCGGTATAGCTGTTCTTTTAGGTTTTTAGACAGCTTTGTGTCTTTTTCTCTGTCTAAAAGTTAATAAAAGAGACTGGTGCTGCTCTAACATTAGAAATAACAGGATAACAGGGACCGGCTTGTTTTGTGAATGTTCCTTGACATTAAATAAACGTCCACTTCATGTCAGGTCTCATCACACCACCCTGACGTTAATTATTTTCCTATAACAGCATGCATAAACATATATTATTGCTTATTTATTCCACATATACAGTAAGTAGTATACAGTATATACAACAGGAATACATTTGGCATTTAGTTCTCTGTGGTTAATTACTTGTGAAAGGTTTAGTCACAGACAAAGTGTTTGTTGTTCCACTAAGAGTGCAGAACAAAAATATACCAAAAAAGAACTTTGGCACTTTCCACATACAGCAATTACAAATAGTTGTTAGTAAATCCTCATATTTTTAATAATATAATCATTAAATAAAATATTTGCTGATGATATGTTCTCTGCACAGTGCTACTTTTCTTTCTATAAAATGACTTTATGCTGTACCTTACACATAATGTAAAGGTAAATTAATACTGTGGCATGTTCTACCATTTGGTGCTACACACTTTGTTTCCTCAGGGAAGCAGATGAACCAGATGCTCTGTCTGTCAGACTGGCTCAGGCTGAAGAGAGAATCAAAACTCTCCAGTCAGGTTAGTAGTCATTTAAACAGTAAACTTTACAGGACTTAACCTTGATAATATGTGAAAAGCAAGAAGCTAACCGTATTCTGTGTGTTCACAGCACTGAACAAAGCCCAGTCAGAGTTACAGGAGCTAAGGTGTCAATACTACAAGGAAATGGCTGCCAAGTAAGTCCTTACTTAAAGACTAGTTTATTTACTCTTTCCCATTCCCTCTGTCCATGCCATGCCTACCCAATGCATATGTATGTATGTGTGTATGTGTGCGTGTGCGTGTGCATGCGCGCGTGTGTATGTACACATACAGTGGGGTCCAAAAGTCTGAGACCACATTAAAAATCTGGGATTTTGTAAATTCAAAAACAAAAAAAGGAAACGTGCAACATCTTGACTATTCAGTATTCAAGATGTTGAACATTTTCTAGGTCATTATTTAAATTTAAGCAGATTTGTGTTATTGACCATGTTAACTCAGATTTTCCATGGGTCTTATCCTTTCCATTGACGTATACATTCAGATGACATGCCAAAGGATTTGCTCTAACATCAAAGGGGCAGTATTATGGCATGGGCATGTATGGCTGCCAATGGAACGGGCTCACTGGTGTTTATTGATGATGTGACTGCTGACAGAATTAGCAAGATGAATTCTGAGGTGTATAGGGCTATACTCTCTGCTCACATTCAGCCAAATGCTACAAAACTGATAGGACGCCGCTTCACAGTGCAGGTGGATAATGACCCTAAACATACTGCGAAAGTAACTCGACTTTCTGAAGGCAAAGAAATGGAATATTCTTCAATGGCCAAGTCAGTCGCCTGATCTCAACTCGGTAGAGCATGCTTTTCACTTACTGAAGACAAGACTGAAGGCAGAAAGACCCACAAACAAGCAGCAACTGAAGGTGGCTACAGTGAAGGCCTGGCAAAGCATCTCCAGGGAGGAAACTCAGAATTTGGTGATGTCCATGGGCTCCAGACTTCAGGCAGTCATTGACTGCAAAGGATTTTCATCCAAGTATTAAAATTATGGTTATATTTTACAATTATGTCACTTTGTCCAAATACCTTTGAGCCCCTGAAAATGGAGGTACTTTGCTGAAAATGGCTGTAATTCCTAAATGGTAAATGCCATATTTTTGTGGAACCTCTTAAAATAAAGCTGAAAGTCTACACTTCGATCACATCTTGATTGTTTTATTTCAAATCCATTGTGATGGTGTATAAAGGCAAAATCACAAAAAGTCCGCCATTGTCCAAATACTTCCGGACCTGACTGTATATATATATAGATATATGTGTACTGTATGTGTGTATAGAAACAGAAGAAACTGATAGTCTCAAAGTAAATTAAAGTAAATAATATTTAATATTTGGTTGCATATCCCTTGCTTGCAATAACTGCATCAAGCCGGCGACCCACTGACACTGACATCACCAAACTGTTGTTTAGGGCGTTTCTCCCTTCAGTCTCTTCTTCAGAAGGTGAAATGCATGCTTAATTGCTTTAAGGTCTAGTGATTGACATGGCCAGTCTAAAACCTTCCACTGGTTTCCCCAATTAAGTTCTTTGTTGTGTTGGCAGTGTGTTTTGGGTCATTGTCTTGCTGCTTGATGAAGTTCCTCCCAATTAGATTGAATGTATTTCTCTGTAAATTGGCAGACAGAATGTTTCTGTATACTTCTGAATTCATTCTGCTGCTACCATCATGAGTTACATCATCAGTAAAGATTAGTGAGCCCATTCCAGAAGCAGCCATGCAAGCCCAAGCCATGACACCACCTCCACCATGCTTGACTCATGAGCAGATCCTTTTTTTCTCAACACTTTGGTCTTTCCATCACTTTGGTAGAGGTTAGTCTTGTTTCCAGAACATTTGTGGCTCATTTCTGTAGTTCTTTGTGAATTCTAAGCGAGCCTTCTGATTCTTACTGCTGATAAGTGGTTTGCATCTTGTGGTATGGCCTCTATATTTCTGCTCCCAAAGTCTTTGAAAGGTGGATTGTTGATACCATCACCCCTGCCCTGTGGAGGTAGTTGGTGAGGGCACTGAATTGTTTTCGGGATTTTCTTCACAGCTCTCATAATGTTTCTGTCATCAGCTGCCATGGTTTTCCTTGGCTGAGCCTGTTCAATGTCTGGTTGTTAGTACACCAGTGGTTTCTTTCTTTTTCAGGACATTCCAAATTGACTTGTTTTTCTCCCATAGACTGCTCTCTGGTCTTCATGTTCGTTATCCTGTTTAACAGCAAATGTAGTCTTCAGAGGCAAAACCTAGGCCTCAATCCAAGAGTTATAAATTATTTAAACAGTTGGCCTAACAGGGCACAAAAATGTCTGTCAGTCACATATTCCAGTATTTTTGATCACTTGAAAATGGGTAGGTTCTAACAAAAGTTGTTAGCACATCTATGTGTAAATATCAGGAAATGAAAGCTGCAATTATGATCTATTGTCTCATCTTTTGATTTCAAACACAAACATCTTCAGTGTATAGCAAAGTCAAAATAATTGATCTAGCTATTCCAATACTTTCGGAGGGGACTGTATATATAGAAGTCCTTCATCAACTGTCCAAAACTCTGAAAATATAGATTCGTTATTTTCCCCTTTCTTTTCTCATTTCATTGCTCTTGTAACAACAACCAACCATAGAAAGTGCGATGTCATTAACGTTATCTCTGTTGCTGTTGAAGTTTCTAGCCACTGGGAAGGAGAAATCCTTCATTCTGATGGTACTAACATGTCCATTCAAAAACTTCACTAGGTGTTCAATTGGACTGAAATCTGGTGACTGTGAAGGACATAGCATATGATTTATCAATTTTCATACTCATCAAACCATTCAGTGAGACCTTGTGCCCTGTGGATGAGGCGGGGTCATCCTGGAAGAGACCGTGCCCATCAGGATAGAAATGTTTCATCATAGGGTATAGGTGATCACTCAGAATAACTTTGTATTGATTCTCAGTGACCCCGAACCATGCCAAGAAAATGTCCTCAAAAGCATAATAGAGCCATCGTTCTTTCCTGTAATATGCATTTTCCTGTCAGTTCTCCCTATTCTATCATAACCACACCTTTCTAACTTTTGTAAATGATCAAATTTTGCTCTTCAATTATATTTCCTCAAACCATATATAGTCCCTCAAATTATTTTCCACATGGTCCACTCTCAGCTGGTGTAGCTGCTTTGATTATACATAAGAGTTCTTGACTAACTAGTGCAGGAAATATGAGCAATTTCTGTTTGTCTCTGGTAACAGATTGCCTCATCAAAAAATTGGGCTTGACATCATCTAACAGACAGACTCCAGCTCGCACTTTGAATGAACCTGAAACTTATATGAGGTGCCGGTCAGTGGGAATTAGAAAAAACTGTTTTTTTATTTTTTTATTTTTTTTATTTTTAAGGTCTGCTATGGAAGACACGAAAGCTCAACTACAGGACTTCTTTTTCAGGATTTTCCTCTGTTTTCAGATATGATGCACAGTTTCTGTTTGGTTAAACTTTGAATACTTTCTCTCTCCTCTCTGTGACGTGAGGACTACTGCTACTGAAGTGCCTCTGTTTTTGGCTGCCATCCTGCTGCTACATATACATTAGTGATCTCAGAGCTGATAGTTTAAGGAATTCTTTAGCATAGACACTTATTTACTATTCACTTATTTATGAGTGATGTGGTATTCAATAAGTAGTATGGAGTCTTCTGTGAAGAATATGTCTCTGGCCCTATGCCCTAATTTTCATTAGTACAGACACTTATATACCCAGAGACAGAAGGACAATGTCCTTATATTATATTAAAATATTAATATTAAATTGTGAATTAGTGTAATACAGTGTCCTCATTGTACAACAACTCCATGCGCTTACACTTGCAGCAAATAGACTCTATAAAGTATATAGACAGGATCTTTGTTTAGGAGAACCTCAGAGATTCATGTATTTAATCAAACTTTCAGCCTTCCTCATTATTCAGCCTCTCCACCTTTTGAAAATCAGCTCCCTGATGACTGAGAGGAAACTGTTGAACTTCAAACAAACCTTATGAATAATCTCCCCAAGACGCTATTCAAATGAGTGCTCTGATTGTTGGGAGTGTGTAGGCATGTTGAGATATGATGTCAAATAATATGCGATAGATGTGACTCATTCCATTTTAATGATAGGATGCCTTGTGTCTTCTTTTTTCTGATTTCTCATACTTCATAATACTCATAACATCTTTGAGAGTTTAGAATTTGGCTGTTGTTTGGTAAACTGTTAGGAATGCAATATATAGATAATGTGACTACGGCAGTTGTGAGTTTGTGTATCTAACTATATAAAATATAAAAGATGGTTTGGTCAGAAGCCATACTGATTGTCAATATTCATGTTATCTTCCTGATTATTTTAATAGGCAGTGTGTATTGTGTCTTCCAGAGCAGAGGAACTGGCCCAGCTCAAGACAAACTTGGAGAAGGCTAACCAGGTGAGCACAGGGCTTTCCATTCTATCACTAATTTTGAGGATCCTGCATTTGTTAAGGTAATCACCTTTTGTAATCAAGCCTCAGGATTAATTAGACGCCCCTGTGGCCTCTCTTCCTCTTACCACCCGCCCTCTACCCTCCGCTTTCTCAGGGCTTCGTGATTAGCCGTCTGCAGGTAGCAGAGGGCCATGAGACAGCACAGAGCGATAGCTGCTGAGAGAGAAGCGTGATACGTCTGTTAGTTACCTCGTCGTACTGATTGCTTCCATTTTTTCTTTTTCTCTCCGCCATGATTTTCCATTCTCTCTATCTCTCCCTTCGCCAGCAGCTTTTATATAAATGTTCGGAAAATGAGTCATTAATTAGCAGGCCGAGTGTGACTGTGCAGGGAAGTAGTTTGGGAAAGAAAGTGCCTGCAAGTAAACATCTACCTCAGCAGAATGGAGTAGAAAGAGAGCGAGTGGGAGAGAGATTCTCTATTTCAGGTTCTCCCTGTACGTAATGCTCTTGACTGACTTTTGAGATTTTGTTCTACTCATTGATTTATGTTATAGTATGTGCACTTGGTGTAAGCATTCGATTCAGAAACTTAGAAGTCTAAGAGCATTGTGGTTTCAGTGTTATAGTTTGTAGAATTTTATTGTACTTTCACTGCACAGGTGATGTTGACAGGTCGTTGTAAAGCAGAATTGTGTGTGTTTGATGACAGAGAGCAGATTTGGCCCAGAGGGAGGTGGAGCGACTGAGGGACCAGCTAACCAGCAGTCGCAGCATTTCTAAAGGGAGTGACGAGGGTCCCAGTGAGGTACAAGTGATTCCCTATTCACACCAAAACTTTTAAGATTAAAGAGAAAAGACTCACTTTACCACAAAGTCATCCCAAGGCTCTCGAGTCACACTCATGTACAGAAAAAAGAGTCACTTATCCATACTGTTGGTGCCACAAATCAAATTTTTCGTGCTTCTGGCTCCTCATTAGCAACACTTTGAAGTAATATGATTATAGGAAAGCGGAGAGGATGGAGGCAGGCATTTTGAAGTTGAAAAAGGATTTTCATGTTTTTTCTTCTCCCTCACTGCTTTGCTTCTCTGCTGTGGTGCCCATCTCAGGGGAAAGGAGGGAGGGATGAGAAAGACACGTGCTCACAATCACGGCTAGAAGCAGTGCTCTTCTCTAAAGATAGAGAGATTCTCCGCCTGCTTGAGAATGTCCAGAGGTTGCAGTTCACTCTCCAGGAAGTACAGGACTCTTCAGCAAGTCAGCTAGCAGATCTTGAACATCAGCTGGCCTATAAGACAGAGGCTATTGAAGTAAGTGGGGCAGAAAAGTTTCAACATGTAGATGATGTTAACTAGTTTTCCAGCTACAGACCTGCAGGCCACCCTGTCCTACACAAGTCAGTCTTTCCTGTGCTCAAACTATCAATTTTTTAATGGGTGTGTAACAGCAACAACATAACACCATGTAGTGCAGTGATGGTGTGGGTTTGGGGAAGTGTAAGTACTGATGGTGGAATTGAAGTTAGAGTGACATATGCAAAACTTTAATCTTCTAATCTTTTTAATCTTTAATCTGCTAGTTGGTCATGTTGTGTATTATGTTTAGCTGGAAAGAGTAAAACAGCCAGACAATTGCTCTTTTTATCATATGACTTTACTGCATGTAACTAAAAAAAAATATATATATAAAATATATATATATATATATATATATATATGTGTGTGTGTGTGTGTGTGTGTAAATATATATATATATATATGTGTGTGTGTGTGTGTGTGTGTGTGTGTAAATATATATATATATATATATATATGTGTGTGTGTAAATATATATATATATATATATATATATATATATATATATATATATATATATATATATATATATATATATGTAAAAAAAATATATATATATATATATATATATATATATATATATATATATATATATACACATGCATCCTTGATATCACATCATCTGTGATGTACTATTCCTGTGTTTTTTTGCAGAAATTAGAGGTTAAACTGCAGTCTCAGTTAGACTATGAAGAAATCAAAACTGAACTCAGGTAAAAAAAAAAAAAAAAAAAAAAAAAGTCTCTTTTCAATAAAGTGTATGGGTCACTATTGACTGTGTCTGTTTGTTAATCAGGACAGTCTTGATTTCTCTTTTTCCCCCTACAGCATTCTTAAAGCAATGAAACTAACATCAGCAAATGGGAGCTCTTCCCAGGTGAGAAAACTGACTTTAAGATTTGTGAGCTTTCATTGCTGATGGTTCATTCCCTCTGAGTTATGCGTCATATTGGCATGTTTGCTACCACCTGAAACAATAGATAAATGATTTTACTTTTCCACAAAAGCCCCTTTGTTTTTCTTTAAGTAGTTTAGTTCTGTCAGTAAGGAAACTCTGCCATAAGCAAGTGAATACCATGCTAGCCATCATCTATAATGGCAGTGTACATCCACTAGCATTGATTAATCTGAGTTTAACTGTTTGCGTGTGTGTGTGTGGACAGGACTCTGACAAAGTTGCAGAGGCTTTGTTGCTTGACAAACAGACTTTTTTACACTCCAACAAATTTGTGACGGACAAAGCCAGAGTCCTACAGAGTTCTGGTAAGATGATAATCATTTAAATACATTTTCAATATTTCAACTTAGTTGCTGTATTTACAATGCACAAGTGAATATGACCTTCCTTAATGACTTCCTTCATGCCCCAAAAATTCTTCTGTGTGTCCATTCAGATGAAGAGCAATCAGATGGTTCCAGCAGGGATTTGGGGCGCCCCATGAGCTCATACTCCTCCCCTCCAGGAGTGTTACCAATAGACAGCCATTCCTCCTCCAGTCCGGGACCACCCAATCCTGACGGGACCTCCGGGACCCATGAGCTCCCACGATCTTTCTCTGCATCATCTTTCTCAAGTGAGAAACATGCTACAGGTCCCCTCTTGCAGAAGCAGCTCCTCTCTCCTCACTTTAAAAAGGATGCCACCTCACTCATGGCCTTCCCCACCGCCCTGTTTGCTGCAAAAGCTGCCCTCATGTCAGCCAATCCAGGCTCTTCAGGGCCCTCGGTGATGGAAACTGGCTTAGCCAGTGACCAATCAGAGTGTGGGAGCTCAGGAGGTGGGGACGAGGACCAGCTAGACACAGCAGAGATAGCCTATCAAGTGAAAGAGCAGCTTCTCAAACATAACATTGGTCAGCGGGTGTTTGGGCACTACGTGTTGGGCCTCTCCCAAGGCTCCGTCAGTGAGATTCTGGCTCGGCCCAAACCATGGAGGAAGCTGACAGTCAAAGGCAAGGAGCCCTTCATCAAGATGAAGCAGTTCCTGTCTGATGAACAGAACATCCTGGCCTTGCGCACAATCCAAGTTCGCCAGAGAGGTATGTCTCTGACCAGCCCAAGACTTTCTCTTACCACTTGCAAATGTGTCCAGCTTTCCTGATCCACTCGAAGATATTTTTTACAGCACATTCATAAACAAAAACAAAGTATTTGCCCTAGAGTCAGGAGATAGGGAACGAGTTTAAATCCCGATGATGCCACAGTGGCTGGGAGCCAAGGGAGCAATATTTAATAGGCTCTCTGGGTGGGAGGGATGTCATACTCCCTCCACCCTGTCAATCACAGTAACTCTAGCCCATTAGTCAATCGTAGGCATTTAAGAGGGGGCAGATAGATAGTTCCTTTGAGTTTGTTACCCTGCCCTGTGATGTAGAAACTTGTGTTAGCCTTCACCCTCCTCAGTTGATAGCTGCCATATGATAGGGAAGAGCTGGCCCTTGAGAGGGAATTGGTAGGTGACTGAATCGTGGAGAAAAATGGGGGGAAAAAAAATCAGAGCCAACAAAACTAGAGATTCTAATTCTGCTTTTCCACTAAATTGAATATCTGAAATGGTCACAATGCCAATAGTTCAGTTCAGTTAAAATTCAGTTAATTGCAACCTATTGTTGAAGAAACTATAATGAAACAAAAATAAAATTATAAGTATTTCATCCTTGACACAGCCATTTGTGAAGTTCAGATATAAAAATTCAATTATTTCTTTTTTGTTAATGCAGTGTTGTTTTTGACAACAAAAGCACAGCAACAACAAGATTATCTTGTGGTTTTATTTATTTTTTCTTTCTTTTCTAGGTTGTTTGTGTGTATGTTGCTGTATATTGTGGGACCCAGTACTCAAAACCAAAACCAACATCAGCAAACAACAGTGCTATTAGCCTTGAACACAAGTACCTTTAGTTTCTTTAGACTAAATTCCAAAAACAGTACAACTGGGTACTGGTTACTGGACCTGTAGTCAACAGCAAAAAAATTCTGTTTTCTGTCCAGTCTTCGTCCAGTGGAAAAGGCCCTTAGGCATGCAACAATCCAAAATTTTCATATCACTGACATTTCCATACCTTTTATATTTTTAAAAATAGAATATTGTGATGTGATATTAACCTACGATAAATTTTACAATATTGTACTTTAAATATATATCTGCTTGTTGCATACATTAGTTGTTTAATCACAGAAATAAGCAACAAAAAGAGCAACAGTTCTGTCTGTCTTTTTTTTTTTTAAACTTTAAAAAAACAAGCTTAGAAATATAGGAAGAATAATTATGGGATTGCCTTCACTCTTCAAGGTTCAAGGTTCTTTATTTGTCACATACATTACATATATGTGATGTATTAATGTAGTGAAATGTTTTTCCTTAGTGCCTCATCCCACAGTGCAGCAGTGATACATAATAAAACAGAATATAATGAATGTGAAGAATATGGTCTTTTGTATGGGACTGCATGTTCTATGTTGTTATATGATGTTATACTGAAAGGTCAGTGATGACAACATTGTGTTTGTGGAATACCACATATATACCAAGTATATTGTATTGCTATATACCAATTATGCTTACCCTTAACACAGCGTAGCCATATTGTCAGCCTTACTCGTCTAATGAACTGCTTTTGCCAGCTCCACTCTAGTATCTGAAACCTTAAAGTATAAATGCAATGCTTTCTTACCCTATACTTATTGATGATGCATTGACTCTTGACTGTTTACTTGTTGGCTTTTCTCTGCTTCAAAATGGGAGCTACTGCAAGCTTACTGGTTGCCATGGTCTCAAAGGTCATTGCTCTAGCAGCCAAGACGAAAGCTTTGGAGCTCTGATCAACCCCCAGAAACCCCCCCACCCACCCTTTCCCAAACAACACCACCTTAGCTCTCTCTGTCTCTCTCCCTCTCTCTCATATCCACTCTCTCACTCCCATTCTGTCTCTCCTACAATCTGTGCAGGGAGTATCACTCCTCGCATCCGAACTCCAGAAACTGGGTCAGATGACGCCATTAAGAACATTCTGGAACAGGCTAAGAAAGAGATCCAGTCCCAGCGAGGAGGTAGGGAGCTTTTCTAGACATGGGTTAAGTCTTGTTCTCCACTAAAAATTAAACTAAAATTTGCTGGTTGATAAATAAGCAAAGCCACACAGAAAGAAAAATGGTTCATTTATTTACAGTGTTTATGACAGGAACCAAGTTTTACAATATCTACAACACTGGAAGCCTTTTTTGTTTGTAATCGAACTCCCTCCATGTACAGTCCCCACTGAAAGTATTGGAATGGCAAGGACAATTCTTTTGTTCTTTCCATACACTTTAGGTTTGAGATCAAAAGAAGAATATGGGAGGATAGATCAGAATTTCAGCTTTCATTTCCTGATTTTCCATCTAAATGTGTTAAACATTTTATAACATGGCACCTTTTGTTTGAACCCACCCATTTTTCAAGAGATCAAAAATATTGGTAGCTGAGAGGTGTTTCTTCTTGCCCAGGTGTGCCCTGTTAGATTGATTGTTTAAACAATTAATAGCTCTGAATGTCTACTCTTGCTTTGAGCAACTGGGTTTCACCTTTGAAGACATGCATTTGTTGTTAAAAAGGATAAACCAGCATGAAGACCAGAGAGCTGTCTATGTGGAAAAAAGCAAGCATTTCGAAGCTGAGAAAAGAGGGACAATCAATCAGAGACATTGCACAAGCATTGGGCATAGCCAGTACAACAATTTGGAATATCCTGTGAAAGAAGAAAAACCGCTAGTGTACTAACAACCAGACATTGAACAAATCTAATCAGGCCTATTGATTCTTACTACTGATGAGTGGTTTGCATCTTGTGGTATGGCGTCTATATTTCTGCTCTCAAAGTTTCTTTGAACGGTTGATAGGGATACCTTCACCCCTGCCCTGTGGAGGTTGTTGGAGAGGTCACTGACTACTATTTTTGGGAAAGAACAAATCTGCTCATGATCCAAATCATACAAACTCATCGGTCAAGTATGGTGGAGGTAGTATCATGGCTTGGGCTTGCATGGCTGCTTCTGGAACAGGCTCACTAACCTTTACTGATGAAGTAACTCATGATGGTAGCAGCAGGATGAATTCAGAAGTATACAGAAACATTCTGTCTGCCAATTTACAGAGAAATGCCTCCAATCTAATTTGGAGGAACTTCATCATGCAGCAAGACAATGACCCAAAACACACTGCCAACACAGCAAAGAACTTCATCAGGGAAACCAGAAGGTTTTAGACTGGCCAAGTCAATCACTAGACCTTAACCCAATTGAGCATGCAGTCAATTGGAAAGTTGGTGCAGCATGAATGCAGGTTTGATATAGGCTTGAAAATCTTGATCATGGGTCGCACAGCACTGTCACTGTCTCATCTGACACTTTGACTCCTTGACTCCTGACTCTTTAGTATGTCACATTGTGAATTGCCAAATGTGTCAATTTTTCAGATGGAATGGGAGAACATTTGGTGCATTGACAATAGGCTTGTGCAATATTGATTTTTCCTTGCTAATAAACAAATGATGTACTCATGCAGAACCCACAGCCTAAAAAAGACAATAAATTTATGTGAAATAAACATTTACAGCACCTGACACCTGACAGTGCCAAAATGATTTGGCATCCCTAATAATTAATTAACTGATGTTAAATATATACTTGCCTAATGTTAGCCAAGTCAAACATATATTAATAGATTTTATTTCATATTAATGAACTCAAAATATTCTCAGTTTACCATGACAGAAAGCGAGGATCATGTCACAAGTGCCTGTGATATAGGGAGAAGAAGACAGGGTTTCCAGGTGGTGTCGGTTAATACTGAAGAGTAAAAAACACCTAAATTCAAATGTTGATAGGCTCATCTCCCATTATTTAATTGTGGAGCTCCTGTGCAAATTGTGTAAAGGTTTGCAGGTCTGGTAATATAATATAATCAGTATAACTGGATATCGTAGCAGTGTAATATCATACAATAAAAGGGACAGTAAAATCATTATATTGCACAAGCCTAATTTACACCATTTCCATCTGATGTGGTCTATTTTGCTGCTATTCAGTCTGTTTCTTATGGTTCTGGCTTTCTCAGTTGACTGCAATTCTGGTTAAAATTGACACAATTGTGAGAGAGTTTCTCATCATAATCAAGGTCTTCTATGCTCTAGCAGTCATTTTCTCATAGGTAGTAGGGTAAGTCTAAACTGCAAACAGAAAGACCAAAGTGAAAAAGTGTCAACTAAGAGAATATGTCACTACCTACTGTGTTGGCAGGCTGTAGCTAAAGCTATAGTAACAAAAATGCCCATTATTATTGGACTTACAGCAACCTTATCGCAAAACTCTCATAAAACAGTCTCTGTCATTAGGCTTTGTATTTGTAACCACTTAATTTTATGTAATAACTTTCTGCGAGGAGGTTTTTAGAGCCTTAATATGCTTCATAATCTTGATTTCTGTCAATGTTCTCACATAGCATGTTTCTTTGAAATGGTGTATTTTTGTCAAAACTATGTGAATGAATATTTACTTATTGTTATACGTGAAACATAGATTCATGTTTATTATTCTGTATTATACCAAACATGTTATGGTAGTTATGATAAGGGTAATAATTATCCAAAGAGCTGATTCCACCCCTTATAAACCTGACTAATTGCCTAATTATCTTAAATAATTGGTATTGAACTAGTCTTGAGATTTTTGTTGCATATATAATTCACATTGTGTATACTGAAGTAATGATTTATGTTGTTTGGGATTCCTAAGATGTATATTACAGTTGGGAAGACAGTGTGTAAGTGGATCATCTTAAGAAAAACTGATTGCTGCCAGCACTAGTTATATATTTGTAGAATAGTCAAAAATCAGTACTATAATCAAAAAGAATCAGTAGCAAAAATGTGCTAATTGTGGAATGCTATGAATGTATTAAGGTTTTATGTACTGTCCTAATCATTTGTGTGGTACTATAGGGACCTGAAGCAACTTTTTTTTTTTTTTTTTTTTTTAAGAATTTTTAGCATTTTGAATATTTTTTTGTATATTTCAACATGAGATAATAGATGCACTTTACTATGTATAATGTTAAAATGTATCATTTTTGACAAAGGAAACTAATACTCTTAAAATGTAATTATACATTTGATACTGTGATCTTTGTAGATAACTGATAAAAGAATTTCAAAAATCTGATTACATTCCTAAATTTTCATTATAATTTTGACAAAAAATTTGACAAAATATTTAATATACAGAAAGCAGTAGAGATGTCGATGGCAGTATTAAGTGAGACGCGTAAGTCCTAACAGTGTGTTATACCATTTAAAAGAGAAACCCCACGTGACAACATTTAAAAAAAGATTGTGTGCAAGCAGGACATTCAGATAATACTTCAATTTCAATCTTTACTTCTTCAGCACTTAAATAATTACCTGGCAATTGAACCCTACTGAAAATGATTAATGAATTTCTGTATGTTTGTGTGTTATAGGTGATGGTAAGTCCTCTCTGGGATCTTCTACAGGGCGCAGCAGCAGTGGTGGAGGCAGTAATTCAGACGAGACTATTAAGAGCATCTTGGAGCAGGCGCGACGGGAGATGCAGGCACAACAGCAAGCCCTGCTTGAGCTGGAGGCCAGCAGCCAGAGTCTGTGCTCGCAGGAGCCCCACAAAACTCTGCCTGGCCCTATGCCCTCCTACATCAAGCAAGAAGAGGGAAGCACCATGCCCGTGTGCCCATCCAACTCCATCGGCAGCCCCCAGACCCCCCTCAGCGTTCTGTCTCCTGCTGCTTTTGTCCAAAACATTATCCGTAAGGTGAAGTCGGAAATCGGCGAGGCTGGAACATATTTTGACCAGCACTGGTCTCGTCCCTTCACCTCTGTCTCACCCTCACTCTCCTCTTCCTCGTCCTCTGTGCCCTCCACAGTGCCCCGGGCTTGGAATGTGGAATGCCCCCCGGGCACAGAGGAGGGGCCAGGCACTGAGGAAGATGAACCTCCAGCAAGCCGGCCTGTGAAAGTCGAGCCAGAAGTGTGTGTAAGCGGGGAGCAGGCTGCATGTGGAGGAGCACGGATGAGCTACTATCCTTCCTACATTCCTCGCACTCTGAAGCCCACTGTGCCACCACTCACGCCTGAGCAGTATGAGATGTATATGTATCGTGAGGTGGATACCATAGAACTCACACGCCAGGTCAAGGAGAAGCTGGCCAAGAATGGCATTTGTCAGCGGATTTTTGGAGAAAAGGTAAGTGTGTATGAGAGAAATATGCTTTCAGTCAGGTCTTTAAAGAGGACAGAGAAGAACAGACAAATTGTGGAGTGGTTTTCTAGAGCACTGGGAAATAGCATCCCTATATGTAACTGCAGTGGTTTGTATTTTTGTAACGTGCTTTTTGTAATCTCAGTTGTTTTCACAGTTCTTTATGTACCAGTTATTAAAAGACTTTGCAAAAGAGGTTGTGAATATTAACAGGCCACATGCCTCATCTAGTCTAATAGCCTAACCAGTTTTTTATTGCTTTTAAGCTTTTAATAGTCTTGCAGTGTAAATTTTTTTTATAATTCTGTTCTTTAAGAGCCACACATCACTGAAACATTATAAGCACAGTATAAAAATTATGTAAGTTGGTATAAACACACACTTATGTGTGCATATAAAACACAAACCAGTCATTGCAAAACATTGACAAAACACCTTAAATAGTCACCCAGTTCGTAAATATTAATTGTTTTTTTTACTTTACTTTCCAAGTCCCGTAAGATGTGCTTTGCTGCCACCATGTGGTGGACTTGAGGCTTCACTTAAAACTGGTTATTGGTGATAGTCATTTTTTCTTAGTCAAAGGTCAAAGTCTGCATATCACCACTTACCTTCTAGTTCTTCTGTTGAAATAATCATAAATGCTGTGACTGGCTCCTGCAGGTACTGGGCCTTTCTCAGGGTAGCGTGAGTGACATGCTGTCTAGACCCAAACCCTGGAGCAAGCTCACACAGAAGGGACGAGAGCCTTTTATTCGCATGCAGCTGTGGCTTCTGGACCAGTTAGGACAGAGCCTCCATCAGCAGTCCAGCCACAGCCACAACCACGGTCAGTTACATTCGTTATATAAACTTTTGACTCATGTGGTTAGTGTGTTTATAATAGCAAGCAAGGTTACTTGGTGCTTGTTTACAGAAATGTTTAAATTTGTCCCAATTTTAGGATGCTTTGGTTGACCACTGAAATAAAATCCACTATTTCAGATTTATAATTAATTATTCAGAACTAATTGTTTAACTTTCTCCTGAACCTCCCCTCAGACAAAAGCCCAGTGACATCTCACTCTTCACCATCCCCTCCACTCAGCCCAGAGGACAGCCAACCCAGTATGCCTCTGGAGCCAGTGAGTTTGGTGCTGGAGAGCAGCAAGGAGAACCAGCACCCTCACCCACAGCACACAGAACCTCACGGCGTGAAGGGCACAGCAGGCATATTGGCACTTCAGCAGCCTCACATTCCACTAGGCATTCAGGAGCTGGTGGCCATGTCGCCTGAGCTTGACACATACGCTATAACCAAGAGGGTCAAGGAGGTGCTGACTGACAACAACCTAGGTAGTTTTAACCTCTTACTATTATTATTAATGCTTAATGCATCTTATTATAATTAATGAGTGCTTCGGTATGAAACATAGATACATAGAGTTATTCTTACTGTATGTCACTACACGTGTGTTTGTGTGATTTTTAGGTCAGCGTCTGTTTGGCGAGAGTATCTTAGGTCTTACACAAGGCTCCGTCTCTGACCTGCTGTCCAGGCCCAAACCGTGGCATAAGCTGAGTCTAAAGGGCAGAGAGCCCTTCGTGCGCATGCAGCTGTGGTTAAATGACCCACACAATGTGGACAAACTGAGAGATATGAAGAAGATGGAGAAAAAAGGTGAACTAAATGGAAATGGCACAGTTTAAATCGGTGTTAGCCCTTTCTGAATGACGTCATACACCTGTCTCATGAATACTTATATCTTGTCACTGCAAGGCACAACATGAGTATATACACTCACTAAGTACTTTATTAGGAACACTATACTAATACTAGGTAGGGCCTTTCAAAACAGCCTCAATTCTTTGTGGCATGGATTCCACAAAATGTTGGAAACATTCCTTTGAGATTCTGGTCCATGTTGACATGATTGCATCACGCAGTTCCTGCAGATTTTTCAGGTGCACTTTCATGCTCCGAATCTGCTGTTCTACCACATCCCAAAGGTGTCCTGTTGGATTCAGAGCCGGTGACTGGGAAGGCCACTGAAGAACACTGAACTCATTGTCATGTTCATGAAACCAGTTTGAGAGGACTTTTGCTTAGTGACATGGTGCATTATCGTGCTGGAAGTAGCCATTCGAAGATGGGTAAATTGTGACCATGAAGGAATGGACATGGTCAGCAACAATACTCAAATAGACTGTGGCGTTCAAGCCACGATTGATTGGTATTAAAGTGTGCAAAGTGTGCCAAGAAAACATTCCCCACACCATTACACCATCTGCACCACCCTGGACTGTTGACACAAGGCATGGTCCATGGATTCATGCTGTTGGCACCAAATTCTGACCCTCCCATCCGTGTGCCTCAGCAGAAATTGAGATTCATCAGAACAGACTATGTTTTTCCAGTCTTCAACTGACCAGTTTTGGTGAGCCTGTGCCCACTGCAGCCTCAGCTTTTTTGGCTCTTGGTTCTTGGCTGCTGTTGTAGCCCATCTGCCTCAAGGTTTGACATGTAGTGCATTCTGAGATGCTTAGAGTTGTACAGAGTGGTCATAGAAATACTCAAGCCAACCCGTCTGGCAGCAACAATCTAGCCACAGTTAAAATCACTGAGATGATCCTTTTTCCCCATTCTGATGGTTGATGTGAACATTACCTGAAGCTGCTGGCCCTTATCTGCATGATTTTATGCATTGCACTGCTGTGACATGATTGGCTGACTAGATAATTGTATGAATAAATAAGTATACAGATATTCTTAGTAAAGTGTTTGGTGAGTGTACTTTAACTACTTTAGGTACTGCTCCAGTGTCAAACACTGTACTGTGAAAAATACAAATCTCTGCTAATTCAGGATAGTTTAAAATGAATTATAAGACATATATGGGAACAGATAGTATTCTTATTCCTGTGTATTCTTAAAGGTACAAACTTGCAAGTATTTAAAAGTGTTACAATATTGCCACACAATGAATCTGGCTAATTCTATTCAGGCTTTTGATTTGCATTTTTCTGGCCCAGAAATTTGCTCAGCTCTGCACTTTTTCATTAAAGAGCAGCTTGTGAAGCAGACATGTAGTTTTAACACACAGGATGGGTTTGGTTGAAAGCAAGAGGAAGACTTCATAATGTTTTCATTGCAATTTCAATTTTCCCCACAGGAATTAGAGAATTCTATAAATGACACCCAATTATGAGACGTGGTCACTGTGTCACTAATGTGAAGCTCAACTGTTAAATTTCTGCTTCATTCCTCTGCATTTACAGCATACCTGAAGCGCAGATATGGCCTGTTGAGTCCTGGATCAGACACCGACTCTCCGGGACCACGTTCAGACTCCATTAGCCCAGGCCTTGCCCAAGTGGAGGTGTGTTCCTACAGCCAAGCTAAGAAGCCCAGAGTAGTGCTAAATGCAGAGGAGAAGGAGGCTCTGAGGAAGGCGTATCTGCAGGAGCCCTACCCATCCCAGCACACCATTGAGATACTGGCCACCCAGCTCAATCTCAAGACCAACACTGTCATCAACTGGTTTCACAACTACAGGTTTGAAAGAAACTGTGGTTTTCACACACTTCGCCCTGTTAGACTGAAAGTGGTCATACAAAATGTATAATGTAAACTGTATGTAGCAGGCTATGCAGATTTTAGACCCACTGATGCCATTCTGGCTCCACCTAGTGAAAATGATTGGCAAATCAAGAAAAAAACAAGATTGACAAAATTCAAAATACAGAGAATGAACCTAGCTTGCTACTGGTAACAATAATAGCTTTCTTTATATAGCACCTTTCATACACACAAAATGCAGTTCACGGTATTGACTGTGCAAAAACTTAGCATGACAAATAGGAAACCCCCAAAGGAAAACAAAAATATTTTTTGGCCTGTTGAGTTCAAGTGGTCCATATTTCCCCTGGGTGTTCATCTCTTTGTGTATTGTCTGGATTATTTTGTAAGCAGGTCTCGAATGCGGCGTGAGGTCCTTGTGGAAGGTCCTCAGGACAACGATGCTGATGTGGAGCATAACTTCTCTCCTTCGGTGAGCTGCAGTCCCATTTCAGATGTAGATGAAAGGAAAAAAGCCCATACAATCTGCAATGGCCCCACAATGCTCAGTGTCAAACAAGAAGTAGAGGAAGAGGAGGAGAAGCTGCATATCAGGCAGGGTACATGCTCTTCCATGGCTGCGCATTTAACTGAGATGAAGACTGAAGAGGAGCAGACGTCTGGCAACAGGGACTTGACATGTTGTCCTCAAAGTCTTAGGCAGGAAGAAGCTTGCATCCCCAAACTCCTTTCTGGTTCCGTTTCCTCAGACAACATTCAGAAAAGCAACACAGCCATGCTTGAAGGTGAAAGTAAATCACCGGTGGACCCGGTGAGCTTCAAGGCATCATCAGAGACATGCCGCAGCAGCCTGGAGGTGTCCCTCGACTCACCCTCGGCTGCCTCCTCTCCCGGCCTCATGATGTCTGTCTCACCTGTGCCGTCCTCTTCTGCCCCCATTTCTCCATCTCAGGCCCTCCATTCCAACACCAAGATCAGCAAGAGCACACAGAGGCGTGATGAGAAAATGGCCAACCTTAGCAACATCATCCATCGACTTGAACGAGCGGCCAATCGCGAAGAGGCGCTGGACTGGGAGTTCTAGAACTTGAAGCTTATTAATACTCTGAATCCCTGAAGAGGGTTTTCTCACTCCTGAAGCTTTTGCCTGTCACATTTGCCTGTCATCAGGAACACAGGAAGTTATATTCTCCAGCCCACAGATAAAATATTGTCCTGTTAAAGACTTTCTGAGACTTTAAACAAATAATATTTATAAACATGTTTTAGGTATTTTGATAAAGGTATCCTACTTTGAGTTATATGTTACAGCACTAGCTGTCATGTTTTAAACCAAGGAGGAAAGAGATACTTGGATGAGAAGACATTGCAGCTATGGTGTCATGAAATGCACACTGAAGTTCTATAGATTGCCACTGGGTGAGATTATTTCAAAGTGAGACCTCTGTCTTAAGCCATCAAAAGCACTACTTATTTAAAAAAAAAAAAAGGACTCTGACCAAATTTGCTACTTTTTGAATAGCATTTTTTCAGATTTTGTCTGTAAAACGGGACAGTTAAAGTCAAATAATGTTGAGAACTTTATACTGACTTGAGGGATAGTCCTTAAAGACTCTAAATATTGAACAATACATATGTACTTAGTTTCTTGTTGACATGTTTTGGAACATTTGTTACACAAGCGTATAATGTGTGGTTGTACGTGCTGTAGAAATTGTCTGCAATAGCCTTTCTCCAAACAAGATGTAGCATGGTACTCAAATTACCCTCTTATCCTCTATAGATAGTATCCTGTGATATACTTGAGCGATAAAAGTGAAATCATCTGAAACTTAAGCAAAAAAAAAAAAAAAAAAAAGAAAAAACTAGAAAAAAGGGATTGTAAGAAAAATATTATTGATATAATATTTTCAGTGAAGCTGTTATTTTTGGGGTTTTACTTTGTTTCCTTTAAGGACTCGTAAAGGTTTACTGTAGGGCCTTTTTGTGCACTTGGAAGCAAGTGAGCCATTTGAAATTTTTGAGCAATGTCTTCACTAATTCATATTGCATTTACCTCACTCTTCCTCTGATGCACTGATCTCTCACACACATGGGGCAAGCCAGTGGGCATAACTCAGCATTATGCTTCTGAACTGAGGATCTGATCCCTACAGTTCAGAATTCTATGCCCAAATGTTCTACCAATATGATTTAAACAATAATTCAATAATGATGTAATATAAGCTTGAACCAAGTCTCAAAGACCAATACCACAGGACGTGACAGGGGTAGCTTTTTCACTGGGAATATTTTAGCATGCATATATTTTAAACTAACCATTTAAACCTGTTTCATTGGTAGGCACTAATAAGTTTAGGAATCCTGCCCTTCTCCGCACATGTAGTCACTTTCATGCTTGTTGGTCCTCTAGGATTTATCCCATTTATCCCATATGTGAGTGTGTGTCATGGCAAACATAGGCAGCAGCTACACCCTTATAAATAGATATCATTTAATATATACCTCTATCACTGACTTATTGTATTTTTGCATGGGCTGTCCAATACCACAAGAAGATGTGCTGTAATGTGGGTGTCCTCATCATGTCTGTCCCTGAGAACTGAAATCAGAATAGGCACACTTGAACTTTTTACATAAGTAGAGTAAATACACTGTACTTGTGTAATAAATGTAGAGGTTGTAATAACACTGAGAAGTACACAAAGTTTTTCATAGAAATGGGACAGTTCAGACAAATCTCCTGCTTCTAGAAGCTTTGTGTACTACTCCACAATTTTGCAACCTTTACATTTTAAATATGCATATACGTAAAAGCATACATTAGGGTGCTTTCATACTAGGCGTTTTTTTCTACAGAAAAAGTGCTGGCTATAGCGCCTTTTGTGTTGAGATGAAAAAAGCAGCTCACTCTGGTGATGAGGAGGCTGTGACTTTGGAGGTAGAAAATCAAAAGAAGGAGAGCTGCTTGTGAAACTTGAATGTAAAAATAGCCAAGTTGTTATTTTTAGTTGTAGTGCAAAGTTGGAATATTAGCAATGAAATATTTTTTGATTCACTCTGTAGTAAATCACATTAAATTTTTTTCACTAGCACTCTGTCCTCCATATTTGATTGTGGCATAACTTGAGGCCTGATTGGTTGGGAGGTTAAAAAAAAAAAAAAATCACTCATCACTCAGCGCTTTTCTGAACAGTTTATTTCTCCACTGTGGCCAAAAACACACCAGCGGCAGTGGCACTTCCTGAAGGATTACATGTAAAATGTGTGCTGGTGTTTGAGGAAAAAACAAAGTGTAGTGTGAAAGCAGCCTTATGTGACACATTGATTGGGGTCAGAAAAGGGGCAAAATTAAATTACATCACATAGATTCTAAAGTTGTTTAATCCCTCGAGACAGGAGATTTTGCAGAGTTTAGTTTCAATGGACTTCAGAAGCTAAAACAGGACTTGAAACTAGAGAGCTGTGTTAATACACTGGTGTCAGAATGAATTTTGCAATTGGATGCATTTATGAAACATGTCAGACGGGGGAAATCCTACTGGCAGTTTTAACAAAAACAAATTTAGTGACTTCTCAAATTCTCCATTCAGTCAACTTCTAAACTATTAAGCGCTTAAACTATTTTTTTTTTCACTTATTCTTTAAGTAATTCATAAATTTGCCTGAACTTTGGGGGCATTTCGCTGCTGGGTACTAAAATATTTTGAAAACCTTTTTTTTTTTTTTTTTCTTTTTTTTTGACACAAATACAAGTGTTTTGCTACTGAGTTTAGTTTTTCTTTATATTTTCTTGGTAGATGTAGGTCTTCAATACCTCATATAAGAACTGCTTTACAGCACTTACTGTTTTTTTTTAATTGAATATTTGAGATTAGTGGAAATATGAAAACTGTTCTAACTTTTTGTTCCACAGGTCTTTGCCTTGATGTATTGTTGAAGTTGATAGTAAAACACTTGCACATGTCTTATTAGTACTGAGGACTGATATAATAAACACATGTATAGATATATGAATATTACACATTTACTGGGAAATAATATCTTAGGGTTCTTGTCACTAGTGTGCTGATGTATTTAAATAGAGTGTACAGTTATATTAACCAAACACACAGAGTCAGACCTCGTTTGGCAAAGTTGCCCCTGTTCTAGAACCTTCTCTCAGGGTTATGTAGCTTCTTTAAGCTTTATCAAACCAGTCAGGTCACATTGCTGGTTAGCTTAAACTGTTCATGGCTTCTGCTTGATTTTCCTACAACACAGAGTGATTTTATTTAGAGCCTAATTTCTCTGTGTTCTTCACAATTTCTAGCAATTGGAGCATAATTGTTACCTGAGAATAAGATCAACTAACAGCTGAAATTGGGATACTGAAAGAGCATGTATGTGTGTGCTTATTCTAAGCTAATCTCGTAGTCTTCAGTAGTTTATCAAAACAATGTAAAAAAAATTTTTAGCTGATTTTCTCCAAGCATGTTAGTTTGTTTAAAAGTACCTTGTCTTACAAATTGTGTATCATATTTCAAGGTATGTACCACACCCATAAATAATTTTGACGCCATTATCTAACATGATAAAGCATAATAGTTATACAGTTATATACATATAACTATTTCAGCTCTGATCACAGTATACCATCATACCAGTCATTCCAGGCCTGTGTTTATGTCAGAGAACATTTCAGATAATCTAATGGGTATGTGCTTTTGGCAAGCTAAACAAGAATAAATGGTGGTACTTCATGACTGTTGCATTGTGTGAAAACTGCAAAAAAAAAAAAAAATAATAATAATAATTCCAGGCAGGCTGTAATTCTCTTTATTCAGGAGGGAGTCCACTGGACAGTTATGTAACACAAGACTGGTCTCTTCTGAATACTGACACTGCCCACTTACTCCCTGCAGCAGAGATGATTCATAACAGCAAGAAAAATGCCGTCACTTGAATGAAAGTAAATTTCCTTCCAATACTCTATTTTAATTTAGTTCTATTTTAATTATGACTTTACCTTAGATTTATTTTTTTTGCATACAGTTTTGTACCATCATGAAGAAATAGTATACTGACTTTTGTGTTTCCTGTAATCTCAAGTAATCACTTGTTGGGGATTGGTTCCCTGCATGCCATAACTGGAATTTGTAAGGACTTATGGCAATGCTCAAATAGTAACAGGAGTTATCTCAAAATTATTTTAGCCATAAAGATTCTGTTAATTTTGGTGCTTGGGTATATTTTAACATATCTTAAAACTCCCTTAAACAGTCTTCGAGACAAGTTATAAATTAGAAATAAATCACACACTTTACTTGTGTGAAAGTGAAATTAGCGCTGAAATGTCCTTATTGATATGTGAAATATGGCTCCTGCAGAAGGCAATACTTTCTGACCATTAAAAATAAGGTAGTGGGCTGAAAGTGTAAGAGACATTTTCCCCTCCTTCCCTTTCCTGTGAAATATTCCCATTTTGACGCACATCTTACATGTCACGTGTCTCAGTCATATGTATCAAGCCATTGTTGAATACAGTACATTGTTATATAAAAGTCTTTGCCTGGTATTGTTTTCTTCTCTAACAGTTTAAAAAAATCTCTCTCTCTCTCTCTCTCTCTCTCTCTGACATGCACACACAAACTTTTCATCTTGTGACTTGAGAGTTATTTTAGTATTAAAAACTTATTTCTGTGCAGCATGGTGGCACAGCGGGCAGCCTTACAGACTTGCTGCTCCAGGGTCCCTGCGTTTGATCCTGAGCTTGGGTTACTGTCTGTGCAGAGTTTCTGTGAAACCTCTCCCCATAGGCTTTGGATCCACTGTGACGCTGACCAGGATAAAGTGACTGCTGAAATGAATAAATGGAAATTTGTTCTAGAGTATACCGTAGGAAATACTGGATTTTTTTCTCTGCAAATAAAAATTGTGCATTTGCAAAGCAAATGTCCAATTTCCTAGCAAGCCTACTCCTTTTCAGCCCTCATATTCTATGCTGCTGTGGGAACTGGATGGCCAATTTATCATCTCAATCAATATAAATATTTACAGAAACACACTGTGTTCTTATAAAAGCAGTAGCCTTTATAAGATAATCACCACTCAGGTGGTTAAAATGTCATTCACCTGCAGCTCTTTTCAGAACTATAGCTACTCAGATGACCAAGAACCAATGCAGAAATTATTAGCCTAAAGGCTTAATTGTTATTTTTCAGGTGCTCTCTGGTGAAATATTTTGGAGGTGTCACTGGCTTTAGAACCAACTGAAGTGATTTTAGATCACTTTTTTAGATTTTAGAAGTTCTTTGTCTATCAATGAGTCAATTTGTTTAAAATATATGCAAATTAACATTTACATACAATACAATTTATCAGCATTATGGTTGTGACATCAAACAGACATGATTTCTACAAACTGTGAATTATAAAAACCATCACAAAAGCATTGTATATATATATAATATATAAGCATTGCATATACAGTGAGAGTAAAAAGTATTTGATCCCTTGCTGATTTTGTTGGTTTGCCCACTAATAAAGAGATGATCATTCTATACTTTTAATGGTAGATGTATTCTAACATGGAGAGACAGAATATCAAAACGAAAATCCAGAAAATAACTTTAAAGAATATATTTTAATATTGTAATATATACACAATGCTTGTCTCATGAAAAATATTTGAATGAATGCCAAAAATATAATTTGAAAATATTTGTTGTTTGGGGAATACATCATTAAGAAAAAAAATGGTGTTATGGATTTTTGTGAAAGATGTGATGGGTCTGAACCAGGGAGGTTAAATACAGTGAAATATGAGTTAAAGACATAAGTGAACATTTTAAAAGTAGTTTTGGTCCTACTTATAAGGTTGACATTTGCATGGAATTGTCTTGTCATAGTTATTTTTTTTTCTTTGTCTTAATTTTAATACGTACGTATATATGTATGTATGTATTTTATTCTATATTTTATGTTTAGAGCTTTAATTCCTTGTGTATATACAGAGTGCTGTTCAGTTCTTTTTATTGTATTGTTTATTTGACTTTTTCCCTCATCAAAGACAATTCAGTTTTAATTCTGTTCATTCATTCATATAAAATAATATGATTGGAATGCTTGGGGAACCTCCTGGACCTGGTGTGTGTCCATAACGTCCACTTTTTTTATTTTATTTAGCGTTACGTCATATTAAAAAAATTAGAATTTAAAAAAGTTTATAAAAGTTCATCTTGTAGTCTCCCGCGTTCAAGCGTCAGGCATGCTTAAACCCCCAGCCCCTTCCCGGAAGTGAGAGGAAGTGACGGTACGTCGTGGCGTCACGGCTCGAGGCTGGTGGTAGAGACGCGGTGATGACTGTGTAGTGCTGTGACTGAGTTTGCAGATGGATACGAGGTGTAATGTGCTAGTTGAGTTGTTAATTCTTTTTTGTGATTCTTAGAAGAAAGAAATAATCGGATCCGAGGTTCCCAAAAGGTTGGTGCACGAGTTGTACTGCTTTTGCTCGCTGCGTTTTGGGCTTGCGGCCTTCGCGCAGGTTCCTCCCTTGGCCCTGGCTCACAACAACAACAACAACACAACAACAACAACAGTACCAGTCCGCTTCGCTAGCCCAGCTAACTGTGCGATAGCCGCTGTAGGGCCTGGTGCAGGTCAGCTCCCGCAGTCCGGAGTAGTGTAAACTGATACAGACTGTTGATTACTGTGTTTACAGTAACACAGAAAAAGCGTTGACTAGAAAATAGCAGTCATTTAGATGGACGTCAGCAAAATTAAAGGGCAGTTTAGCAAACTTGCTAACTACAGGGTGTCCCAGAAGTCTCCATACAGGGGACTAAGTATGGCAGCACCACTGGATGTTCTCGGTGGGTCCACAACACATCACTCTTTTTGAATTTTTAAAATAAATTTGGCAATTTGTGTGTGATGTGCCTTCCATGGTTTCTGTTAAAGTCCACTGCAACCTTGCGACAACTTTCCGATCCAGCCATGAGAATGATTAAAATATATATATATATATATATATATATATATATATATATATATATATATATATATATATATATATATATAGGGTATAATATAAAATAAGAATGAAAAATTTTGGGTGACATTTTGCTAACAAGTGTTCATTTCCCCTGTGTATGGAGACTTTTGGGACGCCCTGTAATACGCTAGTTAGCTCTGAAATGCTAGCCGAACAGGCTGCGCTCTACCAGATCATTTTGAAGTGTACACTAGCTAACTGTACACTAACTGTGTAACCTCAATATATCCATGAAGAGTTTTAATTAGTTTTGATACGGTTTCTTTTTGGAACATTTGTTGCTTAATGTAGCTAGTCGCTTTGGTTTGCCAGACATCTTTTATAAATGTTAAATGTTAAATTCTTTAAGAAACACTCAGTGGTCAATTAAATTCTATTCTGTTATTTTGTGTTGTTAGTCTGCTTGTTTAAGCGATTGCACACTTGCCTGGCGATGTGAAAGCTAGGAATTAGCCGGTAAGAGTGGTGAACTGCTGGGTTTGTAATATAGTTGGCTAGTTGATGTTAGTGCATCAGAAAACCGCTGAGACCATAGCTATCTAAACGAGTTTTAAATTGGATGGTCTATTCAGTACTGGTCTCAGTTTAGTGGTGGACTCAATTTGTTGCTCTTAACAGTTTAAAACGCCTTTAGCAGGTTCACAGGACACATTCCTTGGGCTTAGTAAAATTAATTGATTAAAATGGCTTTGTGATCTTTATTTTTCTAAGTAACTTGTAACAGGAGGCTACCGTTAGATCAAATAGCCAACACGAACTCCTACCCTATACTTGACTCAACATTCATGTTAAGCTTAATATACACTAATTATAAATATAACTATATTTAAGTATTTAAATACACTTATATATGTATATATAGGTATACACTTATATATGTATATATAAGTATATGGACACTGGAGCATCACACCTATATGATCTTGCAGAACATCCTATTTTAAAACCATGGACATTAAAACCATTAAGTCCTTAACTGCTGTTCTTTCTTAGAAAGTTGTTTATTTTATTTATTTATTTTTTTTTTTTAGAATGACTTTTCCATAACATGTCTAACTTTGGCAGTGTTTATCACCTTGTTGCTATAAAGACAAAAGAGCCACACTTGGTCAGAAAAAGTAACTAGCGTGGCAGTGTGTGGTGCTGCGTAGCTGAAAAAGGAAAACAGTAGTTTTGTTTCGTTCTGGTCAGCAATGCCATGTTCTTCTGTACTTTTAACAGTGATTGTGTATGATAGTTATGAGCATGGTAGGGACACGCAGGAAGAGGTAGCAATGTAATGTGTTTACAAAGGTAGCAGATTACACACCCAAAGGGTTTCAGTGCAGTCCATGTCCCCTTAATGAAGAAATGAAAGTTGCTGTATTATGATTTAGGGGTCCAGAGGGAGCTAGTGCCAAATTTTGGAGTGTTGCAGCTGAACACAAAAAGGGTGATAACCACAGGAGTAAGGAACTGGATCAGATTAAAAAAAAATAAATTAAACGTGTAAAGGGTTCTACACAGAAACGCATTTTAATCAGTATTTTGAAGTTGGTGGTGAGGTAACTGTCTGGTCATACCATGTTTAACCTTGATACTGTGACAACATAACTGTGGAGGACAAAAAAATGACTTAAATATAAATAAATGAATAAATAAATATATTTTGGTCATGAAAAAGGGTATAATGAATGCCTTTATTTCTACTTTTTCATACGTCAACAAATATTTGGGCTATTTCTGTATTTCTGCATTTATTTATTTATTTATTTATTTACTTACTTACTTACATATCTATCTATCTATTTCTGTATTTTTACATTTATGTATATTTTTCTGTATTACTACATTTATTTATTTCCGTATTTCTACATTTCTTCATTTACTTATTTCTATATTTGTGTGGCTGTACGATAATAAGGTAGGCAGTCCTAACCTCACTCAATGCAGGATTGGTTAAAGAGGTGAGGTCGTTTCAGACATAGCACAGCTGCTTGCAGTGTGTGAGCGAACAATTCGTCGGAGAATGGCACTGTATGGGATAAGGTCATTTGTACTCAACACTCTGTCTAGCCTGTCTGCTTTTCCTTTTTATTTTTGCTGTTGCTGAAAATGGCAGTAGCATTATATCTATGTGCAAATTTATACAAACGGTAGTGACTAACTGCAAAGGAACAAACAGAAATTCCACTGGTAAAATAGACAGAATAATTTTTTTTTGTAATGATGAAGTGCAAGTAGACTACAGACAGTAAACAAATACTGTCTATTTTAGCAGCTGTGCTGTGTCTCCAGTGGTGTGGCCCAAAAGGAGGTGAGCCTTGATTATATTTGGAGGTAAAAGGTAGGCTGGATGTCCAGCGTTTGCGTCCTCTGTCTCTGAGAGAATGTGAAGTTGGCGGGCGATTTCTTGAAGACCTAGACACAGCTAGGTCAAGTTCCATTTAGATTTTAGATCTGAACTAGATTTAGATTTAGATCCAAACTAAATCTCATTATCCAAAAATCATCCATTAATCTTTCCAGGCGAAATAGAAGATAGTTATTTGGTGCACAGTTCTCAAAATCATTTGCTAATGATCTTAAATTATTAGCAGTGGCTTGTAAAAAATTGCCATTGGTAACACAGGACTACAGAAAATGCATGAATGTTAACAACTTAGCTAAGTGGCTTGTAGCTGGCAACGCTCCAGTGTAGCAGAGAGTAGCCACTGCAAGCCAAGACA
Source organism: Pangasianodon hypophthalmus (assembly GCF_027358585.1). Lineage (NCBI taxonomy): Eukaryota > Metazoa > Chordata > Actinopteri > Siluriformes > Pangasiidae > Pangasianodon > Pangasianodon hypophthalmus. Next base: position 16,307,407 of record NC_069717.1, read on the forward strand.
GTAGCAATAGAGCTTAAATGATCCCACCTCTTTAACCAATTCTGCATTGAGTGAGGTTAGGACTGCCTACCTTATTATCGTCCGGAGACAGAAATACAGAAATAAATAAATAAATGAAGAAATGTGAATATATATATTTACATTTACATTTACCCTTTTGCCGCCAAAACACTTCTGACCCGTCGAGGTATTGACTCCACAGTACCTCTGAAGGTGTGCTGTGGTGTCTGGCACCAAGACTTTAGCAGCAGATCCTTTAAGTCCTGTAAGTTGCGAGGTGGGGCCTCCATGGATCGGACTTGTTTGTCTAGCACATCCTACAGATGCTCGATCAGATTGAGATCTGGGAATTTTGAGGCCCATCAACACCTCAAACACTTTGTCATGTTTCTCAAACCATTCCTGAATAATTTTTGCAGTGTGTCAGGGCGCATTATCCTGCTGAAAGAGGCCACTGCCATTAGGGAATACTGTTGCCTTGAAGGTAGGTGGTGTCAAAGTAACATCCACATGAATGCCAGGACCCAAGGTTTCCCAGCAGAATATTGCCCAGAGCATCACATTGTCTCCACTGGCTTGCCTTCTTCCCATAGTGCATCCTAGTGCCATTTCTTCCCCGGTAAGTGACGCACATGCACCTGGCCACCCACATGATGTAAAAGAAAACGTGATTCATCAGACCAGGGCACTTTCTTCCACTGCTCTATTGTCCAGTTCTGATGCTCCCGTGCCCACTGTAGGAGCTTTCAGTGGTGGACAGGGGTCAGCACAGTTGCGATGCACTGTGTTCTGACCCCTTTCTATCATAGGCAGCATTAACATTTTCAGCAATTTGTGCTACAGTAGCTCTTCTGTGGGATCGGATCAGACGGGCTAGCCTTCACTCCCCACATGAATCAATGAGCGTTGGGCGCCCATGACCCTCTCGCCGGTTCACTGGTTGTCCTTCCTTGGACCACTTTTGGTAAGTACTAACCACTGCATACCAGGAACACCCCACAAGACCTGCTGTTTTGGAGATGCTCTGACCCAGTCATCTAGCCATCACAATTTGGCACTTGTCAAAGTCGTTCAGATCGTTACGCTTGCCCAATTTCACACATCATTAATTATACCTTTTTTCATTGACAAAATGTATGTATTTATTTTTGCATTTATTCACTTATTCATTTAGTTATACTTAAGTCATTTTTTCTCCTCCATACATAACACCCCTACACATCACTACCCAATGATGCCTTCTGTTCTGTTCCTTTACTTGTTTTATTATATTAGGCTAGATGCCAGGATGAACGGTGCATCCTTTTTATCCTGTTTGGGTTTTTGCCATAATCCAGTCAATAGGAGTTTATTTAATATCACATTAAAATCTGTTTATTCAGATTCAATATTTTTTCATCTGAGTTGTAAACAGGTGGTTGGTTTGTGGTTGGCTTGCTCTGTTAGCATACCATACTAGATGTGGTAAGATGTGTGCATGTGGTAGATATGTTTTATCAGTTGTTGTCAGACATGCACAGAATTAGCTAAATGGAGGGTTTTTATTGCACACTGAACTCGTTCCTAGCATATGATTCACAATAGTTCCTCAGGGCCAAAGAAAGTGTACAGCTGGAATAGTTTCCCCCTTTTAAGACATAATAGTTGTTTTTCCTTGTTTAGATATTATGAGTGATTCCCCTGTAAGTGCTTTCCATATATCATTCCATATATCATTCCTGCATGACATAAAGGAGTCACAGTTGGTGAAGAAGTAACATTCAGAGAGTTTGAGATAATAGCACATATAATAATAAAATTCTTACAACCTACATGACCTTTTATTTTTTTAATGAGTTCTTTAGATGAAATGTGTTTTGCTTGGCAAAGTGACAGTAAACTGCAAATGTTAAATGCAGAGTGTTAAAGTACTGGAAACTTTTAATAGCATGTGTGTGCTGATCCAGAATTATCTGAGCAATAATTTAAGTGAACAGTAGCTAAATTTGATGTCTGATTGAATGTTTATACTGTATGACGCATTGCATGCTGGTTCCAGTCCCATTCCACATTTGAGAAAGTTTGTCCTTCTCTCCCTGGTATTTATATTGTCTGGAGAGTAAAGAGGGAAATTATAGAAGCTATACAGACTAATATTTGTATCAGTTTATTTATGTTTGTATACATTCTCCTCTTATCCCCAGATTTCAATGTCATAACGCTATGGGAGATGTTCCATCACTGAAGTGTCCAACAGTTTGCCCATTTTGTCTTATCCAGGTACAGAAATTATAAATAAAGCTTTCTTGGTGTACTTTTCTTCTTTAACTATTAAAGCAGACACAAGGCTTTTGCGATATAAAATTATTATCGTCCCTACATAATATTACACTGCCATGATATCAAGTGATGTTTATTTTGATTATTTTATATTACCAGACCTGACAACCTTTACAAATTTTGCATAGGAGTTTCTCAGTTTAACGCTAGGAGTACGCTAGAACAAGTTATCACTCAGAAATATGCCAAAAGAGCAGTCTTTTTCACCCCAGTAAAGGGGGTGATGAGCCACACATGACTCTGGAATAATTTGCACAGGTGTTTTGAACTCTCCAGTATTAACTGACACTTACTGAAAGCTGCGCCCACTGCCACTCATCTCATGTGCTCCCAACGCACACGGGCTCCCGTGCTTTTTTTCACAATAAATGGAGAAATTAAAGTGTTATCTGATCTATCATTACATGTTTGATTAAGTATACCATAACATTAAAACCACTAACAGGTGAATTACATTGATTATCTTGTTACAGTGGCACCTGTCAAGGGGTGGGATCTATTAGGCAGCAAGTGAACAGTCAGTTCTCAAAGTTGATGTGTTCAAAAGTTGTCCAAGGAAGGACAAACGGTGAACTGGCAACAGGGTCATGGGTGCCCAAGGCTCATTGTTACATGTGGGGAGCGAAGACTAGCCCACCTGGTCTGATCCCACAGAAGCGCTACTGTAGCACAAATTGCTGAAAAAAGGTAATGCTGGCTATGATAGAAAGGGGTCAGAACACACAGTGCATTGCAGCTTGCTGCATATGGGGCTACAGAGCAGCAGACCGGTCAGAGTGCCCATGCTGACCCGTGTCCACCGCCAAAAGTGCCTACAATGGGAACATGAGCATCAGAACTGGACCATGAAGCAGTGGAAGAATGTGTCCTGGTCTGATGAATCACGTTTACTTTACATCATGTGGACGTTAAAGGAGTGTGTGCGTTGCTTACCTGGAGAAGAAATGGCACCAGGATGCACCAGGATGCAAACAGACAACAGATGTTCTGGGCAATGTTCTGCTGGGAAACCTTGGCTCCGGCATTCATCTGGCTGTTACTTTGACACGTACCATGTTACTTTGAATGAGGCCACTGCCATTGTTACAGACCAAGTACACCCCTTCATGGCAGCGGTATTCGCTAATGGCAGTGGCCTCTTTTACCACAATAATGTGCCCTGACACACTGAAATCAAAATTTTCTGGAATGATTTGAGGAACATAACAAAGAGTTTGAGGTGATGATTTGCCTTTGAATTCCCCAGATCTCAAACTGTGTGAGCTTCTGTGGGATGTGCTGAACTAACAAGTCCAATCCATGGAGGCCCCACCTCGCAACTTACAGGACTTAAAGGATCTGCTGCTAACGTCTTGGTGCCAGGTACCACAGCACACCTTCACAGGTTTTGTGGAGTTAATGCCACGATGGGTCAGAAGTGTTTTGGTGGCACAAGGAGACCTACACAATATTAGGCAGGTGGTTTTAATGTTATGGCTGATGGGTGTATACTTAACAGCATTTAACTATATTTATTAGGTACGCCACTGAAAAATTTGGGCAAAAAATGGTCATAAACAGCTCTTTTGGTTTTCAGCTAAAATAGAACAAATGGAGAAAGATTTTGACCCAAAAGGGTTAAACCCATTACAAATAAAGTTAATGGTGTTAATAATTAATTGCCTGACATGCATTTGTGATGGTCACTGCAGATGCTCAAAACTTTGAGCAGCATTAACAGTTAAAATGTTTGCCATGTTGACATTTGTAACAGGGCTGCATTGAAAATGTACTGTTATGTTTTCTTTTTACTGTTTAATATACATTACTGTGGCATCATCTAAAAATCCACCATCCACCTGTGTTTTTGTAGTTGCTGCAATTCTGGCTGCATAGCTGATGATATGCCCGCTGTACTTTTTTATACCTGAAATGTGGAAATACTCATTTTCCTGTCTTTTTTTAGGCCATTAATTCTGGATGATTACATCGCTGATCATGATATTATAAAATCAAAAACTGTGAGCAGGGATAAATCAGTATTGCACAAGCTTAGCAGATACGTTTATCTATAGAACATGCTGTTTGTATTTTGCTGCAGTGTTATCTATATTAGAGCTCTGCATGTTTTTCAGGTCCTAGCAAACCTGTAACGTTCTGCATTTCTTTCATCCTTTACTGAACGTTTTATTATTCTTGTGTCACAGCTGCAGGTCAAGTTGGGGGAGTGACAGTCAAAAGCCAGCAACAGTGATCCATACTCCTTCATCTGGGGTCATGGTAAAGAGCAGAATAAGATCCTACACTTACGTTCTTCTCTTTTCTGTCACCTCTGAGGGACACCAACTGAGGGAATATACTGTGGAAAAATACTCCAGCAGAGTATCAGAGACTTTTAGAAACTATATCACATGTGTCAAACACAATGCCTGTGAACTTGGAAAAAAATAATACTGATGTAGCATGTAGTCCACTACTGCTCAACATTTCACACTATTCACAGCAAATCTGTGGCGTGTGCGTGAGCTCTCATTATAGTGCTTAAGTAAAAGTGACAGACGGTAACCCCCCTAGACAGACGGTAACCCCCCATCCGAAGGATAGTCACCATAAACCACCGTATATACATGCACACCAGTTTCTACCGCAACTGGCTTGACCACATATTACCAAATGATTTCAAAAGCACGTCGTGTGGCATAACAAGAAATTTCAATGGGATGAGGACATATACAAAATAAAATCACAATTGTTTTCTTTATCAGTACTATTAGAATAACTGTGGCAATTAAGGAAAGTGTGATGCACTCATGCACTTCAGGTTGGATGGCAGACAGCATTAGGAGCGATGAGGACACTAATTTGTTATTTACTTATTAGTGGCACAATCTACCACCAAACAATCATTAATATTTATTAATCTTTCCATATTAATGACATTGCCATAAAATACCTTTGACAGTTCAACTGAAAATGCTTAACATCAATAATAGGGGAAGAATACACCATATATTATAAATTTTGATCAACTTTTCTTTTGCAGTAAACTCCAGCAAGCTACATTACTGACTCTCACCTCAGTATCTCTGTGCTTATAGTGGAAACAGGAAACAGAAACAGGAAAAATGCATCATCCTGACTGGCTAATCCTATTTCTCACCAGCAGCTGGTAGCCAATAAAATGTGATTAAACAAAGAAAAGCATTCATTTAACATTCTATTCTAATTTCAGAGCCTAGGTTATTGGTGTTAATTGATAGAATATGATAAATAATTAAGGAAAAAACTAGACTTCGATTACGGCACTTAAGGGTCTCACAGTGCAGAATTTTAGTTTGACACCCCAGTTGTATACAATGGTGCATTGAAGCTGTTTTGGTGGATCGTGGTGGCCAAGCATCTTAATAACACACTTTGTTGGGTTTTCTCTCTAATTTGTCATCTATCTGTATTTGTCAAGATTTCATTTTTTCATTTTATCATGCATCTGTTGGTCTTGATTTTTTTCACAGTTGAAGAGCTGCTTACATGAGCACTGTCTCCATGTATGTCTGCTGACAAGTCATGTAGTCACAGCATTCAAGATATTTCTTAAAGGATTTGACCACACAAATTACATGTAGATGTATCTGGACAGATTGCTTATAAAAGAGTCATAAGTAGAGATGTACAGATGCAGTACTGAATATCGGTATCTGGGTCAATACAGGCATGAAGTGCTGCATTAGAATCAAATCAGAGTGGACATGTTTTTCCATTTTGTTTAACTTTCATACTTTATGCTGTGTTAAGGCACGACACGGATACACATGAACACGTGTTGTTTACTTAAGCTATCAGTATTGTGTGATATCAGTGTTGTATCTAAACGTGGAGATCAGTACATCTCTAATCATGAGTGATTTAATAGTTGTTCTTGTTTGTAACTGGTTGTGGAATGGACGAGTGGTTGTGGATTTACGCAGAGAGGAATTTGAGCTGAAAACAGTCCACTCTGCTAGCTGAAGAGATGCGGTGTGTATATGTGGGTGGTGGTGTTGGTCAACTGAATTAGTGAACTGGCATGATTCAACAACAGGAGTTTTTCCAAGGTGCTGGTTTAGCATCATTCATGATGATGCTAGATGGAATGAAATTGCTCTTCATTACAGATACAGATGCAGATGTGCAGCAAACACGACAACATGCATTTTCAATTTAACTCTGTAATAACAGTATTGTTGATGAGTACTGTTGTGCTGTTATGTAATTTTAAACCACAAATGAAGACAAATGAGCTTGAAGTACATGAGTTAAGTCCTTTTGAGTCTTGCTTGTTTTTGGAAATAAGATTTAAGACGTAGTTGATTGTGGTAAATGTTTTGGTGTGGGGGTAAACATACACATTATAAGTGAATGGGCCAGAAATCACCACAGTTGTCTGGCGTAGGATAATCCAAGTAAATGCTTTTGACTTAGTGTAATGTAGAAAATGTGTATAGGATTGTATTGCCAGCCATTAGCTCATCATCTTTGCACATAGTTTTTAATGTAGGGCATTTCTATACATACTTAAACCCTGTGTTTTGTCTGGTAGGAGGAGGAAGGCCAGCAAAGTCTGGAGTGTGTCCAGGCCAATCAGATCTTCCCAAGAAGGCCCCCTGTTCTGGAGGAGGAGGCTCTACAGGTGAGACTCATTAAACTAAGATTTTATTTTTAGGTCTACTCTAGCTCTTGTCCGTAAATATTTGGACATTGACAAATTTATTGTTATTTTAGCTGTCTACAACAGTGTATTGGAGTTGAAATTCAGGTGAGTGATGTAGGAATTTCACCCCACGTTCTAAGGGACCAAAAGTAATTGGACAACCTAACATACTCATTAATTAAATTGTTATTTTTAATACTTGGTTGCAAATCCTTTGCAGTCAATGACTGCCGAAGTCTGGAACCCATAGACACCACCAGACGCTGGTTTTCTTCCCTGATAATGCTCTGCCAGGCCTTTACTGCAACTTCAGTTCATGCTTGCTCTTGGGGCATTTTGCCTTCAGTTTTGTCTTCAGCAAGTGTATTGCTGCTCAGTTGGGTTCAGGTTGGGTGACTGACTTGGCCATTTTGCAGAGCATTCCACTGCTTTGGCTTAAAATATCTTGGGTTGCTTTTAAAATATGCTTTGGATCAATGTCTATCTGCACTGTGAAGCCCAGTTCAGTCAGTTTTTAAGCATTTGTCTGAATCTGAGCAGATAATATAGCCCTATACAAGATGTAAGTTCATCTTTCTCTCATCTGTCCATAGGATGTTGTTCCAGAACTGTACAGGCTTTTTAGATGTCTTCTGGCAAACTCTAATCTGGTCTTCCTTTTCAGAGGCTTACCAATTGTTTAGATTTTGTAGAAGCCCTCTGTATTTACTCAGGTGAACCCCCCTCTTGATTGTTGACTTTGTCATAGATACAGCTACCTCCTGGTGTTCTTGATCTGGCCAACTGTTGTGAAGGGGCTTTACCTTTCCAGGGAAAGAATTCTTCTGTCATTCACCACAGTTGTTTTCTGTGGTCCTCCTGGTCTTTTGGTGTTCCAGAGCTCACCAGTGCATTATTTCTTTTTAATAATGTACATTAGAAAAATTTAACCTTTAATTAATGGAAATATATCCTATAACATTTTAGAAAGCATTTTATTAACAATGCTACATGTGTCACAACTATTTAATTAACAATGCTACATGTGTTGCAACTAGTGGTCCTCCTAGAAGTTCTTATGAACAAAATGCAGTCATAGCATGTTCCCATTTATATTTTGTTTTAAAAATTATTAAAAATTAAAATTTTTGTTTTTGCTGTCATCCACAACTTCCTGTTTCACTAGGATATAAATATGAAATCAAAAGTCAAAGTCCTTTATTTGTCATTTGCACAGTTGACACATGGAAACTTGCACATTGAAATTCTTGTGGTAGCTCCAATAACAAATACTGGACATATATTAACATATAACATATATACAATATATACAAATACAAAGTGTACCAAGGGCACAAACAATAAACTTTCAGTATACAAAAAAACACACAGGAGATACACAAAATATACATGAATATATGTGGTCGTGTACATACTAATTGTGCAATGTGCAAAGTAGTGGGCGAAAAAGCTTTGCAAATTATGCTGTCATTGACTGTTTAAGAGTCTGATGGTTTGGGGAAAGTAATTGTTTTTCAGTCTGTTTGTGCACCCCTGGGTGCTCTGGTAGCTCCTGCCAGATGGAAGCAGCTGAAAGTGTCCTGGGTGACAGCTATCCTTGATGGTCTCTATGGCTGTCTTCAGGCAACGTAAAATGTTAGCATTTTCCCTCTGACGTTGAGCTCAGCTTATTGAAACCACTGTTTGTAGGTCCCTGCAGTCGCCAATGGAACAGCTGCTATACCAGGCTGTGATGCAGCCACTGAAAATGCTGTCAATGGTGCGATGATAAAGGTTGGTGAGAATGTCCGGGGACATTCCAAACTGTCTCAGCTTCTGCAGGAATTATAGATGCTGCCAGGTTGTACTCACCACTGTGTGAGTGTGAATGGACCATTTGAGGTCATTGGAAATGTGGATGCCAAGGAATTTAAAGCTGCAGACCCTTTCCACCTTTGTTCTGTTGATGTGAATAGGGAGGTGCTCACCGTCTCTTCATGTGGTCCACAGTCATCTCCTTTGTTTGGCTTATTTTCAGGGAGAGGATGTCATCTGAGCACCAAGCAGCCAGGGTTCAGACCTCCTCTCTGTAGGCTGTTTCATCAGCCAGTGGACCACCTGTGGCCTCTCTGTCAGAAAGTCCAGGATCCAGTTACACAGGTCGCTGGCTGTCGAAACCCAGGTCCTGTAGCTTGGGGACAAGCTTGGCGGGAATTATGGTATTAAGTGTTGAACTGTAATTCCCTTAGACATTCATTTACATGGGGTTTAGAGATTAGAAAATGAAACGAGATAAATGTGTGCTGACCTTCATAAATCAGGCAGTGACTATAAAAATAACTCGAAGAATACTTGAAAGTGTTCATATCCACTGTTAGAGAACTAATCATTAAGTAAAACAGCAGGAGCTGTAATGAACCTGCTTGGAAGAGGACACAAGTGTATTTTGCCCCCACACAGTGAGAAGTTTTAGAGGGGAACTTGTTTGGAGAGTTGCAGAAGATGTTAGCATTTTTTTCTTTTAAAGGGCCCAGGAGCCATGTTAGGATACATGCCATCATGGACTTCATGATGTACCATGAAATTTTAAATGAAAATCTGGCTACCTCTGGAGTCAACTGTGTCATGGCTGATCAAAACACACATACAAAGCCACGCAAAAATGGGTCAGTAAAAATTGGTGAAGGGGAGTCCACAGAGAGGACGTTGAACCCTGGAGGATCTGGAGGCATTCTGTGTTGAGGAGCAGTCTCGGATTCCTTGATTCTCCAATCCCTCAAACCCTCAATTCTCCAATCTCATCAGACATTACAGGAGAAGACTAAGTGCCGTTATAATGATGGCAAAGGGAGGTTGCGCAAAGAACTAAATGCAGAATTGCCAATAATTTTGACTTGTGGTTTTGTTAAATATATATTTCTGATAAGTTTTTTTCCATTTTTGAGTAAATTTACTTCAATTAAATGTTAGATTTCTCTGATATGTTCAGTTTGAGATTTTTTATTACCACATTTTCTTGTCCAAAGATACCAATAATTTTGTAGCTGACTGTATTTAATATTTTGCTGTAATAGTTTACTTTTGTTGCAGGTGCCCTTCCCAGAGCTGCATGGAGAGTTTACAAAGTATGTGGGGAGAGCGGAGGATGCAGTCATTGCCATGTCCAGCTACCGCCTACACATCAAGTTTAAAGAGTCCATAGTCAATGTAAGTGTGTGGCTTGGTAGCCAGAGCTCCTTGTCTTTCCTTTCACAGGGAAAGATCAGACTTGGCAGTTGGTTGGAGGAATAAAGCTAATTTTAGTGTGCTCTATATGCTTGAGTCATTCAAAGATACTTTGGATACAGATTTTTCCTGCCAAATCCTAACAGCTTCAGTCTATTCTGGGCATTCTTTCCATTGTTGATTGTAGTCCAATGTTTTAGCTGGTCATCAGATATTAAAAAATGACTAGTCACATCCTCTTTGGTTTTTAGAGATACTGTTATCTCGCTAGCACACAACTAACCTGTATTGTTGACATCAATAAATGCTGGAATATTTGAAAACACATATGCAAGTTTGTTGGTGTTCTCTGTGAATACAAATGATTCTTTCCAACAATAAATGTATTGTGTCCTTAAATGTTTTTACTGGCCAAACATTGTACTTTTTTGTAACCCTAGGGGCTGAAAATTCTGTATACGTAGTCCCACCTCAATCCAGTACACAAATCTTTAACCTCTTAATTGTACATTGCCCCTTTTCCAGGGACAAGGTTTAACACTTTGCATAACTTCAAACTGTTCCCATCTCTGTTGAGTCAATTCTTGACTAATTTAGTTCTGTCACCAAAATGCTGCTGGTTGGAAACCAGCAGGTGGCATAATTTCTTTATAGCAGCCTGAGCAAGTCAAGTCTGCCATTTAAAAAAAGTTGTACTTTTTTGTTGTAATTAGTTAAAAGGGGTTGGGGGTTGTTTAAACACCTTAATGTTGAGAGCAGTCTGCATGCCAGTATCTATCCAACAGCCTTCCTTTGCTCGGAAACTGACCACTGATGAAAGACTACAGGACTGCGGTGCTGAAAATGGTCTACCACCAAATAGCATCTTCTAAGTGGATCTGTGGTGGTCCCTTTACATTGATGGCTAGAGTAAAGGCCGACAAACTGTGTATAGCAACAGACTGAGTACAATGGAAGATGCTGTAAATGAATTGGCAAATTTGAAAGTAGCTGAGTTTGGTAGATAGTGGGACCACGGGTGGCTTTCATGTTGTGCTGCTAAATTTATTCATAAATTTCTTTAATAAGTTATGTGCAGGACATTGCAGAATTATGCAGTCAGACAGGCAGGCTTCAAAAAAGGGCCAGTGGCTACAGACATAGTTTGTATGTGTAGGTTTGTTGACGCCCTTTGCTTATTCTGCTTTTTAAGCACCTTGCTGTGGCTACAGTGCTTTTGTTTAGTTATTCATCTGTCTTCCCTGTGCATACCCTCTGTCAAGGTTTCTTCAGTGTTTTTTTTTTTTTTTTCCCCTGCTGTGGTTAGGTTTGGAAATGCATTACATTGTTCTATCATGACATTTCAGGGAGGTAAATGAATGTTCTTGTAGAAGATGTCTGCTCCCTGTGTCCCTGTGAAAGTGCGTGTATGTAGGTGACACTTTTGGGAGACTTACAGACATCTTTACTGCTGTTTCCACAGGCCTGACAGTGAGCCAGTGCAAGGATGTGGATGACTGAGAGAAAGTGACAAGGGTAGATGTCGAATGGAAAAATGTTCATGTCTGTATGAGTGAGAGAAAGATTAATCACTTTTCATATATTCATCATGCCCATGCCTACATTAAGTCAATAAATAATATGAGAAAAGAAACATCACATCTGGCCATATTTTGATACAGGCAGCAGCATTCTTGTGGTGTGCAAATTGGGGGGCAGCACAAAGGTCAAAAAAGTCTTAGGAACGGTTGGTTTTTACTCTCATGCAGGCGGGAATGGGCACCCAGATATGAAGCTCATGGGACTAAATAAAGATTATACATGTTCAGTACAACTCTATTAAAAGTCTTAATCTATCATGTACACAAATCAGGTACTTGGGTTTGCAGAGAAAACCCATTTTACACCAAGCATCTAGCACATGTCTAGCACATCATAACATCTCTCCTTTTCATTTTGGGCTCGGTTCTGTTCTTGCATGGAACATTTAATTCTGTGTTTTCATTCGGTGTAGTAAATACAGTTAGGTCTATAAATATTTGGACAATAACAAAGTTATTGTTATTTTAGCTTTCTACCACAGTATTTTGGAGTTGAAATTAAATGATGAATCAGTTTTAGGGGCTCAAAAGTAACTGTAAAAAAGTAATAACAAGCGTAAGTTAAATTGTCATTTTTAACACTGCAGATCCTTTGCTGCCAATGATTGCCCGAAGTCTGGAACCCATAGCCATTCCCAGACACTTGGTTTCTTCCTTGATGATGCTCTGCATCATCAATAAATACAAGGGAACCAGTCGCTATTGACAGCCATACCTCCACCTAACACTACGTCCACCATCTTTCACAAAAGAGGTGGTACGTGTCAAATCATGAGCAGTTCTTTCCATTCTCCATACTCCTTTATTTACTCTGGTGAAGACTTCTCTTGATTGTTGACTTTGACACAGATACATCTGCTTTCTGGCGGATGTTCTTGATCTGGCCAACTGTTTGTCCACCACAGTTGTTTTCACTGGTGGTCTGGGCTTTTTGGTGTTCCTGAGCTCACCAGTGCATTTTTCTTTTTGAGTATGTACCAAATAGTGGCCACATTCAATGTTTTTTGTTAATGGGTTTGTTTTGATTTTTTTAGCCTAATGATGGCTTGCTTCACTGGCAGTGACAGATTCCAAATGCAAATGCTATACATGAAATAAACTCCGTAGTCGTAAGTGAAATTATGAGGGAATAACACACCTGGCCATGGAACAGCTGAGCAGCCAGTTGTCCAATTACTTTTGATCTCTTAAAGGGGGAGGGGCACATATAAAAAGTGCTGTAATACCAATAGTATTCACTCAATTTGGATGTAAATACCCTCAAATTAAAGCTGAATGTGTGCACTTTATTCATTATTTAAGAGTGTAGTGAATATTTGGCTAAAATATGTCTAAATAAGGGAAATACCTACAAATGGCCAAGGAATTCTTGTGCCAAGCCAGAAAAGGGTGTTGTCTTCTTTTGCAGTAGTAGAATGTGTGAATTCAGGAATGTGTGGCATCACAAAGTTGGTTAAGTTGGCTAGTACTGACACAGTTCTAGTAAAGCATGTATGCCCTTGAGACTGATGTGACATGTTGACCTTGTTCACACTCATATGGATATTTTATTACAGTGAAAGTCTTTCTGTTTTAGTGTGGGTGGACCTATTTTTAAAAACACCATTTTAGGGGACAGGAATTGTCTTTGAAAAATGGTGTGGTAAAAAGATTTCGGAAGTAGTGAGGCCAGCAGTGTAGAAATAGTTAAGCCATGGGCACTCTACATGTCTTTCAGAATATCAGAATCACTGACCCTTTCACACTACACGACTTGAATTGCTTACGATTAGTTCAAGGTGAAACCTTGTCTATAATGTGATTTTGAGATTTTGTCACTATTTTAGTGCAGAAATAAGGAAAAAAAGTGAAATAAGAGAAAATGCGGAGGGAATATTGGTTGGGGAGATGTGGACAGCAAGGATTGTCAGTTCTGTAAACCAGAGGGATAGTCGAAAAAAGTAGCTGTTTTTTTATACTCTGCGATGCCAGGAATTATCACATCAGAGTCGCCTAGCCCCAAAATAAGTCGGCAACTGGGAAATCATGGCTGAATCAATTAATCATTAACTGTGGGTTATAAATAAGAATGGCTGAAACAAATATATTTATTTATTTATTTATTTATTTTTTCAATAATATGATGTAAAATAAAACTGTGAGTAACAACTTTTACTATTTTGTTACTCTACTGACCTTCTCCTCTAGGGTTAATAATGATTGTTTTGACAAGTCAAAACTTGTCAGCCTAAACTAGACAGGCCTTCTTACAATAAGAAACTGCTACACATTTTACTACAAAAAAAAGCCCCTCCCATGAAATATAATATGAGGCTATAACATCAACCTTTCAGTATATTTCATTTACCAAGCAGGAGTTTTGAGGGGGCTTTCATTGTTCATGCATTATTGATGTGTTGCTGTTTGTGCATGTTGCATGGTGCCATGCTTTTACTTTCTTTGACTGAAATGATCAGTGTTTTAGGTATTGCTCTTTTGACTCCTCTCTTGTTGCCACAATCATTCAGAGTTCTGTCTGCAATATGTGAGTTCTTTGTTGTTGCAGGTGTGCATGACTTACCCTTGTTTATCATTTTCTATTGGTATCACTTTTACTATATTACTTTATAGTATTACCTTTCACAAGTTCACATTAAAGTTCACATGAATTTAACGCAAAACATTAAACATTGCGAGTGAAATTATTCTGTCTGTTTTGAGCGCTATGTGGTGCAACGGTAGGAGCACTGCTGCTACTCAGTTTCAACTATTGTAGTACATTCTACCCAGGAATAGAGGCCTGTGCACTTTTATATTATAACACATATCTGTTGTTAGTTAAATAAAAAGCCACGTCAGTAATTGTCATTAGGGCTGCAACAACTAATCAACAAGATCAATACAATTCAATAATAAAAATAGTTGGCAACTAAATAGTTTTTTTGAAGCACGTGCCATGTCACTTCACTTCTCTAAAAATGCATTTCATGGAAAACGGTGGAGCATGTTAAAACAGAGAGATGATAATGACCAAAATGGGACATTTTTCCATTACACTACACTGTTGGCCTCATGACATAACTTGTGTTTTATTTAGATTTATGATCATTCATTTGTGAGAATGTGAGAAACGGTGGAAGAGTATGTGGTTGAACCGTGCTTACTAACCCCTATGTGTTCTTATGAGTTGTCCTACCTTATCTGGTTTTTACCTATATCTATATATTTATACCTATATTAATGGCCATATTTATCTCTCCTGCCCAATCAGAAAACATTGTCTTGTGCTACTTTGGCCAAAAGGTTGGTACTTTGTTGGCAACTTGATGGGTTGAAAAAAGACGGGACATGGTCTCAGATGACTAATTAGTCTATTAGAGGAACATTTCTTCATTTCAAAACACTCATGCAGTGCTGGGCGGTAGCGTAGTGTTTCAATAAATGCTGTGTGTCAAGTCATCAAGTCTCCATCCTGCTTTTTGTTCACATCGATGTCAATCCAAAAAAAGAGTCATTTCACTGATTCACCAGACATTGAAAACCAAGAATCAACCCCAAAGTTTTTACAGCTGATTCCTCACACTGAAAATAATTCGCCCTGCATGCACACGGCAAGCAAGATTAGTTTAAATTAATTTAAATGTCAGTGAGACAGCCAGTGAATATTTATTTTGCCTGTATTTTGAATTTGTCTGGTCAGAATTTAACAAATCAGTATAAAATACTGTTGCCTTCTGTTAGTTTGTGTGTCTCATTTGGCTGAGATAAACACGTGATAATATTCTTATGGTATGATATGACAGTAACATTTTATCGCAGTTAGTTACCTATTATTTAATTAACTCTAGTTCAGAAGTATGTAGTAGTATTTGAGGTTATTTAAATATGTAACAACAATAATAATAATAATAATAATGTCAAGATAATCCACATAATGGATTAATTGAACAATTATCAAAATAATCATTAGTTGAGGCTTGTATTAACATAATCAGTTGTGTCAACTAATTGTTACAGCTCTAATAAACATTGATACCTATAAACATGCCTTCTCACAGCAGTCTTGCAGTAGCCTATAATGTGACATTTCCTAGTTTGTGTAATGGAAAACCCACCTCTGTGTTATTATGCTTAGAGATAGAAGTGATTTTTGAAGCACAATTACTTAGGGTGGCTATTTGTATTGTTTGAGTTATTTTCACTAGTTGCTTCACCAGTACAGAAAGTGACTGCTATGAAGCTGAATATCTGATTAAAATATAAGCTGTAATTTTGCAAAATTTCTTAGGGGAGAGGCTTTTGTTGGTTAACCTTCATTTCATGGCTATTTTACTAAACCTTGCTGTTACCGTTGCTAAATTTAAACGAGTTGAATTGACTGGGTAACCTGTAGTCTTTATATTATATAGAGAAGAAATATAATGCATGAAATGCAATTAGGACAGAATTAAACCTGGAATTTTAAACTTAAAACAGATTCTGACATTTTCTACAGGTTGCAGCGTGTTTTGTCATCAGCTGTACAAACTTTGGTGACCAAACACTGCACCACTTTGAAAATAGGCTTAGTAAAAATGTTAAATGGCAAATGTTGAATTAAATCCTCTTTTGATAGAAAGCTTCAGCTAGTCAGAGAACATTTTTCAAGTCCTCAAAACATAAACAGAATCCTGCTTTTTAACTCCATCACCCCCTACAACCTTCTGTCTATCTGTCTGTCTGTCTCTTTCTCCGTCCCTCTCTCAGGTTCCCCTGCAGCTAATAGAAAGTGTGGAATGTCGGGACATGTTCCAGCTCCATATCACATGCAAGGACTGCAAGTTCATAAGGTCAGAGAGTACAGTGCATGTACACATACACACATGGATACATACAGTCAGGTCCGTAAATATTTGGACATTGACAAATGTATTGTTATTTTAGCTGTCTGTATTGGAGGTGAAATTAAACAATGAATGTCAAAGTGCAGACTTTCAGCTTTAATTTGAGGCTATGTACATCCAAGTTGGGTAAATGGTGTAGTAATTACAGCAATTATGTGGTCCCCCCTCCCCTTTTTAAGGGACCAAAAGTAATTGGACAAACTAACATAATCATAATTTATATTGTCATTTTTATTACAAATCAATGACTGCCTGAAGTCTAGAACCCACAGACATCACCAGATGCTGGATTTCTTCCCTGGTGATGCTCTGCCAAGTCTTTACTTCAGCTGTCTTCAGTTCCTGCTTGTTATTGGGGTGTTTTGCCTTCAGCAAGTGAAATGCTGCTCAATTGGATTCAGGTCAGGTGATTGACTTGGCCATTGCAGAACATTCCACCTTTTTGCCTTCAAAAAGTCTTAGGGTGAAGTATGGTTTGGCTCAGTGTCCATCTGCAGTGTGAAGTCCTGTTCAGTGGGTTTTGACACAATTGTCTGAATATAAGCAGACAGTCCTATACACTTCAGAATTCAACCTGCTGCCTTTGTCAGCCGTCATATCATTAATAAATGCAACAAAACCAATTCCACTGGCAGCCATACATGCCTATACCATAAGATGAGGTAGTATGCTTTTGATCATGAGCGTTTCATTCCTTTCATCATATTTTCTCTTCCTATCATTCTAGTACAAGTTGATCTTTGTCTCCTCTGTCTCTGATGGGTTTGATTTGATTTTTCAGCCTAATGATGGCTTACTTCACTGGCAGTGACAGCTCTTTGGACTTTATTTTAAGAGTTAACAGCAACAGATTCTAAATGGAAATGCTACACATGAAATTAACTCCTAGACCTTTTATCTGCTTAGTCGTAAGTGAAATAATGAGGGAATATAACACACCTGGTCATGGAACAGCTGAGCAGTCAATTACTTTTAGTCCCTTAAAAAAAGGGGAGACTACATATTAAAAGTGCTGTAATTCCTACGCTGTTCATCCTATTTGGATGTAAATAACCTCAAATTAAAGCTAAAAGTCTGCCCTCATATTCACTGTTTAATTTCAACTGCAATATAGTGTGGTAGACAACTAAATTAACAATAACTTCAACAAATATTTATGGACCTGACTATACACACCAGTTCTTTGTGTAGATCAGGATTTTTTTGTATATAGCATTTTTTGCAGTAGATGTGTGAGTTGAGTGGTTTGAATACAGGTGTCAGTTCTCCACCTTTGAGCAGTGTCAAGAGTGGCTAAAGAGGCTTTCCTTAGTGACACGGCCACCCTCTCAGCTGGAGGAGCTTTTCTCTTTTGCTTTTCACGCCTGGTGCATGGACTCCTACAGCAGTGAGAAGGAGCAGCACAATGAGCTCTGCAGGCCGGGTACTGCCCTCAAATACCAGTTTCCATCACAGCACTTCCACTCACTGTAGTTTTTTGTTTGTGTTAGGAGAGAGAGTTGTTTTAGAAAGTGAGCTGCTGTATCTATGGATTTTTTTTTTGTTTTTTTACAGAATCAAAGAGGATTTAACAAAATTCATACATGAAAAACAAAACTTCATTATAAACATTGCATGGTATTTTGGCTGATTTACTTGATTCAGTGTGTACCATTAAAATTTGTAAACCTAAAATCACATCATTTTGTATCTGCTGATATTTCACAAGTTTTGCTGTAACAGAGAAAAACAGAGAAAGATTAGATTGAATATAGAAAAAAAAAACAGAATCCATGGGGCCTTGCATATCTCTTTAGATGTTTTCCCCTAGCTTTTGCTTATTTTGTTTTAAAGTGCATCTTTGCCCTCTCGTTCCTCTACACACATTTGTCACTGGTTAAATTGTTTTTCGCTTCACTAGGAGATCATGTTATCTCGCGGTTTCACGGTGAGGTGGAACGAATGGGCTTTGACACTCAGAATGCGTGGAGGATATCAGGGATCAATGATAAATACAAGTGAGTTGTTCATTCACTGAAATTTGATATGATTCCTCTCATCTGCTACTCGGCCCATCCACTTCCACACTATCTTAGTAAGGTTTTAACAACCACCATGTGTATTGCTTTCTAGTGTGTTATCACTATTGTTTTTCTTTTTAGGACACAGAACCCATTGTTGTATTTACGTTTGGATGAAGCATTGTACTTCAGGGCAGGCTATGCTTAGGTGACTTTCTACGGATGTCAGTCAGCACAATTTAAATTTCTGGTACCAATGTCTTCTGTCTGGTGATACCAGGCTGTGTTCCAGTTACCCGCAGCTACTTGTTGTGCCAGCCTGGATCACTGATAAGGAGCTGGAGAACGTGGCAGCCTTCCGCTCCTGGAAAAGGTTTCCAGCTGTGGTCTACAGGTTGGTCATTGTGTGGTTGCTAGATAGGAACAAGGATGTCAGCAAACAAGAATATAGTTTTTGCCTTCAACATCTCATGTCTTGGGATCTTCTAGGTGTTCCTCCTAACCATTTTTTTTTTTTTTTTTTTTTTTTTTTTTTAAATAGAGTTTATACACCATAAAATCATTTTGCTATGACAGACAGACAGGTGATCAATTGAAGTAAAAACTGAGCCTTTGTTATGCTTTGGAGGACAATTTACTGGTATGGTTTGGGTCGACTTGTCCCCTTATATTACAAAATCATTACAAAATTATTCTGACTGATCACGTTTATCCTAGCATTTCTATCCTAATGGGTTAGCTTTCTTAATAACCACTCATAGAATAATTAAACACAGGAAAGGAGAATTTTTACCTCCAATTTTTACCTTTTTATTCCTCCCCCCATTTTTTTTTCTCATTAGTTATGTTCGGTTTAGCAGAGAGAAATTTACTTGGGCAGTAGTCAGAATGCTTGTGCGCAGTACTAAAGTATCACCTATGTTTGGAAAACACTTGGGCTTGTGATGATTTTGGGCTTCAGCATTATCTCCCACTTAATGTGAACATCTTTGAGCGTCTGAAGTTGTAAGCAGATGCCAAGACATACCAAAATAATGAAAGCCACTGGCTATGGTTTAATGAATCTTCCATACATTTCTACAACTACTTCAGCTACACTGTAATGGGGTCTCAAATGTATTGGTGTGATATTTGCACAACCTGCAGGCACCAGAACACGGGCGCAGTGATAGCGCGCTGCAGCCAGCCAGAGGTGAGCTGGTGGGGCTGGAGGAATGCAGATGACGAGCACCTGGTGCAATCTATTGCCAGAGCATGTACCGTGGACAGCAGCTCACCCAAAACATTCATAAATCGCTCACTCTCCCGTGACTACCAAAATGGGCCCGATCTCTCAAATGTTGACTTTGGTTAGTTTCGAAGCAATCCTATTTCAAAGGAAGCAAATATTTTGCCACCTGTAATTATATGCCTATACTCTACCCTTCCCATTTTGTGCTTTAGACTCCTCCATGACAAACAGTTCGGAGGTGGAATCCTTGGCCATTCAACCTCATAAGCTCCTGATTTTGGATGCTAGGTCTTACGCTGCTGCAGTGGCCAACAGAGCCAAAGGAGGAGGCTGTGAGTGTCCAGGTAAAAATTTACCCAAGCCTGTGTTTTGGTTCCTTCAAAAATCCTAATTGTTAACTGGTCTATCTTCTTGTCTTCATCTAGAATACTACCCTAACTGTGAAGTGCTCTTCATGGGCATGGCTAACATCCATTCCATTCGCAAGAGTTTCCAGTCTCTGCGATTCCTCTGTGCTCAGATGCCTGACCCTGCCAAGTAAGTCTTTCTGTGCCCAAGTTTGAGTGGATCTTTAACCAGAGAACTTTTAGGTTATGGAGCTATAATTGTTTCTGATGGAAACTTAAAATAAGTTATGTGAGCTATAATCTTATATCATTTATATGTATGCATGGAACAAACATCATTAAACGCTTTCTCAGTTTGCATGTTCATTTGCTTGTTCAATAGCTTGTTCACTATTATAAAAAATAGCTGCATCATTATCAAAAACATTTTTTGTATTTTTCAGTGTTTAAGCATTTTAGTATGTTTTTTTATTGGGGGGGAAAAAATAGAAACCCATCAGTCCTGCCACTCCTTTCAATTTGTTTAATTATTGTCTTTATTATAGTCATGTTTTTTTTTTTCCCAACACATCTTCCTCTGTTTTCCACTGCTTCATCTGGTTTCCCTTCTTCAGTTCTATAATTCTGTTCTTCACACACACATCCACAGACACAGGAAATGAAGTGCTGAACAGGCTTGAAATGGTAGAGTACACCAAAGTACACCTTTAGTAAGACATATGATTCTTCTTTTTTTTTTTTAAATAAATAAAAATTTATTTTATTGTATTTATTTATTTTTATTGTGAATTTTACATTGCACAGGGAAGCTTATTCTACTTATTATTCTTCTAAAGCTCAAACATTATATCATCTGATATTCATCCCTTTCATCTCCTACATCCCCTTATATAGATAACAAATCCATATTAGTTAACTTTATATGGATGAAGAATTGTGCCATAAATATCTCAAACCTCTGAATTTGAACTTATAATTCTTAAGGTGAGATATGAACCCTAAATAAACTCCAAGCCAGTAGTTGATCTGATGAAGCAATGTCTTGCTGCTGAAGTGTCCATTATGTACACTTGGCCAAAAGTATGTGAACACCTGACCATCACAGCCATATGTGCTTTTAGTCCCCTGTTGTAATAACCTCCACTCTTCTGGGAAGGTTTTCACTAGCTTTTGGAGCGTGGTTGTGGAGACTCCACAAGAGCATTAGTGAGGTCAGGCACTGATGTCCAATGAGGCACATAGTCAGCATTCAAATTCATCCCAAAGGTGTTAAGTGGGTTTAAGGTCAGGCCTCTGTGTAGGCCACACGAGTTCTTCCACACCAGCTTCGGCTAAACCATGACTTTATGGACCTCGCTTTGTGCGCAGGGGCATTGTTATGCTGGAACAGTTTTGGGCCAGGCTCTGTAGTTCAAGTGAAGAGTAATCTTAATGCTACATACAAAGACATTCTATACAATTCTGTGCTTCCATTTTTGTGGCAGCAGTTTGAGGAAAGCCCACATATGGGTGTGACAGCCAAGTGTGCACATACTTTTGGTCATATGGTGTATATATTTTGACTCTGGTTCTTTGTGTCTTTAGCTGGTTGTCTGCTCTGGAGAGCACTAAGTGGCTGCAACACTTGTCTCTCCTGCTGAAAGCTGCTTTATTAGTGGTGAACGCTGTGGATCGTGACCACAGGCCTGTGCTAGTGCATTGCTCAGATGGATGGGATCGCACACCACAGATAGTGGCACTGTCCAAACTCTTGTTGGACCCTTATTATCGCACAATAGAGGTGAGCTTAGTCATTTCTGGAAAAAGAAAGGGACAGGTGTTTTAAGAAGTGTACAGTCCCCTCCGAAAGTATTGGAACGGCAAGGCCAATTCTTTTGTTTTTGTTTTGGGTTTGAGATCAAAAGATTAATATGAGATGAATGATCAGCTTTCATTTCCTGATATTTACATCTAGATGTGTTTTTAGATGGCCAAAAGTATTGGAACAGTAAATAACACTTAACATTTGGTTGCATATCCCTTGCTTGCGGTGACTCACTGACATCAACAAACTGCTGCATTCTTTTTTTTGTGTAATACTTTTCCAGGCTTGCACCACAGCGTCTTTCAGTTGTTGTTAGTTTTGTGGGTTTCTCCTCTTCAGGAGGTGAAATGCATGCTCAGTTGTGTTAAGTTCCTCCCAATTACAGTCAGGTCCTTAAATATTGGGACAGTGACACAGTTTTGGTAATTTTGCCTCTGTACACCACCACAGTGGATTTGAAATGAAGCAGTCAAGATGTGACTGAAGCGTAGACTTTCAGCTTTAATTCAAGGGGTTTAACAAAAATATTGCATTAACCGTTTAGGAATTAGCCGTTTTTTACAGAGTTCCTCCATTTTCACAGGCTCAAAAGTAATGGGACAAACTAATATAATCATAAATATTAGGATTATTTTTATTACTTGGAGGTGAATCCTTTGCAGTCAATGACTACCTGAAGTCTGGACCCCATGGACATCACCAAATGCTGAGTTTCCTCCCTTGAGATGATTTGCCAGGTCTTTACTGCAGCCATCTTCAGTTGCTGCTTGTTTATGGGTCTTTCTGCCTTCAGATTTGTCTTCAGTAAGTGAAAAGCAGCTCAGTTGGGTTGAGGTCAGGTGACTGACTCGGCCATTTAAGAACATTTAATTTCCAAGCTCTTGGGCTGCTTTCACAGTATGTTTTGGGTTGCTATCCATCTGTACTGTGAAGCGCTGTCCTATCAGTTTTGCAGCATTTGACTGAATCTGAGCAGAAAGTATAGCTCTGTACACTTCAGAATTCATCCTGCTACTTCTATCAACAGTCACATTATCAATAAACACCAGTGACCCAGTTCCATTGGCAGCCAAACATGCCCATGCCATAACACTGCCTCCACATGTTTGACGGATGACTAACTGTCCCAACAGCTACCAAATGCTTTGGATCATGAGCCCTTCCTTTCCTTCTCCATACTTTTCTCTTCCCATCATTCTGGTACAAGTTAATCTTGCATCAGAACTGGTCAGGCTTTTTTTAGAGGTTTTTTAGCAAAGTCTAATCTGGCCTTTGTGTTCTTGAGTGTTACCAGCGGTTTGCATCTTGAGGTAAACCGTCTGTATTTACATTCATGAAGGTGGCTCTTGATTGTAGACTTTGACAATGATAGGCCTACCTCCTCCAGAGTGTTCCTGACTTGGCTAGATGTTGTGAAGGGGTTGTTCTTCAATAAGAAAAGAATTCTGCAATCATCCACTTTAGTTGTTTTCTGTGGTCTCCCAGGCCTTTTGGTGTTGCTGAGCTCGCCAGTGCATTCCTTCTTTTTAAGAATGTACCAAATTGTTGATTTGGCCCTCCTAAAGTTTCTGCTATCTGGTTTTTCAGCCTAATGATGGCCTCCTTCACTTGCATTGACACCTCTTTGGACGGCATATTGAGAGTTCCCATGAACAGCTACCAAATGCAAATTCAACACTTGGAATCAGCTCCAGACCTTTTATCTCCTTAATTTATCATGATATAAGGAGGAAACAGGCCACAGCTGGCCATGAAACTGCTTATCAGTCAATTGTCCCATTACTTTTGAGCCTGTGAAAATGGAGGAACTCTGTAAAAAATGGCTGTAATTACTAAACGGTTAATGCAATATTTTTGTTAAACCCCTTGAATTAAAGCTGAAAGTCTACGCTTCAGTCACATCTTGACTGCTTCATTTCAAATCCACTGTGGTGGTGTACAGAGGCAAAATTACCAAAACTGTGTCACTGTCCCAATATTTATGGACCTGACTGTAGATTGGATGCATTTCTCTGTTAATCCTTTTTTATTCTCTGTAGATCCTTTCTTTCTCCACACTTTGGCCTTTCCATCATTTTGGTAGAGGTTAATCTTGGTTCCAGAACTTTTCTGGATCATCTCTGTATTTTACCTTGCCACAATTGCCTCTGGCTTGCTCATTAGGGATAAATTCACATATTTACAATTTATTTTGGTTTAGTTTAATTTGAATCTATTTATTTCTGTAAAGCTGCTTTATGACAATGTCCATTGTTAAAAGTGCTATACAAATAAAATTGAATTGAATATTTCTTTGTGAATTCATATCAGACCTTCTAATTCTTAATGCTGAAGAGTTGCATCTTCTGGTATGGCCTCTATATTTCTGCTCTCGAAATCTTCTTCAAATGGCAGATCGTGACTTTACTCCCTGTGGAGATTGTTGGTGATGCCACCAAGTGTTGGTTTTGGGTTTTTCTTTACAGCTCTCACAATGACTCTGTCATCAACTGCTGTTGTTTTCCTTGGCTGACCTGTCTGATGTCTGGTTGTTGGTACACCAGTGGTTTCTTTCTTTTTCAGGACATTCCAAATTGTTCTGTTGGCTATGACCATCGCTTGTGGAATGATAGATTTTCTCTCTTGGCTTCTCCAATGGCTTGCTTTTCTCCCATAGACAGCTCTCTGGTCTTCATATTGGTTTATCCTTTTTAACAACAAATGCAGTCTTCACAGGTGAAATCCAGGGCTCAAACCAAGAGTAGACATTCAGAGCTATTAATTGTTTAAACAATCAGTCTAACAGGGCACACCTGGACAACAAGAAACACCTGTCAGTCACATGTTCTAATATTTTCGATCAGTTGAACAAATGGGTGGGTTCAAACAAAAGGTGCGGTGTTCTAAGTTGTTTAACACATCTAGATGTAAATATCAGAAACTAAAGCTGAAATTCTGATCTATCATCTCATATTCATCTTTTGATTTAAAACCCAAATGTCTTCAGTGTTTAGCAAAAACAAAAGAATTGGCCTTGTTGTTCCAATACTTTCAGAGGGGACTGTATTTATGTAAGGTATCTTGTGAGGTGTCTTACAATCTTTTAGGTAAAATGCGTAAAATGGTAAACCCATGTTTACCATTTTAAGAGCTTAATAGGATTTGCTAAATGGCTGACCTAGCTATCTAACTCCAGATTCTTTTCAAATGGGGTATGCAATGAGAAGGTGCCTTTTGTCTAAATTTAATACTCAAATAGCCAAGAGTTAAAGAACAGATAGTCTTCCATCGCTAATTTGGGGCTTAATGTCTTATTTGTCTTGTACTATTTGCCTTTAGACAATCAGAGTGTGTGTCTCTCAGTGGAATTGGAATTGAAATCTTTGTGTCCAGTATCTTTAAATGCAATTTTCTCCCTTTTCACTTTTGGGGTAACCAGACTTGTTACAGACAGAATGTTATAACTTGTGACTGAAATATGTGCAACTCAGATACCCATTTCCATATAGTAGAAAATGTCAAGATCTCACCATGTCAAGGGTTTTCTTAGGCTGTCACACACATTACCTTAAATAGGCAAAACACAAGTGGTTTGGAAGTATGCATTGTTAAAATGGGTCTATATGCAAATGTCAGAAAATTGCTACACTTTTTTCATTGCATGGAGCAAGATTCGTGTACATGATGCAAAAATGTTTAATATCATCATAATGACACAAAATTAGTTTTATGTAGTATTAACAGATTAATTAACAGAAATGACAGAAATTGCATTACAGACATGTGGTTTCTTTGATACCTAGGGTTTTCAAGTCCTGGTAGAGATAGAATGGCTGGACTTTGGTCATAAGTTTGCTGACCGCTGCGGACATGGAGAGAATGCAGAGGACCTGAATGAGCGATGTCCAGTGTTCCTGCAGTGGCTGGACTGTGTGCACCAGCTCCAGCGACAGTTCCCCTGCTCATTTGAGTTCAATGAGGCCTTTTTGGTAATTTCCATGCTGTAAATGAATACAACTTTGGTTAGATTGAAGGAAAAAAATATATCATTTGCTGCCAGGGAGCAGTCAGTCTGTTCCATTCAAATGAATTATTGGTCTGCAGACTATCTCAATTTCCACTGAACATGGTTATATTGGAGGGCTGGTAACCACACTAAACAGAAGTCTGTTTAAGTTGAATGTGCTAAACTATAATTGTGTGTGTGTGTGTGTGTGTGTGTGTGTGTGTGGTTTTTAGGTGAAGCTGGTACAGCACACATACTCGTGTTTGTTTGGCACATTCTTATGTAACAGTGGGAAGGAAAGAGAAGACCAACACATCCAGGAGAGGACCTGCTCTGTGTGGTCTCTGCTGCGCCCAGCTAACCGCTCCTTCAGCAACATGCTCTACTCAGCACACTCAGAGACTGTGTGTCCTTACAGATTTCATTTAGCTCTCCTTTTGTTCCTTATATATCCATTTCTCTCATTTCTCCTTGCCTCCTTCCTAGCTTGTTTTTAGTAGACTTACTTTTCTTTTAGCTGCCTTGGACTTTTAGGATGCATAACATCCCATTTTTCTGTCTTTATGCCTTCCATTCTTATACTAATAGCTTTTTGCAGTGTTCAGATTTGAGACGGAAACAATGTCTCCATAATAAACATGCCACCATAATCCAAGTCAAGTTACTTTTTTCATTTGTATGTTTGTTTCATGATGATTTGTAATTCATTTAATCAATGTTTGTATGGTATATATTCACAATGATTGACTTCTGTTCTTCCATCCGCTTCCTTCCCTTTGGTTTGTGACCCTGTAAGAAACAAAAGACCTACCCACAATATTAATGAGCCCATTTTCTGCCATCTCTTTTTTTACTGTCTGATCTCCTTAGGTTTTACACCCTGTGTGCCATGTGCGTAACTTGATGCTGTGGACTGCAGTGTACCTGCCCAGCTCATGTCCCACAACACCCTATGATGAATCCTGTGTCTCCTACTCTCTGTCTGGTGCCAACCCTGAACACCAGCCTTTGGTCAGGTGAGCCTGGAGGCCACCACAGCCCTGAGGCAGGGAATAGCTAAGCCATTTTTGAGATTGCAAGTTTCCAGTACAATTTGATTTATATTCATGGCATCTAAACCCAGAGTTGATCATCTCCATAACATTTTGTAAGTTATAGGTTGTTTTATATGTTCTTGTTAAAGTGTCTGGTATTAGCTATATTTTTAGATATTTAGATAATGTTTATATTTCTCATCAAAGGAAAAAGATGAAAGTAACTCAACTCCTATATTGAAGGCATTTTGAAATAGTTTGGGGGCTTAAGATAGTGTAAAAATCTTGGAAGCTTGTTTGATGTCACTGTTCTGTGTAAATCAGTGAAAATCCTTATGTGCAAGCCATTTGAACTTAATTTTCTTGATTTGTGTTCCAGGAACAGGCGTCCCAAAACCCGATCTTTTGATAACTTGCCCAGTGCATGTGAAGTTGGAAATTCCCTGCCCTCTAACAGACGTTCCAGTGACCCCAGCCTGAATGAGAAGTGGCAAGAGCATCGCAGATCACTGGGACTCAACATAGTGGCAGGACCTGATGGCACCTTGTTACAGGACACAGAGGGGTGGCCAAATGGCCAGTTGGTGTCTGGACTTAACATAGCTACAGTGGATAGGGAGACAGAGGACTGGGAGTGTTCTCAAGATATCAGCTGTGTAAGGTTGCCATTGGGTGAGGGAGTGGAGGCTGAGCTTTCAGTGAACCTGGCAATGGGACAGATAGAGAATATTTTGCAAGAGGCTGCTGCAGACAGCCTCAGAGATGCTAAAGCAGAGCATGCTAACAATCCTGTTATTTCCAGTGGTGCTGAGAATCAAAACAGCACTGATGCTGATTTGACTGTGGTTGAGAAAAATGGTGTTGCCAATGGCTTTGAGGTGCCTCAAGATGTTTATCCTCAAAGTCACAATGTTGAAAGTCCAAATGAGACAAAACTCAATAATGTTCAATATCAAAGTTCAGTGGTGAATGAGAAATCATGTGATTCAATGATTCATTTACTTCATGCCCCAGATGAAGTGAAAGCCACTGAGAACCAGGAATCAGTCCAGATTGTGGAAGACGTTTTGGACAAATGCACAACAGAGGAGGCCCGAAATTTTCACAGCAGTTTTAATCCTACTTACTCTCCCTCTACTGCCATCAGGATTTTCAGTAATGGCTATGGGGAAGAGGTCAACAAGGAGCACAAAGTTCTCTGTCCAGTTCCAGAAATTACCAGGCCTGTTACAGAGGTGGCTAAGAAGCATCTTTCTGTCCTGGAAAGCTCCACAGAAACCCTCACTGAAGAATTGGGCATCGGATCAGAGACTCTTGTACCCATGGCCATTTCTGCACAGCCCAAAACCGATCCCACATGCCTCAAGCTTAGCCCTGAGTCAGATCCTGTGCCCCAAAGTGCTCCCAGAATGCTAAATGGCACCTGCAAGCAACCATCCCTCAGTGGCTTCCCTCTCTCTTTTGCTTCTGCTAAACCACTCCACTCTGTGTGTAATAGTGACTCCTCCGACCCTGATCCTTCCACCCCTCAACGGGCTCTTCTGAGTCGCCAGCTCTCTCTGCCCAGCTGTAGCTGCTCTGTTCAACGCTGCACGCATTCTGGCCGCAGCCACCTTGATGACGATGGCCTCACACTGCACACAGATGTTGTGCAGCAGCGCCTGCGCCAAATCGAGGCTGGCCACCAGCTTGAGGTTGAGGCACTCAAGAGGCAGGTGCAAGAGCTGTGGAGCCGGCTGCAGAGCCAACATGCCACCACAACACAGCACTGCCTCAACGGAGACCTGGGAGATGAAATGGTGAGCATTTTTTGTTTACATTAGACTAAGGGGACTAGGACACTCACCTTTAGTTTCAGCTTTCGTTATTAGCCTGAAGTTTAGATCTGTTTTCAGGAATTTCAGTAGTGAAAAATATCAGAATTGTTGTGCTAAAAATGTGTGCATTTGTGCTATGTACTATTCTGAGACCATACCTGTGTGAGGCGCTACAATAATAATGCAGTAGTTGGCCTTTGCTCATTTCTTTGCCATTTTCATTTCTCCCTCCATTGTCAGACCTCAATTACAGACTCAGACTTTAACATGGACCCAAACTGCCTGTCACGCTGCAGCACAGAGCTCTTCTCAGAGACCAGCTGGGAGCAAGTTGACAGACAGGACACTGAGGTAATACACTTTATGATGAGAAAATAATTGAAACCTTTTGTGCTGTATTTCAATATCACTGAATTGGCTTAAAAAGTATAGAATTGCTGTGCTCAACTGTCACATTTCAATAAAATGGAAGGAAATTAAGGAAATAAAATGTTTTTTTTTTTTCTTTAAAACCCAAAGTATTTGAAAAGCTCCATGTTTACTGCTTCTTAGATCTTTTTTTATGTACTTTCTGAGTAATAATTATGATCAGTGACAAATTACTGAATGAAATCTGAAAAGCTGCTGAGCGCACCGCTACAGCAAACTATGCAAATTACAGTGACAGAAAGATGTAGTTGGCCATAAAGCAATCCAATCCAATAAAGGAAGAACTTCAAAACATGTTTTTTTTTTCTTGCTGTGAGGAACAAGTTAGAATTACTGAATTAAGTGGTTTGTTAATTCATTCATTTTCCTTCTGCTTTTTCTGGTGAGGGTCTTTGTGGCTGAGAAGGTCAGCCCAGACTTCTTTTTCCCTAGCCACAGATGCCAGCTCCTTCTGGGGGATCCCGAGATGTTCTCAAGCCAAATTTGAGATAAAATCTCTCTAGCGGGTCCTGAGTAGGACAGTGGGACATGTTTGATACAGCTTTAGTCCCAAAAAACTGACTAAATATTAATACTAGCAGCTACAGCCGACTAGTTACCAGCTTTAAGTTTCTTGGGATGTTATTCATAAGAGATCTCGCCCTTCACCTGAAGGGAGCATCGCACTCTTTTCCGGAAGGTAACCGTGACCTTGGGCGTGCTGATTTTTATCCCAGCCGCTTCGCACTGAGCAGCAAAACATTTGTGTGTGCCAAAAATTTGAAGGTGCCAAGAGTAAAATCTTCTGCAGATAACAGAGATGTTAGATCTAGTCTCTAACCTTGGCTACATCTTGATGCCTATGAAACTGCCTATGAAAACCACAAACAAGTGGAAACACAACACACACACACACACACACACACACACACACACACACACACACACACACACACACACACACACACACTGGAATCAAGACACGCCCTTCATTGAGAGTGACCCCCACATTAAATGGGTTCAGCTTAACACAAAGAAAATCTCACTGCACTCTAGAGACTGATATACTCTTATTGAGATCCAGACAGCCTATACTTCTGCAGTATCTCCCACAAAAATTTCAAAGCACACTATCACAGGCCTTCTACAAAACCACAAAGCAAATGAAGACTGGATTTGCATATTCACAGGACATCTCACAAGGCTGTGCAAGGGTAGAGAGCTGGACCACTGTTCCATAGCCTGAGTGGAGCCCACATTGTTCTTTATGAATCCTAGGTTTGAATCCTAGAACTTTCCTGGGAGGCTAAAGGGTATGATTGAGTTGTTACTCATCCACTACTGTATACTATGAAGTCCATCATTCCTGAGTATCTTGAAAGGATCCTCAGTATGGGCATTAGAGTAATTTCTGATTTCATTAGAGGTTTTAGCTTTAATTCTATAGTATTGGATTCCAAGTGAAGTTATCCACTGAATAATGAATGATACTTGAGTGTAGACTTTTTTTTTAAGTAAGTGTAATCTAGGCTATCCAAGTGAGACCATCCACAGCAGTGGCACTGAGTGATTCTCTAGTGAAGTAACTTTCAAGCAGAGCAGAAGGAGACAGGATCACCAGATACTCATCAGGCTGCAACAGTGATGTGCAGCTCGACAGAGAGTGAGTAGGGGGGAGAGAGAGAAATACTGGGAAAAGAGTTAGAACAGATTATTAAGCATGGTCTTGTCCTATAGTGGTTTAAGAAGATGTACAGTGTGCACAAGGTGCAAGCAGGGGCCCTGGCAGAACTACAGATGACAGCATAAATAAACAAGAGAGCCCAATGGCTGTATATTATGGGGGACAGGGATTCAGAAGTGAAGCCAAAATGTTTGACGCCCTCTAGTGGCTGGCTGCGGTACCTTGCCCATTCCTATGTTAGAGAATGGCAAAATTACATTTTAAGTTACATCTCCAAGTTAGATTTTTGGGAATAGTGTTCTGTCATTTTTACGAGTTCAGTTGACCTTGATACCTTGATGATGACCTTTTAAACGTACTCCACTGGTAGAACAAGCAGTGCATAAAAGACCGCACGTCTCCATTCAGATGTGTAACTTACTGCAGGTATCAGAGCTAGATGAAAATCATGGACTGCAGCAATTTTATTTCCTCAAAAAATAGGTTGTGTTGAGTATAAATGTTGACTGTTTACCAGTATATTTTCAGTTGGTATCTTACATTTTCTAGCTAGCCGACATTATCCATCAGTGTAATCAAAGTAATATAAGTAATATTACTTTGATTACACTAATGGATAATGTCGGCTAGCTAGAGGCTCAGTCAGTCATGACTCAAAGCTTTTCCTGATAACAGTAAAATCAATATATTTGCAAAAATTGATATGATGATAATGTTGCAGGTGACCCGGTGGTATCCTGATCATCTGGCTGCACAGTGTTATGGCTGTGCGAGAGGATTTTGGCTGGTCACTAGGAAGCATCATTGCAGGTAATGACACAAGCATAAGATTTCCACAGTTTCCTCTGTCTTGAGTGTGTAAGAAGTTTTCAGTATAATCTTTATGCGCAGTTATGTGGCAGTGTCAACTGATTCAACCTGATCTTATCAAATTGCCTTAGTTACGGTTAGTCAGCAAGCAAATCTCTTCAGGACGAAGCTAAAATGAAACCTGAATCCATCAGTTATTCATGAACAACTTTCTGCAGTCAGTATGCACATCAGTGTAACCACAGATGAATAAATGGACACACCAACTCATGAAAAAAACATCACATCATTAGGAAAATAAGTAAACATGTAAACTGAGTAAATGAGTAAACATGGTTGTTGCAATATTTAGATAAAAAGATGCAGTGACTACATGTGTATTGCCTGCATGGCAAAATTGAACAGGTTAATGGTAGCTTCTGCAAATTTTGATGGTAACAGAATTTCAGGTTAATGATACGTGTTATCCCCCAAGAGACTGCAATGGCTAAAATGCCATTTAGCAGCAATTCCTCATTTTCCCCCTCTTTCCATCACAGAAGCAAGGAGTGTGTGGAGGAGGCCTGGTGAGAAAAGACACCCACTCTCTCTTACTCTTCCTCCCTCTCATCACCTCTTTACTGTCCTTTCACATGCTGCTTTAGAGTGAAAATTCCCTTTGTCACCCCTTCTTTTGGCTAAAGTCTCTCTTTCACTCCTTCTTTTGGCTACAGTTCAGTATTGGAAGTCTTGCACATAAATATGGCAGGGAGTTGCTTTGGAGATTGGGGTGTCCCTTCTTTTCAGCTGCACTTGAAATTTGAATGGATTAGAAAAATAAATAAATAAAAAATAAATCTAAATAAAATTTGAAAGAGTAGATAATGTGTAAGTGAAAATGTGATAGAACTTTGTGAATGTTCTTTGGGTTTGTGTTGTATGGAATCCCCAAAATGACAAAAGTTATTAACAGACATGAGTCATACCTGAATACAAAAATTTATTATAAAATAAGCTAAAAATAAAAACATTGTGTTTCTAATATCACACAATAGATAAATATATTATATATCAATAAATATCAATAATTATATTAGGAAATAACTTTGTTTTACTCCTATATTTACCTTTATTATTTTTCAACTTCTTACTAGTTTCAACTCTATTGATTCTACCACACTTATGCATTGTCGTACATACAGCACAACTTGAGTTACATTTTCTAAGGATTGAGGATTCCATAGTGTTCAGAAATATGTGTTCCATATGTGAAAAGTCCCAAACAAGCCAATGGAGAGGTGTGAGAGCGCATGTA
This sequence comes from Pangasianodon hypophthalmus, assembly GCF_027358585.1. NCBI lineage: Eukaryota > Metazoa > Chordata > Actinopteri > Siluriformes > Pangasiidae > Pangasianodon > Pangasianodon hypophthalmus. The sequence goes on from NC_069717.1 coordinate 16,340,452, forward strand.
GACTCTTGTGTTTTGTGTGTACTGTGTGGAGATATTGTGCATGTATACTTGTTTTAAAAAAAAAAAAAAAAAAAAAAAAAAAAAAAACTAAGAGGGTGCATGGTTATTTTTGGTTTTTGGAACTTTGAGAGCTGTGGTGTTTTTGCACCTTCTCCTCTTTGCTATTGATTAATTAATCTAAAATGTATTTCTGGTAAATTTGCATGTGGCTATGCTACATTCCCCTCTGAAAATATTGGAATAGCAAGGCCAATTCTTTGTTTTTTTTCTATACGCTGATCTCAAGATGACTATGAGACGATAGATCAGAATTACAGCTTTCGTTTTCTGATATTTACATCTAGATGTGTTAAAGAACATCGCACCTTTAGTTTGAATCCACTCATTTTTCAAGACATCAAAAATATTGGAACATGTGACAGGTGTTTTTTGTTGCCCAGGCTGTGCCCTGTTAGACTGATTGTTTAAATAGCTCTGAATGTCTACTCTTGGTTTGAGCCTTGTGTTTTGCTTGTGAACACCGCATTTATTGTTAAAAAGGATAAACCAACATGAAGACCACAGTGCTGACTATGGGAGAAAAACAAGCCATCGACAATCGATCAGACACATTGCCCAAGCATTAGGCATAGCCAATATAACAATTTGGAATGTACTGAAAAAGAAAGAAACCACTGTTGTACTAAAGCCATACATCGAACAAGTTGGCCAAGGAAAACAGCAGCACTTGATGACGGAAACATTGTGAGAGCTGTGAAGAAAAACCAAAACCCAAAAACAACAGTCAGAGACATCACCAATAACCTCCACTGGACAGGGGTGAAGTTATCACAATCCACCAAAGGTATCACAATCCCTGCTTTACCACAAGATGCAAACCACTCATCAGCATTAAGAATCAGAAGGCCAGATTAGAATTAGCTAAGAAGTACAGAGATGAAACACAAAAGTTCTGAAACCAAGATTAACCTCCAGAAAAGTGTGGCAAAAGAATGGATCTGCTCATGATCCAGAACATAAGAGCTCATCGGTCAAACACAGTGGGGGTAGTGGTCATGGCTTGGTGGTCATGGCTTGGGCTTGCGTGCCTGCTTCTGGAATGGGCTCACTGATCTTTATTGATGATGTAACTCATGATGGTAGCAGCAGAATGAATTCAGAAGTCTACAGAAACATTCTGTCTGCCAATTTACTGAGAAATGCATCCAATCTAATTGGGAGGAACTTCATCATGCAGTAAGACAATGACCCAAAACACACTGCCAACACAACAAAGGACTTCATCAGCGGGAAAAAGTGGAAGATTTTGGCCAAGTCACTAGACCTTAACCCAGTTGAGCATGCAATTCACTTCCTGAAGAGGAGACTGAAGGGAGAAACCCCCTTGTTCTCAAACCCAAATGTCTTTTGCGTATAGCAAAAACAAAACAAAAAATTTCTTTGCCATTCCAATACTTTCAGAGGAGACTGTATATTTTCTCAACTGTACTGACTGACTGCTCTTTAAAAAAAAAATGTCTTGCATGTAATGGACAAGTAATTTAACCCAGTTGTTTTATAGCATAAATTCTTCATTGAACCTTGAGTTTAATGTAGGTGTATTTAAGCACGATTGCAGATAAGTAACTTACTCATGCAATTTGCTCTTTATTTCCTTCTCTTTTTCATCCTCTCAAATTCTTTCTTTGTTGCCCTCTGCAGGAACTGTGGTAATGTGTTTTGCACCAGCTGCTGTGATCAGAAAATTCCTGTGCCAAGTCAGCAGCTGTTTGAGCCAAGCCGTGTGTGTAAGGCATGTTACAACAGCCTGCAGTCCTCTGCTCCTCCTCTGGAGCTGGAGTTTGACAAATCCATCACGGCCAGCTCCAACTAACCACTTCCCAACACGTTGCCTCAACATGTACAGCAGCTGAGGGTAGAAGCTTCTGGACACTTGGGCGTAGCAGTAAGAAACTGCAAATTTTCCCCCCCTTTTTTGCATCTTCCGCATCTGATTGGGAAATATGGCTGTATATGGAGTGGAATGTGCCTGGAGGCAAGGTATCTGAGGATATTTCCGGGAATATTTTAAGCACTTTTGGTGGCACATTCATGTGACTGACTGCTGGTTTGGATAGCTGAGACACGCACAGATGTTTAGTGAACTGCTGGACATATTTCTGACGTCAGGGATTCCCTTGGATTCTGCTGAAAAGTTGATTTATTTTTGCCTTCCCTTGCCCTTGGTATAGAAAGTAAATCCTGCCTAGTTTCAGAGAGGGCTGTCTTGGGGTGGCCAGTTCAATTGGAATCAAATTGAAGGAGTTTTATTTGTGTTATCATCTCACAAAGACATTATTTTCACTGCTGAGAGTCTATGGTGCTTTTTGAGTGAGACAAGTTTTGGTTCTATTCCTAGCTTTGCTCTACCTGTTCATTTATTGCTGCTCTTTATACATGAAATGTTTTCAACTACCAGAGACTCAGTGGTGCCTCTATAGATTCTTTTTGGTGAGGTCTTGACCAAATATTTTAGCATACCTGGTGTTTATTTGCAGTTCTGTTTTTTGCCCTTTTTCTTAATTTGATCGTTAAGATTTTTGAGGTTACACAACAATCCCTCCCTTGTTTAAAAGACATTTGTCATCATGCAGACTGGAAAACTCAACCTAAACTGACCCTCTGTTTCAGGGCAGCTGCTCTTTTCCAACAGTTACTCTTTTTCTGCCAAGTAATACCAGCTGAAGAGACGTGTAAAGGGCATGTGCATCTATTATGGACATCTCTCTACCTTTGGCTACTTGTGATGAATTGGTGATGCTGTTTTCCCCAGATTGCTGATATTGTCATAGCCTCAGTGATAAGTGAAAACAGATGCTTAATTCTTACAGCATACCCTCTTGTGCTTATTTGCCACTTACCATGTTCACTAATAGTTTTTTGTAACATAATGCAAAACAAAATAATATATAAGAATGAAATATATAGCATTTAAGGAAAAATACATTGTATAGAATTCTTGAATAATAGCTCACAGACTTAGTCACCAGAAATGATAATTGTGTTTTTGTGGGTTCTGGCTATTTTTGCTCCCCCCCCCACTAAGTCAACAAAATACAAACCAGGAGGAAAAAAAGAGAATCATACAGGGGAATTTTAATTTAAAATGCTGTCCTTCCCTGAAAAACCTGGCTGGTTTTTAACAAATATTCATTAGTGACATTTTTTTGGTTGACTTTTATGTCAATTTTGACAATTCACTTGCCACATGAATTATCAGTATTTGTGAGAAGAGGTAAGTGGTGATGCTATATGACCTGCCTGTGCACTGAGTGACTCCCCCAACATACACACCCAATATAATTTACACATTTTCACATGGCAACATTTACACCTCTTCTTTGGTCATTCACACAATTAGGATGTGATTATTGTGTTTTCTTCATTATGCATAATGTTTTTTCTTCAGTTTTCCAAGGTAAATGAAGCTTAAAATAAATCAGCTAGTCAAACCAGTTCAGAACAAATAAACTTTGTTCCGAGTAGCTGGGGTCATTTGACATGTGAATGACTTAATATTAACATCAATCCATGAATGTGAAATTTGTTTTTCAAAAAGAGAAAGTTCCTAGGTTTATTTTCTTGCACAATGATAACTTTGAAATAGACTCTCAAAGTTACATGACAATAAATTTAAACATAAAACACCAGCCCTTATTTTCAGCTTTTTTATTTCAGCAGTTTATTGATTGTTGTATGACAATCTTTGTAATGTTTAATGTCATTCATGTTTAAAAAAAAAAAAATAAAAACATCAATATGTATAAATATATAACAATCCATATTAAGTGGATTCATGGGATGGCATTTCCCAAACTGAGAACAGTAGTAAGCATGCGTATGATGTGCACACACTGTTATCTTCTATAAATATTTTAAAAAGGGCTTTAGTGTAGCTGTGCTGGTTAGCTTGCACAATAAGGAAGCAGTAATATGTCTTTTACAAACCCTGAGGGCTACTGGACGTTATTTCACTATACAACATACAGGACATCTTTACTCTAAGCAGCAAAAATTTCCAGAACAGCCCAGTAGACATCTTGTAGTCAGCAGTGTCAATAAAAGGAAATACTGTTTATACTGTTTCAACAAAAATTGCTATACAATTACTGCAACAGCACAAGGACACTTGTAGCAAGATGATGACTGGTCTCTTATTCCAAATATAATATATGCATTAGGCATGCACTGATATTAGTTTTTTTTTTTTTTAATCATGATCATTGCTTAAACTTTTAGTATGGTCTACAATTCTTCAATATTATGACTTAAGAAATTAATATTTACCTGTATCTCTCTCATTGGGCAGCATTTTAACCAAAATGAAACCTTGCCAGCCATAAATACTCTGCCTGGAGTGTTATATAGCATGATTTAAATTAATTGAAAATGAACACTGCCTATCAAATGTTTGGAACATCTTATTTAAAGCTGCAGTTTGGAGAAGAATCAGACAGTTCTGTCTGTAGTGTAAAAACCTGCCTGGTCACCCATTCAAGCTGCATTGGGATGATTTGGACTAAAAAGTGTACAAGCAGGTCCACAAACTTCTGGGGAGTCCTTCAAGAAGCACAGCAGCGCATCCATGAGGAATGCCTGAAAAAAGGGCTAAGTTTTGAATTAAGAAAGTGTTTGCAGCATTTAGAGCTGCTTAATGAGGGTTTTTGCTGGTATGTCTTGGCTTTTTAGTTGTCACAAATATTTGTGATTATTGTCTTCTAAAAAATAAGACTGGCTTGTTGCAAACAAAAAATAAATAAATAAAATAAAAAATCTTTAAAGCCTCCAGTGTCTCCACACCTTAAGCAGGCAGTGTGCCCAGTGGTGCCTTTAAAAGAAAGTTTCTGTTGGTCTGGCCTCCTGTTTAATTCACAGTCTCTTCTTATACATCAAAAGCATCAGCTATCTGCTAACTAGCCTGCTAATCTTCACAAAAGAAGATAGTGACAGCTAGACCTATATAATAAACAAAACAATTCTGAAACAAATGCAAATAATCAAACAATTTTATATTTACCATTTATTTACACCGAAAACAGTTTGCATTAAATTAATGAACAGCATGATATTGCAGATATTTGATATTTTTATTTGCTAAAATACTGACTTTCACCAAGAGTGATGAATAATATAGACATTAGTAAGTTTTTTTTTTTTTTTTTTTTTAACCAAATAATTGGCCTCTCATTTAGTCTTAAAGCCTGTGCAACATATCTTGTTCTCCTTTGAGAACAGCTGTGACATTTAGGACGGGGAACAATGGGCCATCAGGGGGCCACAAGGAGGAGATTCTGGCTGCCTAGATGAACTCTGCTGGTGGTTCCCTTGATCAGGGGTCATAGTGAAAAGGCACAGCAGTCCTTTTGGTCAGTCATATGCTAAAGTGAGGCCTGTCATAAAAAAGCAGAGCAGGCAAGGTATGGACTTGTATACAAAAAGGAAAAATTTTTGATCATTCTTGACACCAACCTTGGGATGGTGACATTTCTCTGCAGGGATAGAACATCTGGCACCCTATTCTGGGCACTTGTGAGATGCACCAACCCTAATGGATGCAAACTGGGAATGAGCCCATGTGTGGATTTACTGAGACAGCACAAGTATTGTCTGTAATGATCAACACAGCAAGGGCACATAGATCAACTGTGCAACACACAGGTTTTGTAATGGTTCCACCTCTGGTGCAACCTCAAGGCATTAAACTGCCTTTGAATTGACTCAAGCATATTATGCTACAACTTTTTTTAATGCTTGATACGAGGGGAACATTATATCTGTCTGATATAACGTCATTTACTCCGATTTAAGGGTTCTCGGATACACTTTTTTTTTTTAAAAAAAATCTTTATTTACAAAACATGCCCACAGCAGCCCTGAGATCACTACAAATGAGATCTCATCTTAGGAACTGGGGTTGGCCCAGCACTTCTGTAACTCAGCCAGTCATCAGATGTTAGAATGAAAAACTGTGCATCCTGGGGGCACATGTATGAAACCTTTGATGACATTTCCTTGGGCCAAGGTTTGAGGGTCATCACAGCCTAACCTTGAAAGGGCAGCCTGTAGGATGGCCTGCAGTGGACAATGCAATCCAATTCCCATTATCAACACAAATTGGGGCTATTTATATAATTTACTTGAACTCTCATTGGGCAGTCTTTGTTCAAGGCTACCACCAAGTCCTTTAGCTGCTCAACATTTGAGTAATTAATAATAATAATAATAATTATTATTAATATTATTATTATTACAATTATTATCATCATTATTATTATTAAAGCTGCAAGCAGCATTTTCGGGGGCCAAGCATCCAGACTCGGTGAGCCTCACATTCACAGATGCACTACAATTGCACAAGAAATCACAGGAAAGAAGAGCCAACTCTAGGCAAAGGAATTCCAGAGTGATTTGTAATTTCATGGATTTGCCAGTCCATTATGGGAGAACAGTTCTACATATCAGAGTTCCTTTGATAATTTTTGTTAAGACAGGTCTCAAGACGATGTGAGCCAAATTTGGTGAAAATTGGACAAAATTTGGAGGAGGAGTAGCAAAAATGGCACTTAGATTTTCGGCATGTTATTGTAACTTTTGACCAGTAAGTGGCAATGTCACGAAATTTATTGCATAGCCTCAGGGCATGATCCTGAAGATGACTACCGAGATTTGTGTCAGTGTGCAAGGTCGTTGCTGAGATACAGCCTCACTTCCTGTTTGACATCTTTGCCGTCAGATTTGTTGGCACATTACGGGCAAAACATTTTGATATTTTTTGTCCAGGTTGGTCTGAATATGATGCATGCCAAATTTGGTGTTGACTGGACGTAATTTTGTAGGAGTAGCGAAAAAACAGTTTTTGACAAAATCCAAGATGGTGGACAGGAAGTACACTTGAATTTCAGACGTTGGTGTGCATTCACTTCAGCAAACTCCAGAGAATTATAGGGAAATTAAGAACTGAATTTAGCACAAACTCTTCAAAGGATATAAGGAAAAAAAGTTGTTACAGTTCTTGACCACAAGGTGGCAGATTTGTTGCATAGCCTCAGGTCATAGTCCTGAAGATGCCTACCAAGTTTTATATCAGTGCGTAAAATTCTTGCTGAGATACAGCCTCACTTCCTGTTTGGCAGCTCCGCTGCCAGATTTATTGGCCCCTTACGGGGAAACCGTTTGAAGCATTCAAAATTCTGTTAATAATTTTTGTGAAGCTTACTTACTCTGAAGATGATGTTTGCCAAATTTGGTGATCATAGGACAAAATTTGTAGAAGGAGTAGCGAAAAAAGTTTTTGACAAAATCCAAGATGGTGGAAAATCTCATTAGGCAGAAATTGACATTATAGGGTGCGTTGAACTTGTCTCAACCCAGCGAATCCAGGAATGCCAAATTTTGGACACATGGTTCAAAAGTTGTGCCCATAAACATACAAACAATTAGGCCCAAATTTGACGCTACAGTGTTGGCAGCACTTGGCCCAAAACATGGTCAGAATGTTCCGTAGACACTCCCCAATCTGTGTGCCAAATTTCACAACTTTTACCAGACCATAGCCAGAAAAATAATAATAATAATAATATGTTTTTACTTTAATAATAAATAAAGGTAGAATAACAATAGGATGCCTACGCACCTATTGTTAGCACCTATTCGGTGCTTGGCCCCCTAAATAATAATAATAATAAGAAGAAGAAGTAGGCGCAGCCAGGCATACATAAAAAGCCCCAAAAAGGCTTAATTATCTATAGGGACTATTCATCTGGGTCTCAGCAATATGTGGATAATAACACCTGAAGTGACATTCAATCAATTTTAGCATGGGAAAGACAGAGGGACATCAAGAACCATCCCTGAACAAAGTGGTACATGACCATAATTATCATTCAGAAAGACATCTGTCTAGACAATCATATAACCCCACCATTTGGGTGGTCACACCTGTAACTAAATCAATAATGTGAGAACAGAAAGTGATCAACTGTTATCCTTAATTTACATTTAGAGCGAGAATTAATTTACATTACGGGTGGGAAAAACTGGTCTGAAAAACAGTATAAAATGTCAGAGCTGATACTGTTCGTGGTTCATTTTGACTCCGATGACCCGGAAGTCCTTTGTGTACTTTGTCACTGCTACGCTGCAATAAAGTTATTCTTCACTGTGATCTTCAATGTCCTCATCATTTTCTTCTTACAACAGATACAATGTTACATATTTAGCCAAATTATAAAAATTATAAATAAATAAAATAAAAATTTTTGGTCACACACTGTTCACTGAGCAACAAATTTAGTGTTTTTTAAATAAACTGCAGTGTGTTAAACCACACTTAAACAGTCATGTCAAACTTTGTCAGAAAGCCACCTGAATAACAAATTCACACAGTAGCCTAACAGAAGGCACAAAAGACCAATACCATGGTTCGTTGGGAATGAATTACGATGAAACAAACCTGCTACAGATTTTGGCAGACTGTGATATTTCAAGCTCTGTCTTCACAATTCTTCTGTATGTATGCAGAAAATGTATGTATGTCTGTTTCTAATGCAAGGATGAGAAGATTAGTTCTGCCTGTCATCACCCCACTTTTAAAGGCCTATAGAAGGTGTCACACAAAGGTCACGGTCATAACTATTGTTGGTATAAGATTCTTGATGTGTATGCAGCTACAAAAAAGTATCCTTCATAGGTTTGTGAGGAGCAAGGTAAAAAACCAATTATCAGCACATGCCTAATAAGTAGTTCTGTCTGTCAGCTCTTACAAAATTGTGAACAAAAGCTTGACAGACAATATCAGAAAAGCAGCCAGCTTGATGCTTTATGTCCACTACAGCAGATATGTAAAAGTGAAAACCTAAGCGTTTCTGTAAGAAATCTTTGTCTTAACTTTATACAAACACTTTTTTATCTTTAAAAAATAGACCTGGCTATGTCATTCAACTCTCATAACTTTAAACTATAAAAGCTGGCCACATATTTACAGTGAGGACGTGCTATGTACAATGGATATAAAAAGTCTACACACACCCCTGTTAAAATGTAGAAAAATGAAACTAAGATAAATCATGTTAGAACATTTCCCACCTTTAATGTGAAATTGCAAAGTATACAAATAAAGTGAAAAACAATCAGAAAATTTTTTTAGGTTAAAAAAAAAAAACTTGCAATAACCTAGTTGCACAGGTGTACACACCCCTAAACTAATACTTTGTTGAAGCACCTTTTGATTTTATTACACCACTCAGTATTTTTGTCAGTGTGGCACATCTTGACTTAGCAATATTTTTCCACTCTTTCTTCCAAAAAAATTCTAGAGCAGTCAAATTGTGAGAGCATCTCCTGTGCATAGCTTGCTTCAGGTCACCCCAAAGATTTTTAGTTGGATGCAGAGCTGGATGCTCTGGCTAGGCCATTCAGATACATTGATCTTTTGGTTAAGTTATTCCTTTGTTGATCTGGATGTATGCTTTGGGTCATTGTTATGCTGAAAGGTAAAATTCCTTTTCTTCTTCAGCTTACTACCAGATGCCTGATGTTTTACACTAAAATTGACTGGTATTTGTAGCTATTCATGATTCCCTCTGGCTGAAGAAAAGCAGCTGTAAAGCATGATGCTGCCACCACCATGCTTCACCTTGGGTATGGTGTTTTTTTTGTTGATGTGTTTTTTGTGCCAAACATATCTTTTGGAATTATTATACCTTTTGGAATTGTTCTTGTCAGACCATAACACATTTTGCCACATGGTTTAGGGTGATTTATTTGGGCTTGGATGTTTTTTATGAGAAAGGGCTTCTGTCTAGCCACCCTACCCCAGACATAGCCCAGACATATGAAGTACACAAGAGATTGTTGTCAAATGCAGAGGGTGAGTACTTGTCAGATATTCCTGTAGCTCCTTTAATGTTGCCATAGGTCTCTCGGCAACTTCCTTTGGCAGCCTTTTTTTCTTGTCTTTTTGAAAAATTTGGAGGGATCTCCAAGTCTTGGTAATGTCACTTCAGTGTTCCATCTTCTCCACTTGTTGATGATGGCCTTCATGGTGTTCCATGGTTCATCTAATATTTTGGAAATTCTTTTATACCCCTCTGCTGATCAACATCTTTCAACAAGTGAGATGCCATACAGGCTTTGTAAGCACTTTGTGGACCATGGTTTCAGCAATAATCAGAATAATTTCATTGAGGATAGCTGTATGGTTATTACTTTCGAACATGAGATTGAATGTGATTGGTTCATTCTGAACACAGCCACATCCCCAATTATAAAAGGATGGGCAAATTTATGCAAGGTTATTGTAACTTTTTTATTTTTTGTATCTTTCCCTAAAATGTTTCTGATTGTTTTTCACTTCATTTTTATATGTTTTAATTTCACATTGAGGGTGGAAAAAGTTCTGATATGAGTTTTCTTGGTTTAATTGTTTTCATCACAAAAACTTGCTATTTTAACAAGGGTGTGTAGACTTTTTATATCCACTGTATTTGGTATATATGTATGTATAATGTATATTAATATATCACTTACAATCTTCCACTAATCAGTTGCCTTCCTCATATATTCTATATATGTGAGCAAAACGTGTAAATTTGGACAACAGCTAAATCCAAAAATATAAATATGATGTGGTTCTGCTCACAGCACGCAATGGCACGATGGAATAGTTGTATTAAAACAGGTGCCTGTAAAATGGCATGTCCATCCATGCTGGGACTGGACGATGGCTCTTAAACTTCAGCTGTCCAGGGGGCGTGGTCACACTGAAGACTGGTCCCACACCTACACCAGCACCGGGACAGAGAGGTCACAGAGTTCAGCAGGCTCCGTCTAAGAGAGCCAAGCTCACAAATCACTAGTTACTCACAGAGGGAACAAGACTCACCAAAGTCACAGTGATTTACAGTTAGCTTTATGTTTACTTTTCCACAAACTTAGGTTGGTTTTGTTCACAATTGTATTTCATTAAGGGCTAAAACATGTACATCTCTTGTTTGTGTAGGGATGCTATCTAATACAAAGTATCAGAGCGGTGGCATGTATCCTTGTACAGCTTTTAAACCCCTGATCTTGGCATCCCTAGAAGGACACGCAGTTAACGTGGCAGTGTCTCATGCGTACCTTGTTAACTGGTGTGAGTTGAGTGCGGACTGAGCTTGTGTGCAGGCGTGTGCGCTCACGCTCTCTCTCACGCTCATCCAGTGGTCGACCTGGTGATCTCTCTCTGCGTGCATCGATCACAGCACGCCCTGGGGACTTCTCACGGTCCAGTGGCCGAGCTGGTGACTTGTCCCTGCGGAACTCAGTGCGGCCCTCACGGTAACGGTGTGGTGTGCTAGGGTCCCGGTGCACAACACTATCTTGAGCTCCAGGGCTTGAGGCTAGCCGCTTTGAAATGTGCTCATTATAAGTGGGTGGCCCGCGCTTGTTTGGGCTGCTGCAGAGGTCAAAGCTGTCAATCAAGTATATAAATACACAGTTTATGTAACACTGTTTATAATGTTTATACTTATTCAAGAATATATCTGTCAATATACTGTTTGCACAGTGTTTATTTTTATGTTAGATGTGTACCTCCTGTTAGAACCTGTCCTCTGCAATTCTCCCGACTCTCGCACAACATGGCCCTTGCAACAGATCACTCTCAGTTTGTTTTGGTAAGATGAGGCCAGGTAAATGGCACCTGATGAGATGGCCGGGCCTAGGTAGCGTGGGTTAGGGACATCCAAGTGAACAAGTGCAGGAGGCCTGAACGTAGTTTACAAGTTCACAAAAAACACACAAATGTTAACAATGCTATATCATTTATACTTTACCTGAGTGAAAATTATTTCATTTATATTTCAATTACTTAAATTAGATTCATTATGTTTTATTTAAACTCCCATACCCTTAACCATAATGAATCTCAATTAATCACATTGATTTAATGTTAACTTTTAAATTTAACTCTATTCATTTATGTAAAAGAAACGTTAAAGTAACAAAGCTAGTTAGCATACGTACTGACTGAAGTTTGTATGAATTTTAAACATTAATGGTCTGTCTCTTTATTCTAATTAGGACTAAAAATAAGTCCATATAAATTAGCATAAATTAAATTACAACATGTTGCTAAATCTTGACAATGAGGTCAGAGGGTACACATGCTGAATTCAGCCTCACTAAAAAGTTGACAAAGTTGCCAAATAACCACCACAAATATATTATTTTCAAAATAATATTGTATAATATAATATATATATAATATAACATGGGTATTTTTACCCATGGATGCAATATAACAACACATGGCTGGTGTTTATTATTTGGCTTATTTGTTTATTTGTTTTTTATTATTATTATTATTTTAAATATTAATTATTATTATTATTATTATTGTTTTTAAATTTCCTTTTTTGACAATAATTATGGTGTATTACCATACCATGGTTTGTTACCATTAATAATGCAGTGAATAATGCTAGTTTATTGTATTTTAATGTAAAGTGCCACTGATACCACAATAATCTTTCCCTTTTTAGAAGCCTTTATTTTATTGTCAAGTATACACACTATTTTATTTTGTCATGTTTACACACTTTATTTTATTTTGTCACATATTATAGTACAGTGAAATTCTTTCTTTACATATCCCAGCTTGATAGGAAGCTAGGGTCAGAGTGGCTGGGCCAGCCATGGTACAGCACCGCTTTTGCAAATAGGGCTAAGGCCTTGCTCAAGGGCCTAACAGTGGCAGCTTAGCAGTGCTGGGGCTTGAATCCCCGACCTTCTTATCAGTATCACAGAGCCTTGAACTGTTGAGTCACCACTTCCCCCTTGCCTATTACTAATAGTCTCATTTGCTTTTCATGCATTAAAAGTACATTTATAAAAGTAACTTGATGACCTGGAAAACCTATACAAATTTAAACAAGTGAAATGAAAGCTGGCTTTCATTTGTTTTTATATGGATGCAGTTATAAGAAAGGCATGAACTCTAGCCCCGACCCTAACCATGACCTTCATAACTTTTCATACACTTTGTGTCAAGTGAATTGTTACAAATTTGAGTAATTTGTAATAATTTACTTTTAAACATTTGAGTACATTTTAATGTGGACACATTTTAACTTGCATTCAAATAGTTTAGATTAACTACTTCCACTTTTAACATAATAGCTTTTTTTTTTTTTTTTTTATGATAAGTCCTGGCATTCTTATTTACTACTACTAGATGTCTATGTGGTGTTACTTTGAAACGCACCCAAGAGCAGCATGACCCTGAAGCTCAATAACGTCCAGCGAGTTGAAGTAAGTCACAAACAGGTATGGCTCTCTGAAGGCTGGGGAACAGAGAGGATTGAGGCTGTAAATTACTAATATACTATTAAATTGTTGATTTCTAAAAGTATTTGTGTCATCTCTGTAATGTTCAGACACATGCTATTTTTGAACATGAAGACAATTTGTCTCAAGACAAATGTACCAAATGTCAGAGGTAGACGACTCCATTTGAGCTCATCTGTGCGGCTTCTTCGGCCATAGGCATCCACAAACACTCCAAACTCTGCCAGTGCAAACATTGCTTTAAGTATATAAGGGTATATCAAATTTCAGCTTCTTAAAAGATACTTAGCCAGTATATTTAGCCAATTAAATGTTTTATTAGGAGCAGTCTTGACATGCCACTGACCTGTGTTTTTTTTAATGTTGAAATTTCACAGAGATAGTGACCAATAAAGTGATTGAATGAATAATAAGAATCTCAATCTGACCATGGAAACAGAGCAGGTACTCCTCTTTCTGAGCTGCACTCGACACCTGCATGATGGCAATGGGGAAGCTGTAGGAGGACGTGGTAAACATTGCTGAAGCCAGCGACACGTCATTCTTGTCTAGGAACTCTGTGAAAAAGCACAAAATGCCACATGCTAAATCCTTACACAAGACGCACTAAATGACTTCTCTGCAGTACAGTTTGTAATGTATATGTAGATCCAGTGTGATCACTAGTCACGTTTACATGGACACTTTTTGTTTCAATCGGAATGAAATCAATCAGATTGATTAATCCGATCCCAGTGTTTACAAGAACGCTGAATAAAGTAATCGGGTTGATATGCGCGTTTACATGACAGAATCGGATTTGATCTTCTGACATGCGCACAGTGCACGAATACACGTTTCCCGCCGTTCCAACATGCAGATACTAGCAGCCACTCTCTTGCCATTGCTTCTTTTTTTCGTTTTAAAAAGCAGACTTAACATTTGCCTATATCAGCTGCTAATTAGAAGACGCGAGCGCGTGATGTTTTGTGCGGTACTGCGTGTATTTATCAAGCAATTAAAATGCCCCTTCCCGAGCCCAGAACAAGGCGTCTGTGGATGAGGCTCCGAAGCAAGGACTGGTGGGACAACGTCGTCTTGCACCACTTCACAGACGAGGAGTGGAAGCAGAATTTTAGGATGACACAACAGTTAATTTATAACACTATGCTCAATGGTGGAGGGGTACATGGCACCTGGTGAGGCTACGGTCAGAGCCCTAATACCGCTGACAGCCGTGCGTCATACGTCATTACGTGATTTGTACGTCATTGCACATGCGCAGAACTATCTGGTTTCATTTTCAATCCGATGAAGTGTTTACATGTCCTCTCCATCGGATTAGAAAAGGTTTAAACCACCCCTTACGATCCGAATGAAATTCTAATCGGTTTTGGCCAATTCATTCCGATTGACGTGTTTACATGTGACTTTTTAAATCTGATTGTGCTTCTAGTCCAATTACGATCGGATTATTAGTGTCCATGTAAACGCAGCTACTGTTAATTATTTACAGTAGCATTTGTATAAGAAAAGAGCACAATGTCAGCTGCAGTATGTAAATCTCAATTCCAATAGTGGGAGGAATAAACAATTACTGAAATCATTATTGAGCCACACACCCTCCAGCACGTATTGCTTCATCTCAATCTCATAGAACTTGTTGGTGCCAATGATGATGCTGTAGTTGGTGAAGTAAATACAGCTACAGGGTTCTAAGGTCTCAATCTCCTGAGAGAGAGAGAGAGAGAGAGAGAGAGAGAGAGAGAGAGAGAGGGGGGGGGGGGGGGGGGGGGTTGGGGGGGGATATGATTAAGGGGCAAGTGTGCACCTGTCTGTAAAGAAACCCATCCCCATGGGAGGTCATTACAGTCAACCTGTAAGCCAAGAACTCTCCAGAAATAAATGTTTGGAGAATAATTATTTATACAATTGAATAGCCAAAATAGTTAAATGTTCTTCTCATGCCAAATTTAGCAAATGTTTGATAGCTCTTTCTTCCCTCCTTTTCTTTCTTCCTGCACTTTAACTGTCTGTGAGCTGCTGTGATAAGTGAATTTCCCCACTGTGGGATCAATAAAGTTTATCTTATCTTATCTTAGCTCTAGCTGTAAGTGCTGAAGTGCTTCTTAATCTAAAATCACAATTTATGACTTATCCCATGTCTTTCATGAGTTATGAGTCACACTTACTTACTTATGTTTGCGTAAAAAAAGGTTTACCTCACCTTGCGAATGCAAAATTTGCTCAGATTGTCGTTGTAGCGCAAAATCGTGACTTTATTGGGCATTGCTGCACAAATGCAGGAACCATTTTCTATCTAAAGATAGAATGGATAAAATTACACAAAAACTAATATCAAGTAAGACACAGTACACCCAAAATAGATTCGATACGAGTATGTGCACTAGAGATATAGCAGTCATACCCTTCCTGCAGCAAAAAGGTGACAACCCTTGACAGTTTCAAAAATGTAAGGGACAATTTCGGGCAAGGTTGGGAGGTGGGACTGAGAGAGTGACTGCTTCACCTTCTTGATCTCCACCAGGCACAGTGCCCTCTCATCACCTGTAGAAGAAATCTACAGCTCAAGATAATGCACAAGTCAGTGTACTCCATATAGACTCTGATACTAGGTACTTTGAGTTATACACAAGTGATATTTACCTGTATAAAAAAAACATGGTTAAGTGTTGACCAACTAACATTAAGTAATTATTAAGTGCTGCATTAATGAACAGGAACAACAATTAAGATTAACATGCATTATCACTGTAGGCAGGGGCATCTTTGTAATTTCTGGGACCCCAAGCAAAGTCATTCCTGGGGCCCCAAAGTTGTTTAAGTTGCACTACGATATATGCACATAAATATATGGTCTTACCTTGTAGTGCATCACTGGGTTTTCACTGCTGGCAGAAATCATAAAATGGTCATTATGTGACTGTTTTTTCTTTAAATTTCTTTCTTTTCTGAGTGCCATTTGGGTACATGCACTTCATGTTTGCATTCTATTTTTAATCTTTTTATCTATTATTGTCCAAAAAAATAAAAATAAAGATAAGATGTTTATTCAGCTAATGCCTTCTAGTCAGCAGGGTGTCTCCTGGGGAAGGTTGCAAGGTTTCAGCAAAATTTCCATCCCAACAGCAACTCAAAAAACATAAAAAGGCATGAAACTAGTTCAAAATGTTTGGGCATTTCTTCTATTTTCAGTCGTTTTGGAGAAAACAAGTTAACAGTGGTGTACATTTGCAGTATATACCTGCAATATGTGGCCACTGTACCTGGAACCTGGCAACCCTGGTCATGGAACAAATACCAAGTTCATTAATATTGTATGAATAGGAGATACACTGTTTGGTTTTAACCTGACCTAAACACTGTCTTACTGAATTCCAAAATAAAACCATATTTCTACTACATTTCTGTACAAACAAAAGAAATATGCTTTCATGCTACTTAAAAGGCCCATGTTGTCTTGCAGAAGAGAAACCCTGCGTGTTCCCGTGAACCTTTCTGAGTTTTCTGGAATGTAACAAACCTAAAACCCGAAGTAAATCGGGTAAATTATTATGGCTATTGTTGTCAACTGAAGCCTAAATAATAGTTTCTCTATTTGGGAAGACATCACTGCATTGTAACAGTTAGCTTGCTTACTCAGACACATTAAATTGTTGTTATAAAATGAAAAATGAGAGAGAATGAATGAGAGAGACAAATGAAAATATCTTCTTTTTCTAGCAATGCTGTTTTTTCCCCCCAGTGTTTTCCAGTGTTTCCAGTGCATAGTGGTAACATAAAAAAAAAAAAAAAAACTTCTGGTATGGACCATGCCAATTTCTGGTTTAAATCTGAATACAAAAACAGATACAAATATTTTGAGCACTAAACAGATACAGATAATGGCACTGAGTTACACCCCTAGTGTGCTGCATATGTTGGTAGACACCGCCACTACATGTAAGCCACCGCATTAATAAAGGTTTATGTTAAATAAATATGTAGTAGCTGCCTAAATTAATGTTGTATGTAACAGTAAACTAACATTCAATCCAATGCTACTTAGGGGCCATATCCAGTGTTGAGTTAAATGTGCATAATGAGCAGCTAATACCAAAAATTGTGCATGTCGGTATTTGGTCAGTTGCGCACACGGTGACAAGTTCTCAGTCGTCTCAATTATGCCTGAATCTGACCTTAAGTATTATCCAACACCACTATGTGTCTGACAATTTGTTGTAACCATAATATTTCTTCCTGAAACGTGTTTTAGACAATGTAGATGCACTGCAAATTTTGAGTGCAATGGCATTTGAGGGAAATGGCATTCAAGGGCAATATTAATTATATCTATTATATAGATATCATTATTACAAATGAATTAATCCTAGGAATCGGCCCTGTAGAGGCAATGATTCTTACACTGAAATTAGTAAATCTTTCATTGAAATCTACGTTAAGCAAGCTGTAATCATAGCAGATTACTAATTTCGCAGCTTGGGCATGATTTCTTTAGAGAAGAATGCAAATTAACCCACACATGGGCACAATCTATTAATGTTAAAAATCTACATATCATAATAAAAACATGTAAAAGTAAAGTAAATTGACTTGGCAGTCACTTAATTAATGCAGACTAATGCAGACTAAATTAAAAAGAGTAAGAGGAGAATTTCACAACTGCCTTGTCATATTAATTTGGGTGTCCAATTTACTCCACTGGCACACACACAAAAAAGAAAAAAACAGTTTTTTGATTCACTTCAGCATTCTGTTTCACCCCTTCTAAGTGCCAGGGGCAGTGTTTAACACCTGGATATGTTCACTTATACATGTGCATCATGCTGAAACCTTCATGCTGAAGTCACAAAGTGGCATTGACATGGTTTTTGCTTTAAATATTTCACTACTTCTCCTTTCCTCTCACCTTTGCACATGCATATGTAGATTTGAAGTTATCCTGTGCAGCTTTGATCAGAACTATAGTTTTTCTGTCCTCCAAAGCTATTATACACACAATTTTTTCTCTTCTGCTGCCTTCTTCTCCCACAGTGGTGATTATACCCATTCCATTCAATTCAATTCAATTCAATTTTATTTGTATAGCGCTTTTAACAATGGACATTGTCACAAAGCAGCTTTACAGAAATAAATGGATTCACAAAAATATATTGTAAATATTTAAATTTATCACTGTGAATTTATCCCTAATGAGCAAGCCAGTGGCGACGGTGGCAAGGAAAAACTCCCCGAGATGATATGAGGAAGAAACCTTGAGAGGAACCAGGCTCAAAAGGGAACCCATCCTCATCTGGGTGCAACGGATAGTGCAATTATAAATAAATCCCTTCTATTGTGTACTATATGGACAAATAGTGCAATTGTGCAACCAATAAATTCATCACAGTATTTGCAAGAGGTCCGGCTGGTTAAAATCTATCCACTGTCCACTGATGGAGTCCTGAGATTCCATTCTCTGATGGAACACTGGTTTGACTTACTTACTAGCTTATTGGGTTATTTGTTGTTATCTTGCTAGTGGATCTCTCTGGAGCTATCGCCTGCTCCAGTCCATGGAACAGCCTTATCTTTGCCCAGACCATTGACATTGGCTGACAGATGTAGCTAACAATTCCAGCAGACCACTCTACATTCAACACAAATCTCCATGGATCTATGCTTTTGTATGTCCACAGACCCATCCAGGAGACTCTTTCAGCTAGAGAACTAATGGACAACCCAGTCACACTACTTGACTCTGGTTCTGGTAGCAACCAGAGAGAGACTGGGCTCACGTCCATCAGCTCACAGACGTAACTGGCAGGCTCCAAAACATCCATGATTTGGAAATGGATTAAAATGGTGGTAGATGGTTCAGAGTTGGACAGGGTAGCTCAACACCAAATATACTCTTTTGCTTACCTCAGTGTAAAGTTTTACATGGACTGCAATTTGGATGCTTCTTGTTATAAAAGTCGTATATAACTGTTGATGTTGAAACTTGATAAAAACAAGAATCGACTAAACTGTGCAAATCTAAAATTGTTAGATTGTAAATATCTCAAGGAAACAGCACATGCTTAAAGAAAACTATAAAGTCCCTGGGGATTGAGAACAAATTAAAAAAAAAAGTTTTCAAGAATGACAGGCTGTTTGCATTTATTTACACTATTCCTTTGTTGTTCCTCCTGTTTGAGTGGGAAATTTGAAGGGTGACTATAAGGGCACTTTATGTACATAAAGAAATTCTGTAAAGCAAAGATGCCTTCAAAAATAATGAAATAAAACATTTCTACATATAAAATGTTGACCTACTTAAACCTAAACCAAATCAGCAGGTGCGATGAGCCTTTGCCTTTAAAACTGAATCAGTTCTGTTAAATTTACTAGTTTTATAGCATGTGTAATTTTATAAACAAATTGGCTAGTAAACTAATACATTTTTTCAGTCATCTTGGAGAACATGTTACAGTTCTTTTGCACTTTCTTCTGTTTCTGCAAGTAATAGGAGACAGCGTCCATTTGTTTTATCTGAAAAGTGGTCTATTACTTAATATCCTTCATTTATGGACATACAAATGTTTGTAACATTTACTGTAGACAAAAACATCTTAAGACAAAAAAACAGTTTTTGCTTTAACTATGGAAAAGACGACTAGTTGACTACTTTTAAAAAACAATTAACTGTCACTCAACCTGTAATATATATTAAAATAAAATAATTTCTTAAATAATCAAATAAAGCTTTAAATAAAGCTAGCTAAAGTTAGCCTGGAATCTACTAAATTTTATGTACACATTTTTAAAGTTGTGTTATTAAGGTTTGAAATGTAGGGTTAGCCATTTGTCAAACCAGAAGGTTTGATAAATGGCTGAAAAGTCACTCTGTGTTTAGGGTAACATGAATTCCCAATGAGGCCTGACTGATAGTCTGATAGTCAGGCCTCGTTGTAATGCCACTAGCTACTAGTGTTAGGACTTGGACTATCTTGGCCTCTAGAGGCCGCTATTGCTTCCGTGTTTTGTGTTTTTGTTTTGACAGCCATGTGCTTTTGTTTTTCCATGTGCCTTGTGCCCCGCCTAGTCCTCATTACTTACACCTGTTTTCAGTTTGCCCCCTTGATTTGTTTGTGTATTTATACCCCCTCAGTTTGGCCTCTTGTCACGGAGTCTTTGTGCTGTTATGTTTAAGACTAGTGACCTCTGTTCTGTGGTCCTTACTTATGTCTTTGTGTTGTTTTTGGTACTTTGCTTTCTTGTGGACTTTTTGGACTTTGTATTTGCTGTTGTTGGGTCTTCTGAGCATTTGGATTTTTGCCTTTTTTTTCTGATTTTTGGTTTCTTGGACTGTGCACTTTTGGATTTTTTTTATTTATTTTTTTTTCCTTGTATCTTCTGAGCGTTTGGATTATACTTTTGTTATTTTTTGCCTTGGATGTTGGATCTTAATTAATAAACTGTTTCCTTTACTTTACTCTCGCCTCACTCCTCTGAACTTGAGTCATTCCCCTGGTGGCCTAGTGGGGGTTTGCTGGATTACTATGCCGGTGACCCGGTTTTGCTGGGAACTGAACCCCTAACAACTAGTGTGTTGTAAATTGTTCATTATTTATGAATTGCACAATTACATGTATATGTACATACATGTAGAACTTAATTATCTTATCTAATTAAGATATAAATTAATGCATTATTCATTCTTTCATTCATTTTCCTTCTGCTTTTTCTGGTTGGGTTCAGGGTGACAACAGTCTGAGAAGGTCAGCTTACACTTCTCTAACCCCAGTTACAGATTCCAACACCTCCTGGTGGATCCACAGATGTTCTCATGCCAACTGTGGGATATAATCTCTTCAGTGGGTCATGGGTCTGGCCCAGAGTTTCCATCCATTGGGACATGCCTAATACAGCTCTACTGGGAGCTGACCAGATGGCATCCTTGTAAGGTGCCCAAACCACCTCAACTGACTCTTCTCAATTCACAGGAGCAGCAGCTACACTCTCAGGCTCTCCCAGATTGTCACGCTCCTCACCCTACCACAGAAAGTAAGCCCACCAACCCTGTGGAGGAACCACATTTTCCATTGCCTGTATTTGCAACCTTATACTTTCAGTCACTACCCACAGCTCATAGGTGAGTACAGGGACATAGATTGTCCTGTACACAGGTCTCTCTCCACACTTGAAGAAAATATCTTACTCTCTTCCAGGAGTGAACCATGGCCTCCAAGATAGAGGTAGCGATAGAGCAGCAAAAAATTCAAGTGCATGTTGGAGGTCCACATCAGAAGGGAATAACATTGTCTGCAGTAACGAGGATATTACATTTGCATCTTGCATCTTGATTTTCTGTCCATGAGTGGAAAAAGGTGCCAAGAGAACAACACTGGGTCTCAATCAGTGAGTACAGGTGTGTGTAAATGTTTGCGCAAGCGAAACCAAACTGAAAACTTATGCCAGATTTACAGAAGTTTCATAAACATCGATTTTCTTCATATACGCATGCATAAATGCAAGCATCAATGCATAAGCATTGATAAATGGAAATAACCTGTAAATTACCGGACACATGCATACCACAGCTGATTTGGTGACACTCAAAAAACTTCATAAGGCCAACTTTACAGAGCAAAAAACAGAAAATGGTTACTAAACAGCCAAAAAAAAAAAAAAGAGAAGAATTTCACTGAGAGAGAGGTGGAAGTATTTTTGATGGAAATCTAGAAGAATAAAATATATTATTTAGCAGTGTATCCAGTAGAGTCACAGCACCTAAAAAGGCCAAAATATGGAGAGAAATTACAGAAGTGAATTCTGTGAGGTCCATCCAGAGTGATAATACTCAAAATAAGTATTACTGCTAATTGACAGAGTTTCTCTGCTGCCAGAGGAGGCCAAACCATTAAAAATGACCAGATGCTGTGGCAAACAGAACCGACTTACTGTGTAAACCAGCTTTCATCCTGCAAAAAAATAAAGTAAAATAATACCAGTCTCTAAATATCCTTTGCCTCCTAAGGGCATCATGTGCTAACTGTTCTAGTAATATCAATTCTGCCATTTGCACCACCTGGGCTTATGGTTATAATATAATATAATATTTCCTTAATGCCACTTAGGCTTATATGAAACAATGCTTCTTAAAATGTTTAATTTGTATGTGTATTTGAAATAAATAAGTGATTTGAACTTGATAGAATAATCCATATACAAAAATGCAGTAACTCATCGCAAATTGTAAGATTTACAGCCAATCAATCAATACTTAGTTAGACTACTTATGTTTAAATTTACACACATTCCACAGCAGGAGACGAAAATTTTTCCAAATTTACAGGATTTTCATGTACACCAAATTTTTTGTGTATTTGCTCATATGAATGATTTATGCATAAATCCAATCATATCCATCTTGATAATTCTTGCAAATTACAAGGATGTTACTTTTAGCCCCCATACTGGACACCTCTTCAGCTTTTGATGCTTCTTGATACTGCCAGTGAAAATCAGAATAAAAATAAAATAAGACACACTCCTGATGGAACCCAACACCCACCCTAAATGATTTTTACTTGACACCAAGAATGTGGACAACAAATGTGGAGGCACATGATCATAGGCCTTCTCCAAATCCATAAAACACACGTAGATTGGATTAGGGTCTTGAAATATTAAATCATTATTTATACATACTACATATACAAAAGTGTGAATACAATTAAAAACTGAAATTACTTGTTATTGTTATTATGTGTGTACAAATGCATTACTTAATATTAATTAGTCAACACAACACAAACTAACCATTATTAACTCATTTGCCTGTTAACAGATGAATTCTCTCAGTTAATTGTGTTACCAAAACATCAGCAGGTAATGATTAGTGGTGTAAAGATGTGAGGGGAAAAAAGTGTAGCCATCTCAGTTGCTGTATTTCTTCTATAACACATATAACGTATTATTCAAAGCACATACTAAAGCTGCCAGGTGCAGCTGAAGCTCACTCACCCACAATCATGAGCAGCTTGTCTTGCTCTTTGATAATATAGATTTGAAACACAGAGCCCAAGCCTGGAATGTGAGTCAGCGAGTTCTTTATAACGTTCAGTGCATACAGACCTTCCTCTGAACCCACTAACACAATCTAAGCACACAGCAAAGACAAAAATAAAATGGTATTAGACTTGTATGTTTTATTCAGTGAGAATGACATTTTCTAATGAATTCAGCCTCAACACTCAATTAAGATACTACATTAATAAACCTTTATTAATGTAGTATCTTAATTGAGTGTTGAGGCTGAATAATAGGTAATAATGGCCACTTCAATAACTGATCTGCATCGTAAACCTGCCCATTATGATTATGAACATTATATTATTTTTCTAATATTCACTGGTCCTACAATAGTTTGTAATATTGTATGCAATCTGGTACCTGGTCAGTGAGGGGGAGTGTGCAGTTGATGTCCAGTCTGTCATCTCCCTCCAGCTTCAACAGAGAATTTCCCAGCAGCTTCTGAAAGTAGGGAAGAATGGATTTTTTTTTAAGGCCCAGAGGTGTTTGATTAAAAAAGTTGGATTTCATTCCCTGAGCATAAGACGAAATACATTATTTTCAACAGATAAATCAATTTGTAGCAGTTTTTTAGCAGTTTTTTAAATATATCTCTGTCTTGTTTGTGCATGTATTTGTTTTTTGTTGCCACCATTTAAAAATTAATATTATTCAATTACAAAGCCTCTCTTTGCTAATGTTTGTCATTACACTTTCAATCAACACACTGCAGAAAAGAAATACAATAAATAAACTTTTTTTAATTGAAAAATGAATATTTATAGAATCTTCTCTGATAAATGTATTCTGATAAATCTGTGTTAATATTCTATGAAGTAAAAAATATAAATAAAAATGTTTTGGCAGGGGCCACTGTATAACAGCATCAAAATGAGCTGATCAGACTCACTGCATCTGCCTCTGCTTTCTCACGGGCACCACGGGCACTTGCCACGATGGCCTCCAAAACTGCCACCCACCGCTGCTTCTCTGCAAAGCTTGAGCTCATGAGGTAAAGCGTCTGTGCTGGCCAGCAGGATGTATGGGGAAGCAACTCAAGCTTCAGAACAAATGGCACATCTGAGGACCCAAACACCTTCATTATACCACACTCAGGAAAACTGAAAAGTCACTTTGTTGCTCCTAATTACAACTGCCTGTATTTCAAAATCTCTAAAGTGCAATCGTTTAATGTCTAGATTTATTAGCACAACATAATGCTGATTATCATTTTTTCTGTTTTTTTCTTTTATCTTACCAGACTTTGCAGTGTTGGTGAGCTCTGAGCCACCCACAGCACTGTGCACAATCACTTCGCCATCGGATATATACAGATCAAACTCATCGACTGGCTTCACCGACTCTGCAATTCAGCAGGTCAATTAGCATGGAATGAATACAGTACAGCCCTCCATTGTGGTTTTCAGTAAACCACGGTACCTGCTTACGAGGAGCCTTTTTTCTTGACAATGTAGTACAACAGTATAATTATTTCCTTTTCATGGTAAGTTCCTTATTGTGGTATATTATCCTATCAGTATATGACACTCAGAGTAATGACCAAATGAGTTTTCAACAGTGTTGTGTTCAACAGTATTGTGTGGACTAATAACTGACTACTGTGCATTGTTTGTATTTTTAAGTACATGAATTGAGAAAATAATGACCTTCTCTGGGCTCGGTCTCATAGGTAAGAACCTTGTTCCCTTCCAGCACCACATACTTCCTCTCCCAGCCCTGACCACGCTTCCCATTCCTACAATCAGGAAGCAAACACACACTTCACAGTCCTTATACATGGTTCAAAGTGATCCACACATACAGTCAGGTCCATAAATATTTGGACATTACTGTTGTTATTTTAGCTATCTACCACTGTATATTGGAGTTGAAAATAAATAATGAATGTGACAGACATTCAGCTTTAATTTAAAAGTATTCATATCCAAATTGGATGAACAATGTAGGATTACAGCACATTTTATATGTGTTACTATTTAATAATACTAATAATTAATAATCTTCCTATCATTTTGGTACAAGTTGATCTTTGTCTCATCTGTCAATAGGATGTAGTTCCAGTACTGCACAGGCTTTTTTAAAGATGTTTTTTTTTTTTTTTTTTTTTTTTTTTTAAATTCTAATCTGGTCTTCCTGTTTTTGAGGCTTTCCAAAGGTTTAGATCATGTGGTAAACCCTTAGTATTTACACTGCTGAGGTCTCCTCTTGATTGTTGCCACAGATACGCCTACCTCCTGGAGGGTGTTCTTGATCTGGCCAACTCTTGTGAAGGGGCTTTTCTTCCCCAGGGAAAGAATTTTTCTGTCATCTACCACAAATATTTTACGTGGTCTTCAATTCAATTCAATTTTATTTGTATAGTGCAAATGGTCATTGTCACAAAGCAGCATTATAGAAATATATAAATTCAGGATAGATATTTTATCTATCTATTTGTAGACAAATGCTACACTTGAAATCCAACTTAGAACTTTCAACTGCTTAATTGAAAGTGAAATAATAGCCAATTATCCAGTTACCTTTGTTCCTAAATTGGGGGGCACATATCAAAAGCGCTGTAATTCCTATATTATATAAAGGGTTTATTTTTAAAAAATTTAAGATTTTTTTGGTAATCCTAAATCTGGGCAATTCATAAAAATATGGAAAATGTAAAAAATAATAAAATATAAAATAAAATAATAAATAACAGATACAGATGTATGCTTCTACAAACAAAAACTACAAATTCCTATGTCTGGTACAGGTCCAAGGCTTTCATAATTCTTTACCACTTTTCCAATGATCCTCTTTTGCACTGGCATTATTGTCCTAGTTGGTGTGGTGATGGTATAGTACTGATGGTGGAATGCAGTGTGTTCTGACCTGGGCTGTTTCATCCAGCCCTCCAGCCTCATGTGTCCACTGGAGTCTTTGAGCTGTAGGCCCGAGTTGCTGCTCTTCTCCCTGCACAGAGCCTCAGATAGGTGAAGGGCGTATTCGGTGGGCACACCACATGTGGCTGGAAGGTAGGGGGAGCATTTTGGGTGGCACAAAGCATGGCATTCTAATGTGGGAAAGAAAAATACAGCTAAAACAAGAGTATCAAGCTAGGGTTACACTTCCAACCACTTTTTGCGCGTTTCTGTTATCGACAAAGTGAAAGTGCGTTAAAAAAAAAAAAAAAAAAAAAAAAAATTTGCTGTCTCCCGCCTGTTTCCATCCAATTGGCCTTTTACCGATAAAATGGTGTGCGTGATGACGTCACCCTTAAACAAACAAACAAAAAACTGTCTCTGATGCAAGTTTTGGTGTATCTCAAAAGAAATCTGCCCTTGAGCCGTTTCCATGCATAATTTTGTGTATATCGCAAATTGTGCACATTTTGCGTCCCGCATGTCCTCAAATCTTTGTACAGTGGAGAGTACTGAGACAATGAAACTGGCCAGCTTACTTTCATTTTAATTTAACAAATAATTGCAATTGCACGAAATATCAGAAAACGACGTCAGAATCGAGCAGGTGCTCATCTGACAGGGCTCCAAGTAACCTTCGTCAAATTTATGCGACGAAGCCCATGTGTCTGGGAGGTGGTGGTGGAGAACTGCACCCATCGCAGGACCTGAAAAGACTGCCATCGCGCTGTTCAAGCTGGCGACCTGCGCCACAGAGTAGTGGGGAAAACTTTCGGGTTAGTAATACGACCGTCCATCGATGTGCATATTCTGTGTGTGAAAAATTAATCCGGCGTTATATCAGGCTGCCGAATGTAGCAGAGCCGAAGCTGCATACCGTAATTCTTCGGCGCATCTTGTATCACAGGTTCACGGTGCGCCTGCTTGCACGCACATCCCTATTCCTCCCTCGACGAATGGATAAATTCTGTCATGTGACAGTGGCGCGAATGCCATTTTTCTCGAGAAAAAAAAGTTTCCAAACCATTTTTTCGCAGCATTTGAAGTGTAGACATCGAATTTACGCGCTAAAGTTAAACAAAGAAGATTATGTCGACACTTGTGAAATTTTATCGATAATTTGAGTTTCCATCAGCTATATCAGTAAACCTTTTTTCGCTAAATAAAAATAAATAAATAAAATAAAAAATTTAAATAAATGTAAAAAAATCCTTGGATGGAAACGTAGCTAGTGGCAGTGTGCAAACTTAATATTCAGATATATTGTATTCACTTTAATTTAATGCAAAGACACCTAAAAAGTGATTTGTCTTAGTTATGAATTTTAAAATAATAATAAGCACCATTTGAGAAAAAGAATCTGCATTAGTTTTTCATACATAAATTAATAAAAACAGTTAATTGGATTGGACCTTACTATATAACACATTTGTGTGAATTGACAAAGATGTCTCGACACCGTACCAATGCAGGTAGCCGCCTGCCGGGCGAAATGGACGGTGTCTAGGCATACAGTACACTTGGCTGCCCTCATGTTGAGACCCTGGGTGAACCGGTGTGGGGTGCTGTGGCTACCATGAGTACTGTGATGAAGCCTCTCCTTTACACGTCGCACATATTCTAAACAGTGAACAGGTCAAAACAGCACAACTTGGTCATCTGTACATCATCCTTTGCTAACCACATTATCCTGCCAACCCAACATACCCACCCAACCTAAAAGATGATAAAAGCAATGTCAAAACACCCTGAGAGTATTTGGCTAAACAGAAGGAGATAGTAGCCAATTCAGACAATTCAAAGACAATTCATCCTGAGTTGCCCATGATTGGCTGTTGTGGTGTGACATGCAGCTTTTCAACTGAAATATAGGATTTATAACATGTCAGATGATGAAGAGTAGTAAGAGCATGGTCACTGGTTTTCAGTGAGGGTCATGGCCCAAGGTTGCATTCAGAGATAAGCTCATTGTCCCCAACAGCTTGTGTTTTCTGCAGTGGAAGTGGTCCTGAAGAATGATTTTACAATATGATTGTTATGCAATGGAGAAGTTTTAATGATGTACCACAGCAAATGCACAATATGATACCATAAAGCATATAGGTTTATACTGATAAAAACTGGCTCATTTTGGAGCATTAAAGAGAGTTCAACCAAAGTACTTTTTTCCTTTTTTGAACAGCGAGCTTATCTTTGGAACATTAGAAAGCAAGCATCCTTAGCCTAATGTATAACTTACTTTCAGAAGTGGCTCTCCTTATTTCTGCAGGAAAAAAAGCATGTGAGATAAGAATGGCCAATTTTAATAGCTATTTAATAGCTCATTGAAAGTCAAACAATAAAGTAACTAAGGATCATATCAGTTTCTAATGTCATTTTCTTACTGATCTCCTTTTTTATTTTAAGTGTAGGCAAAATGACTGGTCAAATGGACCAGATTGGTGAAATAGACCAAATACAAATATTACACATGGAAATTACCCAACAGTGATGCCTATTTCCTTGAGAGGGAGAATTTCTTTAAAATGAGGCTGTGTACTAACCGTCAGAGGTGGCTGTCTCCTTCCTGCGGCTGGAATTGGATTGTGCCAGGCTGGAAGGGTTGGGCTGGTGTTCAGGGGATTTGGTAGACTTAGTTGACATCATGAGCTGCTGCCGGGCCAGACCAGGAGTGGCAGGGGTACCACCATGTTCCAGTGCTTTATTAAACTGCATGGCTAAAGGAGAGGGGGCATGAGGAACAAATGAGAATTAAAAAAAAACACTGAGCAAAAAAATGCACATTTACTGATTGCAAGTAGCTCCTTTGTTTGAATATCTTTATCAATGGCCATTTAATGTTTTGTGTTTTTAGGCCAAAAGATTTACTGAAATTATATGTCACTTTCCTTAAGATTTTCACAGTCCTACTTATTTGGAGTAACAGCATAAAGATGTAATCATCTTCTTAGGTTCATGTATAACTACATCTCACCCTCTCTAAGTTCCATGCGTGTCTTTTGGAGGGCCTCCTCCAGCTCAGAGCAGCGGGCACGCTCTTTATCCAGCGCTGCCTTCATATCACTGTACTGCAGGGGCACAGGGGTCACAACAGGCACAGAGGCTGTCTGGGTCTGACCCTGGGCTGCCAGCGCTGCCAGCAGGTCCTCCCGACGCCTGCCACCGAAGATGCCCTGCACACAAAGCAGAGCCAGAGTGAACCGCCCAGGCCCAATGATCTATTGACAATGCTTTTATCACCCTAACCATAACCTTACTCAGCTAGAATGTCCAGGATTTAGATATTCAATCAAATTTGGTGTCACTGTCTACTTCTTACATATCTGTATAGCTCTGATGCTTGGGCAAAGACTTACATGCAGGCTACTTGAATGTGACAAAGCGTCATGTCTGTGTGTGCAGCTCCCAAAGTTGCAGACCAAAGTTGCATGCTTCCATGATCCACAGCCCAAAACCACATCACATGACCTCCATCCCTGCTCCCTGCAAACATCTATCCCTTCTCACCTGATTTCTAATGGAACTCATCTGTTTGCAATCACACTACTCCTTTTAAATAAGTCAGACTCTCAACAAAAAGTTACTTTGTGATGTACCACTTCAGCATTTTTTTCTGTGATGATTCCAAACCTTTGTTATCTGTCTTGTTTAAGCAATATTGCATGAGCAAGAGTGTGGTTATACTGAATATCAGCACGACTTTGATTCAGCCATAGGCATGAGGCTGCAGGCTAAGTGCTGCAGGTAATCACAGCCATGCTGATATTCAGTATAACCACACTCTTGCTCATGTGATATTGGTTGTATATAACTGATTTATAAATAAGAAATTAAAACTGACATTTGAGACATGTTATGGCCAAATAATTTTGCTCTCCCAACAGAAATAGATCCTGAAAAAGCCACACTCACTGATAGCCCATTAGCTAGCTGGCTAACTAGCTCACAATGATTGGAACATTCCCATTAAAAGTGCATGAAAAGGCTTCCCTTCTATCATCTTCATCTGACGAGGTTTCATATTTTAAGTCAGAAGTTATATTCATGAAAAATGTATCGTTTGGCATGTCGGCTGATGATATCACTAACTCTGCTGTAGTAACGGTTTCAGTGGGACTGTTGTTAGAATTGGAATTTTATGTGGCAAACGCAGACAATTACTTGCTGCACAGACACGTGAATACAAACAGTGATACAAACAGTGAAACATCACAGTGAGGTTATACTAAATATAAGCACTCTTGGAATGCCGCTCGTCCAATCAAATTAGTGGACAAGACCTAACTGACTTCATGTTTGCTGATTTAGTCTTGTGTAGTTTATGCTTGTTTGCTGATCACTTCACCATTTGCCTGCCTCATGTTTCTGAGTATTGCCTAGTCCTGTGGTTTGTCTGCTACATTGATTTTAATAAAACTAGCACTTGTGTCCTTTTGTCTGCTTCATGAAACAATGCACCATGGTCATGCAAAATTGGACCACACTTATGTGGTTATAGGGACAATTAATAAGGGCTTCAGAGAGAAGCATTTTCAGCAAGCAGTTAGTTGGTGGGGTAATGAGACGAATGCCCAGCAGACTCTGACCTTTTTCTTCTTAGAGGGATGGTCTACCTTGGCCTGCAGGAAGTCTATAAGCTTGGTCTGCTGGGTGATGGTGCCCTCCATCTTCACCTTCTCATGTGAATATGCTGCCTGAAAGAGATTTATGCAAAATGCATACATTTTCCTTTTAGTGTCATTATTGGATTTTGTTTTCAATACTGAATTTTACTGAATCTTGATTAATCACACTTTCAGCTATGAATTCATGAATATTTAAGGGATATACCTGTATGTTTTCTAGCTGATACTCCAGGTCTGTTCTCTCAGTCTTCAGTAGGTCGGTCTGGTCCAAAGCATCCTGCAGGCCCTGCGTCAATCTGAAAATATGACTCTTTTGCATGTCCAGCTGCTGCTGTAGCTTTGCTTGCTGCACAGACACGTACACACATAAAAACACAATCAGGGAAGATTTCTGCTTTAGTGTATATTAGATTGTTTTGGATCATTGTCTTGCTGCATATTGAAGTTTCTCCCAATTAGATTGGGTGCATTTCTTTATAAATTGGCATAAAGAATGTTT
The DNA here is from genome assembly GCF_027358585.1 of Pangasianodon hypophthalmus. Classification (NCBI taxonomy): domain Eukaryota; kingdom Metazoa; phylum Chordata; class Actinopteri; order Siluriformes; family Pangasiidae; genus Pangasianodon; species Pangasianodon hypophthalmus. The sequence continues at coordinate 16,371,894 of NC_069717.1, forward strand.
CTGTAGACTTCTGAATTCATACTGCTGCTACCATAATGAGTTACATCATTAGGATTAGTGAGCCTGTTCCAGAGGAAACCATGCAAGCCCAAGCCATTATGCTACCTCCACCACTAATGAGCAGTGTTTTGGATCATGAGCAGATCCTTTCTTTCTCCACATTTTGGCCTTTTCATCACTTTCGTAGAGGTTAATCTTGGTTCCAAAATGTTTGTGGCTCATCTCTGTATTTCTTTGCAAATTCCAATCTGGCCTTCTGATTCGTACTGCCGATGGGTGGTGTGCATCGTGTGGTATGGCCTCTATAATTCTGCTCTCAAAGTCTTCTTTGAATGGTGGATTGTGATACCTTCACCCCTGCCCTGTTGGGATTTTTGATGATGTCCCTGACTGTTGTTCTTGGGGTTTTTCACAATGTTTCTGTCATTAACTTCTGTTGTTTTCCTTGGCCAACCTGTTTGATGTCTGGTTGTTTGATGTCTGTACATCAGAGGTTTCTTTCTTTTTCAAGACATTCCAAATTGTTGACTGGCTATGCCCAATGCTTGTGCAAAGGCTCTGATCAATTTTCCATCTTTTCAGAGTTGTTAATTGTTTAAACAATCAATCTAACAGGGCACACCTGGGCAAAAAGAAACTCCTGTCAGTCACATGTTCCAATATCTTTGATCATTTGAAAATGTGTGGGATTTGAACTGTTCAACAGATTTTCAAGTGCTGTCACCTCATTTGCATTGATGCCAAGCTTAACATAAATCTACAAGTGATGGTTTGAAATAATCTGCTATTTTCATTAGTATATTCATTCATTTCTCATTAATATATCAAGAAAAAAAATTCGTTTCCTGGATTTTATTGTTTTTATGCATTAATAGCTAAAATTATTTTTCAGTAATTTGCTGTATAATACAGTATGATACTATAAAATGTGATTGATTACAAGTGATTACTGTATAGATTATTACAGTAAAATACATTTACAATAATAACTGAATTGATACTGCTATAAAATTATGATACAGTACTGTATTTTCACCACATTATTGTATTGTATTTCTGTATAACTGTGAAATTTCAGTAAAGCCTGGTGAACAATCCACATTTGATCTAATAGTTTTGTATTAGACTATTCAAATTAAGAAACGTCCTTCAGATACACTGAGAATCATGTGTATTATTTATATGCATATGGGGTATGAATACATTTATGTTTGCTTGGGGGTGGGATGGGGTGGAAACAATGAGATTTAATGTTGTGATTTGCATCTTCCTCCAACTCACACCACTACATTTCACTGTTAAGCTGTATGTATTTCATCACTGTAGAACTTAATGTAAGTCCTGACACAAATACCTTTTCTCTTATAGAGAGCATTTGCTCTGTCAGTATTTTCTGAAAATGAGCTTCCCAGTAAAACAGTCAGAGAGTACCTCATCCACCAGCCTCTGTTTAAGCTCTCGCTCAGTCTCCAGTTTCTGCTGCAGGCTGCGTGCATTCATCTCCAGCATGGAGTGTTTCTTTTCCAGGTCACTCAGCTGAAGGAAAGTAAGGGAAAAATAGCATTCATTCTCTCCCTTTCACTCAAAATACTAGATAAATCATTCCCTGGAGTACTACCACCCTGCACATTTTGATGTTCATCTGATTCAACTCATCAACTAACTAATAATGGTACTATATGAAAGTTGAAAACACTGATTTACCTTACTGCTCTCTTTTTATGGTTGCATTATGTTCTGTTATTAAAATTTTAATATTTAATTTTAATTACAAAAAATATCTTCATCAGTCTGGATGTGTGTCTCCAAGTCAGATATAAGAAACAAGTGGTATTCAAAAACATACTGTATCAGAGAGGCCTTCTGCTTTCAGTTTCTGGTCCTTCAAGGCCTGCTGCAGCACCAGGATCTCAGCCTTGTGTTCCTTTACTGCCAGCTCAACAGCCTGACGAGACTCAGAGCTGCGCTGGTCAGCACGCAACCTGAATAAAACATAGCAAGAGAGTCAGAGAACTGTGTTCTGAAATATGTGTATATGTGTATTTCTGCATTATAACCTATTCTGTTTTTCATTGTCCAGCTGTCTCTGTATTTCTCGAGCCCTGCGTTCAGCCTGGTTCTTCTCTTCCTCCAGTGCCGTCCTCCAGCTCTCCCACTGCCTCTCCTTCTCCAATAGCTCGTCATTCAGAGTCTCCAGCTCTAGCACCTGCTCTTCCAGCATGGTACATGTCGTCTTCAGGGTCTCTATGTTCTGTACACACACACACACACACACACACACACACACACACAAAATACACCCACTCACAGATTACTAATTCATTCTGACTTATTGATTATTCATCAACTAATTAAGAGATAATATGAGGTGTTGCAGTCTGTCACATTAAATTCAGTCTGTCATTAAATTCAGTATGTAACAGTTGGGTGTCTGTACTGGGAGGGAGGCATTTGGGTACAAGCTAGATAAGTAATTAACAGTGTCACATTTATGTTTATGTGAACTCTGTCTCTCTCTCTCTCTCTCTCTCTCTCTCTCTCACACACACACACACACACACACACACACAATCTGAGCAGTGAGCTAAGTGTTTTGTGGGTTTATTGCCATGAGCAGAGTAAAAGAAAAAGCAGGCTGCCATGGGTGAGCTGTAAATCTGCAACATGATTTTTTTTTTTAAATTTTACATTACCGTTTTTCTTCTATGCCAAGGGCACAAGGAAATAAAAAAAGCTCCTATGAGCTCTCTCAGTAAACACAGCAGAACCCTGGTCTGCTGTGTTTACTGAACCATGTACTGACAAGGTTCTTACAGAGTATTGTGTAAATACAAATGAGTCTTTCATTTTCACTGTATAGTGGGACAGTGATTCAAACTGTGTTGTCCTGCCAAGACCAAGACTAAAAATATATGTCAAAAATATTATCATAATTCATCTATAATTAAAATAAATGAAATACAAATTTGCCACAGTTAATATTACAGATAATTACATTATAATCAACAGTAGTGAGAAGACTAATCTAGAGCATTCTTGAGTTATTTACAATGGAAAGCATAAAGGCAAAAATTATTATTATTATTATTATTATTATTATTACTTCCCAACTTCCCAGTTATACTTCCAGTGGTAAGCAACCTAAACCCCAGCTATATCTTATCTCTTGGGTGTACTGGGTGTAACTGGACAGCTCTGTGACAGTTTTTAATTGTACTGCTGCAATCCTACTACATCAAAATGACACAGAATAAGAGGAAAGAGGCTGGGAAAGAGAAAAGAAATGTGAAAAGAGGCTCCAAATATATCCATGTATAGATGCCCCTGCGATGTCCAACAAAGCTAAGCGGAGGGGACCTGAGAGTGTGGATGACACATCTCTCCTTCCCACAAGTGCCTATGATTACCATTCGCTTGTGTTACACAACAGCCAGTACTGAGACAGCGCACACCCACATGAACTGCCTCCCACACACATGCAACGGCTCCATTTCTCTCTCTCTCTCTCTGTCTCACTCTCTCTCTCTCTCTCACACACACACACACACACACACACACACACACACACACACACACACACACAGGCAAATTCACCCAGCCTCTGCTCTTCTACACACCATCTTTTTTTCCGTGATGCTATGAAACAAAGGAAGCATCTTGCATTATTTTCTAACTTATCAAGTGTTCCTTGTAGAGGAATTAAGAGTAATGACTCCTTCCTTTTCTGTTTGTATCATTAGCTTCAGTATATTTGTTTGGACATGTGGCTGCAGTTCCACAAAACCTGTCAATAACCCCCTAATTATTTCTGTAAAACAAATAAAGCTACTATAAAAAGGTTATTATAAAGGAAAAAAATGGATTCTGTATGTGTGTGCATGTACATATGTATGTGTGTGTTTACTTGTTTCTGGTTGTTGAGGTGCATCTCTCTGTCAGCCACTTCTCTGCGCAGGCGATCCACCTCTTGGCTAAGCTGCAGTCTCTCCTCATTCTCGTCAGTGGCTTCATCCAGCTGCTTGGAAAGGTAGAAGTTCTGCCTGTTTAACTCTGCATTTTCCTGTGTCAGCTGAGTCAACTGCTCCTCCAGGTCAGTGATCACCTAAAACAAGTGGCCAAGATAATATGAGATATTCAAAGCATAGCAAGTCTGCAAATCAATTTCCCTGGGTGGGAAAGTATTGGTATATATATATATATATATATTATATATATATATATATATATATATATATATATATATATATATATATATATATATGAAATAAAATATAAAATAAATAATTCAGCTATTGAGCAACTGAGGAATCAGGGTGAAATTTGTTCTCCTGAAAATCCCTTAATCCTGGGATCAGCACCCAATCAGCAGTGAGAAAGTGGCAGCAAGCATTAACTGGAAGTTCATTAACTCCTTCTTTTTTTGTTGAGGAACAGGTATATTGTATAGTACACAAATACCTCTCTTAATATACTGTAACTCCTAAGTTGTCACCTATCCTTATAAACATTAGCACATAATAACCATACAATAAGCAATATAAATGTGACTAATAACATTTTAGGATCATTACATCTCAATAAACTGCTAAAATATACTTGCCCTCTAACAAAAACTTCCTGTGTTATTCTTTGTAAATCTTTAGTTATCCAAAGTCAAGCAGATACATAGAATGTTGTGGATGTAATGCAACGGGTACAGGAGAAATAATCTTCAGAGTAAAGCAACGTGGTAGAGCTGTCACACAATGTTTCACTGGCTGATCTAGAGCCATGGTGAAGACGCTCAAACAGCTTGTGTGTGGGTGGACAGTAAAAGTAGGCCAACAAGATAAGAAGAGAAAGATGGTGATAGATTAGATAACAATGAAGAGAAACCCAGAGGTATTGCAGAATAAAGCCACCTTTAACATTTATTTAAAAAATAGAAAATGGCTTTAATCCCAAGAGATCAGGTATCTATGGAATGTAATTCACCCAAACAAAAAATAACATTAAATTTTTTAATTTTGCTTTTATTGGTAACAAAGATTAAATGAAAGATGAGTATAATATCTCAGAAATGGACAACTTTTACACCATAAGATTGTAGGTTATGACACAGAATGTGGTTATTATGTAGTTTTATCTTTTGAACACTGAAGCACTACAGTATAAAGTCATTTCATTTACTAATGCTTTTCCCAAGATTTTGTGGTATACCTGCACAATCATGTTGGTAACACATACCTTTGAATGAAGAAAGTGATTCACACAAATGTTGATTAATCCCAGAAAACACTGTAAATTAGTTTCAAGTAAAATCATACACTATAGGGGCCGTATTCAGAGTTGAGTTAATACTGAAATTGTGCACGTTGGTATTCAAACGTGACACATAATGTCAGAATTGGGTGCTGCTCAGACAGCTGCAGTGAGTTGTGTGCACGGGGTGGAGTTTGCTGAAAACAGTGTCTCAGGTATGTGCAATTGTGATTTTGAACTCATTTTTCTTATGCAATCTTTGCACAAACGAGGAGCAATATTAAGTCAAGAAACACTGTCTGATATTTTGTTACAACCACAATATTTTCATATGAATTGTCCCAGGAGAGAACACAATTTGTTTATTTGATGTGCACAGAAAAGATCAGAGGAGACAGAATCTTAATCTGAGATAATATCTAGAGAACTGAATTTCATATGGCATGTTGGTTTTTACATTGAAATTAGGAACTCCATCTATTAAAGTGAGCTTTAACCATCACAGATTACTGATATGTCAGCTTATCCATTGAAATATGAACATATTTTCTTTGGAGAAGGATGCAAATTAACCAAAACATGAGCAACGTTTATTAATTATAAAACTCAAAATAGCATAATGAAAGCTTGAAAAAAGCACACACACTGCATCATACAAAGCTCTGTCCTGAAAGCTCGGAACAAGACAAATCTGGCAACTTTAGTGTGAACTGAGCACGGATAATTTTAATAATTGAAATGGGCCACATAATTTCAAGTTAAACACCTATACAGGCCAAATGTGTCCCCACAAAATTACTGATATATATAATATGAACTTGCTTACTCTGAATACAGCCCCATAATTATTCCGTTGAAAAATGCTGAACTGTTCCTTTAATATGGATTATTAACTGGTACAAACAAGGTAGCCCAATTCTGTGCAGTTAAATCTAAAAATCAATAGCATACCGCGCAGCTGTCCCTCAGGGCATCAAACTTTCGTTGGATTTCATCCCGGTGAGCCTTAAAAAAAAGAAAGCCACATCAGTTACAACCAAGAATGGGTAAGAGTGCACACTCTTGTACAGTGCATTTCAAGAGCCTAGAGAGCTCTGTGGTGAATGTTGCAAGATCCAGAGTTTCAAGAGTATAGTGAATAAAACTATGTAGGATGAACATTCTTGTTGACATACAGTCAGGTCCATAAATATTTAAACATTGACAAAGTTATTGTTATTTTATCTATCTACCTCAGTAAATAATGAATATGAATGAAGGAATGAATATAAAGTGAAGACCTTCAGGTTTAATTTGAGATTATTTACATCCACTTTGGGTGAACAGTTTAGGAATTACAGCAATTCCCCGTCCCCGTCCCCATTTTAAGGGATTAAAGGTAATTGGACAATTGGATGCTCAGCTGTCCCAGATGTGTGAGAAAAAAAAATCAAAAGAAATCAAATCAGAGGGATAGCAAAAAAATTAGGTGTGGCCAGTACATTCTTAAAAAGAAAGCAAGCACTGGTGTGCCCTGGAACACCAAGAGCCCCAGAAGACCAGAGAAAACATTTGTGGTGGATGAGAGAAGAATTATTTCCCTGTAGAAAAGAACCCTTCACAACAGTGGACCAGATCAAGAACACCCTCCAGGAAGTAGGCATATTTGTGTCAAAGTCAACAATCAAGAGAAGTTTTCATCAGAGTAAATACCACATGATGTAAACCATTGGTAAGCCTCAAAAACAGGAAGACCAGGTTAGAAGTTGCCAATAAACTATGGGCTAAAAAGTCCATACATTTCTGGAACAACATCCTGTGGATAGAGGAGATAAGATCAACTTGTACTGAAATAATGGGAAGAGAAGAGTATGGAGAAGGGAAGGAACTGCTCATGATCTGAAACTTACCACTTCATCTTATGCCATGGGCATGTATGGCTGCCAGTGGAACTGGTTTCCTTGTTGAAGTAACTGCTGACAAAAGCATTAGGATAAATTATGAAGTGTATAGGGCCATATTATTTGCTCAAGTTCACACTTGCTGAAGGCAAAACTGTAGGAAAAATGCCCCAAGAACAAGCTGGACCTGAAGACAGCTGCAGTAACCGGGGAAGAAACCCAGCATCTGGTGATGCCTATGTCTTCCACACTTCAGGCAGTCATTGGCTACAAAGGATTTGTGACAATGTAAATGACAAGTTAATTTATGATTATGCAAGTTTAAGTTCAAATTACTTTTGGTCCCATAAAAGAAGAAGAAGAAAAATTGGATGTAATTCCTATACTATTCGCCCTATTTGGATGCAAATACCCTTACATTAAACCTGGAAGTCTGCACTTTCATACTATTTAATCTCCACTATACTGTGGAAGACAGCTAAAATAACAATAAAACAATAATTTTTCAATGTCCAAATATTTGTGGACCTGACCTGTATTTCACCTGATAATGTAGTAAATATGTAGATTCAATTCAATTCAACCCAATTTTATATAGCACTTTAAATTGTCACAAAGCAGCTTCATAGAAATCTGAATACAGATTTAGATCTAAATTTATGTTGTTGGGTAATATGCACGTCTTATTTCTTGTTCTCCAAAATTATATTTTTTTCTATATTAAAGTTTTTTATTTAGTAAACTTTATCTCACCCGGAGAACAGTGATTTCCTCCTCTGCCTCAGCAGTGGTCTCCTCTAGCTCAGTTTTGGCCTGCTGTAACTGGCTTTCCAAGGCATGGCGTGTAGCCTGCAGGCTGCTGATCTGAGACTCTCTCTCCTGTAATGACAGTGTCAGCTCTGACACTTGCCGCTTTAAATCCAGCTTCTGCTCCTCATGTTCCAGGCCGATCTAAAGAGGTAAAGGGACTTTTTCCCAATTACTGAGCATAATTATGTGTCACAATGTTTCTCTGTTGTGTTAATAAACCTTATTTCTACTTTAAATCCCTTCATTATGAAAGTCTTTTTGTCAGTACGGAAATTATTAATTGTTTGAGTTCAGCAGCTGATGGGTGTTCTAAAGAGCTCCATGTATCAGTAAAAGTGAATTTGATGATTAATGAAAACTGATATATAAGGAACCAACAATAATTTCATCTAGGTCAGAGCCTCGTGAGATGTCGCATATTACTAGTTGGAAATGTTTTATGTTTTTTTTTTCCTTCCCATTTTCCATTATTGAATTTTTCTGTGATTTTATATACCTCATTTATTCATTCTACTTCAGTAACTGCTTTATACTGGTCAGTTATCTGGACTCTATCCCAGGAACACTTGAACTGAGGCAGGAATACACCCCGGATACACCCCAACTACAAGCATTGGAGGTGGGAGGAAACTGGAGAACCCAATGGAAACTTACATAGACACAGGGAGAATATGCAAAAATAGTAACCAAGGCACAGGATCGAATCAGTGACCAATGATGAATCTGTGGTAATGCTACCCGCTGTGCCAGCATTCCACCTCGATTACAGTTCCCTCCGAAAGTATTGGAACAGCAAGGCCAATTCTTTTGTTTTTGCTATACACTGAAGACATTTGGGTTTGAGATCAAAAAATTTATATATCCTGATATTTACATCAAGATGTGTTAAACAACTAATAATTTGGCATCTTTGGTGGCAGATCACCTGGATTTTTGGTGAGCAAAAGTATTGGAACAGTCGGCAATCCACTGACATCACCAAACTGTTCCATTCTTCTTTTGTGATGCTTATCCAGGCTTAGACCGCAGCTTTTTCAGTTGTTGGTTTTTTTTTTTTTTTGGGCGGTTTCTTCCTTCAGTCTCCTCTTCAGGAGGTGAAATGCATTCTCAATTGGGTTAAGGTCTGGTGATTGACTTGGCTTGTCTAAAACCTTCCAATATTTTCCCCTGATGAAGTCCTTTGTTGTGATGGCAGTGTCTTTTGAGTCATTGTCTTGCTGCATGATGAAGTTCCTCCCAATTAGATTGTATGCATTTCTCTGTAAACTGGCAGACATGTTTGCATTTCTCTGTAAACTGGCAGACATTGACTTCTGAATTAATTCTGCTGCTACCATCATGAGTTGCATTATTAATAAATATTAGTGAACTTGTTCTAGAAGCATCCATGCAAGCCCAAGCCATGACACTACCTCCGTGCTTGAATGATGAGCTCATATGTTGCTCATATGTTTGAGATCAAAAGATGAATATGAGAAGATAGATCAGAATTTCAGCTTTCATTTCCTGATATTTACATCTAGATGTGTTAAACAACTCAGAATATGGCACCTTTGGGGGCAGACCACACAATTTTTCAATGAACAAATTTATAGGAACAGATAGTCTTAAAGTAAATTAAAGTAAATCATCAATAAAGATTAGTGAGCCTGTGCCAGAAGCAGTGATGCAAGCCAAAGCCATGACACTACCTCCACCGTGCTTGACCGATGAGCTTGTACATTTTGAATCATGAGCAGATCTTTTCTTTCTCCACACTTTGGCCTTTCCATCACTTTGGTAGAGGTTAATCTTGGGTCCTAGAACTTTTGTGGCTCATCTCTGCATTTCTTTGTGAATTCAAATCTGGCCTTCTGATTCTTACAGCTGATGAGTGGGTTGCATTTTGTGGTATGTCCTCTGTATTTATGCTTTCAAAGTATTCTTTGAAACTTCAACCCTGCCCTGTGGAAGTTGTTGGTGATGTCACTGACTGTTATTTTTGTGTTTTCCTTCACAGCTCTCACAGTGATTCTGTCATCAACACCTCTTTTCTCAGCTTCGAAATGGCTTGCTTTTCTCCCATAGATAGCTCTCTGGTCTTCATGTTGGTTTATCCTTTTTAACAACAAATTTAGTCTTCACAGGTGAAACCCAGTGTAGCTCAAGAGTAGACATTCAGAGTTATTAATAGTATAAACAATCAATCCTACAGGGCACACCTGGGAAATGAGAAACACCTGTCAGTCACATGTTCCAATATTTTTGATCACTTGAAAAAATGGGTGGGTTTAAACAAAAGGTGCCATGTTCTAAATTGTTTAACATATCTAGACGTAGATATCAGGAAATGAAAGCAGAAATTCTGATTTATCATTTCGTATTCTTGTCTCATCTTTTGATCTCAATCCCAAATGTCTTAACAGTATAGCTAAAACAAAAGAATTGACCTTGCTGTTCCAATACTTTCAGAAGAGGACTGTATATATCTGCTAAAGACACTATATGACCAAATGTTTGTGGATGCCTGATCATCATTCACATAGTTGGGCCTTCCCCAAACTGTTGCCACAAAGTTTGAAGCACACAATTCTATAGTATGTCGTTTTATGCTGTAGCATTACAGTTTCTCTTGACTGGACCTAGATGCCTAGCCCAAGATGCCTAGCCCAAACATATTCCATCATGACAATGACCCTGTGCACAATGCAAGATCCATAAAGACAAGCTTTGCCAAGGTTGGAGTAGAAGAACTCGAGCAGCCTGTGCACAAAGCCCTGATCTTAACCCCACAGAACACCTATGGGATTAACTGGAATGCCAACTGTGCCCCAGGCCTCCTTGCCCAACATCAGTGCCGGGCCTCACTAATGCTGTTGTGGCTGTATGGGCAAATCCCCACAGCTACGTTCCAAAATCTAGTGCAAAACCTTCCCAGAAGAGTGGGGATTATTATAACAGCAAAGGGGAGACTGGAATGGGATGTTCAAAAAGCACATATGAGTGCGATGGTCAGGTGTCCACATACTTTTGGCCATATAGTGTATTTTAAGGAATTGAGGACACCTAAAATGAGAGGCCAATGTTTAGAGGTAGGTAGAGATCCACTGTAGGTAAGATAATCTTTAGGTTTTTCGCTATGTCCTTGTACACCAACTCAATTTTTTTTTTTTGCAAAGAAATAGCATTTAAATCCTGTTTGTTCTCACCTCTCTGAGTCTGGCCTCCAGCTCCAGCACACGGCTCTTGTTGGTTTGTTCTTGTTGACTCATTTTCTCCAGATGCTCCTCTAGCTTAGCATTCTGGGCCTCCAGTTTGCCTGCCTGAGACTCCAGGTAGAATTTTTGCTGCCTCAGTTCAGAGATCATTTCCTCCTGGGCTTTCCTGAAGAACAGCAACCACGAATGATAGTAGTAATGTGAAGATGCATGTCTTTGATGCTAAAAAATTGAGAATGTGTGCTCAAGTGACAGACCAAAAAGTCTAGTTATCTTCCATAAAAGCAGGTACAATGCTAGTGAGGTGCAATGTCTTGTAAGAATTCTTGGATAATTAAATCTAACTCATTTCAAAATTCTAAAAATTACTTAGCATACTTATTGAAAGACCTTCTCCATCAGAGACAGTTTTATAGTTCACTGTAAATCAGAAAAGTATATGAAGAATAGGAGTAATAGACGAAAAAGGTTTCAGTTTCAAGACCTGTTTGTTTGTGCATGTTTGTGCATGTGTGTGTGTGTGTGTGTGAGAGAGAGAGTGAATCATCCCCCTTCTCTCTATCTTCTTGAACTTCTATAGGCCTTACAATTACACTCTACTGTAAACCTGTCCAATCAACAATTAAAACCACCCTTGAATCATTTGAATCCAATCTAACAGGTTTGCCATAAAATTGGTGATTTTTATGTCAGACCGAAGGCACACAGACATACAGATATCAACATTCTGGTACAGCTTCTATTGAGGCCACAGAAACAGCTCTTTTCAAATAAAGAAAAAATAATCAGGTATACATAAACCAAAGCAGGGAAGTGCAGGACCAAATCTCATTTGTTTCCTCACATTTTTTATACTTTCCTGAGAATACTGAGAAAATACTTTGAAGGTTGTTGATAATGTAAATAAGCTATAATAAAAATCTCACCATTAAAATTGAAATTCAGTTGAATACAATGCAATTTAGGATGTGAGCACATGTCTCACTCTGAGCTCACATGTTCTTCTGAGTGTAGATACTGCTGTTGGCTGCCAGTTTGTTGGCCTCAGAGAGCTCAGCAATCCTCTGCTCCAAGCTGGTCATCTTCGACTCCATAGCACTGATAGTCTGCAAGAGAAAGAACCTTGTTAATAAGCAGCAGGGGTGGTTCGTATCAATGGGCTAGTAGGGCTAAGTCTTTCAAAGATTAAAAAAAAAAATCAATATAAGGTTAATTTCTGTCCATCGTGTCAGGTGACACGCCCACTAGAATTCAGCTCCATTTGGGCTAATATATTTTAGCCCATTTTGGTGATGCTTCTGTAATACATCAAGTGCTCAGTAGTGAGTATAATATGTAACAAAAAAGTTGTTGTTGCTGTTGATGTTATTAGTGGTGCTTGTGTAACAAAACATCACTGTTGTTATCTCACATATTATTATTATTATTAGCTATTAACTAGCTAGTCCCACACCATTTGCGTCAGCGTCACAAAACATGCTTTAAAATGTGCGGCCCCAATGGGACAGGTGTGCTATTACTTTTCTCAGTGTTCTCACGCACACTTTTCGCGCACGTGGACAAAAACTTTTTCGGCCCATAGAGCATGAATGGGGAATAAAACACAGGTGTAACAGTTCAGACATAGTTCGGCTGACATGCTTGTATCACATATCCTCTCGTGAGTTTTAGGGAGTAGACCTGACATATATACATAGCGTTTCGGAATTTTCGCAGGAAATGTCCAGAAGATGGCGTTATTCTGGCCCCACAGACAATAATGGGAAACTGAGACGTTGTTTAGATTTACTGTCTCCATAGGAAATTTTCAGCACCTACGTAGTCCCAAATTAGTTATGCTTCAACAAACACGTACACACATGTAGCTTTGTACCCTACTGACCGGCATGTGCAGTTGCATGTTGTTGTCGAATTTTGCACGGACAAGCACCACCCCCGTTTTCTTCAGAAAATGTAAATTTTAGTTATTATTATTATTATTATTATTATTATTATTATTTTTATTATTATTATTAATGAAACCTTGAGAGATATTGTATTGGTGAACCCAAAATAGTTTAATTCTCGAGATACCAGCCACCACTTGTTTTGTGGATGCTCGTAGCACCTCAAATATCCATATGTACTGTATGTGTTACCAGGGCCAGACATAACACTAGGCAAAGGTAGGCAACTGCCTTGGGCCACCAGAAGCCAAAGTCCACTTAAAAATGCAAATTGAATATATTTTTAATTATTAATGCTAAATAATTCCTATATTCCCATATTTTGCCTAGGGCCCCCAAATCACTAAATTGGCCCCTGTGTGTTACCTTACACCAATACTAGCTGCACTGAGAAAAAGGAACTGAAAATAAAAATAAAATGATGTTTTATTTATTTAGGTTTCTCCCCCAATTTGGTCACCCGTGAATTCCCATCCACCAGGCAGCTCTCCCCTATCATACTACAGCTACCAACAGCTATCTATAGCTAACACATTCGTGGTACCATCACCAAGCTTTATAGTGGTCTTACCGCTGCCTGTTCACTGATCAATTTGCATTTCTCCCGAGCTTCCTCCTCATATATGTCCTGTTTCGATTCCAGGAGCTCTTTATCAGCCAAGTCTACCTTCATCTGGGTCTCCAAAACCTTGTCAACATAATGTACAGTAAGCATGACTCAGACAGTGTGCTAAATTAACATTTCAGAATGATACAGTATATCAGATCATTTTTGAAGCTGAAAGGTATAATGTACTGCATATTCTGCTGGAATACAGTCATTATGCCAAGTGTAAATAAATCTGCTTTCATATAGGTTATGAAATTAGTTATTATTGAAATTGTGAAATTATTAGTTCCTTTTAGACTTTTTGTAGTGCTAAAAACTAGAACTGAAATGGAGTTAATTTGAATTATATTTGTTGATTGCATAAGCATTCACTCACCTGGGTCAGTACAAATTCTGTGGTTTTCCAGGAACAGGTGTACTTATATTGAAATCACATGACACTGTAATTGCACACAGGTCGACTCCATTCAACTAATTATGTGACTTCTGATGGCAACTGGTTGCACAGAACTAAGTAAGAGTTCTATATTGATTGATTGCTAACTATATTGATTCCCCCCTTCAATATTATGGGCTATTTTGTGTATATTCATGACACATAACCCCAGTTAAGTCCATGAAAGTTCCAGGGTGCAACATTACAAAATGTGGAAAAGTTCAAGGGGTGAATACTTATGCAAGGCATTGTTAAAGTCACAGGTCTATCATTGAAAACAGTATATTATCATCATTTTCATTTCAATATTTGAACTTTTTTTTTTTTTTTTTTTTTTTTTTTTTTTGCTAATACACAACCTTGATCTTATCCTCATACAGTTTCTCTTTCTGCTCCAGATGAGTCTCCATGCGCTGGGCTGTGGCTTGCGTTTCACGCAAGTTCTCCTCCAATTCCTGTAAATTGAAGAACAAGATACATTAATTCCACTTTATGGTTATGATAGAACCCCAATAGTGGTGTAATCCACCCAACCCCTCCAGGGGCTTAAGGGGCCTAGCCCAATAATGTTCCAGCATGACAATTCCCCTGTGCACATATCAACGTCCACAAAGACACAGTTTGCCAAAGCTGGAGTGGAAGAACTCGAGTGGCCTGCATGGAGCCCTGACCTCAACCCCACTGAGCACTTTTAGGATGAACTGGAATGCTGACTATGCCTGAGGCCTTCTTGCCCTATATCAGAGCCTGACCTCACTAATGTTCTTGTAGCTGAATGGGCAAATCTCCACAGCCACATTCAGATTTTGTGCCAAAATAAATTGGTATTTGGAGCTATCCATGATTCCCTCTTTCTCAAATCAGATATTTATTCTCCCTGGCTTGAGAATAATGTGATTTAATATGGGAACAATAGTGGTATATGTGCAATTTCTTCATATGTCAGTATATGCATAAAACTGTTGTTTTGTAAGTATTATTTATACATGTGTATGATGTTGACTACACCACTGAACTTTAGGCACCTCCCATCCACCACCACTAACCACCATACACATTTACACTTAACAGACTTAAATTGATCACATTACAAAATCTAAAAAAAAGATATTTCATACTACTGCCATATTTTGTGGCATCAAATATTTATGAGCAATCAGTGTAGCCATGCAATCTTAACCAAAGAGAAACACAATCCAGGCTTGCAGTCTGCTGCTTTTGGAACTGAGACAGGCACAGAGAGCATGCTGGGAGCAGTAGGGGCCACTGCTCAGTCAGACAGAAGAGACAAAGAGTATGTGTGTGCTTATGTATCAGTGGGTGACCTGCTGTCCCTTACCATGATTTTATCAGCCATCTGTTGTATCTGCTGTGATTTGGTCTGGATATCCTCTTTTAGTTTGCTCTCCCTGCGCTCCACAATCTCCAGCCTCTTTACTTGATTCTCGAGGGTCTTTCTGCCATCCTGCTCCATCACACACAACTGATGAATGGTGCATGACCATTGTAAAAAGAGACCAGTTCATATGCACTGTAGGATTATTCATGTGTCCACCTTCAAATATCACATACATTCCAATTGTTCCTGATTTTTATATATTTCTATTTTTAATGTTTGAGCAGAGTCTATTGTTGTAAGGACTGAAAAAAAAATATGCCATAAATCCAAAAAAATTCATATTTGTAAATTTGTAAATAATCATATTGTGGAAATTTAGAGAGACAGATAATAAAACATATTGTTTATTTGAATAATGATATTGCATCAAGAAGTCAAAAGCATACAAGTAAAATAGCCATGCCGTAATATGCAATTAATTTATCAAACTAAAAAACAAACTTGAAACTACAGATACTGCGTAATGTCTGCTTGCTCAGTTAAACAGCTCATCTAAGTATATCTAACCTCTGTTTCACGCAAGCGTCTGCGCAGGCTGTCAGTGGAGTCCTCTCTGGTCTGCAGTCGTGTCATATCATGCTCCAGGCGCTCTTTAGCCTGACGAACATTCTGCAACAGCTCTGTGGCCTCAGTACTCGCTTTCACTGCCTGAGAGAGTGAGAGAATCACTGCCTGGGAGAATTCTTGCTCTACAGTTGGTAATATATAATAACTACTTCTGCTATACATCATATATATATATGTTTACTTCAGGCTACAAAATAATGAATAGTAAAGCCATTTCTGAGGTAATCATAATTGTCAGCACCTTGTCTAGCTTGTCCTGAAGCTCCTCAATCTTTCCTTGTTGCTCTTCATTGGTCTGAGTAAATAAGAAAATATATCCAAATGTGGGTTTACACACTTTAAAGCACAAGAAAACATTCAACCCAACACAAACCCCTATTACACTGAGAAAAGATTTTGCAAACCTTCTGCAGTTTAATAAGGAGCTCCTCCATCTCAGCCTTGCCTTGTTCTTTGGCCTGTAAAAATTGTACTACATGTAACGTTGGAGAGTATACTGCCTTCATAATCAAGTGACTATAAGTGACCTTCTGTGTATTTGTCTCTGTATTAAATGTATTTGACTCTAACTCCACCCTATGACACTATCTGACCTTCTGGATCTTCTGTTGGTAGTCTGCTGCCTTCCTTTTCAGCTCCTCACTAGTCTGGCGTGACTCCTTTAACTCGGACTCGTATAAGTCGCTGCGACGCCGAGCGGCAGAGAGGTTCTCCTCCAACTGACGGATGGACACCCGCATCTCTTCCAGCTGAGCATGATACTCCTGTAGTACAAGACAATTCCAGCACTAATGGTTTTTAACATGAATAGAAACACTGCAGAAGAGAAAGAAAAAAAGCAAAGCCTAAAGCGACAGACAGTGGATTCCCTGTGGTTGTATGTGTATAGAGAGACAGAAGGCTGTAGTGCATCAGAGAGAAAACTGTAAAAGATGCACTTCACAAAGGTTTTTAGGTTTTAAAGGATAGGACAAAACACTACGAAAAGACAAACCAGACCTATGAAGTCAATTTCTGCGTATTAGATTTTCCACCATCTTGGATTTTGTCAAAAACAGTTTTTTCGCTACTCCTACTACAAATTTTGTCCAATCCTCACCAATTTGAGCACACATCATCTTCAGAGCAAGCCTCACAAAAGTTATCAAAAGAATTCCAAAGGGTTTGCCCATAATGGGCCAACGAATCTGATGGCAAAGCCACCAAACAGGAAGTGATCAGAATAAATCAGAATAAAGCCAGCAGGTAGCTAAAGTGAGATAATAGTATTCAGCCCCCTGTATGAATACTTATCAGTTATGCAGTTTTAGACTTTTTATTTTTAAAATAATTCTAAGAACATCTAAACACTCTATTTAATTTTATTTCTGCAGAGGGTCAAAATGAGAAGAAAAATATCCTATTCTGTACTTAAATTTGATGCAATACAGCAAAATGAGAAATAATTATTGGAGGTGAACACTTTCTGGAGGCACTGTAATTACAGCAAAGAAAGACAACATTTGTAAGGCAAGTGAAATTACAGCCAAATTCCATATTTAACATACTGAACATGCATATATGCAAGTAAAAGCTGAGTGGCTTGCCATAGACAAAAGAAGACAGTTCTTTTGGTTAATGGATTAATGCCTGAAAGGCCAAAGAGTGGGTGTACAGTGTGAACATTACAATCCAGTCCTGGCTTCTTAAATGAGTCACTTACATGTTCATGTTCCCACTGTTCATGTTCAAAGGATTAATAAGAAAATAACAAATCAGAATAGTATTAAAACAATAAAAAATTACAGGAAATGTAACAGTAACATGTGTAACAGTAACAGTAATTGTTTTTGATGTACAGTGGGGTCCAAAAGTCTAAGACCACATTGAAAATCTGAGATTACTGGAAATAAATAGAAAATTTTAGAATTTTGAAATATTTTAAACAAAGAAAGTAAATGTTCAGTATCAATACCTTTGGACCCCACTGTATATACTAGTGGCAACTTACTGGTTATGGTTCTCTAGTGACTAGAATTGAGTTAAAATCGAAAGAGACTGTTGGGTCAGTTAGACAGTCCCCTTCTAAAGTATTGTTAAAAGACATTTGGGTTTGAGATCAAAAGATGAATATGAGAGAATAGAATTTCTGAATTTCATTTCATTTCATGACATGTGTCACTCTGCCTCACCCTCAGCAATGGAGCCCCCCCATGGTTGTGTCCTGAGTTCCCTGCTGTATTCATTATACACTTATAACTATGTGGCCACTTCCAACTATACCACCATTGTTAAGTTTGCTGACGACACTATTGTGGTGGGCCTGATCTCTGATAATGACAAGAAGGCCTACTTAGAGGAGATTAATAGCCTGGAGAACTGGTGCCAGGAGAACAACCTCCTCCTGAATATCAGCAAGACAAAGGAGTTGATAGTGGACTTCATCATGAAGCAGGAGAGGAGCTACCACCCCCTTAACATCAATGGTGTCCCAGAGGAGAGAGTGGATAGTTTCCGGTACGTTGGTGTCCACATCACACAGGACCTGTCATGGTCCTGTCACATTAACACCCTGGTGAAGAAGGGCTGTCAGCATCCTTATCATCTTAGACACTTAAAGGACTTTAAACTGCCCTTTGAGGAGCTAAGGAACATGCACCATCTAGAGCATCTTGCCAGGAAGCATCACAGCCTAGTTCGGGAACAGCACCAAGCAGGATAGGCGGGCTCTCCAGAGGGTGCTGCAATCAGCTGAACGCACCATCCGCACTGAGCTCCCTGAGCTGCAATCTATCTACAGCAAGCAGTGCTGGACTGAGGCCAGGAAGATTGTGAAGGACTTCAGCCATTTGAACAATGGACTCTTCTCACTGTCGTGGTCAGAGAATTGTGGAATACTAACAACCAGACATCAAACAGGTTGGCAGACAGACACATTATGAGAGCTGTGAAGAAAAACCTAGAAACAACAACCAGTGACATCACCAACAACCTCCAACAGGACAGAGGGTATCACAATCCACCATTCAAAGAAGACTTCGAGAGCAGAAATATAGAGGCCATACCACAAGATGCAAACCACTCATCAGTAGTAAGAATCGGAAGGCCAGATTGGAATTCACAGAGAAATACAGAGATGAGCCACAAAAGTTCTGGAAAAGGATTATCCTCTACCAAAGTGATGGAAAGGCCAAAGAGCAGAGAAAGAAAAGATCTGCTCATGATTCAAAACGTACAAGCTCATCGGTCAAGCACGGTGGAGGTAGTGTCACGGCCTGGGCTTGCATCACTGCTTCTGGCAAAGGCTCACTAATCTTTATTGATGATTTACTTTAATTTACTTTAAGACTATCTGTTCCTATAAATTTGTTCATTGAAAAATTGTGTGGTCTGCCCCCAAAGGTGCCATATTCTGAGTTGTTTAACACATCTAGATGTAAATATCAGGAAATGAAAGCTGAAATTCTGATCTATCTTCTCATATTCATCTTTTGATCTCAAACTCAAATGTCTTCAGTGTATAGCAACAACAATAGAACTGGCTTTGCTGTTCCAATACTTTCGTAGGGGACTGTATGCTTATACTGCACTGTGTGTTGGAAGTTATCTTTGATAAATCAGTGAATAACAATTGATAACTATAGTATAGTATGCCATACAATTAATTTCCAATAAATAAAATAATTATAAAATGTTCTAAAAAATAAAAATCATTATTAAACCACAGAATTAAATATCACAGAAATTCAAATGAAACATCAACAGCAGGTCAGTTTCTGGTAATCAAAACTGTAATTACAGGCAAACAGAAATAACTAAGTATTACTTGACATTTTGTTAAATTACCATCTTGCTGAAGACTATAATGTGAACCAAACTCTGGTTCACATTAAACCATTCTGGTTGCGTAAATCCTCTCAGTTGAAATGAACATTTAATTATCAATAGCAAGATAATTGCTCTGCTCTTCAAACAACTTCGGTCATGAAGGTGATGTTGCCAGAAGTAAATGGGCACAAGAAAATCTGCAGGAGTTCTAATATATACAGTATATAGAAAATTGGGGATGAACATCAAACTAAAAAAAATCTAAACTTACAAAAAAGCCATATACATAAACCATAAAAGTTTCACCAGACATCCATTAATGCTAACAAAACCAAATAGCTCTCAATGCTATGTCTGTCCAGACATGCTTATCCAAACATTACAATGAAAAATTAGGTAGAGTATGATATTAGCTTGGCAAAACATTACAGTCAAGCAGTTTAAACATAATTGGTTGTGATAATTAATTGCTTGTGAATTTGATTCTCTAAACAGATCTGCTTAAACCTGGAAACAGACAATGTGGGATCAGACACTTAATACATATTCACTTCACTGGTTGAGAGAGACATAAGACTGGGAATTAATAAGAAAAAGCATCAGTACCTCTCTGTCATCAGATGTCTTTATAAGTACAGGAGGTAAATGGTTAATCTAGCTGAAACTCTGAGTGCAACTAATTGAAGCCCTATTGCCAGCATGCCATGCCTGCCTCCTCACTACATCTGCACTGTTCACTCCTGGCTACCATTTTTGGTTGCCATGGAAACCAGAGTGCAATAGCACACAGAGTTGAAGGAACAGAACTGTGCCTGATAGCAGTTTGTTTTTTCTATTAGCTCTCCCCTTATTCTGCATATAGAATAATACTAATAAATTTATACTGATTAATCTAACACTCTGTGCCACCTACGTGCTACTGTTTCCTAGAGTGAAATGTAAGAAAGAAATAGATGTAAGACTGTAGCACAACATGAGCTCATTTTTCTTGGAAGCCATGGTTTCAGTAGGTGACATTACATGGACATTTGTAAAGGTGACATTACATGGGCATTTGTGCCTTTAAATCTGTTGCAGGAAGAAATGTGTTGCTCCTGGTGTACATCTAATTAACACATGCACTGCAGGAAGCTGACACCAATGGCAAAAAAACCCATACAATATAACCTAATGACAGTAGGTCCAACACACTCCAAAGGTGTGTGCTCAAAGGTGCAAATGTAATACTGTCAATAGCTCTAACCAATGCACCTAAAAATAACTAACACATGTATTGTAAAAAGCTAATATCATGAAGCCATAGCACCAGCAGGAAGTTTTGTGTCTCTGACAGGTTAATACACTGGCACCTTCTGTTCCACAAAATTTTCATTCTTCTGGACAATTTTTATTATTTTGTGTCCCCTGGCTATTTGTCTTGAGCTCATCCCTACCTTTTTCCTTTATAACACCCCCGCATATGATGAAAATTACATGCAATGTGACCTAATGAAAAACATCTCACACTAAAGAACAAAATGCAATACTACACAATACAAGAGCAATTCGTATAAATTATGTAAGAGTGACTGTATTTGGATTGCTGTTGATTGACACATAGTAGGTACACTAGCATAGAACATACTGCAAAAAAATGAAAATATCTTGAATATAGTCAAATTTATCTAGTGTTTCCTGTCATAAGATTACAACAAACCAAATATAAGATTATTAAACCTATTTCTTGACATTTTTGTTACTAATTTCAAACTTGAATTAGTATTGCTCTATTGGCAGATAATTTAGCTTCTTTCTAGAAATAAATGCTTAAAATGACTTGAAATTAATGAAAATGTAAAGAAATAGGTTTGATAATCTTATATTTGGTTTATTGTTATTGTAATTAATCTTATATTAGGAAATACTAGCTCATTTTGACTACATTCAAGATATTTTCACTTGCTAAGGTGTCGTTTTTTTTTTTTTTTTGTAGTGCTCTTTCCTCACTCCTAGTGTAGTACAGTCAATCCTTGGACTCAACATGTAGTCCTCATCTTTGCGTTATCTTAGCTCATAGAACACCTGCACCTTCACTGTCCCATAATGGTACAGATGTGTTGGGAGCTGGAATAAAGCTAAAACATGAACCACCTTGTGAGTAAAAAGAAACACTGGCATACATCATCTTCACCTAACTTCAGAACCTAAACACACTCATCGGTAGCTCCAAATAAGCTAAGACAATCATTTTGAGATATATGGAAGCTGCACTATTAGAGCACTGCAGAAGCAGGCAAATGTATTTGTACTGTACGAGGATTATGTGAAGTCTTTGTGCACCTGTTCTTTAATCTCCTGCAGTTTATTGCTCTGCTCACGGATGTTGTGGAGCAGCTGCAGAGCTTTATCGTCCTCCTGAGAGACCTCCATACGAGCCTGCTCCAAACTGCGCTTCAAACTCTACACACAAAACATTCAAATGTTCATGATTTAGATACAATACTTTATGATTTGAAAATGATGGACTGATGCATGATCTGTGTAAATATAAACCCACGCTGCACTCTGTGATGTAGGTAGCCAGGTCCTGCTCCAAGATGCTTCGCTGGGTCTCAGAGGCTTTCAGCTCAACATCCTTCTGCTGGAGGACTGACTCCAGGTCAGACATTGTCCTCTGCACTTTAGAGATCTCCTGCTCCATCTTCATAAGCAAGAATGCATACCACTGCACTAGGAGATATGAATATAAAAAAGCAACAGGACTTTTGATTCTGCCAATTATTTGTCACATTTACAAACAATACTCTAATCACCTCTAATTATGAATAATAAATCTATTACATGAATGTAACAACTTGTATTCATCTTATTCAAAATATTTTTAAATAAATGGTAAACAACTTAACTCAATAGCTACCTTCAAATATATTTCTTGGTGCAGCTATGGAGCTGATAAGGTTTTTTTTCTCTTGTGCTGCTGTTGATCTAAAAGGAGTGCGGTTCTTGCCCTTAAAAAAATAAGAGGTGTGGTATGAAAACATTTATACCATAGATCAACGCTTCTCAAACCTCTGGGCCCCCTAGAAGGTTCACATCTCTGTGTTGTGTGAGTTGGGATAGAGCAAAAGATGTGGACCATCTGGAGACCCTGAAGACTGACTTGAAAACCACTGCAGTAGATCAACAAAAATTATCATTATATTTATAATAATCATTGTTATATACTGTATAACATAACATTATAACATTATTATAAGTTTTTGCGCATGTCCCTAAAGCTAATAAAAGTAATTTCAAGTAACTAGGATTGTTTTCTGAGACTGAATTCAAGTTTCAAATATTACAAATGATCTTTAACCATTTGGATAAAACTAAGAAGTTAACGTAATGTAAATATCGTGCTGAATCTGCATAGAATAATTCACTACAATTAATCTAATAACTTGAGAAGTAAGTTAAGGCTATCCAACAAATGGGATGTCAAACAAACTCCCTGATTCCTATTAAAAATACAAAGCTAATAAATGTTGTGGCATTGCTCTGTGTTCAGTAAAATATAACACACATTATATCAGTCAGAATACTCTGTTTTGGTATTAGGCATGCACATAGGATACTTGCCATTTGAGAGAGAATAAGGGAAAGAAGATGAGTAACCATAAAAGATGAGATAATAAAAGAATGGGCTCTTCTTCCACTCCAGCCCTAAATTTATTCCCAACAGAGGAATATGGAAGGATTGCTCTCTAATTCTTCATTTCTTCGTAATGTTGTTGTTAAATCTGCACTGTCAAAGGATGTTGTGCATTGATGCACACCTTAGGTGAAGGCAATTCTAGTACATGATTTATTACTACTCTTTTCAGGGTTGACTGTCCTGAAAATAGACCCATGACCTATTGTTTGAGTCAACTTCTTACATTGTGAGCAAATTTTATAAATCCATTAATTCATAACTTGTGAATTATTGAACTTTCCCAGCCCCCTGCATTTTCAGTCACATTATTAAAGGCAGGTGTGAGTAATAATGTACATACACCCTGAGGTGTTGGTCCAGCACATGTGTTATTTTCCTGCAAAGAGGGAAACTGGACATACCTAGTCAGATAGCAAACATGGCAGCCCTGTGCCTGGGACTTGGCAAACTTACAAGGAGGTAGTTCAGCTAATGGGGAACACCTCCAGAAAAGTGGAAGTTGATCTGTTTGTGAACAGATGATTCACCGTCATATGTGATTCACAGACAGGGCAAAGACAAATGCTATGGAGCATACCAATAGTTGTATGATTTTCTGCTGCTCAGCATTGCAAGTGACAAACTATTGTATGTAGTAAATTGACTAATTGATGCATGCTATAACTACCTTCTGGGCAGCACTGAGATGGCAATTATGAACTGGCAACATCCAGCTCACAATCTACACAATCTACATTCACCAGATTTTGCAGATTGAATGCTGCTTCTTTGCAACCCATGTTCTCTGTTGTAGGCTTGCGTGATCCTCACCCTCAATAGGGAGCAATTTCAGAAATTTTAATTCTCAGTGGAATCAGTAGCATTAGCCCTTAACTGCTCAGTTGTATTCTGTATCAAAAGTTGCATTAGATAAAATTTGGCATCAGCTAAATGTAAAGTATCAGTAGACTGAATGATTCTCTTATGGTATCAGTACTATTTATGCTGTCTGTTATTGTCTGTTCTGTTGTTCTGTTATTGTCTGTCAAAGTGTGCTATACGTTCATGTTGTGTATTATGAACATCACCTTCCATTAAACAAGAAAAAGTTTTATTCAGGTTTTAAAATATATTTCATAATGCAATTGGTCATATCATCAGTGATGTAACCCTGGTCATCTGGTGTTTTGGGTCTTTCAACATCAGACACCCTCGCCCAGGTGACCCAGCTGGAGGGTGACCTGGCCTTGGCTTTTGTTCAAGTAGCTTATATTCTACAGATTACCCCACTCATCCTTCAGGGTCACCTCGGTCCATATAGATTTCTCCCCATAAATATGTATACCTAACACAACTAGAAGTTTACATGCATTAGCGCATGACACTAGCACACATCTCACACCTCTCTAAATAGCATGAATCCAAGGAGTGTTCTTTTTGATCCACAGCTATCTAGAGGCCTTCTCTACTGCCTCTGTGTTGGTTCTGATGGCCTACCTCATGCTTGTGCACATCTGTGATGCCCAGGAGGCTGTAGGCCTTACATAGGAACTAAGCTGCCAAGCCTCTACAGCTCACCTCCATAGGCTCGCCCCTTGCTCTCCACCCTTGTCAATTGCCTGCCTTCCTGGTTGGAAGCACTTGCACAGGTCTCCAGTGCTGCAGAGGTCTCAGTGCTACAGTGGTGTTGGCCTTCAGGTCTAGTAGTTCTGAGTGAATAGTGTAAAGCTACAGAGCCCTGCTTGGCTGGATACAACTGTCCCCACCATAGCTCTGTGCCATAGCCATGACTCAGCCTGGTCCACTGTGTCCTGTGCCGTCCATTTTCACCCAGTTCATATTTCAATGCCAGGGTGGTAGACTTTTGGGTCACTTGGCTGTACTGAAGCACCTCTCTTGCATGGCTGTCTATAAACTCCTCAGTCAGACTGCTCATGGGGAGCCTCAGTTTGTTGTTGTCCATGTACAGAGCAATGTTTCTCAGGCTTTGTGGCAGGCCCAGCCACCTGCGGAGGTAATGACTGATCTTCCTTTCAAAGCCCTCCACAAACGATAAGAAGTCATAGACCAATAGTGGCCATAAAATCTCAGGAAGGATGCCATGTTAAATCCTGGCTTTAAATTTCCCTGGTAGCCCTGAGTTGCCCACTGTCATCAACCATGTCTCCAACTCCTGGTTCGTGGCTTTAATGGATGAAGCATCCTGCAGAGTGCTGTCTTCCCAATGCTGTTGACAGGCTTCTCAGTAACTGATGGTATCTTGGTGCCTCCCAGAAAAAAGGAAACTGTAAATGAAATGCAGTGAGGATCCCTTTCTCCAGCTGGTGCCACTCTGACATGACTGCCCCAGAGCTTCAGCTTGGTGCTATGATAATAGTCCAAAATGAGGTCTCTGACCTTGAGTGAGATGCCACTACAGTGCTGTCTCCACCAGCTTTTGAAATATGGATCCATTTGCATTGGTGAGGTTCAGCCACAAAACTGTCAGGTACCCTCTTCCTTCTTGTGCCTCTCTGATCAGTTGGGTCACAAATCCTGTATGTGCAAAGGCATACTGCCTCATTTTGGAATCCCACTCTTCTGGACATCGTTGTCGATGTACTAATTCTTTAGGCAATAATCAGTTAGCTGTCGCAATTATAACTTATAATAATGTCACAATACTGAAGAATATCTTCCCTTCAATGCTGAGCAGCGAGACTGTGCTCTGTCTTTATTGAGTTCTCCTCTTTGGGAATCCAGACACCTTCTGCAACCTTCCTAGAGGAGGGTGCTACCTTCCCCCTCCTCCAGATAACCCTCAGGATCTTTCACGGTTGTACACTTTGTAGGGCACTCAGGTCAGAGGGCTGAACTGGCTCTGGTAGCCTTGACGACCTGGATTTCCCACACCTTGGCTTCTTGGTATTAAAATGAAGTTGTTTCTGCAGGTCCTCCTCCCTTGCTTCATCCCTGTAGGTGCTGTGGAAATGATGTTCTGTCTCTTCTCTGGAACAGATTAGGTGGCCACTGTATTTCTGCCCTAGCAGCTGTCTGGTAAACCGATATGGATTTGAAATGAAGGCTGAATGCTTCCTGGTTCTTGCTCACCTTCTATGCTCTTCATCCCTGTGGATAATCATAAGCTTCTTTCTGTGGATACCATGGAGTATACACAGCTCACGCCTTATTTGGCTGATTTTCTCTGCCCTATGGTTATTCACGTAGCCCTACCACTCTACTGTGCCAAAACTTTCAGCTGCAAGGCTGATGATGATGGTTGACATCGTTTAGAGTCTCCTGTCACCATCCCCCTTCAGTATTGTTTCCAGGATATTGTCCACATCATCATCAAACTGGAGCCAGTCCTTCTCCTTGCTTCCTGCAGGCTACATAAGCCACCAATTTTCTACTGCTCTGCTTGGGTTGGAGCTCCTGGCACACAGAGGTTATGGGAGTAGTGGGGTGATTCCTGGCCAGGCTCCTCCTGTATCTCACCAAAATTTTTTCCTTTTTTATTTTTCCACATCATGATAATATGTGATTTAATGTAGTCTAAGTCATGAAACAATTGTTCACCAGGTTGTTACCCAGATGAAGATGCAATAATTGAATATGAAACCTGATGTGTATACATCTGTTCACATCTAGAACAAGATTATTTCCAAAATGTCTCCAATTAGAGATTAACTTTTTTTTTTCTCTTTTCAGTGACTCAATTCATTTGAGTTCAATGAGTTCAAATCACTTTCAGTTAAAATATTTGTTCACCAATTCACTCAGTTGCCCTGTTTGCCCAAATGTGATCTGGATAGGCCCCATCAAAGGCAGACAACAAACTGTTCGAGCAGTGTAAAGCAGTTAATAATCCTTGCTTTTCTATGTTATTTGGTAATGTACTTATATGTTAAGAAGAAATATTTTACACACCTAACCCAAAGCTGGAAATCTCCAGCACAGCCCAAATGAGACTCACTGACTCAACAGATTCACTGAATGAGAAATGGATGCTTTAAAAACAGCTACATAAAAACATACATAACATAAATCCTAAAGAATAATAGATTTTCTTTATTTAGAAATAAAATCAGGTAGTCTTACTAATTGCCGTAAAATTATCAAGTAGCTGTTAAAGCGGCTGATTGCTGAAATATCAGTTCAGACATCTTATACTTACAGAACAAAAACACAAACAAAATAATTTCTAAGATGCTGAGAAGCTCCACCAGCAGTGCTGCATTTCTTGCTATTTTTGGTTTACTATTTAGGTATGTTCTCACTCTCAACATACATGTTTCTGTTGACAAATATCAAAATGTACAAATAGATCAACACAAGCAATTATAAAAATGTCATTATCAAGAAAACTTAAACAGCATAACTGATTTCGGCATGCATTATTATAGCAAATATTGCCATCAATTATCTGGAAGTAATCTTGTCTAGAATGTTCTGTGGCAAGTATAAGAATAGTGGTCTATCTTAGTTGCATTAGTGGCTCTTGGTCACGTTATTTTATCTGAACCAACAATGGTGATAAAATTTACTTGCCCTATTACACATGAAATAAAGCATTTTGGTTTTCATGTTAAAAGGAGATTAAATCTATGAAAAAGTAGTTTAATTAAATATACAGCAACATATCTGACATGACTCCATTGTAGCTTTTAATATGTTCATGTCATGCTGTTCATATCCTCCCACTTGTTATAACTGCACATGTGCATTCAAACAACAATTTTGGTAACGTCGGTCATTTTTCAGATTTTTTGATAAATTGCATCTATAACATATCTTCTCTTGTAGTAATAAAACTATCAAAACAGAAAAGTGTCAGTTTGACTGTTTTTGTATGCTCATATCCACTGCATTCCCTTAAACTTTGATGAAGGCTTTAAGCTCCACCCACGTGGCACAATCATGTTATGTTTTGTATTCATGAAAAGCTTATTTCCTAATATAGTATATCAGATTATATGTCATTATGATATACATAAACCACATAAACTTACTAGAGTGTAAACACATGAAATCACATGTAATTTTAAAATCCATTTTGCTTAAATACATTTCTTCTATAAAAAAAAAATCAGTTTCTAGACCTGCATTCATGCACATTTACATTCACCCTCAGAAATACTAAACTGTACTTTTGCTTGTTGTCTTACCCTCAAGGGTACATCTTTTGTACCTTTAATATCTATCTTTCACCTGGAAATGTGGATATTTTGCTTATTTTTCTGAGAGTGTTCATCAGACTTCATGTGAAAACCATAATGAATTTCCTCTTTACACTGTTGCACTTTTTGACCATGTAGTACACAGTTATAGGAAGGAATTATTTATAATTGCACTGTTTGTTGTTACTCAGATCTGAGACTGGTTTCTCTCAAGGTTTCTTCCTCATGTAATCTCAGGGAGTTTTTCCTTGCCACTGTCACCTCTGGCTTGCTCATTAAGGATACATTTATAAATGTTTGAGTTTAAAACTTATATCCTGAATTTATAAATTTCCGTAAAGCTGCTTTGTGACAATGGCCATTGTTAAAAGTGCTATAAAAATAAAATTGAATTGAATTGAAATTGAATTCCTATCCCCATTTACAAGGATATTACAGAGAGAATTTCCCAATTTTCTAAAATGTTCCAATACAAAAAAATAAATAAATAAACGGATTTGAATAATTTTTTTTTTAATTTTAAAAGCCATTGAATTAATATTGATAATTAATATAGAAAATTAAAGACCATTACATCCATAATATTGAAATGTACACTATATGGCCAAAAGTTTGTGGACACCTGACCATTGCACCAACATGTGCTTATAGAACATCTCATTCCAGATTTAGTTCCCCTTTGCTGTTATAATAACCTCCATTCTTTGAGAAGGCTTTCCACTAGATTTTGGAGAATGGCAGTGGAGATTTATCCATTCAGACACCAGAGCATTAGTGAGGTCAGGTGCTGATGTTGGGCAGGGAGGCCTGGGGCACAGTCAGCATTCTAGTTCATCCCAAAGGTGTTAAGTGGGGTTGAGGTCAGGGCTCTGTGCAGACCACTCAAGTTCTTCCACTCCAACCTTGGCACACCATGTCTTTATGGACCTCGCTTTGTGCACAGTGGCATCGTCATGCTGGAACATCTTAGTTGGGCCTCTTAGTTCCAGTGAAGGAAGTTGTAATTCTACAGCATACAACAACATCCTATACAAATATGTGCTTCCAACATTGTGACAGCAGTTTGATGAAGGAACACATAGGTGTGATGGTCAGGTGTCCACAAACCTTTGGTCATATAGTGTTTTAGGTTGAAAACCACACATCTGTTTTTATTTATTTTGAATTAACATCCTTGAAAAAAAATTTTTTTTTCAGTGTTCGGAGATTCATATTTTAAAATTCAGGTTTTCAAAAAAAAATGATCTATATTATATATACTATCTATTAAGTATGCTACTTAAGGGCAGGCAAAGGCAATCGAGCCTGGAACGTGTTGTAAAGCATGTGCCTCTCACTATATCAACAGAATACTGAGAAGAAATTTGTGAATTTTAATCAGATTAATAAAGAAATCTGTCTTATAACTATCGTGTTATTTCTTTAGCGTTAGTCTGCAACGTACAAAAGCTCCAGGCTTGACTGCCTTTGCTAAATACATAGACGCTGCATTGGCCGCTGGATGGTACGTCAACGTCGCCGCCATATTGAACTTGCTATAACTCTCATAATTGGACTGGAGAAGATATGTCTGACTATTATTGACTATATTATACTACTGTTTATACTACATATACTATTTGCTATTATCCCTCTATTATTATTATTATTATTATTATTATCATCGCATAAATGTTTTATTGCTGTAACTGTAAATGTTAAGAGCCGGGGGGTGAAAACTTTTGAACACAATGGAGATGTGCACATTTTTCTTATTTTGCCTAAATATCATATTTTTTTCATTTAGTACTGCCCTTCAGAGGCTACAGAAGATAGTTACATGTTTCCCAGAAGACAAAATAAGTTAAATTTACCCTGATCTTCAAATTCAAAAAATGAAATGCATGATTTTTCCTTATGGAGCATCAGTGAGCGTTTGAACCTTCTGTAATAGTTGTAATAGTCTCTCAGTTGTCCTCAGTGTGAAACGATGGATCTCAAAATCATACAGTCATTGTTGGAAAGGGGTTCAAATACACAAAAATGCTTGAAAATCAAAGAATTTGTGGGACCTGAAGGATTTTTCTGAAGAACAGCAGGCAGTTTAACTGTTCAGGACAAACAAGGGACTCATGAAGAACTATCAGTAAACAAAAAAACACAGCTGTGGATCATTCAGGTAACAACACAGTATTAAGAATCAAATGGATGTAAACTTTTGAACGGGGTCATTTTTATAAATTCAACTATTATTTTCTCTTGTGGACTATATGTAAACATCTGTTATGTGAAATATCTTATTCAGGTCAGCACTAAATAAACAATAACATGCATTTTGTATGATCCCTCTTATTTTGGTAAAATAATAAACATTTTGCAGATTCTGAAAGGGGGAACTTTTGACCTCAACTCTATGTAAACGTTATTGTGCTTTTTATACAGAAAAACCGCAGATCCCCTTTTTACTTGTATTTGTTTATAGGGCAATATGGCTGGTCCAATATGGTGGATGCGTTGACGTATCGCAGAAACGGGCCAAAGCAGCCAATAAGGCATCTGGAGTGGAGTTAAATGTGGTGACTCAGATCAACTGGCCACTGAGCCATTTGGTTTGCTGGGGATAGTCCCACCTGGGGGCTGTGGAGATGGCTTGGGGATCACATATGGGGAGCTGTACTGTAATGGCTTGGGACTGCGACTGCTGTAGTGGCTTTGGGACTGCAGTTGCCACGAGCACCTTCGTACTCAGGACTCCATCAGTGGACAGTGGATAGATTTTAACCAACCGGACTTCTTGCAAAAACTGTGATGAATTTATTGGTTGCACAATTGCACTATTTGTCCATATAGTACACAATAATAGAAGGGATTTATTTATAATTGCACTATCCGTTGCACCCAGATGAGGATGGGTTCCCTTTTGAGCCTGGTTCCTCTCAAGGTTTCTTCTTCATATCATCTCAGGGAGTTTTTCCTTGCCACCGTCGCCTCTGGCTTGCTCATTAGGGATAAATTCACAGTGATTAATTCACATATTTACAATATATCTTTTTTTTTTTTTTTGTGAAGCCATTTATTTCTGTAAAGCTGCTTTGTGACAATGTCCATTGTTAAAAGCGCTATACAAATAAAATTGAATTGAATTGAGCAATAAGGAGGGCTCTGCTGAGGAAAGTAGGCTCTCCAGGTTACATGGTCTTGGCTCCTGGATCATTTATTTCAGCTGAGGCATGTTGGCTAAGCTGTTCATTCATCTACAGAGCAACTCAATACTGCTTTCTGGGCTTCTTGCAGTGATATTGGTTAGTGGGCCTGGGCATTTACAAACAACAGGCTGCTTAGACTGAGGAAAAGTTTTCAACTCCACACCACTCGTTAGAAATAAACATCCTTTTACAGAATGCCATAGAAGCATAGCTTCATTGAGCTACCAAAATTTTGCAGCATTCTTGGTACACTAAAAAGTTGACACACCCCTGTTAAAATGGCAGGTGTTTGTGAACCCGAGTTATATCATGTCAGATCTTTTCCCACTTTTAACATGATATAGAAACATTTTAGGAAATAAAACAAAAAGAAAAAAATTACAGTACCCTTTTATGTTCATGTGTCTGTGCTCAGAATTAACATTTGAACTTATGTCCAAAAGTAATTATCCCGCAACTCTCATCAGTGAAGTGATTCTGGTTAACCCCAAATAAAGATCTGCTGTTTCTGTAGTATTTTCTTGACATCCTTTTGGTTTCAGCCAAAAGGTATTGATCAGGAGAGGGGTACAAAAGAATTTTCAAAACATTAGATATATCATATCCATCCTCAGCAAGTGGAGAAAATGGGGCACCACAGTGACATTACCAAGAACAGGGTGTCTCTCCAAAATTGATGAAAGGACAAGAAGATATCTTATCAGGGAGGCTGCCATGAGACCTGTGGCAACATTAAAAAAGCTGCAGGAATATCTGGCAAGTACTGGTCACTCATTACATGTGACAACAATCTCTCATATTCTTCATGTGTCTATAGAGCTATGAGGTAGGGTGACTAGATAGAAGCCGTTTCTCACAACAAAAAAAAAAAAAGCACATTCAAGCCTGCCTAAATCACCCCAAACCATGTGGCAAAAAGTGTAAAAGGTGTGTTGGACAAAAACAAGAAAGATTATCACCCAAAGAACACCATACCCACAGTGAAGCATGATGGTGACAGCATCATGCTATGGGGCTGCTTCTCTTCAGCTGGGACTGGGGCTCTTGTCAAAATAGAGAGAAACATGGATATCTCCAAATACTAATCTATTTTGGCACAAGACGTGCAATGACGAATGGCTTCAGCAGAAGAAGTCAGCGTTTTGGAATTGCCCAGTCAGAGCCCAGGTGTATTAGCAAAGCAAAGTTGTTTTAACAAAGTATTAGTTAAAGGGTGTGCACACTTGTGAAACCAGGCTATTGTAAGCCAAATTATTAGGACAAACTTCATAATACTACACTAATTACAGGATAAAATTATGGTCCTATTAGTGAATTGTGATAATAAACAGATCATTATCTTTGTTGCCCCAGGCACCAAAAAACTCTGGTGGCACCCACATTTTCCAGTCCAAATAACAGTGAGCACATAGCTGGAGCCTTCAGCTTCCAAGATGTTCGAACAGCAGCTGCGTCAGTGCAGTTCTTGCATAATGGCCCCTTTGGCTCACCACTCTGTGTAGCAGGAAATATGAGGGAAATACCATCTTTCAAAATGGTTAAAAAAAGGGTGGTCCATTGTGTTGTGGGAAAACTCCAGCTCCTAAGGGGCATATTAGTACGGCAGGAGGAGGTGACTGATAGAACCCAAGCTCTGGCCATATTTCTTTCAACAAAAACGGGAAACAAATTTAGGCGTGAGACAAAATTATGGATAAGACAAATTTAACTACAGAATCAGATTGTACACTTTATGGATTAACATCCTAATATTAGTTAACATGAAAAGTATTTTTCACATAATTCCACGTGGACTGACCCTAATGGCTTTTCATATATTCATGCTGCGTGTGTTGTCTGGTTCACTCTTGTCCATCGACCGTATCCATGGTCACGACGCATCACGAGAAATTTTTGTCTCAGTCACGACTCCAGGAAAGGCTCGTTAGTGATGGACATAGCAGTAAAATCTGTTTTTATTTTTTCCACACAAGTCTTAGGTATGGGAGGGGAGACATTTTTCAAAGCAGACTGTTTAGCGCTCGTGGTGACAGAGAAGCACTCGGGGATTACTGAAAGCTGCAAGCTCCTCACGACTCCGATTAACATGCACTGATGTGGCGCAGAGGAAATGCCATCCTGCCTTCAGCTTCTGCAAGGCTACATCTAACATATTTTTATACAGCTTACACCATTACAACCAGCGCATACGAATGCACAAAGTTTAAAATGAAACTAATGTGAAACTAGTAGCAGTTATCAATTAAGTTGACTTAGTGAGCATTTCTCTATTTAAAGTAAAAGAGCTGCAGAGAATTTGTGTAGCAAACACCACAAATACACAATGTAAAGCGTTAGCTTCGCTTCTGTCCTTTCTCATGCTGCACTTTCATTGGTCAGCTGTTTCCATTACACAAGTCATATTCGTGCTGTGTGTGTGTGTGTGTGTGGGTGTGGGTGTGTGGTGTGGGGGGGGGGGGGGGGGGCTGTTTGACTTGCTAGGGTTTCGTATTGGGACGGTATTGTGTTGGGGGGGCTGAAGGGGCTGCACCTGTGTGAGATCTAATTGTTGGCATCTTCAGATCTGTTGCAACTTGTCTCTTTACCTGTAGCTATATTAAGAGATTCTGAGTACGCTGAGGGGCTGGAGATGTGCTGTTTCCATAGAAATAAGTCTCATCCACCATCTTAGCTCTTCATACTGCTCTTTTTCTGATGCATGTTTCTACACCCACATAGTACTTTTCCATTTCAGCATACACCATGGGTATCCAGCCATTACATCACACATATCCAGCTACTATTTGTATGGTTGAGCTCATTAAATACCTGAATGTCAAATCAACAATATGGACATTTAAAAGTACAAACAAGGAAAATATTCTGTTCTGCTCTACAGTGTCACAGAAATGGAATAAAATAAATCTGTGTTAGAAGTTACTTGTTCCAGAGTGCAGTGTCGTGACTACCAGCACTTTCCAACACTGCAAGCACCCACTGTCTGTTCTGTTTCTGGATAAGGTACCAGCTGCAACAACTTGATCTCATTCAAAATGCGTGAGTGCTAAAAAGCATAAGCGATTTCATTTAATTTGATTTGAATGAAGCCAATGGACAAACTACAACCGCTAATGAGAAACCATTTCACTTACCTTATCATTGATAACTTTTCATACCAGTCAGCTCATATGAATTCTTAAGACTTGGCTACACTGGAGAAATATCTGCACTGATACAGGCAATTCTACAGGTGTAACACCACACTGTTAGCTGATTTCAATGTAAACATTCTCGAAGTCACAGTAATCAGGAAAATAAATACTCTTTCTCTCTCTCACATGCAGACATCCACACATGCAGTGTTCACTTGGACATCAACACAATCTTTGTGCAGCTGACTAGCTGTTAACACAGTTGATTGTGCCTTGTAGTCAGAGAGACTATATCCCATCTAGTACTCACTTGCCAAGACTAGTGACTGAGGTTCCACTTCAGAGAGGGTAGGTCCTCAGGAAAGATGCCCAGTGGTGTGGCTTCTTGGATGTCCATAGGCAGTAAGATGGGTTTATGTGTCTGGATGCATTCAGGGAAGTCATCTTCAGAGCAGAGTGCAGTGCTGTTGAGGAAGATTGAGAGATGGGCTGTGAGAGAGGAGGGGAGACAGAAACAGCATCCTAGAGTAGAGCAGCAAATCACACTCGCAAGCAGCTCAGACATACGCAGTTGCACAGTGAGCTTGGCAAAGTGCTCCCTCTCTCCCTTGTACTCTCTCCCACAGTGTGCTCTCTCTCTCTCTCTCTCTCTCTCTCTCTCTCTCTCTCTCACTTACTGCAGTAGCTCTACATAGCAACTGAGTCATTGCCTAAACTCAGTGCTTTCTGTTTATTGCTATCTGAACAGGAATTTATCTTCATTTGGAGGAAGAAAGTCGGATTCTGACACTACATTTCTCAGTAACAAAAGACAACCCTTGTCCTTTGTCTTACTAATGAACCCATTTAAAGGTGCTCTAGGTAAGAGTCTTCTCTGACAGCCCTCATTGTATCATCAAACCTCCACAGAATGGCCCCTGAAATTTTTAGTTAAACTGGTGTGCAGTTTGACTGACAATTTCCCAATGACTTATTTGTAATTAGTTAATAATTAAACTTATTATTTAAAGATATACTGCCCTTGTTATTTTTATACACCCACCGTCCACTTTATTAGGAACACAGTTATCTAATCAGCCAATCATGTGGCAGCATAATGCAAAAAATCATGCAGATACAGGTCAAGAGCTTCAGTTAGTATTCACATCATACACCAGCATTTAGAATAAACTATACAATACTATACACTACCTGTCAAATCAAACCAGTCATTCTCCTCTGCTCTCTCTCATCAACAAGGTATTTCAGCCTGCGGACCCTTCACATACAGGATGTTTTTTGTTTTTCACACCATTCTATGTAAACTCTATAGACAGTTGTGTGTGACAATCCCAGGAGATCAGCAGTTTCTAAAATACTCAAACCAGCCCATCTGTTACCAACAACCATGCCACAGCTAATGTCACAGAAATCACAGATTTTCCCCATTCTGATATTTGATGTGAATATTAACTGAAGTTCTTGACCTGTATCTGTATGATTTTAAGCATGTGCTGCTGCCATGTGATTGGCTGATTGGATAACTACATGGGTGAGTGTATATTCCTGTTAAACTGATGGGTGAGTGTATATTCCTTATTTGGACATTACTCTAATGACATTATTGTGATGAAATGATTTGATACAGTTATCCATGAACTTATAAAGATTGTCTTACAGTTATTACACTATTACGGAGATATTTTCATTGCATGAACATAAGAACATGACTTTATATTTGTCAAGTAAACACATAAGATTTTATCATCACCTTCATGCTATGACCAAGTGCAATTATCACATTTTAATTTGAGTACTTTTCCAAATAATCTGTTAAAAAAAGCCATACAAACTCTAGTGTTAACCAGTAAAGCAAAGTTTAAATTGTTATGGCAGATGAGCGTGTAGAAGCAGAAGCAGAACACAGACACAAGGACAGGAGGTTAAACAGGTTTTCTTGAAGGACTACGAGGGTAGAGACATGTGGGGAAGGAGCATGGTTCAGTGCGACTGGAGGCCAGGACTCAAACACGGTTGAGTGTCAAACACTCTGTCTGTGAGCTACATGGGAGGGGGAGCAAGGGGGAGTGCAAGTGTAGCTTTATGTTGCTTGCAAGGCCAGGGCTTGAACTCAAACTGGCAGAATGAGAGTTGGATGCTCTGTCTATGAGCCACAAGGGGAGGCAAAACAGGACTGGGTGTAGCAGAGTGCAGGCGGGCAGAACAGACACTGGGCAACAAAGAGCTGAGCATAAATGCGAAAGTGACCTTATCATTGATACTGCAATGGTAGCAACTTCCTCTGGAGTTAGGAGGCGGAGTTTTGACATCTTACGAAGCATGTATGGGATCTCATTGTCAAAAGGCATCTATCAGATACAAAAGAATTTCCAAAACTTTAGCCGTGGAACACCATGAACACCATGAAGGCCATCGATTGGAGAAACTTGGGCACCACAGTGACATTACCAAGAACAGGACGATAAAAATTATCAAGGTGGCTGCCAAGAGACCTATGGCAATATAAAAGGAGCGGCAGGAATAATTAGTACTAGTCACTCCCTGCATGTGACTCTTCTTCTGTTCTTTACATGTTTGGGCTATGGGGTAGAGTGGCTAGACAGACGCCCTTTCTCACAAAAAAGGTCTAATATGTATTTTCTGAGTATGTAGCATTAAATGAAACTAGTCCTCCTGGATACATTTATATACATCAGCTTCGTCTAACTAGCAGAGGAGGAGGCATTGCTGTAATTTATAATGATATTCTAGGCAGCACACAAAAACCTGGACATAAATTCAATGCGACTGAAGTTTTTTCTACTAACATACGTAGCCACATATAATAAGTCTACCCAGATGATTCCACTAATTATTATTTACAGACCCCAGGGCCGTATTGTTAATTTCTTTGTGAATCAAACCTGGTTGTTTCTTTAGAGAAGCATTAATTATTGGAGACCTTAATATTCATTTTGATAATCCGTAAGACCATCTGAGAACAGTGGTTGTGTCCTCTCTAGATTTAGTAGGGGTTAGTCAGAACGTACTAGGATCCATTCATAATGATGGTCACGCTCTTAATCTAATACTAACATTCGGATTAAATATAGACAAAATAGTCACACTTCCACAGTCTGAAGCTGTCTCAAATCATAATCTCATCACATCTAAAATGTGTCTTAGTCATAATATATGCACTTTGCCACACTACCATGTCAAATGTACATTCATGTCAGCTACTGCACATAGTTTTATCAATAATCTCCGAGAGTTATCAACTTTGATCAGATCACTGTCTGATCCCACAGAACTTGATCAGGCGACTGAATGCTTAGAGTCAATGTTACGCTACACTCTAGATAATGTAGCTCCACTTAAAAGAAAAATAATTAGAGAGAAAAACCTAGCACCCTGGTATCATACATGCACCTTAAAACAGACCACTCAAAATGTGGTCTGTATGGGGTCAAACTAAATTGGTATTATTCCAAACAGAATGGAAGGAGGGCCTCCTGAGCTATAGAAAAGCTCTTAGTGCTGCTAGATCAACATATCTCTCCATCCAAATAGAAGATAACAAAAATAATCCTAGATTCTTATTTAATACTGTAGCAAAATGAACTAGGAATAAGACCATCAGAGAAGCATGCACACCATCAATATACAGGAGGGATGACTTCATGAATTTTTTCAATGACAAAATTGAAAATAACAGGCAAGAAATTCAGACTATTAATTTAAAGCCAGACAGTTTGATAACTAACCTTGCAGATGATAATACCACCATATTAGATCGGCGATTAGAATGTTTTACTCCCCTTTGAGAGACCAAACATATTTTATTTATTTCCTCATCAAAATCATCAACTTGTGTGCTATATCAGTTACCTACAGGTTTCGTCAAACAGATACTACCAGAAGCAATTGAATCTCTTCTAAAAATCAATCAATTCTTCCTTTAGCACTGGCTAAGTACCTAAATCCTTTAAACTAGCAGTTATCAAACCCCTGATTAAAAAAACCTGACCTCGACTCCTTTCTATAGTTGGACCCCTGTAAACTATAGGCCAATATCAAACCTACCCATTATCTACAAGATCCTAGAAATTGTTGTAGCACAGCAGCTCATACCTACATAGGAAGAACATTCATGAAATGTATCAGTCAGGATTTAGGCCTCATCATAGCATAGAGACAGCGCTGGTTAAAGTGGTAAATGACCTACTATTGGCCTCTGATCAGGGTTTTGTGTCCTTGCTTCTGCTGCTTGACCTTAGTGCAGCTTTTGACATTATTCATCATACTATTCTCCTAGACTGGAAAACGTTGATGGAGTTAAGAGAACGGCCCTTTCATGGCTCAGATCTTATTTTGATTGATCGTCATTAGTTTGTAAATGGTGACTTCTCTATGCATACTATGGAGTGCTGGGTGATTTTCACAATTAATTCAGTTAATTCAAATTAATGTGATTTTCAAAATGTTCTAATCATACATGTTTATATGTATGCATATTTACATTTTTTACTTAAAACATCCATAAATGCTATTTAAATGTTTAAAACAATACAAAGGACCAACCGTCTTAACCTGATAAACGCCTCCTACAGCCTGCACTACTCCCAAACACTGCCTGATCTTTAAAAAACTTCCTCAGCACTTCCCTGAGGACTGAGCTCGTAGAAGAAGGTTCAGATATCACTTCAGAGATATTGACTTGGTACAGGTTTGAAAAGTCAGATGAACAAGTTTATGTAAAATATAATGCTGTATTACATCCTAAGCAGCAATTAGAGGTCAGAATTACATCATTTTTTTACCTCAGCATGTCTGACAGACAAAGTAGGAAAATTGAAGCCCCATGTTTGTATTTTGTTAGCAACAAGCTAGGCAGCTAACTCGGATAAGTGATGTATATTTACTTTCTCAAACAGTGAACTGTTTGGTCAGTTGTAACTTGTATATACAGTGTAACTCATTTAAAGGTAAGAAATTTTACTTTGTTTATCTCTGATGCTGTGCGCAGCCATGTTGATTTGACTTCACTCCATAAAAGGGGAAGGAAGTCAGACTTGAGAAGAATACAGCAAGTTAACTTCTCAGTTGCAGTGGCATTTAATGTCATGAAAGACATGGTCCCCATTTACACTGTCGAGAAAGAAGGGTTCACTACGTTGTGCAAAAATAGTAATGGCACCATCTATAGCAAATAGTGCAAATAATGTTTTTTTTCTAAATATCTTTATTCTTTATTTAAAAGAACCATTGTTTGCACTATTTGCTATAGGTGGTGCCGTTACTATTTTTCCGAAGTCCATTCTAATAAATAAAAAAACATTATAAAATACATTGAATAATTTTTCATCTCCATTATTTAAGAACCAAAAAAAAAAATTCAAAATTGTAATCGAGAATCATTCATAAAATTGAAAAAAATCGAGATTTTTTTTTATTTTTAATTTTTTTGCAATATAGCCCAGCCATAATGCTAAGGTAAAGTTTGGTGTTCCACAAGGTTCTATTTTTGGCCCACTGCTTTTTCCTCTATATATGCTACCTCTGGGTAGAATTATTCGTGAACATGGTATCAGCTTCCACTGTTATGCTGATGACACACAGTTTTATGTTTCAGCAAAGCCAAATGAGTGACACCAGCTTAATAGGAATGTGTAACGAGGAATATGTAAAAGACATTAAGAGGAATGCGTAAAGGACATTAGATACTGGATGCTTATTAACTTCTTTCTGCTTAATTCTGTCAAGACAGAAGTACTTGTACTAGGACCACATGCAGCAAGAAGTAAGCTTTCTGATTACATAATAACTCTGGATGGCCTTTCAGTTACGTAATGTGCAGCTGTAAAACACCTTGGTGTAATTATTGACTCCAGTCTTTCATTTGAAGCTCATGTAGATAATTGTAGTACGTATCCTGAGTCGGAAATGAGGAAGTGGGAAGCAGGCTTGGAATAATTCAAAAGGGCTTTATTTGCAACGTTACCTTTGCTTTTCAGCATTTAAATCAAAGACACACACGCACACACTCGGCTCTGTGCTGGTCGGCTGTCTCTCTCTCAAGGAGGCTGGGGAGCCACCCGACCTGCTGCCAACTACCCCCTCCCTCCAAGAGAGGAAATCTGCCACAGCCATCTGCTCCCCCGGCCTGTGGACCACCTTGAACTTAAATGGCTGAAATGCCAGATACCAACGGGTGATCCACATGTTGGAGTCTTTCTTGCGGTTGAGCCACTGGAGCAGGGCGTGGTCTGAACAGAGGCTGAAGACCCGTCCCACCAGATAGTACCAGAGGGTGAGGACCACCCATTTGATGTCCAGACACGCCTTCTCTATCTTAATGTACTTAGTATCTCACACCCTGTCTCCCAGCCCCCTGTCTGCCGTGTCCATCTGTAAAACAAAAGGGAGAGAAGTCAGGAGAATGTGGTCCCCACAGAGTGCAGCTTTTACCTGAGTGAAAGCCTACTGGCATGGCTCCGTCCACTGAGATGAGTCAGTGAGCTGGTGACACCCGAATAATTAGGCACAAACCTGTGATTGGATTATAGCCAGCCAGCCCCAGAAACTGTCTCACCTCTTTTTTGGTCTTGGGTCTTGGGCAGGCCGCAATCGCTGCAGCCTTATCAATAGGGGACGCACCTGCCCATGGCCCAAGTGGAAGCACAGGTACTGTACTTCCAATTGCACACTTCTTTGGGTTTGCCGCAAGTCCCATTCGCCTCAACAAACTTACTCAGTACAGCCCTCGGATGCTGAATGTGCCGCTGCCACTCATTGATGTAGATAATGATATTGTCTAGATAACCAGCGACATAAGCAGTGAGTGGATGGAGGATTCTGTCCATGAGTCACTGGGACATTGCGGGGGCCCCGAACAACCCGGACAAAGGGTGGATTGAGTCGCTCTTTTTAGACTCACCTCCGGTCCTAGCTCCTCCCTCTCCAGAACGACTGTTGCCAAAGCCACGGGAACCACCTCCCTCCATGGTTTGAGGAGGTTAAGGTGGTAAACCTGCTGCACTCCGCCTCTATCCATTTGCCTTACCACATCCCCGACTCACCGTGTGACTTCAAAGGTTCCTTGCCACTTTGCGAGTAATTTAGAGCTCCGGTAGCCAAGTACCCCTGTTATACAGCCGGGATTGACGTTCTTGTGCCTGACGCAAATTCTCCTGTGTTATGTGGCTTAAGATATGGAGTTTTGCTCTCATTTCAAGAATGTATTGAATTAAATTTTTACTGTTAGACAGCCCCTCCTCCCAATTTTCCAGAATGACATTGAGGACGCTGCGAGGTTTCTGCCAGTAATTTGAATGGGGAAAACCCTGTGGAGGCTTGCGGGACCTCTTATACTGCAAATGACAGGGGCCCTGCTTCCGAGTATTGTGTTGCATAGTCCACTAGAACTAGCACAAAACGACGCTCTCATGCAGTCCAATCTAATGGCCTGATGCCAATTCTTTTGAAGGGGACCTCGAATAATGGAAGGGGGCACAATGGTGCTTTTGGGGTGGCCAGTGGATTCACCAGCTGACATTCTCAACATGCCACACACCACCTGTGAACATCGCCATGAATGCCCGGCCAATAGAAGTGGGCTCTGAGTCAGTTCTGTGTTTTGTCCTGCCCTAAGTGCCCCCTTTGGATTATAGTGAGCCACCTGGAATAACACTTCTCAACAGCTATTCGGGACCAGCAATTGGGTCATTTCTTGTGTTCTGTGTCAATCAATATAACCTATCCTTAATAATTGAAATATATAATAAAAATAGGGGTGGGAGAGAACAACATTAGGCTGAATTTGCTGACCATCAATTACCTGGTTGAAAGCGTGCCTAAGGGTCTCATTGCCTGACTGCTCCATGGGGAAATCCCTGAGGGGGTCTCTCACTACTGCAGGACCCATCCACAAACAATTCTATTGCTAATGCCCTGGCCAATTTGTCCCCAGGATTAGTGGATGGGTGAGGCGAGGAATAACTGCCACCTCCACTAAATGTTTTTGCCCCTGGAATTTGATGATGACAATCACCAGTGGATATTCGTGAACATCCTTGAACCAGACATTGGTGAATTGAGGT
The DNA here is from genome assembly GCF_027358585.1 of Pangasianodon hypophthalmus. Classification (NCBI taxonomy): domain Eukaryota; kingdom Metazoa; phylum Chordata; class Actinopteri; order Siluriformes; family Pangasiidae; genus Pangasianodon; species Pangasianodon hypophthalmus. The sequence goes on from NC_069717.1 coordinate 16,414,998, forward strand.
CTGGTTACAGCCTGAATCCACCAATGCGTGGTATGTACCCCCTTGAACACTCACTGGTATACAGTACGCCCTGGCTTGATCGGAGGTGGCCTGCGGCACGTCGGGGATCCGGACCAATGTCCCCACCTCCATCACATGGCATTGGTACTGGAAATGCCTGGGCTCCCCGCAATGCCAGCACACTGGCTCAGGCTTTACTCCCACACCGGCAGCCCTGGATTCACCTACCTGGGGGAGAAAAGAGAAAGACACAGGAGAAGAGGGATGGGGAGGGAAAGTATGGGTTCGGACAGCTGTTTTCAGGGGAATTGGCCCCCATTTCTGTGGTGCAGGGACAGGGGGAGGGTGGTGGCGAGGGGGAGGGGGAGAAAGTGAGAAGGAGAGAGAAGGGAGGGACTTGCCTGCCCCCAGATATGCTGCCAAGTGGTCCTCTGCCAGCTGGACCGCCTCATCTAATGAGGCTGGACGGTGGCACTGGACCCATTCAGCCATCCCCTCTGGTAGTCAGGCAACAAACTGCTCCAGCACCATGAGGTCAACTACTTCTTTGGTGTCACACCCTTCTACCAGCAGCCATCCTTGGCAGGCATCCCAGTGCTGCTGGGTGAACATAGCCACACTCACGAGACCGTCAGCTAGTGAAATGCTGATGGTGCTGTTAGGGGGTGCAGCTGACCCGTTCCAATATCGCCCACTTCAGGTACTCCAGCAGGTTCCCCATGGGGAGCTGCTGGGCTGCGAGCTGGGCTTCCCTGGATTGGAGCGGCATTAGGCGGGCCGCCAGCAGGGAGTTGGGCCAGCCCCACACTTCCGTGGCTCAAACAAATCAAGGAATGCTTCTGAATGCTTCTTTCTTAGGGTGATGAGGGCCAGGCCCTGCTGGAGTACCCACCTGCTGGACCAGGCTCTGGAGGACCTGCCAGTCCTCTTCAAGCAGGGCCTGGATGCACTGCTCCTGGTCTTGGCATAGCTTAAGAGGGACCTGACAATCTTGGCCAGTGGTGAGAACTCCATGATGGTGCTCGTTCCACAATCCCTGGTTTCGGCACCAATGTAGCCCTTATCGTGGGTCAGAAATGAGGAAGTGGGAGGCAGGCTTAGAATAACTCAAAAGTTAAGTTAAGCAGCAGCCAAAGTCCGTACTAGACCCAGAAGATATGACCACATCACCCCTATCTTATCCACACTGCATTGATTAGAAATTACTAATAACTACCTATAAAACACTGAATGGTCTCATGCCACAGTATCGGAGTGAACTTCTGGTCTTTTATGATCTGTCACACATATTTGTTTAGTCAAGCTTTTTGTTAATAGTTGTTCTTAGATAAAGGTGGAAATCTGGAGGGTTCATGGGCATAGAGTGTTTTGGTAAACTGGGATGTTTGGATGCTGTGCCCCCCACTCTCACATGTTCACTCAGGTTTGTTGATGGTGGAGTGGCTGGCCTCTTTATGTCTTGGGGCACCCTTGTGTCTGTGTTACCTTCTTAGTTATGCTGTCATGGCCAATCTTGTTGGAGTCCCTGCTTGCACTCTGCACTCAATGTACAATTTCTTTATCCATTACATGACAAGAGCATACCTAGTAATCTGTGTTCTCTCTTTCTTACCCCCTCTTCTCTCTCTGTCGAGCTACACACGCTACTCCTGAGATACCAGTGATACTGACTCCTTCTGCTCTCCAGACCTGCCTGATCCATCCTGATGCCCTACTACTATTTGGAGTTCTCATCATCTGAAATTGCTGCTGAGGATGGTGCCACATGGACAGTTTAAAGATTACCCTGAGATTACTGTGGATGGTACAACATATAAACGATAAAGATAGCTGTGGATGTTCTTCCTTGTATAGCCTTAGGGTTGCAGTTGCTAAGAACAGTTTTGCACTCCATCACTGAACAGTCCACACAATAGACTTTATGTTAAAACTATAATAAATTCAGAAATTACTCATAAGTTGCTCGTAAGTTGCTCATTCCTGCTTACACAATTGTGCTTATTGACTATATAATATATACAGTTATAGAAGGGAAATTATTTACAGTCGCACTATCCACTGTCACCCAGATGAGGTTGGGTTCCCTTTTGAGTCTGGTTCCTCTCAAGGTTTCTTCCTCATGTCATTTCAGGGAGTTTTTCCTTGCCACCGTAGCCTCTGGCTTGCTCATTAGTGCATAAGTGCATAAAGAGTACTTAAAGCATCTATATATAATGAAATTCTCGTGCTATAGTTGCACACTCCTACCCAGGCACAATTCAAAATTGATAAGTGAACTTTATGTAGTACAAAAAGTAGCAAACTGTAAACATTGAACACAAAGACTGTGCAAAATTATTAACATACTCAAAACAAGTAAAAATAATAATAAACTGTGAACATTGTAAACAATGTAAACATTGTATGCAGTCAACAAGTGACATAATGGGAGATACACATACAGTACAAGGACAGTCAGGTATCCTTACTGTCTGATATCCTTACTGTCTGATATCAGGCTATCCATCAGTCCATTGTAAATGTAAAAGTAAATGATAGAGTGCAGTGCATGGAAGGTAGAGTGGGTTGTGCTTGTGGTGATGTTATTGGTTAGAATTTAACAGTCTGATGGCCTACAAGTAGAAGCTGATTCGCATCCTGCTGGTATGGGTTCTGATGCTGCGATAACATCTGCCAAAGGGTAGCAGCGAGAGCAGTTCATGGCTCAGGTGGCTTGAGTCTCTAATGATCCTCCATGCTTTCCTCACACATTGCCACGGTGTAGGTGTCCTGGAGCGAAGGGAGCTCACCTGTCTAGGTTGTCCACACCATTCTCTGCAGAGCTTTGCGGTTGAGGGCAGTGCTGTTCCCATACCAGGCAGTGATGCAGCCAGTCAGGATGCTTTCCATGAGAAGTTGTTTTCCTTTGCACCAGTGTGTCAGTGTGCACACATCTTCCTGTAGGCTGTCTCATCATTGTCAGGGATCAGACCTACCACTGTTGTGTTATCCGCAAATTTGATGATGACATTTGAGCTGTGTGTGGCCACACAGTCATAGGTGTATAAGGAATACGGGAGAGGGCTGAGAACACAGCCCTGCTGGGCTCAGTCTTGAGGGTCAGTGAGGAGGAGTTGTTGCTGCCAATTCTGACCAGTGGTTGTTATAATAAACAAACTGCAGTGGGTCAAGTGAGGTAGGCAGCACAGAGCAGATGTAGTCTCTGATGAGCCTCTCAAAGCATTTGCTGACAGTGGGGATCAGAGCAACAGGGTGCCAGTTATTCAAGCAGGTTACCATAGATTTCTTCAGTACGGGCACAATGGTGGAGGTTTTAAAACATATGGGGACTACAGACAGGGAGAAGGAGAGGTCGAAAATGCCCCTGAAATCACCAGCTTTTTGGCTCACGCATACTTTAAGGACGCAGCCATATTCACCGGTCGGAAGGATCAGGTTACATCGGCTACAGAGTCAGGGAGTGTACTCACCTCTGCAGCATCGTCCACAGGAGCTCTCTCCAAGGGGGTGGAGTTGTTTGCCTCGAAGCAAGCATAAATAAGCTCATCCCGGTAAGAGGCAGCAGTGATCATAGAGGAGTGTTTATTTTGCTTAAAGTTCGTGATGATATTAATTAAATATTGGTCTGACCAGCACTGGATCATTCTGAGGGCAGGTCATTCCTGTTTCAGCTTCTGTCTGTAAGTTGGCAGGAACAGGACAGATGAGTGAGCCGATTTGCTGAAAGGTGGGTGGGGGATGGATTTGTAGGCATCTTGGAAGGGAGAGTAGCAATGGTCCAAATCCCAGTCCCCCCATGTATTGCATGTAATGTGTTGAAAATATACAGTAGAGTTATTGTTCTGAGGTTGGATTTGTTGAATTCCCCAGTCACAATGACTGTGACCTCAGGGCATGCGGTTTCCTGCTTCTTATATTCCTATACAGCTCCTTGAGTACCTGTTCTATGTTGGCTTGAGGAGATGTAAACAGCTTGAGATGTACATGTAAGCATGAGTTATTCCAGGTCAGGGGAGCAAAAAGACTTGAGAGAATGTACGTTCCTCCAATCACACCATGAGTTGTTGTCCATAAAACATACACCCCCCTCCTCTGCTTTTTCCTGAGAGGTCTTTCGCCCTGTCCGCATGGTGCATGGGGAACCCTGTGGGCTCAGTGGCTGAGTCTGGAACCTCTGCTGACATCCAGGTTTCCATGAGGCAGATAATGCAGCATCCATCGTCTCTCATTCGTAGGAGATCTGAGCTTGCAGAGCTTGTTGTCCAGGGATTGAACTTTTGCCAGTAGAATGCTGGGTAGCGAGACGAGGATGCCAGCTCTCCTTATCCTTTTCCAACTGTCCTTCAGCGGTCGCAGTTGGATGGCCCAGACAAAGGGCTCTGCTGTAGCATTTGTAGATGTAGCTGTAGCATTTTGTGATAGAAGAGCTGATTTCTGTCATAGACAAGGCGGCTGACGTCTTTCAATGTGAAAAACATAAAAATTGCTGACAAAATAAAGAAAAAACTGCCAAACTGGGTCAGAGCTCACAGCATGACAGCCATACTTGGCGCCATCTTGGAGACATCTCACTTAGGTTTAAATTTATAAATTTTAATAATAATATATATCTGGAATTTATAAAATTCTGTAAAAATGCTTTGTGACAATGTCCATTGTTAAAAGTGCCATACAAATAAAAGTTATGCTGTCATAGCTAGTCCTTCCAGAGTCTCTGCTTGCACTCTGCACGCAAAGTACATTGTCCTTAACCATTAGAGGGCAAAAGCTTACCTAACAATCTCTCCCTCTCTCTCCATCTCTCTCTCTCCCTCACTCTCTGTCGAGCTACACATGCTACTTCTGAGATGCCAGTGATCCTGACCCCTTCTGCTCCTCCTCGCTGCCTGACCCATCCTGATGCCCCTTCTGCTCCTCCTCGCTGCTTGACCCATCCTGATGCCCTACTTCTGGTTGGAGTTCTCATCGGTTGAGTTCGCTCGCTGCTGCTGGGAGCGGCCCCATATGGACGGTCTGAAGAACCATTTGGTTTGCTGGGGATAGTCCCACCTGGGGGCTGTGGAGATGGCTTGGGGATCACATATGGGGAGCTGTACTGTAATGGCCTGGGACTGCGATTGCTGTAGTGGCTTTGGGGCTGCAGTTGCCATGAACACCTTTGTACTCAGGACTCCATCAGTAGACAGTGGATAGATTTTAACCAACCGGACTTCTTGCAAAAACTGTGATGAATTTATTGGTTGCACAATTGCACTATTTGTCCATATAGTACACAATAATAGAAGGGATTTATTTATAATTGCACTATCAGTTGCACCCAGATGAGGATGGGTTCCCTTTTGAGCCTAGGGATAAATTCACATATTTACAGTTTTTTTTTGTGAATCCATTTGTTTCTGTAAAGCTGCTTTGTGACAATGTCCATTGTTAAAAGCGCTATACAAATAAAATTGAATTGAATTGAATTGAAATAAAATCGAATTGAATTAAAGAGACCAAGGTACAACTTTTCTGCCATAATTCTAAAATATATGTCTGGTGGGAAAACAAGACAGCTTATCACCCCAAGATCACCATACCCATGATGAAGCATGGTGGTGGCAGCATCATACTATGGGACTGCTTCTCTTCAGCTGGGACTGGGGCTGTAGTCAAGATAGAAGGTATCATGGATAGCTCCAAATGCCAATCTATTTTGGCACAAAACACGTAGGCCTCTGTTAGACAGGTGAAAAAAGAAATTCACTTTCCAGCATGATAACAACCCAAAGCATAAATCCAAGTCAACAAAGGAATGGCTTCAGAAGAAGAAGATCAATGTTCTGGAAGTCATATCAAAAACTACAATGTAAGTCATATCAAAAACCACTTGGAAGAGGGCTGTACGCAGGGAATCCCTTCACAATTTGATAGATCTGGAGCATTTTTGCAGGGAAGACTGTAATAACATTGCCAAATCAAGATGTGCTAAGTTGATAGACTCTTACCCAAAAAGGCTGAGTGCTATATTACAAGCTGTGCTTTAACAAAGTATTAGTTAAGAGGTATGCACACTTCTCCAACCAGGTTATTGTAAGTTTGTTTTTTTTTCTTTTTTCCCCTAAAATTTTTCAAATTTTCCCTTGAAATTTATTGGTTACTGTTTCACATTAAAGGTGAAACAACATCTGACATGATTTATCTTGGCTTCACAAAGACCTGCAATTTTATCAGGGGTGTGTAGACTTTTTATATCCACTTTAAGAGGAAGCCAAGCGATGACAATGTCATCTAAGAAGTCAGCAGGAGGTGTGGCAATGACAGCGTCCGTGGCAACGTGGACAATGTCCTAGTCAGGTGGGAAAGAGATGCCGACATCCACAGCAGGGACAGGCAGCAGAGTGGCAGAGTAACGACAACAACCTTGGAGGAGTCAGGAAGTCAAGTGAAGACAACATCTTCGCCAAAGTCAGGTGGCTGAGCGATGACGTCCATTGTGGATGCTGAGCGATGACGTCCATATGAACATTTACTAGTAAAATTCAATTCAATTCTGTTCTATTTGCATAGCACCTTTAACAATGGACATTGTCACAAAGCAGCTTAACAGAAATAAATACTTTCAAACAGCCCCCAAGCAGCACCATCCCCAGCAATCCCAATGGTCTTCAGGTGGTTCATGTGGGGCCACAGCATCCAAACATCCCAGTTCACCACATCACTCTATGCCTGTGAACCCTCAAGATCTGCTCCTTTCCTAAGAAAAAACTATTCACAAAAAGCTTGACTAAACAAATATGTTTTCATCCTAGACTTAAACACTGAGACTGTGTCTGAGCCTCAAACACTAATTGGAAGGCTGTTCCATAACTGTGGGGCTTTGTGAGAGAAAGCTCTACCCTCTGCTGTAGCCTTCACTACAAGGTACCAACAAATAGCCTGCGCCTTTTGTTCAAAGTAGGTGTGGCGGATCATAAAAGACCAAACATTCACTCAGGTACTGAAACCATTCAGTGTTTTATAGGCCAATAGTAGTATTTTATAACCAGTACAAAATGTGATTGGGAGCCAAAGCAGTGTGGCTTAGATAGGGGTGATAGGTGCAACAACAAATATAAGCATATCAGAATGTGTTTTTTTCTGCTCATTTGGAAGTGACTCTCTACCAAAATAAAATTAAATAAATTAGTTAGATGTCCTCAAAGTTATTTGAAGTTAAATTTAAAAAAATCTAAAATTTATTTATTCACCCCCTCAATGTGAATTGTCTTTTTGCAGTGATTGCATCTTTGTGTCATTTCAGATGTGTCTCTATGGAATTTGCACAGTTGGGCTGTATTTGGTCTGCACCAAACATTATGCTTTGCTTTTAGATCAAATGGCTCCACTGTAGTCTTATCAGACTACAAAATCTTTTTCCAAAATCTCTCAGAGTTTTTAACATGGCCTTTCTTAGAAGGGGCTTCCTTCCTTTATATTGTTGAGGTCTGACAGTTTCTCCTATTTCAGCCAATGATTTCTGTAACCCCTTCAACGTTGTAGCTGGACTCTTGGATACTTCTTCGACAATTGCCCTTTTTGTCTTGGTAGTGTCTGGGTTGTGCCATATATGTTCCATTTTGTTATAATGGATGCTTTGCTGATCTTTGCTGATCTTTTTATAACTTTCTCCACCTTTTGTGCCCCTTCCAACTTCCTCTCGAAGCTTCATGGGCAGTTCTTTATTGTCTTCACAGCCATGTACAGTGTGCAGTACATAGCGAGATAAAATAATGTTTCTCCTGGATCCAAGGTGCAAGATACATGTATGAGATACACAGTGCTGACAGGACATAAATAAAGTGCAAAAGGAATAAGAAGCATGCAGGGAGCGGGTATAGGAAACAGTTGGGGTGCATACAAAGATGTGCATTAGAGCATAAATACTCCAATCACAAAAAAGAACATGTAACATGACAATAAGACATTACAGTAAACACAGGGTCCAAAGCTGCAAATAGAATGAATTGTCAGTGTCAGTGCAGTAATACTTGTAAAAGAAACCTGAGATGAATGACAGTGCAGTGCTCTAATGAATCTGTACAAATTGTCTGTGTGCTGTAAACAGTAAGTCAGTGCAGTAATTCAACAAAATGACATGTGCATCATTACTGAATTAAAGTGTCTATGCAGTAGAGTAGAGGGTGTGATATGTGTAGACAGGGGCAGCACAGTGTTCAGGGGTCTGACAGCCTAGAGGTTGTAGCTGTTACCTAGCTACAAGTCCTTGTAGCCAGATGGCAGAGGGGCAAATAGATGTGGGTGGGAGGGATCATCCACAATGATGGAAGCCTTGTGTCCAGCTGTGCATACTATCCTCCAGAGGGTCTTCATGACACCAGAAGCTGATCTGCCATTTTAACCAAGAAGGCCCTGCAGCACCTCCACTTTTTGGGGAGACTGAAGAGAGCCACCTTCTACAGACGGACTATAGAGAGCATCCTAACCAGCTGTCTCACTGTGTGGTATGGGAACTGCCTCTGTCTCTGACTGCTCTCCACACTGCACTTTACAGCGGGTTGTGAGAACAGCTGAAAAGACCATCGGGGTATCTTTATCCACCATCAACACCATATACAACAACCACAAAGCCACCAGCATTGCTGATGACACTTCACACCCATCCCATGGACTCTTCAGTCCACTCTGCAGACTCCACTACAGTTTCTATCCTGAGGCATTCAGATTACTCAACACCCTGCTACCTCCCAACACTCACCAGGGCTAGTCAAAAACCTAACCCAGCATGACTCAATACCACTCCACACCACACTTTACAAATCTGCATCAGACATTTTATGGAATGCTATACTTATTGCTGCTACAGATATACCTATTGCTACTACACAATAACACAAAGACCCAAATAGTTTACTTTTTACAGCCCATGTTCTGTGTATTTATTGTCCTGTGTATTTTTGTCCTGTGTATTGATTGTTCTGTTCTGTGTATTTATTGTCCTGCACTCGTCTCACAGCTGTGACCCGTCAAGGCATGGACTCCACAAGACCTCTGAAGGTGTGCTGTGGTATCTGGCACCAAGACGTTAGCAGCAGATCCTATAAGTCCTGTAAGTTGCAAGGTTGGGTTTCCATGGATCGGAAGGTTGTTCAGCACTTCAAACAAATGCTCGATTGTATTGAGATCTGGGGAATTGGGAGGCCAAGTCAACACCTTGAACTCTTTGTCATGTTCCTCAAACCATTCCTGAACAATTTTTGCAGTGTGTCAGGGCGCATTATCCGGCTGAAAGAGGCCAGTGCCATTAGTGAATGCCACTGCCACGAAGGGGTGTACTTGGTCTGCAACAATGTTTAGGTCGATGGTACCTATCAAAGTAACCTCCACATGAATGACAGAACCCAAGGTTTCCCAGCAGAACATTGCATGCCTTCTTCCCATAGTGTATCCTGGTGCCATTTCTTCCCCAGGGAAGCGACGCACATGTACCTGGCCATCCACATGATGTAAAAGTAAACATGATTCAACAGAGCAGGCCACCTTCTTCTGTGCTCCATGGTCCAATTCCGATGCTCACATGCCCATTTTAGGCACTTTTGGCAGTGGACAGGGGACAGCATGGGCACTCTATCCGGTCTGTGGCTATGTAGCCTCATACGCAGTATGCTCTGTAAAGGTCTTTCCCAATCGGAAGCCATGGGTAGACCGATCCGTGTGGAAGGCTCTGAACACACGCACAGCTGCCTACAATGCAGGGCTGCAGACTGGCAACATGGATGAATACAAAGTGGCTTCCTACAACCTGAGGAAAACTGTGAGAGAAGCCAACAGGAAATACAGAGAGAGAGAAGATCGAGACCCAGTTTGAGCAGGCAGATTCCAGGCGTCTGTGGCAGAGCCTGCAAACTCTTACAGACTACAAACCCAAGCTCCCCAGCATTAATAATGCCAGTGCCTCCCTAGCCAACGAACTGAACATCTTCTACTAACGATTCGAGGTTACCAGACCACAGACCAGGAAAACCGTGAGTATGAACCATCAGGTCTAGCTGGAGAGGAGGAAAGACTGGTCATTTAAGAAATAGATGTGAGGAAGGTGCTACTACCACCATTTTTAAACTCTCCCTCAGCCAGATGGTGACTCATACCGGTCCAACAGGTCCACAGATCATGCCATCAACTACACCCTACACACTGCCCTCTCTCACCTGGACCAGAGGAAAGGGAACTATGTGCGAATGCTGTTTGTGGATTACAGCTCTGCCTTTAACACCATAGTCCCCTCACACCTCTGCAAAAAGCTCCAGGATCTGGGACTAAACTCCTCCATCTGCCACTGGATCCTGGACTTCCTGACCGGACGCCCCCAGTTGGTCAGGATGGGAAACCACACCTCCTCCACGCTCACCCTCAGCACTGGAGCTCCTCGGGGCTGTGTACTCAGTCCTCTGCTGTACTCCCTCTACACTAGTTACTGCCCGGCCACACACAGCTCCAACAGGTGAAGTTCGCAGACGACACGGTGGTTGTAGGCCTCATCACCAACAATGACAAGAAGGCCTACTTAGAGGAAGTGAATATCCTCTCTACATGGTGTCAGAATAACAATCTCTCCCTGAATGTCACCAAGACTTGGGGTCCATCTCACAGAAGACCTGTCATGGACTACATACACATACAGCTTGGTGACAAGAGTGCACCAGCGTCTCTACCATCTCCAACATCTGGCCAGGTTCAGGGTCTCTCACAGGGTGCTGAAGGCTTCCTACACTGGGGCTGTGGAGAGTCTTCTCACTGGAAACATCACCACCTGGTTCGGAGGCACCACAGCCAAGGACTGGAATGTACTGCCCAGAGTGGTGAGGGCAGCAGAGAAGACCATCAGGACTTCTCTCCCCTGCATAACATACATCTACAACCAGTGATGCAAGACCCATTATGTTTAATGGCTGCATTAGCTTAGCAAATCAAGATAAACAAACAGTATTCATTTCTTGTAACACTATTTTTTTCTTTGTTGCTCTTTCTATATAGCTGCAGTACCCAAATGTTCAGGGTTATAAATGCAGTTATAACCAAAGCTGCAAAAAATACAAGTTTAAATGAATTAATAAAATAGTGATACCACTTACATAAACAGGTAAACTACATTCTGGGGTATCTTAGACAAAACAACAGATTTATTACAATACAAACTGAGCAAATCACCTTATGAGCTTTAAGTTTATTTTGTATTAGCTGTGACCACAGACTATAAGCCACTGGTGAAAATTCTACCCTAAAACCGGGTACCTACCCTCGCTGCTACTAGGATGCAAGAAAGAAATCCAGTTCAAAAGATCAGAACAGCATTGTAATGCTGATGCCATATCAAGGTTTTCTGTGAAAGAGGATGACTATCAGGTCCAGTCCAGTGAATAGAATGTCATGTCTTGAGGAACTTCCTGTCACTGAAAAAAAGAAACTGCACGAGAAACAGAGACTGACCCTGTTCTAAAAAAGGTCAAAGAACATATAATGTGCAGTCGGCCACTGAGCAGCTAGTGCAGAATCCTAAAAAAGAACTTGCAAAGACCAGAACAGTTGGGGGTATGATGCTTCAACACTATTTCACAAATTTTTTGTACTGTTACCACAACACTCCTCATAATACTGCTCACAAGACACCAACAGATCTATTTCTCAAGAGATCAGTTCATACTTGATTGTCTTGTCAAGCCATACTTTTCACAAGCACTGATCAGTGAGAGCTCTGTTAAACTGATAAAGCCCATAAAGTTAGGACCTGTTGTTGGACAAAAACAATTAAAGAGGAAGTGAGAACGGGTTGAGTGGTATCATTTCAAAAGTGCTGGGTCCAGTAACTTACATGGTTGATGTAAATGGTAACTGTGTAAAGAGACATGTGAATCAGATGTTGAGTAGTAAATCAATGTGTAACCGTGGTGATGTAAATCAAGGTCATGTTTCTTACAAGGGAGGAAACTGGGATTATTGTGAAATTGACATGGACATTGAAAAGAACAGAGCTGAGACTGAATCAGTGGCAGACCTGGCACCTGAAGCAGTGCCAATGTCATCAACAACTGAAAGTGTTCCTGTGAAAGCTTGTCCTCTTCAGAACAGGTGTGCACCACAAAGGTTGAATTTGTTAAAAAAAAAAAAAAAAAAAGGTGAGTGGTTAATCATTGTCCTGGAAAATGTTTCAACCTGTAACTAAGAGATGAAATGTATGGGGTTATCAGTAAGCAAGAAATGTTTGTTTTTGTTATGGTACTGTAATGTAATGTAAAGAAAATTTTCTCTTAGAGATTGTAAGAGATTGGAATTTACAGGAGAGGAGCTAGACTAAAGACCAAGAGAAAATATTTTTCTGTTAAGGTAAAAGAAAGGTTAATGTCAGCTTATGGGATTTTCCCTTCTGACACCACACTGAACTGACTACAAAAGCTCTCAAATTGCCAGAGATTTTAATCAAATAGCTAGAGACAGAGAACAGATGTTGGCATTGTGAGCAGCTGAAGATATGGTAGAAAAAAACAAAAATATATAGTCAATTCTTGAATAGGATTTATGACTAACAGAAAAAAATGTAGTTTGAGGTTTAGCGTGGTCAGAGGACGCTCTAGAATGTACGTGCTGCATGGCATTTGTTGGCTTTCAGCTTAAGGCCAGCTGAGTGAAACTGACTAAAAACTTCTTCAAGACTTGCCATATAGGAGTTGAAAGTCTTGGCTAAAGACATCATCTAAATAAATTAGACAATCTTTCCAGTGCAACCCCTGGAGTACCGACTCCATTATCCTTGAAAGTGAGCAGAGCATTGATTAGGGCCATATGCATGACTTTAAACTGGTATAGATCAGTTCCTGTGGTAAAAGCTGTTTTCTCTTTTTTTCCAGGAATCCAGCTCAGCCTGCCAGTAACCACTAGATAAGTCCATAGTGCTAAACCAAGATGACCCAGATAACTGATCTTGGGCCTCAGACAGATGTGGCAAGGGCTGGAAATCTTTTACAGTAACAGAGATTAACTTTCTGAAGTCTACACAAAATCTGAAATTGCCATCTGCCATCTGGGCTGTGCATCCCCAGTGCGAATACAGTGTTTGACCCTGTCAGTGTTTGACCCTAAGCAGATTCTCTAACTGCTGCTTTTGTTCACAATCTAGTGCTGACTGACTAAAATCAAAACTGGGGAATGAATGGGACATAGGTTGTGTCTGCACTTCAGCTACTGTAGTTTCCATCTCTGAGAATTCTTCACCCATCTGATTAGCTACAGAATGAATTTACCCTAGTCTAGTGTCAACAGGGATATAACAGTTACCATTTGTGGGGTTTACTATGCAGACACTAGCAACTGCCCCCTTTATAGGCGTCAATGTGCATGCTAACAAAACCAGAGAAAGTCATGTGATTCTGGTTCTAAAACACCTATGTAATTTGGCACATGATCTGGCTCATTAGCAGACTGAAACTGAAAAACAGATGAGAACTGGAAAAAGAACAGTCAATATATCGATGAAGAGCATGATACTGTCAGAATGGAAAGAACCATAATAAACTCATTTGGCAAACATTTGAAATAAGTACCAGTGTGTGTTTTTTTTTTTTTTTTTTTTTTTTTTTCCAATCACTAGACCACATTGTTCATATCTTGGATTTGGCTTACAGACATGGCCTTGTAGGAAATTAGCTATTTACTTGGATAAATTTGATCAGCTCAAGGGGGGAAATTTTTATTCGTCCACCGATAAGTTCAGCTTAATGTATCTTATTAAGTCTGACAGGGCTATTATCTCTGTGGCCACCAGTAATAATATCCTATTGTAGTTAAACCCAAATTATGAGCTCAGTAACAAGATCGGGCAGTTTAAGGCAGTAAATTGTAAGCACAGAGACACAAGACACAAGCTCTTTACAATCAATGAGACTTTATTTATCTACTCTAATACACACATCTAATCTAACACAAACACACACACATGCACGAGCACATATAAACAGGGGTGAGAATGGTTTAGACAGAGAATGAATGGTTCCCTAGTTTCACACTTCATGCAATTTTAGAGCACAATCTGAGCCGACCATCAACACTAACTTGACCTTTGTTTCATTTAGAAAGGCTCTATTAAATTCACCAGCTTCAATTACAGTCTGAAGGTATTGTACTATCATTTGTGTTGCTCTAGCCAGGGATTCTCTCGATGCATCGTTGTTTAAAAGGGATTTTGCAGCGATGTTGATTCATCGGCAGGCCGGTTTCTTTTGAGCGACGTCTTGGAAGACCAATCAGGATGGTGAATGGAGTGAGGAGTGTCCCGGCAGAGTCTTGTAGGCGGGTTGTCAGAGGCAGAAGTCAGTAATAAATAAAACAAAGTCAATATTTGGTGTGACGATCCTTCGCTTTAAAAAAAAAAATAGTAGTCAGTTTTATAAGAAAATGAGCTGTAGATTTTACTGAGCATCTTGCAGAACCAACCACAGTTCTTCTGGAGACTTTGACTGTCACACTTGCTTCTTATTTTTGCAGCAAAACCCAGCAGCCTTCATTATGTTTTTTTGCCTGAAAAGTGGTCCCTTATGTAATATGCTGCTTTCCTTACTGACACACAAACATTTTTCTGTAACATTTAATTTCGTGCTGGAAAACGAACGTTTCAAAATCTGAAATGTTTTTGTACTGAATCAATAATGTAGAAAAAAAATAAGACTTTTGCACAGTACTGTATATAAGGACATTCTACCTGAATTTCCTTATTCTCATCTTTCAGACAATCATCCAACGAAAACACACAAAGCAAACATCACATACTTGCTGTTGTCAATACACTCATTAAAATTATGATACCTGTTAAACATTCAAAAGCATCATAGTGAACTGGTGGATATAGGCATGCCACATATAAGGAATGACATTAAAAAGGCAACAAGTTTTCAAAATCATGGTGCATCATTCTAAGTCATTGTCCTTTCAGGAGACATAAGGTAATCTGGTGTATTTGTTAAAGCTGGGCTCTATGGAATGTGTGAATGGTGGTGGTAATATTCTCTAGTATTCGCTATACAAATAAAATTGAATTGAATTGAAATGCTTAAATATAGCTCCTTAATGCTTAGATGTTCTTCATATAAGCCTAACTTTATCATTGTTAAATCTGCACTGTCAAATGCATGTACATTGACACACACCTGGAGTGATGGTAATTCTAGTGTTTGATTTCTTACTACATTTGACTGTGTCAACTGAACAGACATGTAGCATGTTTTTGGGTTGGGGTGTATCAGCATTGGCACTGTGGATGCAGAGGAACGAGCATAATTAATTTTTTTCATCTTTCTTATCCTCTTGAATTTTAGGCCTGTACAGCGAGCTTGGTATGCTGCCAGGCCCTGATGGAATTGGATTTTGGTGGAATTGGATGAAAGTATATGATCAATAACTAAATTGTGTAGGACTTAAGCATCTGGGACATGTGGGACAGAGACTTACATTGGTTTGCCAGCATCCAGCCTAATGCCAATAGCGATGTGCAGCCTGTGGATAATTCCTTACCTTTCTCTGATGCTACATATTATATTACAGCAGGGATTGAAACAAACAGCAGACAAGGCTACTGAGCCTTTCAAAAAGTAAAGGTATGCTTCTTTGCTGTAGTGTCATCACAGAAGCATAAATGGACAGAAGACTCAGCTGTTCAGCCATGTAATAGGAAAAAAATTAACATCTTTACCACATTGTCACAGCAAGAATCTAAAAGGGTAGAATGCTGCTCAACCCCCTAGATTGCAGAGTAGAGGACTGCATAGTGTGAGATACTGAATGATAGAATGTGTATGTAATTCTTCTTACCTATAGAGGGCGTTCCAGTGTTAAACTATGATGTTCCTGCAGTAACCTGAAGGCAGAGAAGAACAAAAGAGTAAAGACATGGTTATGGAGTAGTTCAGCCTGCAGTTTTTGTCTCATTTATCATCAATATATGATAAAGTTTAGATGTTACTGTGAACCATGTAAGAACATTACATATTTGAGGCACATGTTTTTCACAATAACACAGGGGCAGAACGAAAAGATTGGCTGACTTAAAAAATAAGCAAAAGAGTGTGAGTTTGCACAGTTAATGGAGGAGCTAATCAAAGATCGCATTGTATGTGATGTCACTTTGACATCTAGGCTAGGCTACTTAGAGAATCCGATTTAACCTTGGCAAAAGCTGTGGATATCTCTCGTGCTAACGAGGCAACACAAAGCCACATGAAAGCGTTGTATGAAGAAGCGGAGGTATCCGTAAATTAAATTTGACAAAATGAAAACAACAAAATGACAAGCTGACCCTAAACAGTGTGGAAAAAAAAACAAATGCATGACGTGTGGATACACTCAAGAGCCAAGAAAATGCCCAGCTTATGGCAAAATATGCAACGTTTGTTCATGAAAAAACCATTTTGGTCAAATGTGCAATTAACAGATAAAAGGATGGATCAATACAGGAAGATGGATAAACAAGTTCATGAGATAGAATAGGGTGGTCAGATGTTTATGGGCAGCATCGAAGTAAAGCACAAAGAGCAAGAGGATGTTGTGCAAATTAACACAGTCTCAGAAATGAAACTGATTATGAAAATAAGCAATGGACTGAAACACTAAAAATAAACCATTGCATGATTACCTTTAAATTGGATACGAGTGCAGAGTGTAATGTGCTGTCATCTAAAGACGTTGCTAAATTAAATGATGTTCCACTGCTCAAGTCAAGCCGCAGGCTAGTTACCTACTATGGACACACAATGCTGCCAAAAGGCAGAGCAAACCTCAAGTATGAGTACCAAAACAATGGGTATGAGCTAGAATTTAAGATCACAGAGCAAGACTCACCAGCAATTCTAGGCAGGAAAGCATGCTCGAAGTTAGGTCTAAGAAAGTGAGTGTACAAAGTGGAGAACAATGGACAAGCTGACATATTGAGTGAATACAAAGATATGTTTACCGGACTAGGGTGTGTACCAGGACAAAACCATGTACAGCTCAATCCAGATGTTGTTCCAGTCATTCACCCACCAAGGAAAGTACCTATGACATTGAAGGAAAGGGTGAAAACTGAACTGAAAATAATGGAAGACCTAGGAGTCATAGTGAACCAGTTGGAGCCTATGGAATGGGTAAATAGTATGGTCACAGTGGTGAAACCTAACAAAATCCAAATCTGCATCGACTCAAAAGATATTAACACGGCAATCAAGAGAGAACACTACCCATTACGCATGGTGGAAGAGATTGTGGAAGAAATGCCAAACGCTAAGGTCTTTTCAGTTTTTCCTGCCAATCATGGGTTCTGGCAAGTGCAATTATGTGAAGAGAGCTCCAAGCTATGCATATTTAATACCCCCATTTGGAGGGTATCGCTTTCTGAGACTTCTTTTTGGTGTCTCCTCAGCTCCAGATGTTTTCCAAAAGTGTATCCCCGAAAGCCTGGAAGGCTTGGAAGGAGTTGTGAGCATAGTAGATGACATATTGGTCTGGAATAAAAACATGGAACAACATGACAAGAGGCTGAGATTGCTGTTAGACCGAGTCAGAAGTAGAAGTATCAATCTGAAATTGAACAAAGAAAAATGCTAAATCAGAATGATAGAAATTCGCTATGTTGGACATGTGTTGACTGCCGATGACTTAAATACAGACCAAGAAAAGGTACAAGCAATATTGAGTATGCCTGCACCAGAAGACGAAGCGGCGCTGATGAGATTTCTTGGCATGGTTCAGTATCTAGCAAAGTTTGTCCCAAACCTCTCCGATGCTAGTGCACCTCTAAGGAGGCATTTGGAAATTGAGGTTGTGTGGTACTGGGAGTCACAACAACAGCAGAGTTTTGAAAAACTGAAGCATCTTGTAAGTAATGCCCTAGTACTCAAATATTATCAAGGCACCTCCATGACTCCAAAGAATGTTAATGAAATTGCAACCTTATGATTTGCATGTCAACAACAAGTCTGGTAAGGAATTACAGATACACTGAGCAGAGCTTATCTGAATGAGCAGTCAGAGCAACATGTAAATCTCCTGTCAGCTCCATTACCTATCAACAACAAAATGTTGAGTGTATTCAAAACTGCAACAAGTGAAGATGAGGAATTGCAGATGGTGATGGAGGTAGTACAGACAGGAAAGCCAGTAGAAATACAGCAATGTTCAGAATAAATCAGGACATATTGGACATTCAGAGAGGAGCTTACTTGTTCTGAGGGACTATTCTACAAGAATGCTAGACTTCTTATACCTCAGGGACTGAGAGTGGAAATGGTTGAAAGAGTGCATGAGTCTCATCTGGGAGTGGTAGAGTGCAAGGAGAGAGCTCGCGATGTGATATTTTGGCCCGGTATGGCTAAACATAATGAAAAGGTGGTGCTGTCTGTAACACTTTTAAAAGAAGTAACACCAAATAGCCACTCATCTGTCAAGACATTCCAGAAAAACCCTTGGCAAACGTGAGAGTTGATTTGTTTCATTATGATCTTCTGTGTGTTGATTATTACTCAAAGTTGCCTGTAATTTTGAAGCTTAGTCATACAACAAACAGACATGTTGTGACAGCTCTCAAATTGATCTTTACAAGATATGGAGTTCCGGACGAAGTAGTGACAGATAATGGACCTCAGCTCTCTAGTGCTGAATTCAAAGCATTTGCAGCAAGTTGGGAGTTTTTGCACACTTGTCCAGTCTGGGGTTTCCACAGTCAAATGGACATAGTGAGCGAGCGATCCAGACAGTGAAAAATCTGTTAAAGAAAACACAAGAAAGTCAAAGAGATCCATATGTTGGTTTACTTGAATGCAGGAACTCACCTCTGTATGGTGTGGGACTGTCCCCTGCACAGATGCTTATGGGTCGAAGACTAAAAACAAAACTGCTGGCACGTGCACAAGCACATTACGAAAAGACAGCTGAAACAAAAACAATACTTTGATTGTGGAGCCAAAGACCTACCACCACTGAAGGATGGAGAGAAGGTGACAGTAAGAGTAAAAGACAAGTGGCAACCAGCAGCATGGGAGCCGTTGCCTGTGAAGAACACTGTGATAACCAAAGTGAACTTGGAAGAACATGCAAAAAAAGGTCACGGTTTGGTAGAATGATTAGACCACCAAAAAAATATAATATATAGAGTTGAGTTAAGATTAAAATGACTATGTGAATGTGATGTAGTATAACAGAAAGAGTAGTCAAAAAGTTTATATAAAATAACACAGATGTAAGATAGTGTTATTTGGCCTAGTTAAGTATGTTTTGGAATGTGCTGTTAAAATATTGTTAATATTTCTTTTTTTAAGAAGGGAGATGTGAGATATGATAGAATCTGTATATAATTCTTCTTACCTGTAGAGGGTTCTCCCTTGTTGAACTATTATGTTCCTGCAGTCACCTGAAGGCAAAGAAGAACAATAGAGTACAGGCATGGTTATGGAGTAGTTCAGCTTGTAGTCTACGCCTCATTTATTATCAATATATGATACTAGTGGAGGATTTGGCAGCAGACAGGAGCCAACATTTAAGAGCTGTTAGCAACAATACAACAACTTAAGGAAAAAGAGACCTTGGAGAAACTTAGTACAGCCGTGTTGCATATAGAGATAAACACTGATGTACTCTCAGTGGCTGTTTCTGGTTCTCTGAACTTGAGTAGTTTACCAGCCACTGGCACATTCAGATGATCAGAATGTGATGCAGAAGTGCAGCTCAGCAACAGCAGTAAATGTGCTGCAGGCTTGAATTAAAGATACCTTAGCAAAAAAAGTAAAAGCAGAAGCAAGTGTAACCGTCAGAGCTAATCATTGTTAAAACAAATATTGACTTTGTTTAGTTTAATACTGTTTACTGTTCTTCATAGTATATTCTTTTATGTAGAACCATTTAATTTTCATTATTCTTTAAGACATTCGCTTCAATTCAATTTTATTCGTATAGTGCTTTTAACAATGGACATTGTCACAAAGCAGCTTTACAGAAATACATAAATTCATGATATAAATTAAAAATTTATGAATTTATCCCTAATGAGCAAGCCAGAAGTGAAGCTGGCAAGGAAAGACTCCTTGAGATGAAATGAGGAAGAAACCTTGAGAGGAACCAGACTCAAAAGGGAACCCATTCTCATCTGGGTGACACTGGATAGTGTCCCTTCTAAACTGTATACTATATGGTCAAAAGTGCAATTGTGTAATCATGAAAGTTCATTACAGTTTACACATGAAGCCTATTTTGTTGAAGTTATCAACTGTTCACTGATGGAGACTTGAGTACAAAACTGTTCATGAGAATTGCAGTCCTAAAGCTATCAAAGCAATTGTAGCCTTAAGCCATCTTAGCAAAACTGTTCACATCAATTGATGTCCAAAGCCATCTTGATGGTCCAAAGCCATTTTGATGGTCTGATGTTACATCACATGGACTATTCCCAGAGCCGTTGCCTGTCCCTAAAGGGGCCATCCTCAGCAGCAGCGAGTGGTTTCCAAGTGATGAGAAATCCAACCAGAAGTAGGGCATCAGGATAAATCAGGCAGGTCCGGAGAGCAGAAGGGATCAGGATCACTGGCAACTCAGAACTAATTGTCATGTAATGGTTAAAGAATATTTACATTGTGTGCAGAGTGCAAGCAGGGACCCCGGCAAGACTAGCTATGACAGCATAGCTGAAAGGGAGAGCCAGTGAGAGTGAAAAACATCAGAATGAAAGTATCTGCATGATTTTATGCATTGTGCTGCTGCCACATGATTGGCTGATTGGATAACTGCATAAATGAGGAGGTGTACAGGTGTTCCTGTTAAAGTGACCTGTGAGTGTATATGCCCAGATTGATGGAGTGCCAGTGGTTCAACAACTACTGGCAGGTGGGTCAAGTAAGTTGTAAGTTATCGAATTATTTTTTCCATATATCCTAAGCCATCATACCAAGACTGTTCATATCATTTGTATCATATCATATCAAAGTCATCTTCATGGTTTTTAAGTGGTTCCACCCTCAGTAATCTCATTGATCTTTAGGCTGTCCGTGTGGGGCCATCCTCAGCAGCAGCGAATGATTTCTAAGTGATGAGAACTCGAACCAGAAGTGGGGCATCAGGCTGGATCAGGCAGGTCTGGAGAGCAGAAGGGGTCAGGATCACTGCTACTGGAGTAGCACCTTGGGACATAGAGTGCACCACAACACTCTATGCCTGTAAAACCTCCAGATCTGCTCCTTTACCTAAGAAAAAAAACTATTCACAAAAGGCTTGACTAAACAAATATCTTTGCTTAACAGCATTTCTTTGCATATGCCTAAGACTTTTGCATAGTAACTTTTCCATGTCAGATTTACACACATAATGTCTCCTGACATTGTACTTATAATTTTTTTTTTAAATGTATATGTGTAAAAAAGAAAAAGGGTGATCTCTGTGACTTTGTTCGTGGCATGGATATTAGTACCAGAAAGGCTGGTTTGATTATTTAATCAAATAATCAAATCAAATCATTATATAAACTGCTGATCTCCTGGAAATTTCACACACAGCAATCACATACAATTTTCTAGAGTTTACACAGAATACTGTGAAAAAAACAAAAAACATTGAGTGAGTGACAGTTCTGTGGGTAGAAATGCCTTGATGAAAAGAGAAGTCAGAAGAAAGTGGCCAGATTCAAGCTGCAAGAAAGGATATAGAAACTCAAATA
This sequence comes from Pangasianodon hypophthalmus, assembly GCF_027358585.1. Lineage (NCBI taxonomy): Eukaryota > Metazoa > Chordata > Actinopteri > Siluriformes > Pangasiidae > Pangasianodon > Pangasianodon hypophthalmus. The sequence continues at coordinate 16,436,695 of NC_069717.1, forward strand.
ATCACTCTTTACTGCCGTGGTGAGCAGAAAAGCATCTCAGCATGCACAAAACATCGACCTTGAGATGGATGGGTTACAACAGCAGGAGACTACATCAGGTTCCACTCCTGTCAGCCAAGAACAGGAACCTGAGGCTACAGTGGGCACAAGCACACTCAAATTGGGCAGTTGAAGATTAGAAAAAAAAAATCACCTGGTCTTTTTCCAGTTTTCGAATGTCCAGTTTTGGTGAGTCTGTGCCCATGATAGCCTCACATTTCTGTTCTTGGCTGACAGGAGTGGAACTTGATGTCTTCTGCTGTTGTAGACCATCCACCTCACAATTTGCTGTATTGTGAGTTGCAAGATGCTTTACTGCTCATCACGGTTTTAAAGAGTGCTTATTTGATTTACTATACACTTCCTGTCAGCTCAAACCAGTCTGGTCATTCTCCTCTGATCTCTCTTATCAATAAGGTGTTTCAGCCTGCAGATGATTTTTTTGCACCATTCTGCGTAAACTCAGACCGTTGTGTGTGAAAATTCCAGGAAATCTGCAGTTTCTGAAATTCTCAAACCAGCCCACCTGGTACCAACAACCAGGCCACAGTTAAAGTCACAGAGATCAGACTTTTCCCCATTCTGATGTTTGATGTGAACATTAACTGTAGCTCTTGACCTGTATCTGAGCTGTGTTTGCATTGCGCTGCTGCCACATGATTGGCTGATTAGATAACTGCATGAATGTGCAGGTGTACAGCTGTTCCTGATAAAGTGGGTGATGAGTTTACATATGGGCTAACATTCAGTTCACAGGATAATGCACTTTGCAAAATTGTGATTAAACTACTGCCTTTCCTAGACCCAGTTTGATAATCATTTTTGGTCTCATGGATATATATTTTGTTTATATTGTATATTTACTCTAAGGGGGAAAAAAATGAGGAAAATACAGTAGGTAACTGCAGTTTTGAATCTGATCAGTACAGTTTGTTCCACCAGAGGGCAGTGTTACTCTTCTTAGCCAGTGCAGGGGAAAACGGAGAGTTTTTTTTTATCCTTTTCTTTAGTTTTTTGTTTGTTTGCTTTGTTTTTTTATGAAATTGTATTAGATATATTCTCTAGTTTTTCTATGTCTGTTACTTGTTAAATTGTATAATAAGTTTTAATTTTGCATTGTTTGTTATTTAACTGTGTAGCATATTTGTGACAGCAAGTTTTATTAAAGTGAATAACAATTTAATAATTTAGCTGTTATAACAAAGGAGCTCTGCTAAGGTGCCCCTGCCCCATGTAATATCCTTTAACTTCTGTAAGTCACTCTGGGTAAGGGTGTCTGCCAAATTCCATAAGTGTAAGTTGGCAATCAAATTATTAAGCTGATTGAGTTAGTTGCACAATTTATAAGTTAGTTATTTAGTTGCAGGTGTTTCAGGAAAAACTCACTGTAATGACGAGTGTGAGCATAAAAGTATATCATAGTTTTATACGTAGTTTTATATCATAGTTATAGGCGTCATGGATTTCTGCAAATTGCATGTGATTTAAATGTAAATATACATACACTGTTGATATTTTCATTAAGACTAACTCCTGAAAACTGCCAAGAAATCCTTGTATCCCTGGCGACAGAACAAAAAGTTCATGGGGTGGAGTCGGACCTGGTACAGCTCCTCCTATGTGGGTATGGCAAAAGTCCAGTGTGTGGAGACATCTCAGTGTGTTTCAGGTTGGATTAGTGTGTTTCATGTGTTGTTTCATTTTGTACAGTATCGTGTGGGTTAAGGTTAGGGGTTAAGGTTCTTTGTAGAATCTCACAGTATCAGAGAGGATTCAAAGTAATCATTTCCACTGAATTTCCATACCAGGGAGGATTCCATATCAGAGAAGATTCAAAGTAACTAAGCTAACAACTCCGAACTATCAGCTATTCATCTTAAAGAAAACTTTTTGAAACTTTGTTTTAAAGAAAAAAAGACAAGCATGGATTGAGAAAGGCAGAATATACGAGGGAGAGTCAAATGAAAACCTTTTCTTTTTTTTGCATTATTTATTGCAGATAGGTATCACAAAAGTGTATCATTTTTCTACGTAAACTCAATTTCATTCAATGCAAGTTCCATTGCTTAACAAGTGTCCGGACTCCTCTAGAAAAATATATATATATTTTTGATTCAATTCTAATTTTTGTTGCACTGTTAAGGTTTTCATTTGACTCACCCTTGTACAATTATGTAAAAATATCTGTACCATAATATAGTCTTCATAAATTGATAAGGCAGCATAACATTTACTAAAACTAATGTGACAGACATGAGCTCAAGCTATCCTTAACTATTGTTACATCCTGTTAACAAGTCTGATGAACTTGCTTACCTAACTTACTACCAACAAATAAGAACATTCTTTAAGACCTAACGTTTAGGATAAGGTTAAAAGTTCTAACCAGTATCCTAAACTTGAAATTCACCTAGCCAGAAACTTAATTTAGTTAATTAACTTAATTAATACCTGCCTTAATTCCAAAAACCTCTTCTTAAATTTAAAACATTTTGAAGAAAATGTTTTAATTTTTGTCAATCAGTTTAACACGGAAAGTTGTCCCCTCTGTTGACATGCCTGGCTGCTGGTGCTGTTGACATGCCTGGCTTTGCCCAATGATGCTGTGGTTATACAGTGAAGCTGGATGTCCTACGTTTCCTGAATCCACACTACTGCAAAATAATGGAGACAATATAAGCCCACCCCAACCCTCCTCCCCAGTGCCATGTCAGATTGTGTGACTGTGATATTGTATTTTGCCAGAGCAGCTTATACTTATAGCACCCCCACCACCGCCAGGATTTCATGAATGCGACACCCAGTAGACATAATGTAAGACGCACATTCAATGTTTTTTTTTTCCTATTCTCCTGAGTAGATGAAAAGCTATGGCAGCTTATGGAAATTGTTAATGAGTTATGGTCCATTTTGGACATACTCTACCTACATCAATATGAGCGCATCTGTGTCAGGCACGTAGCACACTGACATATGGCGTTATTACATTCAACCAATGGGTTAACAGTTTGTAGGACTGACGTCACGGGTGCGGGCGCGCTCAGGGAGAAGGTGCGACGTACGCAGAGCTCGCGCACAAACATCGAAAGCAGTCTCGGTATTTGTGTTTTAGGTCAGGGGACTCGCAAAATGTATCAGGTGTAAGGGACCCACGTTATGGCGACACAAGACCCAGGTGCATTAAGATGGACACATCGAATGGTGGAGAGTGTGTGTCAAGGTGGATAACGTAGAAATCGGGAATCGAAAAACAATCTTACAGTTGTGGAAGCGGCTTTATTCCCTGGGATTACCGGGGAGATTAACAAGAACACAGTGTTTAGATATATACTCAAACGAGGGAAGACGTCCTGAAAGAAGGAGTGATACGATATGGCTGTGTACGCTTAAGGCAATGAAATAATTCGCAGGCAGTGGGTATATTCCATAATCTCCCCACCACCCTCCATGGCGTTTAGCGGATCAGATCTCACAGAGCCGCTGAAAAGGCTAAAAAGCCAGAGGCTATAGAGCAGTTTGATCCCTCGGTTTATTTTGCAATGTCAGCTTTCGGCCTCAATCTACACTCCGTTTCGTCCGTTGCGGCCGAGATTTCAGCACCAGCTGAGTTGGACAGCGCCTGCGCGGACTGCGACTCGAAAACTCCTCCAGCCTCACGAGGAGACTTCACTCATCCGCCTCCATTCATTCATCTGCATCAGTCACTCCTTCACACCGGTCCCGGAGGCCTCGGCACGGTCCTGGAGGAAGAACTGGCCATGCTTACACGAGAACGGGAAGAAGAACTGGTCATAAACGAGCAGGACACAGATCTTTTAGCGCTCTTCCGGCAGAAAGAGAAGGACTTGGTTCTGGCTGCAAAACTCGGGAAAGCGCTGCTCGAGAGAAACCAGGACCTCACGAAGCAATATGAAAAAATGACCAAGGACCTAAACGAGAAGCTAGAGGTAAGGCACTTTTAATTGCAACAAGAAGTAGAAGTAAAGAAGCGAGAAGTGTCATAGTTTACTAATATAAAACTGAGCCTTTTACACGTTTTTGGCCTGGAAATGGCCTCGGCATCTACATTATTGACCATATCCTCTAAGTAAACCAACCACGCAGTCCAAGACAATCAAATTAACGCACACAAAATAATGCGCTAGATTTACCCAAAAGTTTGGAGGATTTACATTTTTTTCTATATTGAATGCCTAGCATGGCAGTTGCACAAAATATCATTAGACAATAAAAAGATTCAGGAAATCATGCATACACTTTTACCTTCATCAAGAAATCTAGATTCTATGAATATGTCTAGAATTCAAATCTAGAATTCAAATTTAGAATTCTATGAATATGTCATTTGAGAACAGCCCAACCATATACAAAATAAGATATACATATACAACCATATACAAAATAAGTTATCGAATTATTTTTTCCATATATCCTAAGCCATCATACCAAGACTGTTCATATCATTTGCAGTCCAAAGCCATCTTCATGGTTTTTAAGTGGTTCCACCCTCAGTAATCTCATTGATCTTTAGGCTGTCTATGCGGGGCCATCCTCAGCAGCAGCGAATGATTTCTAAGTGATGAGAACTCGAACCAGAAGTAGGGCATCAGGCTGGATCGGGCAGGTCTGGAGAGCAGAAGGGGTCAGGATCACTGCTACTGGAGTAGCATGTGTAGCTCGGCAGAAAGAGAGAGAGAGAGAGAGAGAGAGAGGGAGAGAGATTATTAGGTATGCTAATTGTCACATAGTGGTTAAGGAAAATGTACTTTGTGTGCAGAGTGCTAGCAGGGACGCCGGCAAGACTAGCTATGACAGCATAACTAAAAGGGAGAGCCAGAAGGTAACACAGACATGAGGGTGCCCTGGGACATAAAATAGCCAGCCACTCCACTGTCACAAACCTGAGTGAACGTGAAAGAGTGGATGGGGGTGACAGCATCCAGACATCCCAGTTCACCACAACACTCTATGCCTGTGAACCCTCTAGATCTGCTCCTTTATTTAAGGAAAAAATATTTACAAAAGTCTTAACTAAACAAATATGTTTTGAGCCTAGACTTAAACATTGAGACTTTGTCTGAGTCCCAAACACTAATTGGAAGGCTGTTCCACTTTACATTTAGCTGACTGGAATTGCCAAGTGAGTTGCTTTTCATGCCAGTGTCAACTTTTAGGGATGACTTTGCAGTGAATATAAGGTATATAACAGAGAGTGTGGCCAAATACCCCTTACACTCATCAGTGAGTGTATGATGCAGGTTGTGTGGTGACATTAAAAAAACTGTAATGTTACAGAATGCAGCTACTGCCTCTCACTGTAGTTTTTTTATTTATACTGTATTTTTTATTAACTTACTGTGTATACCAAATTTTGGTCACACTGGTACTTGGTGACAAAACAGATAGCTCATGTTAGCCACTAACAATCAGATAGCTCAGCTACAGGTAATTGTGAGCTGTAATTCCTGAAAGCCACCAAGGAGAATTTTAATTAGAAAAAGTTGTCTTCTCAGATATCAAAGTGCAATATAATTTTATTTGCTGAATCTTGCCTGCTGCTCTGGTCTTTTTTGCAGCTTATATGCCAGTTTCATGAGGCTTAAGAATTAACCTTTTACTGAAACCTGTGATCTGGCAAAACATGGTAAAGCTGTCCTTAGTAAAAGGAGTATGGCAGCTCCTCAATCTATGCTCTAGCTTATAGGTTTTGTAAATAAACTCAACCCATGTCCTACTTACCTATTCTGAAAAAGTTTCATAACCTCTCATATAATTAGAAAGACTTGCATTTGCATACTCTTACATGCTATGACAATACCATGCCTATCATGTGTCCAGTCCTAATTCAGATTTTTTTAATCTGAGATTTTCAGATCCCCATTTCAATTCAAATAATTTTAAATCAATTTTTGTAATATAGTGTTTTAAACAATAGAAATTTGAAATCTGAATTTAGATTTAGATGCCTAATGAGGTGACCATTGAAAGAACAAAAGAGGAAGAAACCATGAGAACCAACTCTAGCAGTTTCTTAAAAGAATGCACCAAAAACCTTTGCAGTAATAAATTAATTTTCCTGACAGGCTGCATTCATAAAGGTCTGCTTTGTAAATGCAAAAAGCATGTGTATAAGTGCATAATACAGTGTATAAAACTGTAATTACAATGTAAATCATTAATACTGTTGTGCTTACAGGAATGGCCATTAAAAATGGAATAAGGATTTCTTACAGCAGTCCTTCATTAGTTCTTCTAGTAGATTCAGATCTTATTTATTCATTCATTATCAGGGACTGCTTTATCCAGTCAGGGTTCCAGGGGATCCAGTGTTTATATTCAGAACACAGGGCACAAGGTGGAAATATACTGTGGATGGAAGCACAGGGTACTATGCATACACCTACCAGCCTGTTATTGGACAGTAGGAGGAGCCCAGAGGAAACCCCGGAAGATACAGGGAGAATATAAGAAATTCCATATAGACAGTAAACCAATCAAACTGGGGACCTTGGCGCTGTGTGGTGGCAAAATGCTACCTGCTGTGCCTAACAGAAAAATTACACAGTAAGCTTGCCTGTTATGGTTATTTGGCGGTTGTTAGGTGGTTTTCAGGGCTATTCATCAAAAAATCATTAATTGCAGTTGACCTTATAGTACCACTGATCATCTGAACTATTAGGATTAACATTTTTTCAATCCCAGAAACTTGAAGTAACACTGCGAACCCTCACATTCATAACGTCCTTCATTCATTCATTCAGTAACCACTTTATTCTGGTCAGGGTCTTGGTGAATCCAGAAATCTATCTGGTCATGAGGAGAAAATGCTAAACTCCACATAGATAGTAAGCTGAACTCAGGATCAAACCAGGGACCTTGGGGTTGTGCAAGAATATTTGACTTAATTTTGCATTCTCCTCTCTTGTCTGCAGAATCTGGAGCAGGAGAAGCATGAATTGCGGCAACGCTTGGAGAGACGAGAAGGCGAGTGGGAGGGTCGTGTGGCTGAGCTGGAGACTGATGTGCAGCAGCTCAAGGGTGAGCTGGAGAAGCACAAGGTACAGCTGCGTGAGGCTGATCGGGACAAGACCCGCACCATCACTGAACTCTCAGAACAAAACCACAGTCTGCTCGAGCAGCTCAGCAGAGTGAGTACACTTTGGGTATTTTGGCACATGGGACAGAGTGGGTGGTTCTACAAATGAACAGAAGACTGCGTTGGATGAAACTAGGCCTAGGACAGCTGAACTGGATTTCTGTATAGATTTATGGTTATTATAGAATTACAGCTGTGGGGAGGATATTGTAAGTATTTTCACAAAACTGGGGAATACAGGAGAGGCCTGAGTTCTTCTAGGGGTGAAACCAAACACAAATATATTATTGGATTGAACAGTTTATACGTCTTAAACAAATACAAGTACAGATACAAAAAAATTATGTGGAATTTTTTTAAAGAAAGTTTGCCAGTTTCAGGGACTGGGATACTTCCAAAAAAATGGAAAAATTTAAAAAATATTGTAGAAATTGTAATGTTAATTACATGTGTTTTCATTGTTCTTAAATTAACGTACTCCATAGTTATTAAAAGCAAACGTTTTCAGAAAATCAATTAAAGGATCCATCCCTTCCACCTATTTTGACTCACAGCAGCACTGTGCCAAGTTTTATAATAGATCATGTCTATTAGCATTAGCATGTCAAGCAAACTTTTCTGAGCTAAGTAAGTAAATCTGATAAAATATTATTAGATGGCTATTGTTGTCAACTGTATCCAAAATAACTGTTTCCTGATTTGGGAAAGATGTTGTTGTTTTGAAATATAATTAGCTTGCTTACTCTGTCACATTAAATAGAAGATATAAAGCTTTCCAAAAAGTTCCAACGGGTGTCTCGTTCAGAAGGAGTTGGAGAAGTTATGTTCTGCAAATTGCTTGGTATAATTTGTGAATGAATATTCCTCTTTTTTCCCAGCAGCCTTTTTTTCAGTGTTTTCCAGTGTTTCTAGAGCATAGTGGTAGGCTTAACATTTAAAAAAAAAGCCTGGTACAGACCAAACCTACTTCCAGTTAATCCAAATATGAAAACAGATATGAGTATTTTGAACACTAAACAAATACAGACGATGGCATTGCATTACACCCCTAGAGTGTAATGCTAGAGTTTGCCCATATAAATCACTGCAGAGTAGGTTGAGGAGAGTTGTCAGCATAATCAGTGCAATGTATGAGTATTTCAACTATTCATGTATTCCTCAAGTGAATAATTCATTGTGTCTTTAGGTGAAATCCCATATTTTTGTGATTTTAAGTGACTTAACTGAAGTCATAGGAAGGTGGTATACAAACATTCACAATGCTGTCAATTAATTTTCAAGAAATTAGCCTTGACTGCTTCCTTAGTTACCATTATCTGACGGAAACACGTCTGAATTGCACTAAAACACTCTGGGGCCAAATTATTTTATCATGCCAGCACAAAACAAGTGTAGCAGGTTGACTGTAAAAGTGTATCTTTTAAGGGACTCACTTGCGCACACCAATGCAATGAAATTAAAGTCATACGAGTGCCGATCATGTACTATGTGACACAAAAACTGTTGTACTGCGCACTGAAACAAATACAACATGCTATATTTATGTTCATACAGTACGCACAAGCTATAAGCAGGTTCCTGGGCTTTGGTAAATGAGGCTTCATGTTGAGTCAGTCCCACAGAGGACTGTGTGTAATAATAATGAGAGCAACAGCAACAACTATAACAACTACAACTTCCTGACTGTCAGGAATAGTCAGAGTGTTTATAATTTAGAGCACTAGAAGTGAGTTTGTTCCTTTGGACTATGATTGTACACCAGCTGTGGACTTGTGTGATTCATATTTTAAGGTAGAATAAATATTGTATGATTTCTTATAAAAAATAATTACAAATCTGAAAGATATTCCAGAATTTCTGCACAGTTGCATGGTAGAATTTTTGATTATTTTCATAGTTTTCAGATGATGTTATTCTGAAATAGTTTTGCCAAGAATGCGTCAAAAAGCAGAACAAATAACAAAAACATGGATGAGTGAAAATGTAAAATTTAAGTTAATGGTCACTTAAGGCTGAGATTACTAATAGCATCATCATCTGTTAGCACTTCAGAAAAGAAAATAGATCTAACAGGTTATTTATTTCAGGCTAGCCAGGAAAGTGGCAAGTAGTTTTTCTACACTTACTTATGCAATAGTCTGTGGGCGATATTTCTACATTTACATTTATTCCCAGGAATAAGTGGATTGGGTGTATATTTTCTATTCTTTATCTGTTTTGACAGGCAGACTTTTCATATTTCAAGAGAAAAGCAAGGTGTGGTTATATAACACACAGAATGGTATGAAGCGACATTGCAGTCTAGGTGTAACAAACCCAGTGCTGTAGAATAATGTAGCCTATCCCTATTACACAGAGTGATACACTGAATAGATATGAGCTCCATTTGGGCTAATTTCTTTCAACCCGCTATGGTGATACTTCTGTTATACTTCATTAACAGTCATGTTATGGACTCAGTCGCTGGTGTAATGAAAGTGAGCGGAGTGGATTATTTACTCTATCATCCTTTTCCCGAAAATACATTTGGAGATAAAACTAAAAGTAGACAGATTAAGCATACATTGTCTAATCAAAGAACAAATTGCACTAAATAACAGATGACACAAATTTAGCATCTTTTGGTTTGAATGAAATTGTCACAACTTTTTTATTTACCATGTTTGTTATTCACAGGAAACTTGGTATGAAGCCAGTTGAGCAGTACTGACATGAAACACAAAAAAATTGTAAATCTCTAATGCGGCTCCCTATCTTGGTCAGTGTTTGTCTTTTTATTAAAATGGCTATAGCATTCCCTGTGGAACCCAGTATTAGACAATGCATACCGAAGCTTATCAAACTTCTATGTAATCAGCAACTACATTTTCTGTTGCTATGCACATGTATGAAATTTGGTCCAATGTTAAGGCTACATGCATGCAGCACTCCATCTTAGATTCTTCTTCATGCTAATATTTCAACGGGTTTATTTTCAAATGTGCAGCAAAGATGACTGTGTCAGCATACACATTTGGAGAAAGTGAGACAATGCATTTATAGGTACTGCTAAATACTCTGTGGGGAAATGGAAATTCTTATAAACACAGACATACAATTTGATTATAATATCTTTCTTTTTGTTTAGAAGACATTATGCATGACATTTCATACTGACCCTACTCTTTTTGCATTTTTCAGAAACTAGAGATAAAAAATATGTATTGCAGTAAAATGTGTTGTTGCTGTGTTCTACTATTCACGTGTGTAATGTTTACACTATGGTTTTGTCCTGGATGACAAGTAATCTGATTGGCCTACTTCCTCTTGACGTATCATAGATGAGCTCTTATTTGCTCTCTCTATAAAGGTGTCCTGAGATATTGCCTGTACATTTTTCTAAAACCTTCTGTTTTTAGAAAAATGTGTACAAATATTTATTGCCAGAATTTTTACCATGAACAGAACTATTTTAGACATGGATAGAAAAAAGAACATATTCTGTAGTCAGGGATTGAAGAAATAAATGTTTTTGTGGCTTGGCACACAGCCTCCCCACCAGCGATAAACATGAATAACCAGAGGAGGGATATCAAAAGCAGAGGCAGAGAAATGTGAAATTGTGACAGAGTTTTTTCAAATTGTGTAAAAGAAATTCAAAAGTCAATAAGTTAAAAAAAATAAATAAATAAACTCCTGATCCAAAATTAACTTTGATTATGTTAAGAGCAGTGTGTGCCTACAGGGAGTGTGTACATGTGACTGTATATAAAATTACATAGTTGTGACTGTGACTGTGGTGTTTCATGTGAGCAAGTTACAAGTTAATAAGAAAAGGTCAGCCTGTCTCATCTGCTTCTAAATGCTCTAGTCCAATAAAGAAAGTGAATCACAGTTGGGACTCCAGGAAGCTATATTTATCTACAACTGTGGACAAACTCCCCATGATTTTTGAATTGCAGAAAAGAAAGATATACCTCTCTAGTTCAAAAATAAATATAATGTCCTTCTCCAGACTGTTTTGAAGAAGGCAGAGTATAACCTGAGTTATAAAAGACATGCAAAGAACTATGGGCAAAGACCAAGTCATTAGACAGTTGAACAAAGATGTTAGGTAGAATGTGGCTGGGTTTGGGGGCTACCATGGACTGTGATATTAACTGGAAGGATCAAAAACCTGACAAAAAACAATGATCATCTTTATAAGTTTAAGATTAATGGGATATACATTATGAGGGAAACATGTAATGTTTAAGTGCTGTCTTTCTCTGATAGAATTCCAGATGACAGGAGGTGGCTGAAAAAGTGAAAAATCGATTTGGATATAACTGTTTTGTCACAGGCAGCATAAAAGAAAGAAAACTGTGTAGGATGGCCAGAGTTGCCATGGTGATAGTCAGTGGTGATATGACACTTTGCTTAAAGAGTGCAGTTTCATTCATGCAGATTACTCTCTACTGGTATCAGCGCTGTAATAAGTAATATCCTGATCCTGACTGACCAGTGGGTTTTGATAAGAACCTGTGAATATTCTTGAGATGTTCTGAATTGCCAAAGATAACCAAAGTGCTTGCATGGGATTATGTGAATGTGAAATTCTATATTTTTCCAGGGAATCTATGAGTCACAGACTGTGTATAGCACTGGCCTTATTTTCTTTTTCATTATTCTGGAATATAATAAAATATAATAGCGTGTGGGAGCTGCAAAGCGACATTTCCTATAGAGGAACATCTTTCCCCTTCAAATCTGTTACCGTTGGCAACTTAGAAAGAAATACAGCACAAACAAACACTAGTAACTGGGCAGAAAGATATTAGAGAGAAGGCTACTGTCACAGGGTAAATTCTAGAGGTGCCCTTTTGTGAACTGTATATTATTTCCAGTGGGTTGTACCATTGATTACAAATCACTGTGTCCAACAAATGGTCCTGTCTGTGGTCCAACAAATACAGTCCCTTCCAAAAGCATTGGAACAGCATGGCCAATTCTTTTGTTTTTGTTATACACTGAAGTCATTTGGGTTTGAGATCAAAAGATGAATATGAGACAATAGACCAGAAGTTCAGCTTTAATTCCCTGATATTTACATCTAGATGCATTAAACAACTTAGAACATGGCACCTTTTGTTTGAAACCACCAATTTTTCAAATGATCAAAAATACTGGAACATGTGACTGACAGGTTTTTCTTGTTACCCACATGTGTCCTATTAAATTGATTGTGTAAACAGTTAATAGTTCTGAATGTCTACTCTTGGTTTCAGCACTGGGTTTCTGTGATAACTGCATTTGTTGTTAAAAGGGATAAACCAACATGAAGAACAGAGAGCTGTCTATGGGAGAAAAGCAAGCCATTTTGAAGCTGAGAAAAGAGGAAAAATCGCATAGCCAATACAACAATTTGGAATGTCCTGAAAAAGAACAAAACCACTGGTGTACAAACAATGAGATATCTAACAGGTCGGCCAAGGACAACAACAACAGATGATGACAGAAACATTGTGAGAGCTGTAAAGAAAAACCCAAAAACAACAGTCAATGATATCACCAACAACCTCCACAAGACAGGGGTGTCAGGTATCAGTTCAAGAGCAGAAATATAGAGGCCATACCACAAGATGCAAACCACTCATCAGCAGTAAGAACATTTTAGTGATGTCAGTGGGTCACTGGCTTAATGTAGCTATAACAAACAAGGGATATGCAACCAAATTTTAAGTGTTCTTTACTTTAATTTACTTTAAAAGACTGTCTGTCCCAATACTTTTACTCACTTAAAAATTGAGTGGTCTTCCACCAAAGGTGCCATGTTAAAAGATGTACATGGATCAGATCTAGATGTAAATATCAGGAAATGAAAGCTGAAATTCTGATCTATCATCTCATATTCATCTTTTCATCTCAAACCCAAATGTCTTCAGTTTATAGCAAAAACAAAAGAATTGACCTAGCCATTCCAATACTTTCAGAGGGGACTGTATGGTGATTCAAGAAGAAGCAAAATGCAATATGTCAAGGCCAGTAGATCAGGCACTGACCATATGGCTGCAGCTAAATGGAAAAAAGTTCTTTTACAAAAACTGTACAAAAATTTTATGTTACTGAGGTTAAGGTTAGTGGTAGGTGTAAGCATAGAATATATATAAATGTATGTATATATATATATATATATATATATATATATATATATACATATACACCACAACAATAGTAATACAGTTGTGTGTGTGTGTGTGTGTGTGTGTGTGCACATGCTTCCGCAGGCTGCTGATGTGGAGAGACAGCTGTGCACTCAGGTTCATTCATTGAGGGATGATTTCAGAGAGAAGAACATCTCCAAAAACCAGCATATGACACAATTAGAGAGCCTACAAGCAGAGGTGAAGGACAGTGGAATATGTAATATTTTATTATTTAGAGCAATACAATCATTATGAATTTAGAACATAGTTGCCTTCAATAACTATTCTAAAAAGGAAACTGTTGCTGGGCAATATGTGCATTTGTGTATTTATAAAGCTTTTCCTCAACATAATTCTCTCTGTCATTCCTTTTCTAATTATTTTGCTCATATTCTCTATTCCTGGGAGCAGCAAGGGCTAGAAGTAAGTGGGCATGTGCTACAATCCTCTCATCTGCATATCTCTAACTCATTTGATGTTCCATTTTCATTGTAAAAAAAGCAGAAAAATTGCTTCATCCAAATGGACTATTCATAATACTCATCTCATTAAAATATCACAGAGTTACATGTGCCATGTCATGTAATATGTTCCTATATTCTTTGTTTTGAAAACACAGGACAACAATGCAGTGCAACTGTTATGCACTGTTACATATAGTAGCCATCATGACCACTCACAGATTGAAGTTCATAGAGTGTAAAATGAAAAAAAAAAGTACAGTATACATGAAACTTGTAGATATCAGAAAATACTTATTAGCAAGACTCATTAGATAGTCGTTCATTAGCAATTCATGTGTGATGCATAGTCCATAAATTGTTTTTCTGCTCTCAATTTCAGTGTTTATTTCTGCCTGATTTCAACTCAGTTTCAGCTGTGCTATGTTGAAATATCTGGATTGTGAGTGCAAAGCTGATCATTTACACTCCAGGCCTCTATGTTTCTTGCCAAGTGCTAATAGCAAATATTTTTATCATGATAAAATTTTATCATAGTTTATGATATTATCACAGTATTGTACATAGCTATTCATCTCATGGTGTGATGGCTTATGGTGTGATGTTTCAGTATCATACATCTTAATGCTTAGCATATATTTGTTTGTTGTTTACTATCTTCTCAGCTTGGATTAAAAATAGGTATAGCTAACTCACTGACTGAGGCTAGATAAGAAGTTATATATGCTTTCTGTCTGATTCTGTCATGTGAACTACCTCAATTCTTGTTTGTGAAACAGAATCCAGTAGATTTCCCTGGTATAAATGCAGTACTTCCAAATAATGCAAAATCTAACCTTCAGATGAGACAGACTTATTTTCTAGAGACTATTCATTACACCCGTTGTTGGATTGTAACACAGGGACAGTGGTGATAAATTTGTGCATTGAATTGAAGGTTGATATTAACCACATTAAAAAAAACACATAAAACACTTAAAAAACACCCTAAAACACCTATACAATTTATAGCCAGTCTTTATGTTATAAAGGACTTTAGCTGGCTTTATTCCCTTGCTGAAATATGTAATTGCTGCTCTGTCTGCATGCAGAATAGTGAACCTCAATGTTTATTTATTTAAAATGAATTAAATATTACACATAAAGTATCATAATAAGCTCATAGTTTGAGAGTGTAATTAAATAGATTGATTATTGTTAATGTTGTAAAAGAAATTCAGATATGTGCTGATTTACATGAGCAGACAGACTTTTCTCTCTTTCTGATGTCTCATGTGAAATACTAGAGCAGTAGTAGAGTGAGAATAAGCTACTCCATTTAATTCAATTTTATTTGTATAGCGCTTTTAACAACAGACATTGTCACAAAGCAGCTTTACAGAAATAAATACATTCAGGATATACATTTTAAATGTATGAATTTATCATACTGTTCAGCTACTATGCTGCAGTGTCTGGGTGTTCCAAAAACAACTGTGCAGAATGGAGTTGAATTGCAGGTGTTTCCTTTTTGAAGATTTGTTCTGATTCCACAGGACTCAGTATGAATCAAAATTTAGACTTAGTTTATAAGCACAGTATTTTATTTTTGTCTTTTAACCACATTGTCAGTTAATTAGTTATTACATATGGGGAAAAGAGTAGCTACAGAAGCAGGTAGATCTTACATATGTGAAAGTTCTCTGATAAACTAGGCAAAGTCATGTTCCTACCTGAAATAAGTTAAAAGATATGGGTCATAACACAAGGAAGTAAGTCAAATACATGGGTTGATGTTTATATATAATGTTCTAAGCTGTTTTGTAGGGTCACTACCCAGCACAGAGTGAAAACATTTTGTGTCACAGACTGTGTCTGAGCTGTCTCAATGCACTAAGATGGTTTGTTAAATTCTTTCTCTAGTGTCAGCCAAATTGCTGGGTACTTTATTAAACTAATCAATCTTGCATTCCTACGCATTCTCTAGGCAATGGTTCAAGTTAAGCATTCCTAAAACCAGGGGTGGTTGTAAGCCTTGCCATGTACCTATGCAGTATTTGCTGTTTGGTTTATAGTAGCTTCAAACTAACAGAAAGTGTTTTTAAAAGTGCAGTTGCTTAGGTTGTCTGTGGCACTGTATCTGACCAAGTGCTCTGTCCATTTATCTTGCTCAGATAAAGATGCTGTCTGAGCGTAAGCAGGAACTTGAGCGATGTTTAACCACATTGCATGAGGAGAATGAGCAGCTGCAGAGCACTGTGGACAACTTGAAAGAGAGGACACTTGTGCTGGAGAAACTATGCCACGAGAAGGACTTACAGGTAAGTGATGATATAAAACTAGTCTGTATAAGTGAGTTACACGAACAATTCTAATTGTAAATATCTCAGTTTTTTCAGTGCTTTTGAGAATAGACAATGTCTATGTGATTTTTTTATGTTAAGAAATATTGACAGCACACAGGTTCAACACTGCTGTAAGGTATGCTCAGTAAAGTTGGGTATGTGTTTATAAACAGTTCCCCAGTTACCTTTTATTGTGTTGGTCTGCAAGCAAACCGTATAAACCATT
The DNA here is from genome assembly GCF_027358585.1 of Pangasianodon hypophthalmus. Classification (NCBI taxonomy): domain Eukaryota; kingdom Metazoa; phylum Chordata; class Actinopteri; order Siluriformes; family Pangasiidae; genus Pangasianodon; species Pangasianodon hypophthalmus. The sequence goes on from NC_069717.1 coordinate 16,453,005, forward strand.
ATGTTCTTCCTAGCCCATCAGTTACAGCGTGTATCATGTGTGTCCTCAGCTGCGGCAGAGTCAATTGGAGCTGCAAGAGGTGCGTGTGTCTCATCGGCAGTTAAGTGCTCGTTTGGCGGAGATGAGTGAGGAGAGAAGTCTCCAGGGCTTCAACTCTAACAGTCACTCATTGCTGTGTGAGATAGAGCAGAGCATGGAGCAGGAGGAGCTTGAGCAGGAAAGAGAGCAGGTGCACACATATAGATACATATGCACATGTGATACAGAGATACACATTCTAGAGATTCCAGCTCACAAGATGAATAACATAGTAAAGACTTGCAGGTATAGTTGGTCACACACAATCTTTCTCACTCTCCAGTCTCTTTCTCTTCAACAGAAACAGACACCCACACAAGCCAGTCTCACACTCTGAATATCGCTATCTCTCAATATTATTATCTTCTTTCTCTGCAGTTGCGTCTGCAGCTATGGGAAGCTTATTGCCAGATTCGCTCTATCTGCTCTCAGTTGAGAGGAAATGACATCACAGACTCTGCCCTGTCCACGGATTCATCCATGGATGAGTCATCAGAAACATCATCAGCTAAAGACGTGCCTATGGGCAGCCTGCAGTCTAGTCTACTTGAGCTGCGCAGACTAACACAAAACCTGCTGGATGGCAATGAGTCTACAGTATGGCACCTAATCACACACGCAACTTGCAACACATACACATGCAAAACACAAATATACAAACACTCAACATTCAGTATGCATGCACAAATACACACACTCTACATGCAATACATAAACACAACATACAATACAGACACACTCTCAACATGCAATTCACACCCACTGAATATGCAATACACACACTCAACATGCGTTATACACGCACAGCACGCAAATACACACACACTCAACATACAATACACATACAACCATGCAATTCACACATACTGAATATGCAATACATACACACTCAACATGCATTACACACATATTCAATATACATTTCACAGACACGCAACATGCAATCCATACTGTCAGGTATTTATGTATTTTTTTTGCCATGTGTGTTTTTGTTTGATTCATGTCCTGTCTCCACTCTTGTCGTGTCACTGGTTGTCTCCCTATGTGTCATGATCATTCTCACCTATGTTCAGTTTGCCCTTATTTAGTTTGTATATTTAAATCCCTGTGTGTCTTTGTTTATCAGGAAGTAATGTTTGGGGTTTTGCCAGCTATGCATAATCAAGCCTATCTAATGAGAGTGAACTATCTTTCATAACAGTGATGTCTTTCCAAAATCAAGAATCTGTTCTGGGGGTGGGTTTCTTGATAATGATGAATCTTAGTGAATAACGAACAACTTAAAGAAGGACATAAATTATGTACAAGCCTGCTTTGTGAGTGTTTCCTTAACGCCTTCATTATCAGAGATTTAACAAATGAATTGTAAGTAGTTTTTTGTTGACTCTGTCCAGCCTGAGTCTGGAGAAAAGCCAGGCAAGTCCATAGTCAAACAAACAATTCACATTCTGGAGGTAATTTTAACGGATGAATCAGCAACTTAAATAGCAAAAATAGACACGGATGGACAGTATTTGTAAATAGCGGATGATAGATGAGTACAGTACAGTTTGCAAGTGAGTACAGAAATTATGTTTGTTTGAAATAGCTACACTGAAAAAAAGGGAATATGATGGTAAGATTTAAGAAAATCTGTGTGGTTTACATAAAAATATTTAGTTACTCAACAAAAGGTGATTTCATTTCTTACACTAAATTTAATTTAAACAAAAATCTAATCTACTAGTAACTAATCTACTGTATTATGTAGAGTGAATTTAATCCATTGTCCTATCCAGTCACATTAGCAAATCTCACAAGGATGTTGGTACTGACAGGTATTAAATTAACTTCATAATGTGCAGCATTGTAGTGCAGTGGGTCACGCTGTGGGTTTGTAGCCACAGGGTGCTGGGTTTGATCCTGAGCTTGGGTGTCTGTGTGGAGTTCCATTTTATTCCAGGGCTTTGAATATACATTATCAAATCATGTCTGTTCAAAAACATGTGTTCACTTGGAAGCCATGTACAAATTTGAATCAAGTAAATTCAACTGAACTTTTTTCAGTGTACAGAACCAGTACAAATGGAGAGTACAAAAGCTCCACTAAAAAGAGGTAAATGAATTTATTTGATTCAATTATGTACATCAGTTCCACACAAATGAAATATGGTACTTCAAAATAAATTCATCTTTTACACTTGACTTATTCAGTTAACTTGTTGGTTCCATGTGAAATGATTTACATGAACATAGTTTTAAATGAAGCCAGCAAAAAGGAAAATTGGCTCATCCCACTCATCCCCCAAAGATTCCAAAACCAAGCACTCATGTGGACTGTATTCATTTAATCAAATCTCACAAGGATCAGGATGACTATAGTGCTGATGCTGTCTAAGATTGGGGGCCAAAATGCCACATTAAACAGAAAAAAAATCAGATCTGGTTCATTTAGTCTGCCTAGTACAGATAAAGATAGTGATGAGCCTATGGTGGACTGCAGGCCAACATGGACAACTGTGATTCAAGTGGTTTTTTTAGCGCTCCATCCAAGGCCACAAAGCTGAAACAGAAGAGAAAAACATGAAGGGGCAAGCGAGGGCAACTGGTGCTTATATCAAGGGCCCAATACAAGGAAACATTTGAGAGAACAGCAGTCATCAACATCTCAGATCTCCCCTTATCAATTGATTGTGTTTCAGCTCTATCCAAAGGTGTCTCATTTTCCACAACCTATTTAGGCGATGAGTTTTACACAAAAGTAGACAGATTTTATTGTAGTTCGTGTGTGTCCATCAGAGGCCTGGCAACATAATAGCACAACTGAATAGTGCGCCATCACTCATTTCCATCCCAAATCCACCTTTACAGGAAGCTATTGAGCTATTGGCTGAGGCCAGAAATGAGTCTGAACTGAGTGGATTTCCCAAAGGGAACTAGATTTCCTGTTATATTTCCTGTTTCCAGTCCACATCTTCCAGCCTTTTATATGTTACCAAAGGTCCATAAGAATCTTGAAAATCCACTAGGTAGGCCAATTCTCAGTGGTAATAAATCTATAACAGAATCTACATCCAAGTTTATTGCTGAAGCCGATACGCTCTGGTGTATCAGGTGACCTTTTTATGTTTTCAGCCCTCAAAATAAAGGCTTTTTAACTGCAAATAGTCCACGAGTGCCTGGTTTTGGAATCTCTGCTCTGACAACAGTGGGATGAGGCAATCTTCCATGTTTTTTCTGGCTTGATTTTCTCCCCATTCCCGTGCACCTGTGGCTTTGTATTTGGACACTAGATGCACTCTTTGCACTAGATTTTTTGACAGGTTTAAATGCAGTTTGCTTAATTTGTTTTTGTACAGCTAATATGATTAATTAAAAAAAAAAAAGTAACCCTACACAGACAGTCAACCCAAGCTTAGGCACGAACCCAAGTCACTGGTGGTGTGAGGCAGCCAAGCCACCCACCACACTATTGTGTCACAGACAAATCAATCAATAACGTTAACATGAAGGCAATGGACCACACTCAACCTACATGACAGGATTTTTGTATAGAAATGAATGGCCTCTGCCTTTTTGAAATATAACTGCATGCAAGCTTCAAATAATATATGAATGAGTATATATACTATATTAGCTACGAAGGTGTGGCAGTGGGGGCATGGTCGAGTATCAGCTGCGGACGGAAAGGAGGTGGGTTGAACTGGCACGTAATGCAAGATGATACTCACCTGTGTGTGATTATGGCGAATGTGTGGTTTGTTTGCCTTTTAGGGAGACTGTGAACCAAAGAGAGAGAGCTGAGCTGAACTCTGTGTTTGTGTTTGTGTGTCCGTGATTGAGAAAACATTTTCTTCCTTTCATTATTTTCCACACTAAACTTAAACTCACACAAACTAACCCTAACCCTAAGTCACACAAATGTTGTGCAGTGAAAAACTAAAACAAAAAACTTATTTATGAAAACAAACTCAATTATTTTATTTAAATTAGTATGTTGGACACATTTTTGGTTTTGAAAATCTCTTTTCATTTATTGTAGTTGATACACAAGTGTAGTAATACAATACTGTGTGTGTATGTGTGTGCGTTTGGGATTAGGGATCACGCCACATTGATGAGGATGTGTTGGAAGAGCAGGTGCGGAAACTGGGTGAGGAACTGCAAGAAGTGCGAGAGCTTTACGAACAGGAGCAAGAAAGGGTACAGAGCACTCAGGAAGATATGCTGCAACTCCATAATCAGGTACATATCAAATATGCACACTTACTGTAGAGAAGACAGTGAAACAGAAATGAAAGTGGAAAAAAGGCTCAGAGTGTAGTTTGACATGCGTTAAAGCATAGGCACACTCAGGCTTATTATTCAGTTGATCTTGACTTCACCGTGATGTTCCACCATCTTCTTGTAGATTGCACTTCTCTCCTTAGAAGTGTGCTCATCACGGAAGGAGAATGAGAGACTAAGAGCATTGGAGGTTCGAGAGCCAAGTGAACAACTACAAAACGCCATCCGAGACCGAGATGATGCCATTGCCAAGTAGGCCTTCATTCCATAAACAAACTTCTTCATATCTTAAAGGAATACTCCACAATGTTTTTACTAATCTCTAACCACTTTATCTGTAGAACACAGTATATGCAAATACTAGGGAAGGGAATACGATAAATACAAAATAAATACATTATTTTTCTAAAGCCATGTGTTCCCATAGGCTTATAATCACAACCTTATTCTGTCAAGCATATCGTCCTATCATGGTATTCAACCTTTTTTTTTTTACACTCTCTCTATCCATACTTCAGAAAGAAAGCAGTGGAGATGGAGTTGGCGAAGTGTAAGGTAGACATTATGTCTCTGAACAGCCAGCTTCTGGATGCTATCCAGCAGAAGTTTAATCTGTCCCAGCAGTTAGAAGCATGGCAGGTGGGTCAGGAATGCCACTATCACACACCTCCTTACACAGAGACAAATCAGGACATAATTTTAAACATTTTTAAACATAGTCTGTGCTAGTTTGTACAGGGACTAGAGGAATAGGGAGATTACAAACATGAACTAGTTCTCTGACTGATGCATAGAGTGCATAGAGAAGTGTATGAAGATATGCTACTACACACCTTTCCTTTGTAAGGTGGTGGTGTGTTGCATGGCTATACACAATATGGTCATTAGGATCTCGCTCTTTTTCCCCTCTCTCAGCGTGCATTCTGTGTCTTTAGTTTGTTTCTACTTTCTGTAAAAAAATTTCCTGTTTTCCGGATTAATGTTTTGTTCTTCCCTTTCCTTTACTCATCAGGTGTGTGTGTATTTTATATATATATATATATATATATATATATATATATATCCTTTACCCTCCTTGTGTAACTCCTAGCTCTCCTCTCTCTCTCCTTGTCTGCAGTTTGCCTCCTCAGGGTTGTTCACTGTGTGGCTCTTGTGGTTTCTGATCTAGTGGCCTTTCTAAGCTTCCGTACAAACTCCCTCTCCCTCTGTGGTAGCCCCTTCCTGCCTTAGAGGTGAGCTTTTGTATGCCTCTTGACCCATACAAATATCCAAAGCTACACTTTATTCTGTGGGAATTTGCCAAAGTATGGAGATTCATCAATTTCACAGAAACTTTTATCCATTTTTTTATCCCTCAAACATTTACAATTTTCGGTTTTCCAAATACCATTCATATTCATCTTATAAACTTGTCACATTCTTTCTGTTTTATACACAAATAAAAATTTAATGGTAACCGTAAGTTCTTTCTCTGTGTCACTCTCTCCCAGGATGATATGCTCAGAGTGATAGATCAGCAGTTGATGGATAAGCATCAGGGGGGATGGAGGGACTCTCCAAACTCTTTCTCCGGGGCTAAAGCTAGTACCTACGGCTCTTTGGGAGCTTCTTCCAGGCGAGCATCCCGCCTCTCCGATGGTGATAAGCGCCTTTTCTCATTTTTCAAGAAGAACTGAATCTGTCTAGGTGAAAAGAATGAGAAAGATGGAGGGAGATGCTAAAAGTGTAAAGGAAAAGCAGTCACATACCATGATTGACACAGCCAAAGACTAAGACAATAAAGTTAATAATCATTAAAGAACAAAATCTTGTTCTGAAATCCTGGAGCTCTTTTTGCACCTTACTTGTCCTAAGCACTCCTCTCCTTCAGATAATTCTAGATGAGGCACAAGAGAGTCAGTAGAAATTCAAGAATTTTACATAGATATTAGATATTTGGATATTGGATATTTTACAACTTCAGGGCATGCGGGATTACCACATTTAAATAACATTGAGGCCAACTTCCCCTCCTAGTGCCTCAGATATTCTCCTCACCCCACTGCCAAAGGGTTTCAATGGAAATGTCAGATTTAGCTCTGTCAAACTGAAGGATTCTTTTGGCCTTTAACTCAGGATGAGCTAAACTCTGCAGGGTTCTCACTGATTCGAAGTCAGGCTGCAGGTTGTAGTTTGTGAATTCAGAGACCTCTTATTTAGCCAACTGTTGAATCAGTATAATGTTATTCAAGAAGTGGTAAAAGCTATTGGTTGAATAAAAAGGAAACATGTTAACAACAATCAGTTAACAGTTAAAAGGAAATACTGTAGTTAGCATGCTCATTTTTGACCTAACTGTGCAACATTAATTTTTATTACTTTGCATCACTAATTCATAAGACTACAAACTGGCTGACAAAAATTTGAAAATGTGCTCCTACATTCAAGGAAAAATATTTTTCCAGATTGTCTTCAAGGGTGTTTGATCTAGTCATTGTAGATATTGGATAGCCAGGTTTAAATGATTGTGTCGCAGGCGAATTAATCATAAAAAAAATGTGTACTGCCCCTGAACCTGAATGTGTGCATTGCACACACCATAGAACAGCCTATGGAAATGTAAGGGACATTTTAGGTCCGGATTATGGGCTTGCAATAGATAGTGGACGTTACAGAAATTTAGGGTGTTGAATTAAGTCACTCCCCGTGGGTCTGAGAACAGTCATGTGGAGGTGAGGAGAGTTTTTTTTTTTTTTTGGGGTGAATGTGCCATTTGAGGCCCATTTTGAGTGAAGCTATGCAGATGTCCTCTTTTTCACTTAAGAACAGAAACAACTGAAGGTTTGGAGAAACCCAAAGAATGACTTTTTATACTAATAGGTTTGAACTATGAGGAAAAATATAGAACTGATATATTTGTAAATGTATAATTTTAAATGATAAAAGTATTTTCTAGAGCAATCTATGTTTTCATTTGTCTGTGAGTAAGTAGGAGTTTGTGAGTTGTTAAATGTTGAAGACCTGATGAGAATTTCCATGTCATGGTATGGAGCGGAGTATCTGCTTTACTGTCTGCATTCCAGTATATTACATTTATGGCATTTAGTAGATATGCTTATCCAGAGCAACTTACATTTACCCATTTATACAACTGAGCATTATGAGGGTTAAGGGCCTTGCTCAAGAGCCCAGCAGTGGCAGCTTGACAGCGCTGCGATCTGAACTCACGACCTTCGAATCAGTAATGTCTTAACCACTGAGTTACCACTGCCCCAGTTCTATCTCTAACACGATGAGAGGGAAATGGGGAATGAAAGAGTGTTCTCATAAAGTTTTAGCTCCTGTGTAGTTTGTTTGACAAGCCCTGGGATGGGGAGTCTACAAGATTGCAGAACAGAATAACTTGACCAGAAACCATTGCAATCTGATCCAATTTTAAGAATGGCAAAAAAGAGCAAATGAAGATGTTAATAAACAAACAAATTAATGAATTAATTTTCTGAAAAAAAAAAAAAAACCAGCTTGTTCTAAAACACAAACAGAGCTGGTAAAGCCTGCAAGAAACAGTTACTAATGACATTGTAGTTAAGTTGTTTTAAGAAAATGGCACAATACTAATGCAATTAGTGATCCACCAGCTTGACCAGCTCAGTGTTTTGACAGAACAGGCTCAATTTTTCAGCAGGCTTGGCATGCCAATGTGCAGTTTACAGATTGCCAAGGACATCACTGCCAATGGCAGAAACATTCCAACTTATCCCTCCACTTCCTCTTATACACCCCTCTCCTTATGCTGCAAGTGGTCATTTTTGTGAAGAAACTGAGTAGAGTTGGTTTACACAGCAGGGCACTAGGGTATATACAACCTCTCGGATACTATCATGTCGTTAAATATATTACATTCTTATCGGTGAAAATTAGGTAATTGAGTTTCACTGAGACAACTGTGAATGGCAGAAGCTACTGTTTGTTTGCTATCCAGAAATGCTGGAATATGAATAACTGCTAGGCTGAATCCCAAATGGCTCCCTACATAAACACAAGTGCAGAAGTACTGGCGTTTTCACCCAATGTAATACGCTATGTCCAGTAGGGAGTTATTTGGGATTGAACCATATTTTTAGGCTTCCACAGTTGCGAACCAGACAGTAGTGTGTGAACCCCTCCATGTTAATCTGTCTTCATTTATTTATTCCTAGTTTTCTTTCCTTCAATATTCTGTAAATGTCAATCATTTGACTCTCATTTTGCCATTTAAACTGTTAAAAAACTGTTAAAAGTCTTTCTTGTGTCTCGAATCCTCTTTCATTAATGCAGAATTGTGTCCGTGTCAAGAGCTTTTCTCACATTCCAAATATACACACCATAATTTTTAGCAATCATTGAAACAAGTGACTCGTTTAAAGCCCTGTGTGTGCATTTTTCATGCTTGCATGACAGTTTCACTACAATCATGGAAAGACATACAAAAGAGAGTGAAAACAGTTCCAGAGAGTACATGTGTACAGTTCTGACTCAAAAAAAAAAAAGTTCATTCAGAAACATTTGGGCAAAATGGCATGTGCGAATGATGTAACAATGAGTCACTTGCAGCACACCTTACATGACCACATGGCCTTTTACAAAGTAGCCTACGGCAAATATAAGATCTGGACAGTGATCTGAGAAATACAATGCTCATAAAAACACATCCACATTTTTCAGTATTATCAAAAGTAAAAAGAGCAATAAATTACTTGAACACCATTCAGTTAGACTTGATTGCACAAATTAAAACCAAATGCCAATTCAAAGTAGTCAAGATCAAACACACCATGACTGTGTGCTGTGTTGTTCATATAGTTCATGACACATATACAGTCCCTTCTGAAAGTATTGGAATGGCAAGGCCAATTGGTTTGCTTTTGCTATACACTGAAGACATTTGAGTTTGAGATCAAATGAATATGAGATGATGGATCAGAATTTCAGCATTCATTTCCTGATATTTACATCTAGCTGTATTGTCATTGGGTTTAATGCAGTTATTGCAAGCAAGGGATATGCAACCAAATATTAAGTGGTATTTAGTTTAAGACTTAATGTTCCTATACTTTTGCTCATCTAAAAATTGGATGGTCTGAAATTCTGATCTATCATCTCATATTCATCTTTTGATCTCAAACCCAAATGTCTTTAGTGTATAGCAAAAACAAAACAACTGGCCTTGCTGTTCCAACACTTTCAGAGGGGACTGTATACTGTAGTTAGGTAATTTTCTACACCTTTAGAATTTTCTGAGAATAAATAATGTTTACATGTAAGGGCACTTTCAGAAGTGTTAAGTTTTAATATGATCTAAATTCCTTATTTTTCATGCAAGATTGTATAGCTAACGTACAGCATAAAATTTACACAAAAACATACTTTCATGGTATGAAAAGCATACAGTGAAAGTGTGTCATCATGTGGAATGCACTGTGATAAAATAAAAAGAAAATGCAAGTATGTCTTAAAGTGTCATCACTGCTGCAAACACAGGATTACAAATGCTGACAAGGAAATAAAGGTAGCTTGGCAGTGGAAAACATTGAGCAGCACACAGGCTTGAAGATTCAGGCAAATAAAGGAGGGAAGACAAAAGAGTTTGTGCGAAATGTTAATCCACTTAAAATATTTATTGTAATTTTATTTCATAAGGGGGAAGAGATGTAGGAAATTTTCTTTACTCCAGTGTACAGCAGAACCACATCTGAAAATGTTTACTAGCACAAACACATGCATACTCGCATGGTTATGTGCAAATATGGAGATCATATAGATTAAATCTGATTAAAATAGATAGTTTAAAATGCTTTTATATACATATGCGTAATGGATAAAAAGTCACAGACATGTTGCCATGATTCCATTACTTGGTTTAATGGGTCACTACATCACCCTTGTAGAACCTCAAACCAACCTGCCATTCATAGTGATGATTCTGGGTATTTAGCTCTAATTATAGTGGATTAAGGACAAGAGGCATTCAGCTGCAATTATATGACATGTAAAGACTCAATACTTTTACTCTTTCCTTTACCTTTCAGTTTAATTTCTTCGTCATACAGAACTGGAGTCACTCTGAAGCAAGACAATGCTTAATGAGCCGCATTTCTCCTTCTAAGATCTTTCTGCAACTATTACAATTGTTTCTGATTACCTGGTAGAAACTGGTTAGTGTTGTGGCACTGCCTCTGTTGGTGCCTAAAAACAGCTTCATAGTTGAACTGGATTCTGCCTCATTTGAAGGAAATTGCCAAATTAATAAATGTAAATAGAATAAGACTACACAGGATCACACCTTGAGACGTCGCAGTCACGAGTAAAGAGTGTTCATTTTGGGAAAAGGTGAGCTATAACACTGAACACTGAGAACAGTGGCAGATGATATGAGTGTTCAGACCTCTGTGATGGAGATTCACATCAGAACAAGTCTTCCAATTTGGAAGTCCCATATGCATTAGCATGGCAACATTCAAGAATGACACCAGTCCACTATGGTTCTGATCATGGCAGTAAAATGTTTTCTTTCCTCTGTTTTCCTACAAATACAAATGCTTGGCAAATGGTAGGGTGCATTTATGTTGCAGATACCAGAAACACCTTCAGAGGCACTTGGCAGAAAGGACCAGGAGAAGAACAAAAAACTTGTGCCACCAGTGTCACCAGATATACAAGTCAAAATGATTCTTTGTTTTTGTTAAATTCACTAAAAGTGAAAAATCATGAGTTGTTGTCATCTGTCTAAGTTTTCATGTTCAGAGATAAACTGCTTCCTCTCATCACTCATTCTACAAAATAAATCTATTCCATCAAACCAAAAAGAAAAAGAAGAAAACACACTCCTGAGACGGAGACCCACAAAGAAACAAAAACATAAAACAGACAAGGCTGTATGAGTAACTCGATGCATATAAAAATCTGCACATTGTGGTGAGCATGTCAGCTTGCAGGTCCTTCAAGAAAGAAGGAGGCTCTTTTATTAAATACCACATCTATTGAATTCCCACTTAAAAATTCCTTAATTCTAATAAAATCTGTACATTTTCTTTAAAAAGTCTTCATGATTTGTATATGTCCAAAAGGGACATGCTTGTTTTCTTTTTTTCCATTTCATTATTATCTTTATTAAGCTTTCTCTACTCTTAATTTAGGTGATCATAGTCCTTTTCTCTATAGGGATTCTGCAGGGAGAGCTGCGGTCAGGTTTGAGATCCACTAGCAACATTTTTTCTTTCGTTTGCTGTTCTTGCTGAGTTTAATAACATCATTCTGTTGCAGCTGTTGCTGCTTGGCCACAGATTCCTTCTTTGCCCGTAACACCAGCTCCGTGATGCAGTTAAACATCTACATAAAGAGACACAAAGAGCATGTGCACACAACCAGTTACTGCAGTTCATTATGCTGCTCCTACCACAAAACTCAGATTTACACTCATTAATAAAAGCCCTCACAAACCATCTTTGTTATATGATGGTTTTATGGCTGGTCTCATGATTTGTCACTAGCATAACTGGCAAAAAATATGCTGTCTGACCATTACTGTACACACAATTATCTATTGTCAAATATGTATTTTGCATAATGAATGGACAAGCTCAATTTAAAAAAAAGAAAATCACTTAAAAGCTCCATAGTCTAACAACAATCAAAGGATTCTGAAGGAGACTGCTGTTCTCTCTGAACATATTGTATTTTCCTGTAGCACTCTGGTGGTTTCATTGGTCTTTAAAGACGCATCACAACCCCTGAAGCCAAAGCACTCACCTCCTCCACATTAATGTTCTCTTTTGCACTTGTCTCGAACAGGCGGATGCTCATCTGCTCTGCAAACTTTTGTGCATCATTTGTCTCCACAACTTTAGAGTTTGGGTCATCATTTTTATTACCCACTAAAAACAAAGTGCAACAAAGGTACATTAGGAAGCAAGCTTTTGATATGGTGAGGACGTGCTAGTCTTCTATGTTAAAGCAGGTCTGGCACTGACCAATTAAAAGAAATTAAAAGTGATAACCACTATACAAATGCATCTAGCGGTTCTGGTTTGAATATTTTTCCATTTCTTTGGAGTATTTTTGTAATAATTCTATCTTGTATGTGTGTAATTCATGATAAAGAGGAACAGAAGCAACCTTACCTAATATTCGACAAACGTCATCACAATTCTGATTAATTTCATGCAGCCATCGTTTAACGTTGACAAAAGATTCGGCACTGGTGACATCGTATACCACTATGACCCCATGGGTTCCTCTGTAATACCTGTGATTAATGTGTGTGTGAGAGAGAGAGAGAGAGAGAGAGAGAGAGAGAGAGAGAGAGAGAGAGAGAGAGAGAGAGAGAATAATGGGGATTAACCTCTTGGATTAACACTTGTTTCAACTGGACTTTGAATTAACTGAAGCCAATGGACAGAACCAACATTAGGCACCACACATTAGTGCATATGTATCTACCAGTTACTATCAGCTCTAATCAGTTTCCATAACTCAACCCTGAAGAAGAAGCATTTACTGGAGATGAATGAATGAATTAAAAGCCCTTTTGTCAGTAGCAGAACAGGGGCTTATGGCGTAGTGATTTTTGGCACAAAAGTACGCACAATACGGCACTAAAGAGAAAGATCAAAAGGATCCAAGTAACAGCACGCAATTACCAACCAGCCAGGCAGAGCTACAGGCCCAGGGCTATTCACTCACATTGGATATATACAAATAAAACCATACACAACCAGCTTATACAAGAGGCCCAGGTTAGAAAGAATATTACTTATTAGTTTCTATATAAAAGAAAATAATGCTGAATTATTTGTTGCCTTTTTGGAGCTTGGTCCTGCCTTTATATCTCTTAATTTATATTCATGATTTTACTTAGAACTGAGATCATGATTCACTGACCAAATATCTAAAGAAAATGCACAGTCAAGTCCATAAATATTTGGACATTGATAAATTTATTTTTTTAGTTGTCTACCACAGTATATTGGAGTTGAAATTAAATAGTACAGACTTTCAGGTCTTCAGATTTGAGGGTATTTACATCGAAATGAGATGAACAGTGTAGAAATTAAAGGACTTTTTGTGTGGTCACCAGACCCCCTCCCCCTTTTTTTAAGGGCCCAAAAGTAATTGGGCAATTGGCTGCTCAGCTGTTTCATGGCCAGATGTGTGTTATTCCCTCATTATTTCAATTACATGTATGCTCGATGTGACTGCTGACAAAAGCAGCATGATGAATTCTGAAGTGTTCAGGGCTATATTATCCCCTCAGATTACAGCCGAATGCTTCAACTCATTGGATGGGTCATCACAGTGCACATGGACATAGACCCAAAGCATACTCTGAAAGCAATCCTTTAAGGCAAAGACTTTAAGGCAAAGAAGTGGAATGTTCTGCAATGGCGAGGTCAATCTCCTGATCTGAATCCAATTGACCAGCTTTCACATGCTGAAGGCAAAACTGATGGCAAAATTCCCCAAAAACAAGCATGAACTGAAGCTGCAGTAAAGGCCTGTCAGAGCATCATCAGGGAAGAAACCCAGCATCTGGTGGGTGGAGGTCTATGGGTTCCAGACTTCAGGCAGTCATTGACTGTAAAGGATTTAGCAGCCACGTATTAAAAATATCAGAAAAGCTCATAGAGAATTTACCACTCGCTTATTATTGCTATTAACACATTATGTTATTAAATATTTTTATTGGCATAGTACTAGTCAAAATAAATTTCACTTCTGTTTTTCAGGCTTTACCCTCATCGATTGTTTCGTGCTCAGCGTTGTTTGTGCACTTGAACTTTTCACTACAGGCAAATCAGCTGTGCCGTGCATGTGCTTTGTTATTTACAGGTGATTGGCATTCATTAACATACACGTGCAAGTACAAAGAAAATCAGTGTCTCTGAATTTATTTATTTATTTATTTATTTTTTAATAAATCGAGCGAAATTTTTAGTTCAGTATGACTTGCGCAAACATTTACACACAATGTTACTAAAAGACTGACAAATGAGGCCAATTGTTTCTCTCCTTTATCTTCTGCAGACTCGCTGTTCTTCATGCATGAGGACATATGGTATGTCAATATCAATGGTCACAGAAAATACGGAGGAATACTGGCACTCTTTTATTTAATGAGCACGAATGCTGTAGAGTCAATGCTGCAGACCAGGTAGAAATCAGAGAAAATAGTATTTTTATATTGTGTTTATATCAACCCCAGAAGGCTGAGAAAAATCCTAATATCAATCATGCTTTAAAAATTCTAGCAGTATCTGAAACCAAATAATTTAATGCATGTATTGATGCTACAGTGTGTTCTGTAAATTTATGTCCTCAATGAAAATTTGTTTTTAAGTTACTGCAATACCACAAACCCTCATGAATTGTAAGGTTTTAAAAACAGACAATTTTTCATACGACCCCATAATTAAGTAAAGCAGGCCTCAGCTCTAGAGCATGCGTCTTTTAGATCCAGTAACGTATGGAATGAATATGATCACATGTCAAACATCACTGTGCTGGTTGGCGTTACTCACGTGGAGGTGATGGTACGGAAGCGCTCTTGGCCCGCTGTGTCCCAGATCTGTAGCTTCACCTTCTCGCCATTGATCTCTACTGTTCGGATCTTGAAGTCAACTCCTATAGTGGTAATATAACTACCTGCACAACACAAGACTCAACTGAGTTTTTTCCACTCATAGATAGTTTTTTTTTTTTTTTTTGTGTGGTCACCTGTCATTTTCAAACCAAAATAAAGAGAAGAACCCTCGAGTATTGACTAGCAGGCATTTTACTGGTCAATCTGATTAAAATATTAAAATGACTTCAAACATCAAGTACACTGGTACCTGAAAATGTGTTGTCTGCAAAGCGCAGTAGAAGACTGCTCTTCCCCACACCTGTGGCAAAAAAAAAAAAAAAAGAAGCAATTTTTAAAAATTGAGATAGCAGATCACACAAACAGATGAGACTTCATTTCACAGCCTATACCGGCACCCAGATACAGAATAAAATGTGCAAGTTTCCTGATACCTTCAGCATGCAGCTGAAACTGTGCGAAACCCTATGCAGACACTTGGTCAGTCTCTACATCTTAAACAAAAAGAAGTGGAGAAAAATCAGTGCAGCTATATTTCCCCAAACTCTGTCAGGAAGAACAGTCTTTGAACATCATTCCAGTGACAACTGGGGCTATTTGCTCTGGAGACTATAGGAGATTCAGCTGACTATTCTCACAAAGACACCAAAACCATCCAATTAAAAACTGTAGAAGCAGTAAAATCCAGTTCAGCATGAATTCCAGTCTTAAGATGGCTTCAGTGGTATCTTCTGGGTCAAACGAAGTGCCACTATTTATAAAAGTAAAAATTTGGTCTCAAGAGGCAAAAAAGTCTTAGAAATAAAGACGTTTACTCCTACACATAAGGTCAAAATAGAAGCAATGTTCAAACATTCTTTAGGCTAAAGAGTTTAGGCTTAGCAGTGCTTCATATGTGTCTCGATCTGTTAACATCAGTAAGGTGGCTGCACTGTCACAAACAAGATGCACACCCATGATCATCTGAGCACAGAAAAATGTACTGCAATTGTCAGACAGTTCTCAAAGACATACTGGGTTGATCAAGTTATCATTTTCTTCCCCAACTGTAGATTTAAGTAGTAATAAAATACAGTGCAATTTCAATTGGTTGGATCTGTTCATGAAGAGTAAAGAATTTTAGTTTACACACATCTAACCACAGAATAATTGGATTTAGGCTTGGGAATTAATAGCATGCTGCACTTCACTGAGGTCATTATGCCATTTTGGTTGGGTTAGTTCTTTGCTTCTCTGACTGATGCCCTCCTTACCTGGTTATTGACTTTTAGTAAATGGCCTCCTCTGCCTCTAGGCAGAGTCCCAGTTAGGCCATATTCTTTCCATGTTCTAACAATGGATTAAATAAACGTAGTCTGCAGGATCTTCAAGGTTTTAGATTTTTTAATAAACAAACCCTGATACTTTTACAGAACTTTGTCATGGACTTGTTTTGACAGCAGCTTAGTCTCCATGATGCTGTTTGTTTAGGTTTTCTTAAAATAAATTAAAAAAAAATAAAAAAAAAGTGGAGTGTTCCAGGAACAGGTGTATTTATACTGAGATTATAACTTCAGTTGCACACAGGTAACTTCCTTAAACTAATTATGTGACTTCCAATGGCAAATGGTTGCACAGAACTATTTAGAGATCATAAAACAATGGGGTGAATACTTTTGCAATCAAATTTTAGATTTTTTTTATTTGTAAATAGTTTTTCATTATTCATTTTCCCTCACTTCAAATTTATGAGCTATTTTGTGTAGATTCATGGCACATAATCCCAATTATGTCCATTTTAGTTTGAGGTTATAACACTATAAAATGTGGAAAAGTTCAAGAGATTAATACTTATACAATGCATGGTACATACCGGCCCAGGTATTGCTACAATGGACATTGTTCATTAGCTCTAAAATAAAAATAAAATGTGCCAAATTACTAGCAACAGAAAGTACTAATTTTTCCTGAGACCAGGCCAACTCTCTATTCTATAACACAGAACCATATCATTAGGGCACTTTCATCAGGCTGGATCTCATCTAAAGCCGAAATGATAGGCCATACTATTGGACATGCATCTGCTTGGGAACACTGAGGCCAGTGTTTGAGCACAGGAGTGTGTGCAGAGGCTGTCAATTCACTATTTTGGACCCAGTCTGTGGATGGGCCAGTGCCAGAAGCAATGTATGAACAGAAGAGTGTCACAATCCTAGTGTAACCCAATGTATAATCCTGATAAATGCAAACAAGTTGAATATGCAACAATATAATGCATCTTTGTGCACTGATGATACAGCTGTCACCACTGAGCTTTCTTCCGACTTCAAAGTCATCTGCTACCCAAGGAAATCTGCACAATCGGCAACCACAAAAACCAACAGCTCAGTTGCTAGGGTTAACAGCCACACAGAAGAAAACAGCTCTTGATCCACATTCTCAAGAAGGTTAGTCAATGTATTGTCATGTAAAAAAAAAAGAGGCATACCCTAACCCTACATGCGACCCCTATTTAATGGCAGGAAGGTGAGATGGTAGGAAAGTTTATGGATCACATGTATGACTCAACAGAAATCCTCCTCTAAAAACATGAGATTGATGAGCATGCTCAGAGCACATTACATACATGCAGCCAAGCACACTGAACTTCTAACAGACATGATCATACAGATCACAGGTACACAGTCCTACCAAATCTTCCACTCAATCCATGCACACATACACTCTCGCACATTCTTTCCCCAACACACACATTATATACATTACACATACATACATATATCTATCTATCTATCTATCTATCTATATATATATATATAGATAGATAGATAGATAGAGTTTTACCAACACCTAATAAAAACTCAGTATAGCTAACACAGAAACTTTTTTTAGGGTTGGAGAAGTTGAAGGTCTTTCCAAAGGCATGGCTTCAAAGTTTCTCTGTTCTCGAGAACACAAGACTCATGGGGTAACTATTTTCAACAAATAGTTATATTTTCATTTAGGACGCAAAACTATATATTCTGAGAGGATACAGACACGAGCCGATTTGTTTGTGTTGATGCTGCGCTTAATTATCTTTCACTGTATCCCTTCTCTGCACCGCATCTGGTTCTACTACACTCTTTTACAAACGAAAATAAAGTTAGTGTTGTTATTTTGCTATTAGAAAATTAATCACGTTGGTAGGCAACTGTATAAAAGTATACTTTTGAGAGGAAGCTTTAACTAACACATCCGGCCTAGTTGGCTGATATGCCCAGTCCTCTTAAAAAAAAAAAAAAAAAAAAAAAAAAACCGAGCTATCGGCTTGCACGAAGAAAATATTAAAGCAAATATTAATTAAAAGCTGTTTAGTGATCGACACACGGATTTCCGCGGCTCAACACCGATTCCCATATTGCATTACATGATCCTCATGCAAATGATCATGTAAACGTGAGTCCGC
Source organism: Pangasianodon hypophthalmus (assembly GCF_027358585.1). Lineage (NCBI taxonomy): Eukaryota > Metazoa > Chordata > Actinopteri > Siluriformes > Pangasiidae > Pangasianodon > Pangasianodon hypophthalmus. The sequence goes on from NC_069717.1 coordinate 16,471,373, forward strand.
AGTCAGGCCTACTTCCCGTTGCACATCCGCGGCGTTGCTTACCACTGTCGCCGATAATGAGCAGTTTGAAGAGGTAATCGTAGTCCCTGGCCATGCCGGTAGTGTCGGCTACACTCGCCGCGCCTGCGCTGTCGCTTTACGCCTCCTATCCCGGCTCATGAACTGAATCCGCGCTAAATTAATTCAGCAGACGACACGTCAGTGGTGAAATTAAACTGTCGTTTCTCTTTCCAAAAAGCGGGCGTCTTTTTTTCCTCGGGGTTTAGCTCTACACGACGTAAGGCGGAAACTCGGCTTCCCTTTCGAGCCGAATGCTAATGCTAAGCTAATGGCATCAGTACCAAGCACTGTACTGTCTATTGCTTCCCAATTTGTTCCCGTGTAACGTAAATAGTTAACGTTGTGAAATGTTGACGCATTAAGCTTAAACACGCATGCGCATGACAGTTTGCGCGTTGCACGTAATCTCGCACAAGATCACATATAAACTCGACACTCTCGCGATTTCTAGTGTACTGCTCTGCGGAAGAAGTTTCACCACCGCTGTAACATGGAACACCAGCAAATAACGCAAGAAAATTGCTTTTAAGCATAATTTCACACCACACTCTTCTATCTCACGGAACAATCAGCAAATATTATACAAAAATAAATGTATTTTTTTAAAGACTGGTTCGATAATGGCATTATTTTTTAACTGATTTTCTGAATGAAAGTAGTGAAATAGATGAATATATGATAAGTTAGTGATCGGGTAAAATGTCTCCTCCCTTTTATTAAAACCTAATACTGGCATCTGTCAAGGCCAGGAGAAATCCCAAAGCACAGAACTGGAGGAATCGACCTTCTTATTAAGAGACGCAATAACGCGTGTATTAGAAAGAAACTAGCAGAAACTAATAGCGAGTATCTGACATTTCAGAGACAATATGGCCAAATATTTCGTTTATTTTTGCTCCATCAACGAAAATAGTTCCCAAAGAAACCACAGAGCTTTGCGTGTTGCCATGGTAACACACTGCCAGACAGCCTGTAGTAAGTGTAGTAACGGTTTTAATGTTACAGTCTATTGCTAGAAGTGGGATTTTATGAGGCATACACAGACAAGCAGAGTGATACAAACAGTGGAATGTACCAGTGCTTTTATAATAACCATCAGCAATCTTGGAACTCCGCTTGTCCAATCAAATTAGTGGACAGGAACTGATTTGTATAAACGGAAATTAGATTTTACACGACTGTTTATGGATAAAATCTGGCAGGCTATCAATAAATATTTTATAACTAATAAAGAAACCCATCTCAGGATAGCCTACTTCACAAGATTTACACTTGCCGTGCTTATCTGCAGAAGTTTAATATTACTGTATATTATATATGCTTTCTCATTTCCAGATAATTCGATAAAGCTTCTAGCAATGTTGGGGAATTTTTATTTACACAAAGCAAGAATAACCTCCCCCATGACAAACAAACAAACAGAACATGGAACACTAAAATAAGACCTTACTTTCTATTATAATCACAGTTAGGACGAAATATAGATGGCTAAACTTAAAATCACAAAGGAATAATCTTTAATTTGTGAATAAATTTTAATTTGATTTATGTTGCCTCTTCTGAGGATAATAATAATAATAATAATAATAATAATAATTATTATTATTATTATTAAATTATGCTTAATTATATTATTATTATTATTATTATTATTATTATTATTATTATTATTATTATAACATTACAAGCTACCTGATTTAAAACTGTAGCAACACCACCACCTCTCTTCAGGAAACAACTAGTTGAACTAGAGATTTGAGGCTAAACATCAAACATAATCAACTTCTACATGGCCCTTTAAACGTTTACAAATTTTCAAGTGAGAAGTATTTCATGCGAGACTCTTGCGTCAATTTTTCACAGGGTCAACTATTTTCGCTACACCAGGCCCAATTTGCAGCGCGCATACACAGATTGGGTAACGACGTTGGTGGATCGTGTGTGAAATGGGCGTTGTCAATCCGTGCTGTCTATTCTGAAGAGAGGAAGACTGTAGGGAAGAGGGCGCTACCAAGGGAAACCTCACGCTTAGTGTTGAAAAACACTTCAAATGACCTTAATAAAACGGTCACCTTTGAAGAGACCAACTGATGGACACTTATTGGCGGCAAATAGTGAACGTAGATCCAGCTACCACGTCTACCAAGCATATTAAAAATATAAGTTGTTTAATACGTCTAGATGTAAATATCAGGAAATGAAAACTGAAATTCTGATCTATCATCTCATATTCATCTTTTGATCTCAAACCCAAACCCTGTCTTCAGAGTATAGCAAAATAACCAATTAAATTAGCAATTTACCAATACAAATTACTAATACTTTTGGTGGGGACTGTGTGTGTGTGTGTGTGTGTGTGTGTGTATTATAGATTGATAGATACACACACAAAAAAAAAAAACTAATAAACACTTTATTAGGAACACTATATTATCCCTTTGCTCTCAAAACAGCCTCAATTCTTCGTGGCATGGATTCCACAAGATGTTGGAAACATTCCTTTGAGATTCTGGTCACATGATTACTGCAGATTTTTCAGAGGCACTTTCATGCTGAGAATCTGCTGTTCTACCACATCCCAAAGGCGTTCTGTTGGATTCAGAGCCGGTGACTGGGAAGGCCACTGAAGAACACTGAACTCACTGTCATGTTCATGAACCCAGTTTGAGATGACTTTTGCTTTGTGACATGGTGCATTATCATGCTGGAAGTAGCCATTCGAAGACGGGTAATTTGTGGCCATGAAGCGATGCTCACGGTCAGCAACAATACTCAAATAGACTGTGTCATTCATGCAATGATTGATTGTACTTACAGGCCCAAAGTGTGCCAAGAAAACATTCCCCACACTATTACACCACCTTCACCAGCCTGGAATGTTGACACAAGGCAGGTTGGCGCTAACTTCTGACTTGACCATCTGTGTGCCTCGGCAGAAATTGAGATTCTTCAGATGAGGCATTTCTGTCCACAGAACTTCTGCTCACTGGATGTTTTTTTTTTTTTTCCTGTATTACACTATTCTGAGTAAACTCTAGAGACTGTTGTGTGTGAAAATCCCAGATCAGCAGTTATAGAAATACTCAAACCAGCCCATCTGGCACCAACAATCATGCCATGGTCAAAATCACTGAGATCACATTTTTCCCCATTCTGATGGTTGATGTGAAAATTACCTGAAGCTGCCTTCCCGGATCTGCATGATTTTATGCATTGCACTGCTGCCACACGATTAGCTGATAAGATACTTGTGTGAATAGGTGTACAGGTGTTCCAAATAAAGTGTCCAGTGAGTGTATGTGTGTGTGAAAAAAAACAGGCAGAAGCATTGTTAGCTGCATTGTTCAGTTAGATTAACTTCAGTTGGTCTCAAGCATCATAACAAAAAACTCAAATAACAAACGTCTAACCACCAATATATGTATCAAATTTAAGTCCAGAATCAAAGATCATTCTGAAATTCTTTGCATTAGATGGTGCAAATAGATATTAAGTGACCCAGATTCTCCATACAAGTGCTGGTCACTTTTGGGATTATAAAGAGAATAACTTCTGACTTATTTTCATTAAGCTGCAGGAAATTATTATTCATCCAAATTTTAATAACCATGAGGCACTCGTTCAGCTTCTTGAAAGAAAGAGAATCATCCAGTCCAAAAGGAATATATAACTACATATCATCAGCATCAACAATGAATTAATAATGAAGTGTTATGTAGACTTGAAAGTACTGCACATTCTTGTTATTCATGTTCTGTCAATCAGCGGCCCTGTGATTCCATGTGATTCCAAGTTACTCATAAAGCTGCTGTAACCAATTTTTAAACAAACACTTCTGCTAAGCTGTCTTTTCATTCTGATAGCTTTCACTAAATTGTGCTCTGAGATCAAATCGGTGACTGTAGTGGGATCTGTATTCAACAACTAGTTTCAGTTCTTCTTACCAAACATGTAACAGCACTTTACTAATGTTTAACTGTTTCATTTGTTTGGATTTTGGTTACAAATGTGCCACTGATGTTTCAGACTTTTGATCCAACCAAGCAATTGCGCACTAAGCTAATTCTACAAATTCACTATAGGCTTGGCCAAGTGCAACATGGCTAAGTGAAGAGGTGCAACTGATTTTGTGAAACAAAACTGCCCCCACATGAAGTTAATAATGGATCGTAATGATATGAAAGTACTTTGCATGAACACAGGGACTTTGGAGAGAAGTTCGGATGGAGGGTGTGTGACTAAAATGGGTTGGTGGACTCCTTTGGTGGCTACATTTGGTGGACCTCAGCAGGATTGCCATTAACATTATATACAGTGGTTTTAAAAACTTGCTAGCTTATTTTGTAAAAATGAATGTTACTACAAGCAACAGACATGAAGCTACCCTATTACACAGGAACAAGAATTCTTCCCCCTAATTTGGTTACCTGCCAGGTCCCACCCACCAGCCATCTCTCCCCTATCAAACGACAGTCACCAGCAGGGGAGCCTGCTGGCTGCCAAATGCCATAAATGTAAATGTAAATGTAAATGGGAAGGTGAAGGCTGCCAAATGCCATAAATGTCTGCCAAATGCCATAAATGTAAATGTAAATGTAAATGGGAGGGTGAAGGCTAAGTGCTTCCTCCAAGATACATGAAGCCAGGCAACCACATCTTCTCAAACTGCTGCTCATGCTGCATCACAGAACAGCATAACAGGCTCAGAGAAAAGTGCTATCTACCCTCTTCTGCATACGTGAGTGCAGAGACACCCATGATTAGTTAGTATTGCTGTGACTGACAGGGAATAGATGTCATCCCTCCTAGCCAGACAGCATTGCCAATTTTGCACCCTTGGCTCTCAGCCATGGAAGGCTGTGGCACTGTCAGGATTGGAATCTCCCAATGACAAGACAGATGTTTTTCTGGCAGCCTGGAACAAGAATGTTTTATTTTTGGTGACTGTGAGTCAAAAATGTATTAAATCATTAAAGGTTTTCTCTTCTTTTATTTATATAACCACTATCAAAGGATACAGCGCTGATTTAAAAAATCAGTGTCTCATCCTTTAGGTTGCCCCACTCTCAACATACACACTCAGTGAATAACATTACAATACTGAAAATACAGGCTAAAATGAATACTGGTGCTCAACCAATAAAAATCAAAACTGGGTATCAGAAGTATGTTAACATTTGATTAGAACTGGCATAAATGAGAAACAATTTTGTTGCTTTGTAAATGCAATAGGAGAAAAATATTTGGAAAAGTCAGAAATACATTTTCTGTGGTGTTTTCTCATTTCATAACTGACAGCCATGTGAAGCCATCATATCCTCTATTAAATCAGAATGGACTGATGGACTATCTTGGAGAGCTGATTTGGGCAGATCACGTGAGGATAGTATCATCAATTTCTTCATTGGAGTCAGGCAGACCTGAGATCTTCTTCAGTGATCGACGGTAACACTCAGACAACAGCTCATTACTGGCCGAGTCTAAGATGCCACTGATATTCTGAAAGCATGCACAGATATGGACAAGGATACAATTTTATTGATGCAAAGCATAAACAATATTTTGTGTTAATAAAAACTATTAATGAAATGGCCGTTAGAAATCATGGTCATGAACTACAGCTTCAACTTCATACTAATGTACTAAATGGTATGAAAAAAATAGTACACCATCAGGGGAGCATACTACAGTAGCTAGCTAGTTAAAATTTTAAACCCTGATTTCAACAGGTGAAAGGGGTATCAAATAGCTGGGTTTACCAGCCACAGCAAAACTTACATTTTCATGTTACTGTAAGACGTGTGTTATTCTGTGATACTATTTAGAAATTCAGAATGTTTTGGAGCCTTGAAGAGACTGAAATAGTTATTTGATACATTGTCATTTGAAAATCTCTTACCATTTAAAGCTTTTTTTTTTTTTTTTTTTTTTTGCATTTGTGAAATTTGCATCCAAAGCATCCTTAAGTTCAAAATATGCATTAAAACGAGTGGATTAAAACCCCACTATAGTCTGTGTTTATGGAACGTACCTGCATGACAGTATCTCCTTGGCGGAGTCGTAGCAGGTTGACAATGGTATGTTCGCTCTGAGCACGTACACTGGTGTTCTTGTCTTTGGTGTTGTCCAGCAGGGCTTTGATGATTGGTTTAATCAGACTAGGCTCCAGGACTGGGGTGTCCGCTTCCTTCCACACCCACCACAGCACTCGCTCTGTCACCAGACGGATATCACTCGAATGATTTTGCAGACTCTAGAGGACAAAGTATAGCAGAGAGCTCATATTTATAGCTTTCTGTGTTTATAATGTCTTCATAAACCTTGCACAACAATCTGAAAATATCTGATTTTAAGTACTTTTATTTTCTCCCCAGGTGGGAGTATTGCCATCCCTCCTACCCAAACATGGCTAAATTTGCTCTCTTGACTCTCAAATGGCTAGGGCATCATTCATATTTGAAGCTATGATTTCCACACAATGGGTGAAATATTATATATTTTTATATTTTTATATTATATTTTTATATTAAATATAAAATATACACCCACACAGGGTGTCCCGAAAGTCTCCATACATCACAGGGGAAATTAACACTTTTTTAGCAAAATGTTTATATTATATACATACTGTATGTATATCAGTTATATGTATGTATGTATTTTTCCAGATAGCCTTTAAGAATGCCTTTGACAAAAGAACGCATTGAAATCATTGTCATGGATGGATCGGGAGGCTGTCGCAAGGTTGCAATGGACTTTAACAGGAAGCCTGGCAAGCACATCACACACGACACTGTTGCCACACAAATTCAAAAAGACTGGAAGTGTTGTGGACCAACCGAGAAGTGGATGTCCACAAACATCCACAGCTGAAGGCACAACCAACGTGGTGCTGCCATGCATAGTCCCCTGTGTCTGGGACACCCTGTGTGTGTATTTGTGTATTTATATATTTATATATATATATATATAAAATGTGTGTGTGTATGCATGCCAAAGTATCCTGTTACTGTGTTAAAATATATTATATTAAACTGTGAGGCTCTATAATGGCTGTAGTTCATTACAATGGCCAGTTTAATCCTGCAGGGTCGCACACTTTTCTTTCTCTTTCTTCTAACAGACTCCCAATAAACACACAGTGGAGTAAAAATCATTCCGTGATTGACAGAATTGTGGATTTAAACACTAGTTAAACTGAAGTGCTTCGATACAAGAGCCACTCATACTAGAGAATACAGTACAGAATACACTTCAGAAATGCTTTCAGTGAGAATTCGCCTGGTTTATAATTAATCATGTGAGGTTTCTTTTTCCCCCATTACATTACAAAACAAAATTATGTCCATATTATCTTCTATTTATTTTTCCTATAGTGAAACATGGAACTCGCACTGTTCTTCAGCTTTTCATTGTGAAAATTAGTAAATTCCGGTTTGGTTTATGCTACAGCGCCTCCCTACAGGACACACACACATTACGTGCAAATATGAATACATTCAACATGTGCGAGCGTCCGCACACGACGTCCTGACGCGCAAACAGTATTATGTGCCTTAAACCAGCCTTGATGCAGCACAACACAGGTGTGGAGTGTATTATTTTCGTATAACAGCATGGACAGGAGTGTGTTATTCCACTTAATCCACAGCGATTTTCCAAAGATTACAATGTTTAATTTATTAATGTACGACATGTCATGCATTTTAACGGTTTATAGTTAGATTTAATGTTGTGGAACGTCTGAGAGACAAGTTAGTTCCTGTTTTCACTTACTTTGTAGCCACGATAAAGTCCCGAAAACTTTCCTGTGCTGATAAACTATGCAAAGCACCATGATTTAGATTTTTTTTCCTTTTAAATAAGCACTTGGATTATGACACACTTCACACTACTCAGCATCACATCACATTAATCAATAAACTGTGTATTATACCAGAATAATAGCAAAGTTCTTGAGAAAGAGGATGATCCATAACGAATATAAAGTAAATTATAATGAACTGCTGATAATTTTCAGATCACCGTTGTTTTATTACCAACACAGACTTTAGCACTAACCTTGACCAATTGAGTGATAATACGAGGTGAGACAGCATCTTCTCCAGCTGATCTGAGCTGGTGTCTCAGGAGGTAACCCATTGCCCTGATCCCACTGCAAGCTATGGGTATCTACAATACCACCACCACCACACAGAGGTAGGAAAAGGGGCAGAGAACACAAAGGAAAGAACAGTCATAAAATGTGCCACATGTGTCAGTGAACATTGCACTGTCAGATACAGTAGAGTCTAGAAGTAAGACTCCATTATTTCCATGCTTACAGTATTTCATTAGTTATGAGAAACCTATACAATTGTCAAATATATTTCTCAAACAAAACTGCAGCATTCGAGTAAAATGATTTACTTGAAGCAGTAGCAATGATAATGAATAACAAACTGAGTCATTAAAACAGAACAATTAACATATAACATTTAACATATATAACATACTGTATAACATAAGGCTAGAAAAATTAATCTGTTAGTTTTTAAAATAAATGTATTCCACCATTATTTTAAACAAAGCAAGTGGTGTGTGAAAATTATATTCTGATATTTTACAGGATATTTCAAAGAAATTTCAAATACCTAAATAATGTATTATTGATTAATAATCATCAGCTGAATAAACTTTGGTAGCAGTTTTCAATAAACAATGTCAGTAAAATCACTAGTGGATGTTCATTATACCTATTGTATTATCGTCAGGCTAGATATTCTTTTCAGCATCATACGTTTGCATATTCAATTCTATATTTTAGCAAAATACACTATGCAGAAGGGAATTTTTAGCAGGAGTACAGTACTCTGTCTGCAGTGGTGCTGGATAAAATGACATCCAGTACGGTGGAACTATACTCTGGAGCACACAGCTGTTCCGGTGCAGACTTCACAGCTATAGCGAGAGCCATGCTGCGGCCATGGCGCACCATCCAGTCCACTCCTGACACATCCGCTATGGGAGATTTCACATCAATCAGTACAAATGTCTAACATATAGACAGCAGTAAAGTGATGCTCAATTTTAGCTTAATTTTGCATTAACTGAAAAATTCATTCTGACATACTCATTGAATAAATGTCCTTTCTGCAAATCCACCCTGTATATTTGATCCTGCTGACTCATTGTCAGCAAAGGTAAATCAAGGCCATGTGACATATAACATAATAAAGTGCTTTTCTGAGTGCACCTGGTGGGGCTCAAAGGAATTCCAAGGGGACATGGGTAAAATAGAAAGTACTAAATAAAATATTTATATGACCATTTCAGAATTGCCAGCCTTTATACTTTTTGCATAGGAATTTCCTATATTAAAACCAGAATGGAATAATATGCCAAAAAAAACAAGAGTTGGGTTTTTAGGGGGTTGCAGTGAGTTTTCAAAAAACTGGGGAAGTGGGGTTCATGGAGAAAAACTTTGTATACATCTGTGATATAGGAATGAAACTGGCTGCAGTGTTTTTTTTTAATCATTATTTCTGAACATATCTCACATCTTTAACACAAAATAAACACTTCACAAGTACACAGATGCAAACAGGATTTACAGTGCATTCAGAAAGTACTCAGACCCCTTCTTTTTTTTTTCACATTTTGGTGTGTTGCAGTCTTATAATAAAATGCTTTAAATTATTTTTTTCCCCACATCAATCTATACTTCATACCCTACAATGACAAAGCAAAAACCAGATTTATGATCACTCTGCAAATTTATTAAAAAAAAAAAAATGAAATATCACACTGATATAAGTATCAGACCCTTTGCTATGGCATTCCATTTCTCTGGATCAGCTCTGAGATGTTTCTACACTTTAGAGTCCACCTGTGGCAAATTCAGTTGATATAATGTCTAACAGCTGAAAATGCATATCAGAGCAAAAACCAAGCCATGAGGTCAAAGGAACTGCCTGCAGAGCTCAAAGACGGGATTGTGTTGAGGCACAGATCTGGGGAAGGCTACAAAAAATTTCTGCTGCACTGAAGGTTCCCAAGAGCACAGTGGCCTCCATAATTCTTAAATGGAAGAAGTCTGGAACAAACAAGACTCTTCCTAGAGCTGGCCGCCCAGCCAAACTAAAGAATTAAGTGAGAAGGGCCTTGGTAAACACATGAAAGCCCGCTCAGAATTTGCAATAAAATTTCAAATTTCATGTTTGCATGCGTTTGTGTCTTGCACTGAGGAGAGAAAAATGGAATGCACCTGAGCTAAATTTCAAGTGTCGTAGCAAAGGGTCTGAATACTTATGTCATATGTGATATTCCAGTTCTTTTCTTTTTAATAAATTTGCAAAGTTATCACAAATCTGTTTTTTGGTTTGTCATTATGGGGTATGGAGTGTAGATTGATGTGGAAAAAAATATTTATTTTGGCATAAGGCTGCGACATAACAAAATGTGAAAAAACATGAAGGGGTCTCAGTACTTTCTGAACACACTGAAATTACTCATGTGCAAACAGGAAGTAATTATTCTTCATCTACTCAGGTTGCATTATACAGGAACATTTTCTGTATTTGTATTTGAGCTTACCAAGGACATGCTGCTGTAGAACAGTCCTCAGCTCTTCTTCAGACAGGAAGGCACACAACACACCAACACATCCAGCAGAGGCCATACGTGTGGCATCCTACACACACGCACGCATTCACACACACACACAAAAGCATACAACTTTGAAACTAAAGTAACGCACAACCACATCCTTAGTGGTTTGCCATCACAAAAAGAATGCAATTAATATTAAACACAATTTTCCTCTCCTCATATACTTGATTATATATACAGTATATATATATATATATATATATATATACACATACACAGTATATATATATATATATATATATATATATATATATATATATATATATATATATATATATATATATATATATACACACTGTATATATATATATATATATATATATATACATATACACACACAGTATATACTATACAACTATATATATATATATATAAGAAGACAAGTTCCTTTAGCATCATCAATAGCCATCATCATGAGTCTTTCCAAGATCGCAGCACGGTAGCACACAGCGGCTACTTTGGATCCACAAACGTGTATTTATTATCCTGCATTCACCTCACACTGTTGTTAATTTGCACTTTATGTAGTCTTGCGTGCTGTTATGTGTTGCACCATGGTCCTGGAGAAACTACATTTCGTTCCAATGTATACAAGCTATGTAGAGGAATGACAATAAAAACCCAAGTGACATGACTTGATCATTAGGCACAGGACACCATCGTGCAAGTAAGATGTCTCTGCAAATAAATGTTCCTTAATATACAGTGCTTTGCTAGGCAAGTGTTTTTTTTTTTTTTTTTTTTTTTTAATTTATTAGACAATATAGTTATCAAACATTTTGGATTTATATTAAAATTAGCTTTTTGATGTGACATTTCATCAGCTGAAATCAGCTTTAAAGAAGTTATAATGGGCAAATTAGTGTTAGCCTTGTGAAATGAAGAGTAGTTTTTATCTGAGTAACTTCAACTAATGATAGTTAGCTAAAGCTGTCCCAAGTGAAATATCTCTTTGGTTCTACAGCATTTTTATGGGGAGGGGCATGTTTTGGAGGCTTATCATTGTGCTAGGTTAATAGGAGTCTAGATAGTTAGCTGACTCTACTGAGTGAGCCTTGACATTAGTTGGCTAAGCTGTTTCACAGAACATATCTGCTTGGCAAGCCTGACTAACCCGAAAACATGATGTTGCTGTGAATCTCATTTTATTTACTGATTAAGAATGCTGGTGAAACATCTCTATTTCGTCTGGTTCTAATTTCTCCTAGAATGCAATCAGACACAAAAGGCTTCAGAATAGTTCCTATTACATTCTTATTTGATTACCATGCCAGAAATTAGCAGTAAAACTAACCAATGTCATCTGTCAAACAAGAAACATCCACTATTGAGAGGCACCAACTTTTGTCCTGCAGAGACCTACAGACAAAACCACAGTGCCAAAGTAAGGTGTTAGTCCACCAGAACAGCTTCAGTGCACCTTGACACAGATTCCAGAAGTCTCTGGAACTGTATTAGCAAGATGAACACCATTCCTCTAAAAGATGTTCAAAAAGTTTGATGTTTTGGTGTTTTGATGGTGGTGGTAGAGAGAGCTGTCTAACATGTCAGTCCAAAATCACCATAGGTGTTTGAGTTGAGATCTGGAAACTGTGAAGACCATAGCATATTATTTGTATTATTTTCATGTTCATCAAACCATTCAGTGAATCCTTGTGGATGGGAATACTGCCATCACAGAAGAGGATAGATATGTTTCATCATAGGATAAAGGATATCAGTCAGAATTAATTTTGTATTGATTTGCAGTGACTCCTTTAAGTGGACTAGTGGCCCCAAACCGTGTTAGCAAAATGTCCCCCAAAGCACAACAGAGTCCCTGGACCCACTCATTGTAGCAGTCGAGCATTCAGGCCTGTACTGTTCTCTTAGTGTACACTACACATGCACTGGGATAAGAATATGGTGAAGAATGACTCATCTGATCATATCACTTTTTTCCCACGCATCTTTCTAACCAGTCCTTATGGGTCTTTCACTGAATTGTCCAATGTACATTTGTCTTTGTGACGAGAGATTTTTTCACTGCAACACTACTATAATATCCATCTCTATGTAGTTGGTGACAGACTGTTCTTACTGACATCATGATCACATCTTACACTGACATTTTCTTGCTCCAATAAAGACCATCTTTTAAAGTCCAAAGTTCACTGGGCCTGCACATTTTTAACATGCCACTGTATGTTTTAATTGCTTAAATGTATCATGTACTACACCTCAGCACTTATGTTTCTCCACTCATTTATTCAGGTTTTCCCTTTAATTGGTCATCCATATACAGGTATATATGCTTTTCATTGGTTTTGCGTTGATATTTGTCTTTAAACAACATATTAAAAAATTTACTTGAAGCTAATCAATTAAAATAATCATGAATCATGCTAATACATAATCTGCTTTGACATACTTAAGTTCTTCACTTAATAACATTTATTTTTTAAATTTTTAATACTTCAGTACATAAAGTAGCACCTGTTTGACTTTCACTTAACTACATTTATGGCTAGATACTTCCACTTTTAATTGAGTAGGATTTTGATTTATCTATACTATTTCCTGAGGAAAATTTATCACCACACCAAGTAGCAGTTCGCTGAATGAGGCAACAGCAAATGGACCTTTTTTCTAAACAAAATAATTAATGCAGCTACCACACCAAATAATCTGCTGGCTTCCGATTGAAATGTACAGGCAAGGATGGTCACACAGGATTGTGAACTTACTGTGCTGAAAATTAGTTTTAAGTTTAGAATTTTCACCATATTTCCAGTATAGGCAAACTATTAGTCTGGTTACTCATAACTAGGGGACAACATTGCCAGATGACAATTTTTAGAATGAAGTATTTGTGTGCTGCCTGACAATTTATTTATACATCATAAAGTTCTTAAGCGTGCAAACGTGGCCATTGTAACAAAATTAGGCTGCTTATTCCCTTGAATATGTTTCTTGTTATCAAAGTAATCTAAAAGGAGTAAAATCAGTGATTATACCCAGACTAAAGACTACAGCATGTTGTCATACCTCATCATGTCCCAGCATGCCTAGCAACGTGGTGGTGATATTCTTCTTGATGGCAGGGTCGACTTTAGCTCCAGCACCTTGAATGACAAACCTCAGGGCTTGCAGCATGGTCTCCCTGCATCACATGCCAGAACGTTAGGAAGGGAATAGTTTCTAACATACTTTCTACTTTCTCCATAAAACTAGGACTGCCTGCCAACATTTTTAAATTACTAATCCAAACATGCAGCTATTTTAAATCATTTTTAATTACTAAGCTAAACCTTCTCATCTTAATAGTGGAATTTGTTTTAATAGTGGAATTTGAGTATTTTGCTAAACTGCTGCCTCTATATTGGTGAAACTCCATGCTAAGCAGAGTTATTAGTAGATTGCAGTGCACCTGACGCCTGAGTCCTCAGCGTTGCGAATGGCTGAGAGCTGCTCTGTAAACAATGGGTCCACTTTTGAGTGTATTGAAACAAGTTGTCCCAGAGCCTCGGCGGCTCTGAGCCTCACAGGTCTGCTCGTGTCCTGCAGGGCCTTCAGGAATGTGGTCTGGAGCTGTGGAAGGAACGGCTTCAGCACTATGCCCACCTACAGTGAGCAACACATGAGGAAAATGCTGTTATCCCAGCAGTTAGGTACACTATACTTTGTTTTTCTGAATAAGACTTACGAGCTGAATTTTGTCTAACTAAACCATTTTTGACATCCTTATGTTCTATTTGCAAGTGCATATTTAAGCCAAAATTCTACAGTCTCTGTAAACATTTTTCTTGTGTTAGTATAAGATTTCTTGTGTTGTACAAGATAAAATCTCATGAAGTTATAACATGAAAAACACAATGGAGGAAAGTGGAATTTTTTTTAAATGCAGAGTAAATTTAAAAAAATCTCAAATCCTGGCTTTGTCTCCATTTTATGGGGGTTTCATAACCAATCAATCATTTTTCCATGACAAGTTTTGCCATGTAAAGCTTCCACAAATGACAATGCTATACAAAAGATAAGCTACACGTCTGCATACAGTAGGGCAGGATGCAAAAGATGTACATAAAGGAAGTGGAGAGGCAACACCTTATGTATCCTTCATAGCAAAGACATGTGAAGCTGGCCTTAGTGAAATCTTGTAATCTGACTACTGCTCACACTGCACAACGCAATCTGTCAATGGGATAGTGAAAACTGCATCACATATTTGGTAAAACTGTACAATACCTCACCATGCAGGTGCTCACAGGGTGCCACTATCGATGGTTAAATGCCAGTGAGGCCACTATTCATTTCAAAAAATTTTATTTATATAGTGATTTGAACAATGGACATTGTCACAAATCACTTCATTCGTTTTGTGCAGCTTTATATGCTAAAACTTAAAAAGAAAATGATAGATATATAAAGACTGTTGCCACTTCAAACACCTTATGATTTTTTTTTCCTCTAAGTGACAGCACAGTTTGCCATTGGATTCAAACTCATGAAATAAGCTGATCACACCCAATGCAGCCTACAGCGCACGTGAGTATGGTTACCCAGCAACCAAACCATGCTGATGATAGCAAAGTCACAGACAGACTTTAACAGACTCTCACAACTTGCTTCTAATATGTATATGTAGTGCTCACACTATACAGACACTAGACATGTTAGAAATTTCTCAATGGAATGCAGATCCTTGAAACTGCAACTTAAAAACAAAGCAAAAACCTTGCGAAGCAGAAGGGTCAAGGTCTCAAGCAGAGCTGTCTTCACAGTCCAGGCAAAACGGTCTCCGAGTATACGGATGAGCGGCCCAGTGATATTGACCACAGAGGGCCGCAGAGCCTCAGAAGAAGTCAGCTTGATGACAGCACCTAATGCACGTGCTGCTTCCTCCTTCTGCTCTGGGCTTCCTGTCAGCACTCCCTCTCTCAAAACAGGCAAAATACATGTCACTCCCTGAGGCAGGAAAGAAAAATAGTGAGACTCCAAAAGTTGAAACTTAAAACATGGCCGCTCATCCGTATACATAATAATATTCTCTGTACCTTTTTGGGCAGACAGAAGCCAGGCAGATGTTCACCCCTAACTTCAGCTGCTGCTGAACGGATATCTCTGTGCAAGTCATCAATCAGAGCCAGCTGACTTCCAGCATCCAACTTCTGCATACAACATAAATGCGTGTATGTTGTGAATTCTTTACATTTTAAACTTCAAGTTCATTATAATGTCTGTTTTACATGCTATCTCTTGTTATGTAACAAACAGACTACTCTGTATCAGAGCATGTACAGTTTTAGCGCAAGTTGCATATTCTCTATGTTACATAAATGGAGCGGTCAGAGCTTCAGTGTTTTCATTCACATGCAGCGTTCGTATGTGCAGGATAAAGTTAGCGACAACGTACATTTGAATCCTGAATTTCAAAACCTACCTGATGACTCCATAGATGAGTTCTGTAGTGGTCAATATCTTAAATCACCAGCTCTCAGTGGGGCAATCCCCAACAGAGAGAAAGTGGGTGTGCGTGTGCGCACGCATGTACATCAGGTAGACATCTCGGATTCTTTCCAACCATCTTTAAAAAGCTCGTGTGGTGGGCACTTTATGGACTAATTATGTTCATCTTGGAAACAAATTTCAGGCTAAAGCCTTTGAAATATTATGACTAACAAAATGTTCTAATCTTACATTTTCCTGTCTTCGGAAAACTTCTAAACAAGGACATAGCAACTGTTTATTATTAAAAGACATGACAAAGGAACCCTTGGTTGTAATGTTTTAGCACCTTGGTGATGGAGTTGATAGTGTCCCAGCTCTGATGGAGCACCTCAGGGCTGGGGTCGTTGAGCAGACGCACAAGGCCGGATAGCAGCGTCCGTGTGTGAGTGCTGTAGTCAAGCCGTGTTCGGGAGAAGTAGGCATTTAAGATGGTAACAGATGCCTCCCTGCGTCCAGCATCTGCACCGCGAGTTGCCTCCAGCAGGTCCTCAATGATGATCCGCTGACCCACTTCATCTTCAACAGACAAAATCACAGTCTGGCAGCTGCTTAACTCCTGCACAGGATTGAACGCATCAACAATTCTGCCTTATTACAAAGTTATGTACGTTATTTAGCTTTATGAAATCATTATCATTAAGAACAAAATATCAGTAAGAACACTGGGTGATGGTTTTCAATTCCCCTGAACATTTCTTTTTTAGACTGGAAAATGTCATTTAGCAGGTTAGTTTTTTTTTTTTTTTTTTTTTTTTAATACCTTGATGTCGTAATAAATACTACCACAATCAAGCTACAGGAATATTTATACTTTTTAAAAACTGTTAATACAGTTTGATAATACTACAATAAAGCAACAATAACTGATCTGCTGGCATAACAGTCAAGCTTTTCTGCACTTCAGTTGCTTTTAGTGCTTTGGTAGTGAGGGTACCTGAGGCCCCTCCTCAGTGCCCAGCTTTTCTTTGAGGGATGAGAGCAAAGCAGGCAGAATCACACCCAGGTGACGTGTCAGAGCATCACCCGTCACAGCAGACAGGAAGGCCAGCACACGTGTATTCACTGGGGGAGCAGTGAGCTACAAAGAAAGAGTGTGCCAAGAAAACAAAAACTGAATTAAGGAGAGAACGCTAAGCAGGCATGATAAACCACATTATTATTTTTTGTGACTGCTGTTGTTGTGACTGAAATCTGATTTTATGAAAGATGGTGCTAAGGAATGATTAATCAAGGGACAAGATATTTGAAGGAATATTTTGGGAGAGAGAGACAACCTTGGGCACCAAGTAAGGCAGCACTGAACGACTCTTCACAGCCATAACTTGCTTCAATCCGTCCAGAGCAAACTCAGCAGTTTCCTCATCCTCCTGCAAACCAAACAGCAGCATTTAATAACTCTTATGGAGGTAAAGTGATTGTCTTATGCGAGGAAATTCTAAAAAGAGAAACTCTCTTGTTCCCAGTGTCTAGTTACAACATTGCATTCCCTTTTTTGGATTTTTACCCCATTTTCTAACAATTTCATCATTCGCAAATTCCCACCATTAACTAGCTCTCCCTTATCACATGACGGCTACTAACCAGGGAGGGTCAAGGCTAGCATGTGGTTCCTCCAAGATACTTGATCTTGCCAGCCACATCATATTTTTCGAAATGCTGCTCATGCTACTTCACAGGACAGCTGAACATACTCACATAAACGGCAAATGATTGGCTAGTGTCGTTCAGATTTAGTAAATTGTGGAGTGTTACTCAAACAGCATCTCAAAATTGTTTTCGTTCATGGCATGTTCTGCACACTGACAACTAAGTGACAATAGAAAGATGAAGAGGAAGATGAAGAAGTGCTTGGAATAAATAAGTAGAAGCTGAGTCTCAGTCTCACCAGTTGTTTAAGCAGAGCAGGGAGGATGTCGTCCAGTGCTTGGTGGCCAATGGTGGCGTGTAGCTGTTCAAAGGTTTTAGCTGCAGCCTCACGCACATCCTCTAGTGGGTCACACAAAGCTTTACGCACTGTAGGCACTAAGGACTCAGAGAACACCAGCACCTTTTGGACACACAAACACACAGACGAAATACAGCTAAGCACTGTAGTTCAAAATAAACACAATAAAATCTTAAAAATCAGAAAGGCAATGATGAGCAACATACAGCATCTTTGCTGGTGGATTTCATAATTTCGCTGAGACCGATGCACACACCCTGCCTCTCATCGCTCTTCTCAGATCGCAGACCCTCCTCCAGAATGGGGATGATTTCCGGAAGGATCTTCTCCCCCAGCTTCCTCACCAAATCCCCCAAAGTACGAGCTGCGATCTGGCCAATGACAAAGTGCATCTTTGAAGTACTTCAATCAGAACAAGCAAGCAATTTATTGTTATATTTGTGTACGTATTTACGTACTCTAGAGAAAATACTGATGACTATGAACTATAGCACTTTTATTAAAATACTGATATTTGTAAAATTAACAAAATATAATTTCTGACATTTTTGAGCCAAAAATATCAATTACTATCATTATTTAAGACGTTAAAAGTGCATAAACACAATCCCATGTGTATATGTGTACCGTTCTCTTGTCGGGGCAGGTAGAGGCCAGGAAGCCCAGCAGCAGGGAGAAGAGTGTAGGCAGAATTTCTCGAAGTGTACGCGGAGTGTTGGCCACCACAATCTTCCAGACATGCAGGGAGGCCTGTCTCACCACAAGCTGTGTGTCTGAGCGACCCATATAGAGGCCAGAGAGCACACGGTTCCTTCGCTCCACTCCCAGTGCGCCAATAATGGCCTGAGGAGCACAATAAACATTTTAGTAAATAGTTACTACTACTAAAATACTCAGCTGTGATTGGCCAAATCAAGGCACTATTTCTGAATAACAGACCACAAGTATGTAACACTAAAGGCTGCTGTTGCTACAGGCTACCAGTGCTGACATTAGTTATCTGATAAAGATAGTTATCTTAACGACGTGTGAATCTAAGACAGGAAATACTTATTTAGCATTTTTTGATAAGAGTCTCCAGGATCACTGCTTTGTAATAGTCAACGAGCTAAACTGTTTCTTTAAGCTTTCAGATATGGGAAAGTCTTTGGAAAGGTAGGTGTTGCGGTTTCTCTGTAAAACAACAAGCTGTGTCATTTTTGTAACATTTTGTCAAGAGAGAGCAAAAAGAGAGGCTGAAGAGAGAACGACTTGTAGGTGCTATAACATAAGTGACAACAGGAACTAACTTGTTTCATGACAACCTTAACTGTATGGGGTGTGCTATTATATGGTGGTAACAGTAACTCCGCTTCATGTTAGCAGCACATACCAAAGTATATTATTCCTTACATAATGACTGGCTGATTGTACTAAATTTCTCTTAAATTTACTGTATCTTAATGTAGAACAAGTTCACCAACTACACGCACATTGAAAGGAACATTCCAGATATCAGAGCAAGCAAGCAAAAAGCAAATGGCCAGGAACGAGCTGCACTTTGGACTTGGTTTTGTTTGGGTTTTGTTTAATTTTGTTTACTTTATACATCCAACACTGCTACGGTCCATTACACTTTCATGCGTACACTTAACTTTACACCACTGATTCCTGACTAGTTCATGTTACATTGTTTCTTTTTTGTATAGTTTTATTCTGTTAATAAATTTTGTACATTATTTGCACTTTCTTGTGTTTTTTGTTACGTACTTCTTGAGCCATGGGGGCGTAACAAATGGGGGCTCGCCCGGGATATGAACCCGGGAAGTATGAGCAAGATTAATAAGTAAATATATGTAATTTTTTAAACAGTGTATAAAGTGAAGCTAAATCCTTATATTCCAGACAATTTTTTGCCTTCCTTTATTCTACAGAAAGTGTTGGTGAGTCAAAAAAAAAAAAAAAAAAATTTTTTTATTTAATCAGACAAGGTGCATGTACCTTGTTGGACTGTGCTGTGCCGAAGTTGTCATCCTCGGAAGCGGTCTCTGTTGTCATCTTCCCTGAAACCCCTGAGATGTGGAAGAGCAGGTCTCCTAGCAACTGCACTGAGCTGAACCTGAGGGCAGAGATATTTAGCATATTTAGCGTATCTGCATATTTGGCACTATTTTATCTTTGAATTTACAGCCAAGGCCTCTCTGCCACAATAGTTTTAAGCTGCTGTCATTATTACTGGTGATGTTATTGATATTTGCAATATATCTGGTAGCTATAGCCGGGAATTAGTAGTATAACAATATTCAAAAATTCAAATTTGATATAATAGGATATTGCCTCAATACAATACATGTTTGATACAGCAAAAAAAAAAAACATTGCCTGAATATGTCTTAGGTTTCCATTTTCAACTGATAAAGACGGGCAACATTATAGAAGTACAATAACTGAACCTTGAAGCAGCATATAATAAAACAAAAGCTTAGAATGTTACAAAATTAAATATGGTCACTGGGGTAACTCACAAGGGGGCATAACATTTGAATTATTTGTCACAGACTCAAGTGCCTTATATCATTGGAATCCTTGGGTCAAGACGAACAAAAACATTTGTCTCCATTTCCGCCATGAAAAAGTTTGCGCCATATTGGGTTTTTTGCAAAACCTACTTTAGCGAACTAGTCCTAGGCCGTTCGTACAGTTGGAACCAAACCAGTGAAGAAAGATTCGCTGGAGTCCCATTATCAGTAATTATCAAAAAAAACTGTTGAACTCTTGATTTAACTTCACAACAGCACAGCAAAACGTTTGAAGTGGGCGTGGCCACTTTTACTTAAATGGCTATAACTCTGGAACGGAATGAGATATTTTCACCAAAATTGACACACTTATGTATAGAACACACTTATGCCTCAAGAACCATTGGAGTTAGTCAAAATGTTCTTTAAGTATTTGTGGTTACTTAAAAAACATACTTTTGTGAACTAGTCCTAGGTTTTTCACTCAACCAAAATAAAACCAGTGCAGGACAATTGTTTGGACTCCTTAGATCAATAATTATCAAAAAAAAAAAAAGTTGAACTTTCAATTCATTGCCGTAATGGCGGGCAAAAACGCTTGAAGAGGGCGTGGCCACTTTTACTGAAATGGCTGTAACTCTTGAATGGAATGAGACATTTTCAACAAACTTGGCAAACTTATGTATGGGCTCAATCTGAAGCCACATACACACAATGGCAGAGCTTGGCCATGTGGTGGTGCTATCACAGGACAAAACATGAAATTGGCTCTGAATATTGAACCACTGGTCCAATCGACTTGAAATCTTGCATGAAGTGTTTTTGTCCAAGGTCCCATCAGTGTCTACAAGGACAGCTGTGAAGCTTGGCCATCGGCCAATCAATGTTCAGCAGCTATTAGATAAGGTTAATGAAGGCCGATCAGAACAAAAGTTGGTGAGCCTGTTTGACTCCCTGCCCCAGAGATCTGTGCAAAATTGGGGGAAAAAAAACACTGGCCACCAGGAGATGCCATCACTTTGTACATGTGCAAATTATTGTATATTATGCACACAAGGTATTCATATCATGTTAGATCTCCTCATTCTGAACAACTTTGCCTCATGAACCACTGGTGTAAATTAAATTGTTCATTAAATACTTGAGATTATTTAAAAAACCCACTTTTGTGAACTAGTCCTAGGATTTTTTACTCCATCACAACAAAACCAGTGTAGTACAATTCTCTGGACTCTCTAGGTCAATAATAAATAAAAAAAAAATATGCTGAACTTTTTTATTTAGATAGTCATAACAGGGTTATTTACAAAAATGAGTGTGGCTTAGCGTACCCAAAAGTCAATAACCTCTGAAGGAAACCTCAACACTGCACGAAATTAAGTAAGCACATGCAACATATATAATTCTTAAGAAGCACATAAAATTTAATGGAGATTGGACAATCGATGGCACTACAACAGTTTAAATGTTTAAAAATGCTATTTCTTTAAGTATTATCTTACTTTCTCACATTTAGGTGCTTATAGACTTGCACAATATTAAGTAATATCTTTTTATGCATGTCCTTAAAGGCTCTAAAGTGCTTGAACCCCGATAACTGCTGCTTGCACAGTGTTACAATAATGAGACAGTTGTGTCCCCCACCTGATCCTCCAGAGGTCATCAAACAAGCCTTGTTCCAGCTCAGGCAGCAGCAGGGCAATGGCCGTCTCTGCATACATACTGATGATGCGCTGGCCTGCTCTCAGTGCTGTGTCTCTTACATACTCATTCTCATCGGCTAGAGCCTGAATACAGAGAAGCAGAGAGAGAGAGAGAGAGAGAGAGAGAGAGAGAAAGCAGAGAGATAATGGAATATCGCTGCAACAGTTCTAGGAGACATCAGTACTCTTCTTTTACCAAAAATGACACACGCTTCCATTTTAGTGGCCCCTGTGGACAACTGCTTTAGTGTATTCATAAATAAAAGAAACCGGAAATAGGTCTCTTTATCTCTGAATATCTGTACTGCTATTAAACTACAGAAAAAAAATCTGTCTTATACCTTGTTCAGGGCCCTTAAAAACCTTTTCAGGTGACATAATATGCTTGCTATAAGTCATAACACAAGACAATATATTCATGATACAGTGGAGTCAGGACACTTCCTGAGCAGTTCTCATTATACACACTCATAAGTATAATAATGTATTTTCAGAAAGAAACTGTTTAGAAATGTACTGCAAATTGGAGCAAAATTTAGAAGAGGAATCTAAGAGTGCAGATGTTTTTTTTTTCCATAAAAATACAGACAGTTTTCTATGGAGATCTTTAGGTCAGGGTGAACTAGATTGGATAGTTGATGGAATAAAGCTCAATACCTTGAGGATACAGGGAATAATCGGGCCTACATAGGGAGTGAACCTTTCACCAAAGGTGAGTGGGAGGTAGATGAACATCATGATATAGCCATCGCGCACATGAGAAGCAATGTCCACTTTGCTGGCCGTCTGGACAACATCGGGCATCAGTTTGTCCAGCTTCTCGACACCTAAGCCAGCCATCACCTCTGCCAGACCTACAAAAGAAAAAACAATTAGTTTAATTTATAAGCTCCTTTATTACACTCAAGGTTGCGTTACAATGTCATTAAAAAAAACATACAGTCTCATAGACAGCTTAACATAAATACTGAAATATGGAGATTACAATCAACTGCACTGAAAAAAAAACATAATTCTGTACGAAGGATTAGTATCTATTATTTTATAGACTGTTTTCACAAAGTGTTTTCGCAACTGCAATCAAAAACCACAGATCATTAACTTTGTGTCAGCAAGATGAAAAAAGATGCAGCAACCTGGAGCAACATGGTTTAAAATGACTCGCCAACGATGAGGAAATCAGTAATACAAAAGAGAACAATACAAAATTTCTTTCAACCCAGTGACCATATTTTGCTCAGAAAAAGTCATTGTTGTTGCAGTGATCAAAGGTTTGTTGTTCTTACCCTGTGCAGCTCCAGAGCGATCCACAGAGCTCTGCTCAGAGGCTAGAGTCTCCATCAGCCAGGGGAGCAGATCATCAAAGCAGGACTCGCCCATGCCCTTGACCATAGCACCAAGAGCCTTCGCCGACACTGTACGCACCTGCCAGGGCAGAGAATGTACACTCTTAACTTGGGCTGGGAAGTCAGATACTCAAATGAAAAATAAAAAGGTGTTGTCTAGTGATTTCCAAACTAATATAAAGGTATGGGATTGTTTTTATTATACAATCACATGGAGTCCAGATTAATCGGAAAAGTATGGACAACCTCTGGTACAGGATCCAGTAGGGATGTTTTCAGTCCCGGAATCACACTAGGCAGGTACGGAGAGAGATCCTGCACCAAACACAAGACACCTTATGTAGTTAGACATGTGTTGTGACAACAACGCAATAAAAAGGAGACAACCATTTTTTGCTTTATATATGCTTAACAAATCAACAAGAGGAGAAAGAATCACTACAGTTTGAACATTTTGAACAGCACATGTAGCATTATCAGAGGTCATGAGCACACCTTCTGGTCAGTGAGGGAGTACATGTTGCCGATGATCTGTGCAGCCATTTTGCGTGTGTCCGTGGACCGGTCCTGAAAGGCCCTCTGGACTATGGGCATGATGAGAGCCAGTGAGGGAGCATCAATAAAGTGCACAAATTTGGTCTCAAGCAGAGTGTGCAGACAGTGCTGCGTCTTGTGTGACGGGTCCGTAAGAGCATCCAGCAGAATGGGAGTGATGGCTAAGAGCCCAAGGAAATAAATTAACAGAAAGTGCATTCACCACTTAGTTCAAATCATGAAACATCTTGCAGTTCAGGTAATTCATTTAATATTGCCTGGTTTTCCCCTTTATGTATTTATACAGATACATTATGTAGTGTTTTTCTGTAACAATATAAAATATGGATGAGGAGTGATGCATGTTTAGAAAAGAGGAGTGGGGAAAAAAGGGTGAAGAAAAAAAAAAAAAAAAGAAGTGGGGGATAGGCATCACCAGCTAAACCAAAATGTCAAAGGAAATATACCGATATGGTGATGCAGGCCAGAAATGAAGAGCAGAAACCATCATGGACAGGAAATCCTTCCACAAGCTATAGCCTATGGTTTAGTTAAGTGTCAATATGTTTATCTCACTCTTACCCTGGATCTCAGGGTTGCGGATGACTGAGCCAATCTGACGCAGTGCCTGCTGCCCAGCTTTCTGCACTTTGACGTGTGAGTCAGTGAGAACCTCGGTCAGCTTGGGCACAATGCTGGGCAGACATGATGACAGCTGTTTAGGGGCACAAAATGCCATGGCACCGAGCAACTCCACTGAGCCTGCAGAGCAAAGAAACAAACTCTGATATGGGAGCAGCAGTTGTTTGTGCATCGTGATTCTTCACATTTTTCTTCTTACTACATACAATTGAGGATTAAATCTGGGCTTATTTGGAGGAGGGCATAATCACAGAGTTATTATTTATAAATGTCTTTACTTTGTTGAAGCTTGGTCAGATGTGTGGACGAAGGATTTCATTACATACGTAAAATCATATACAAAAATAAAAGTAGATTTTGAGTTGTGCTTGAATGCTTTCTTTGCTCTATATTTCTGAAAGCCATTCAATCCCATTTGCAGATCACTACAACTCTTTATATGCTATTGTGTTAACTTCAGGGGCCCGCCGTACATTTCTGAAATAGGTCTTTTGTTTTTGCTGTACACTGAAGACATTTGGGTTTGAGAACAAAGGTAAATATAAGACAATAGATCAGAATTTCAGCATTAATTTCCTGATATTTACATCTAGATGTGTTAAACAACTTAGAACATAACAACTTAGAACATGGCAACTTTGGCCACTCAATTTTTTGGTGAGCAAAATGATAGGCACAGATAGTCTTATTGTAAATCAACGTAAGTAAGACTTAATATTTGGTTGCATATCCTTTGCTTGCAATAACTGCATCAAGCCTGCATCAAGCCACTGGTGTCACCAAACGGATGCTTAATTTATGCTTAACTGATTCTTAATTTGTGCTTTTCCTTTCTTGTACTGCAGCTTCTTTCTGGGGGCAGTCGTGGCCTAATGATTAGAGTCTCGGACTTGTAACCCGAAGGAGAACCTGAGGGTTGTGGGTTCGAGTCTCAGGTCCGGCAGGGATTGTTGGTGGGGGGAGTGAATGACCAGCGCTCTCTCCCACCCTTAATACCACGACTGAGGTGAGACCCTGGAGCAAGGCACCGAACCCCCAACTGTTCCCCGGGCGCCGCAGCAAAAAAGGCTGCCCACTGCTCCGGGTGTGTGTTCACGGTGTGTGTGTGTGCGCGCACTTGGATGGGTTAAATGCAGAGCACAAATTCCGAGTATGGGTCACCATACTTGGCTACACGTCACTTCACTTGTTTATTTTGGGGGGTTTCTCCCTTTAATCTCCTCTTCAGACGCAAATGCATGGTCAGTTGGCTTAAGATCTAGTGATTCACTTGGCCAGTCTAAAACCTTCCACTTTTTCCCCTGATAAAGTGCTTTGTTGTGTCTGGGTCATTGTTTCGGTATACTTCTGAATTCATTCTGCTGCTACCATCATGAGTTATATCATCAGTAAAGATTAGTGAGCCCATTCCAGAAGCACCCATGCAAGTCCAAGACATGACACCACCTCCACCATGTTTGACCGATCGGCTTGTATGTTTTGGATCATGAGCAGATCCTTTCTTTCTCCACAATTTGGCCTATCCATCACTTTGGTAGAGATTAATCTTAGTTCCAGAACTTTTGTGGCTCAGTCTTCTTTGAACGGTGGATTGTGAAACCTTCACCCCTGCCCGTGGAGGTTGTTGGTGATATCATTCACTACTGTTTTTGGATTTTTCTTCACAGCTTTCACAATGTTTCTGTCATCAACTGCTGTTGTTTTCCTTGGCCGACCTGTTAGATATCTGGTTGTTAGTACACCAGTGGTTTCTTTCTTTTTCAGGACATTCCAAATCTTTGAACTGGGTATGCAATGGCTTGTGCAATGGCTCTGATCAATATTTCCTCTTTTCTCAGTGCGAAATGGCTTGCTTTTTTCTCACAGATAGCTCGCTGGTCTTCATGTCGGTTTACGCTTTTTAACAACAGATGCCCAGGTCTCAAAGCAAGAAAAGACATTCAGAGCTATTAATTGTTTCAAAAATCAGTCTAACAGGGTACACCTGGGCAGCAAGAAACACCTGTCAGTCACAGGTTCCAACATTTCTGATCACTTGAAAAATTGGTGGGTTCAAACAAAAGGTGTTATGTTCTAAGCTGTTTAACATACCTAGCTGTAAATATCAGGAAATGAAAGCTGCAATGCTGATCTATCGTTTCATTCTTTTTTTTATGTCTTCAGTGGATAGCAAAAACAAAAGAACTGGCCTGCAGATATAGATTGACTGTAGATGTAAATATCAGGAAATGAAAGCTGAAACTCAGATCCATTGTCTCATATTCATCTGTTGATCTCAAACCTAAATGTCTTAAGTGCATAATAAAAACAATAGAATTGGCCTTGCCGTTGCAATACTTTCAGAGGAGACTGTAAGTTGCTTCAGGAGCATAAAAAAGTGCAAGTGTTGGGTGAATGCTGACCTGCTTTGGTCCTCCAGGACTCTTCCTCTAGGGCTACAAGGAGAGAGGGCAGAACCAACTTCACCCCATGAGCACTCAGATTGCGCATTACAGCTTTGGCACAGTCATCTGCTGCCTAGGAGAGAGAGAAGTAAGGAAAGGACAAGAACAGGTATAAACTGGAGAAAAGACACAGAGAGCAAGACCATTAGAAATAGATAAAGTTTGAGTATACCTCTCTGACATACTGGTTCCCGTCTCCAAAGCAGAGGAGAAGGTGGGGCAGCACATGCACCACATATGGCTCAAACAGTTTCCCCAGCATGTTGCACAGCATTTCGAAAGCAAACAGCGCACCTATTTGCCAGTAATGACAATAAATACTGGAGTCAGAACAGTTCTTACTGACCTCTTTATAAAGGTCAACATTTAAGATTATTTGTACTTCATTTTTGCACTTTATTTTGCATAATGACCATAGGCTTTAATGCTATATAAAATAACTATCATGATAAAGCTACCCAACAAGCACTCACCCTCTCTGCGTCTGGCATTCTTTTTGTCCTGAATGGCATCAGTGAGCGTGGTCATGATGTCTTGCTGTTTGAGTGAGAGGATGCCCAGGCCCTTTACTAAGCCAGCTAAGCCGTAGGCAGCACCTTTCCTCTCTGCATACTTGTCACTCTCCAGCAGCAGCTGCAGCAGCTTGCGCACCATGTCACCTGCATCCTCCTTTATAGCGGGCACCAGAGGAGGCAAGCAACTGGCCACGGACTCCTGGACCTATAGGAGTGGGGTGTATGCTGCTGTGACATTCTGATCTCTAGTAATTCCCTCCAACTCTTCCCAATTATTATTTTATTATTTAATAAATTATTTAACATAACACATTAGTTCCACACAATACTCATGGTCCACTCAACCAGAGGTCCTAATCTGACAAATTAAAATGTAGTGACCTGCCAGTAAATTAGTAATAATACTGAATGAGGATTTTAAGTAAATCAGCAAATACAGATCATATGATTATATCACACATTTATTATATAATGTGAATTGTGATAAAACGCTAAAGGAACGTGATTATCACAATATGAAAATTCAATATCTGCATATGCATACATATTTTGTTCTACTCTAATCTGCATTCTCCATTCACCTTCCAGGCACTAGCCAGAATCTTAGCTGAGCTGGCCTACCGCTGCTACAATCATATGATTTACTTGCGATTTAGAGCTGTTATTGGACAAAAGGGACTGCGTTTACCTGCTGAGAGGGAGTGGAGAGAGTAGTGATGAGCTTGGCGACTATGGGCTTGACTTTAGGGTCACTCTTGTCCAGGTGTTTGGCCAGTGAGCCCATGAGAATGACCACACTCTGACGTACTGAGTCATAGCTGGCATCTTGAGGAGCGTTCTTCAGGAACTCCTCAAACACGGGCAGCAGAGAGTTCACATTGTCCTACAAATTCAAACACATTTTTACAACTTTTAAATTGTCTGCTACTAAATAAATCATGTACATTCAAAGTAAATATAGCATGTACATTCACACAGCCCTTTACACTGAGAATTTAAATAACACAGCTTTACATGTATACAATGTTAGGTAAGTTTTCAAAAGTTACATAAAGGCAGCATGTATAATTTATTTGAGAAATCTATCACTCTTTAATATATCTAGTTTGTTGCAGGCACTAATGTCAATTTCAGATAAAAAAAAAACTGGAGGAAATGAAGCAGGCAATTTTGAGTGGTGAGATACCTTGCCGTGGGTGTTGAGGACAGACACTGCAGCATCCAGCATGCAGCGTCGCACCTCACTGTGCCTGTCGTTCAGAGCGTCAGGTACAAAAAACAGAAAGATGGGAGTCACCTGATCCTCCCTTAGCCACTGAGAGAGCTTATTAAGAGCCAGTGCTATCCCGCACCTGTAGACAGGAAACACATCACTCCAGTACCCAGCTTTGCAGACAGGAGTAGTATTACTCAATAAGCAGGGGTTTTACCTTGCTGCCCACTGGTCAGGAGGTGCTTCTGAGATTACCCGTCCCAAAGCGTCCAGGACTGGTGGTGGTCTCTGCAATTTATAAGGTGAATGATATGTTAAGAATGGACCAACATGATCTACACTAGAGTAATTAAGACATACTTGCATGGCATCACTCAGTTTGAAATTCAATCAATAATTTAAAATAAATTTTATTTAATTATTTAAATAATTGAAAAAAAATTCTATTATTAGTATCATAATTATTATTATTTTATAATGTTTTCAATGTATTCCACAACCTTTGGCAACATTGCACTACGTACAGTCATGAGAATATGCAATGTTAAATTAAATTGAAAAAAATTAAATTATATTGAAAAAAGTTTTTTTTTTTTTTTTTTTAAAGGGGCAATATTTTTAAGGGGTTATACTGATATTTAGAGGCTGATAATCAATAAAAATCTGATACATGATTGTAATTAAATAGCTTCTAAAAGATAAAAACAACAGGACTATTTAGCTTAAATGGCATAATTAATCATAATTAATGCTTTGGTTTTATCACATAGCTCTGGGTTTACAAACTGATATCAACATGGGCATCACCCAATTATTGTCTTTGTCTTTACTGGCTGTTCCAATACTCAAAAAAGCCCCGCATACTGGTATTGATTAAACACTAGATTAGACAAAGTCCAAGCAAGTACAAAGATGCCTCCTTCGCAAACAAGACTATTCCTTCTTGTTACTAATTTGTATACCTCAAATACCCTTAAATTTACTTTAAACATATACTTTTACATAAAATTACTTTAAACAACTATTAAAGAAAGACTACACTATATGGATAAAAGTTTGTGGAAACCTGACCACAACACTGAATGTGCTTTTGAACATCCCATTCCAGATTTAGTCTTCCCCTTTGCTGCTATAATAACCTACACTCTTTCCATTAGATGTTGGAGTGTGGCTGTGGGGATTTGCCCATTCGGCCAAAAGAACATTAGTGAGGCACTGATGTCGGGTGAGGAGGCCTGGGATGCAGTTGGCATTCCAATTCATTCCAAAGGTTTTCAGTGGGGTTGAGGTGACTCTGTGCAGGCCACTCGAGTTCTTCCACTCCAAATTTGGCAAGCCATGTCTTCATGGACCTCACTTTGTGCACAGGGGCATTGTCAATCTGGAATGGGTTTGGGCCTCTTAGTTACAGTAAAGGAAAATTGTAATGCTACAGCATACAAAAACATATGGGTGTGATGGTCAGGTGTCCACAAACTTTTGGCCATGCAGTGGCAGATATTTGACCTTGCTGTGGACTGTGGACCCTGTTTGGATCAACTGCAAAACCTAATCAGTTTGTCTGCTGGTTACAATGATAATTCTCTATAAATACTAAAAGCATTCAACCACTCACTGAGATATCGCACTAATGAGAATCTCAGACACATGGATGGACTCGCATATGGACGTATGGCTGCATGCATGGTCGCATGGACAACCCGAAAACATAACGCCTCTGCCGCCTAGTGGCAGAGGCATAAAATGTATTGTTATTGTCTTGGAATGAGCCCCCAAACTGGATAATGTTCAGGCAGGAATGAGAAAGACAGAGACTCACATAAAGTTTCTGCTGGTAGAGCTCGGTAAGCTGGGACAGAACCGTAGATGATTCTTCCTGGTATTGACTCACAGCACTGGCTAAAGCCTCGGCTGCCGCCGCCCTCACTGTTTCCTCATGGTGTGTCACATCTTTGATCAGCAGTGGACACAGCTCAGGAACCAACTCCAGACACAGAGTCTGCCACATTCTAGGGAAGTAAGAATATATAATTGGAATACCAGAGAGTGAGAACCATCACCAAAAGCCATTAAAAGAAGAGAAAGAATGACTGAAGGGTTACTGTCTGACTGACGAAAACCTCAGAAGATGATATGACTTAAGAAAACAGTTTCCCCCATATAAACTGTTAAACTGTAAAATTATGTCACTTGTAGGGTGTTTGCTATGTTGCATGACAACTACAAAGAATTTGTATTACTGACAAGTACTGAAGACACTCAAAAAGTCATTCATTTATATATATATATATATATATATATATATATATATATATATATATATATATATATATACACACACACACACACACACACACACACACACACTAAAACACATACACACACACACACACTAAAACACATAAGTTTCCGAAATGACAGGACGTTTCAAACAAGTGCTTATGAAGCTGTAGGTGGTGAAACCAGTAGATCTTCAAAATTAGTAGCTATATTACAAGATCTACATTTATTACTAAGGCACACTGCAGGTCCCTGAATTCTACTTTAGATTATACAGTACCTTCCAGAATTATTTTTGGTACCCTCATAAGCAAAAATAATTGTATAAAATTAACACACAATTATTATAACAATATTATTGGGTGAATCAAACAATAGAAGGAACTCTTTGCTCTAACTAATAAGAACTACTTTTTATGTAATAGTGTTCTAAGTAATAATTGAAATAAAATGAAAAACGTGTATTATTTTTCTTTTGCTCAGTCCCCAAGAACGCTGTCTGACATTCCCCAGAAACTCTGATACAGAGTTTCTGTCCTCCAGAATTATCCCTCCAGATAATTCTCCCTCCAGAATTATCTGTGCTCCCTTCATGAAAAAAAAAGAAAAGAAAAAAATATGATGGTATAAAATGATTATTACCCACAATAATTAAATTTTTCAACTTAAACAACAAGATAAATTTATCTCATAAGAACTACTCTCAGTCCCTAGGGGCTCTGTTGCTGCTTTTAACCATGCCCTGTTTCACTGGGGTATAAATATGAGGCTGAACAGACATAAAAATCTATTTTCCATTCATTACAATGGGAATTACCAAAGAATGTCCAACACAAAAGAGACTAACGGTTGCTGACCTACATAAATCCCCTATACAATAAGTAGAAGACAATGCCTCCACTGCCAAAAATCTAGTCCTTCTTCATGCTAATTTGAATGCCTCAACCACGCTTAAAAAGATACTTCAAACAGAAAAAGCTATTGAAGAAAAACTATTTCAGACATTTGACCTTACTTCGACATTGACCCTGTTTGGATCAATTCCAAAATCTAATCAGTTCACCTGCTGGTTACAAAAATAATTTCCGATAAATTTTACAAACATTCAACTACTTGTTTATGAGAAACCAGGCTAACAGGAATCACAGAGAGACAGACAGACAGACAGACAGACAGAAGGATACATGGATGCATTTACAACTGAAAACATAATACCTTTGCAACTAGGTGTAAAAACACAAATACATAAGCATTTAAAAATAACATTAAACACATTTAGAGCAGGCTCCCCAGTGGCGCAATAGAAAAGCAATCGCCGATGATGCCAAAGCCATCTGTGGTCAAGAGTCCAAGACAGCAAAATTGGCCATGCTCTCAGGGAGGGAGGGGCGGCATACTCTCTCTCCCCTATCAATCACAGTGGTGCTAACCAATAATGGGTATCTGTGAGCTCATGCATGCGGACTTGGGTGGATAGCGCTTTCCTCCGAGTGTGTTATGCTGACGTTGCATGAGCAGCAATTCAAAAAGATGCCTTTTCGAGCAGCAGCTCAAAAAGTCTGGCTTCAGAACATGATAGCCTTCGCCCTCCCTGGTTGAAACTTGGACCCATGAGGTTTCTAACCCAGTTTTAAATGCCACATTTATAACAATCTGTTTGAAATCACTGCAAGAAAGAAGCCCTTCCAGACAGCACCTCACAAAACGCAGCATCTATACTTCACCAAGCATCATTAGAACTACTGTGGTGGTCAGAAGAGACCAAAATGATACTTTTTTTGGTCAGTCATACCATTAGCATGTTTGATGACAAAAGGTGACTGTATACAAGAAAAAGCACCTGACACCCACAGTAAAATATAGCAGTGATGCTGAAAGGCAGTTTTGTGGCTCGTGGTTCAGCGTCCTTGTGACGATTGATGCATTAGCGATCCTGCTCAAAACCAGGATATGTTCGCCCAAAACCTGGTTGCTTCTGCCAAAGGTTCAGACTTAGGTAGAGCATTCAATAAGACGATCAGTCAATGATTCTTCTTGGTTGAAGAACCATAAAATCAGTGTTTTGCTATGACCATCTCAGTCTCTGGATTTGAACCCTACCGAAAACCTGCAGCCTGAAATGAGAGAAGTCCACATGCAAAAACCTAAGAATATAAAGGAGCTTAAAATGTTCCGCTTGGAGGAGTGGAGCAAGTGTCTCCAACCTTGTTAGAAATTACAAAAACAGACTCAGCTATTCTCTCCAGGGTAGGAGTCACAAAATAGTAATGCAGTTATTTCAGAAACTAGCACTCTGTGAAGAAAAATATGCACTACTTTAAAAAATATTTTGTGTTTGGGGTTGGGGGGGGCAGTCTGCATAATATTTATAAAATTATACAATGTCCCTGAATACTAAATGTGTTATTTTAATTAAATATTCATTTTTTCTTATTTTCATTTGTGCAATAATTCTGGAGGGCACTGTAAATAGTTTAGATTTCTGAGAAGTGTCCAATGGTGCTATACATCTGTGATACATTTTAGTGTGAAAGGAAATTTCTACAGTATATGTTCATATGATTCAGAATGTCTCACTGAGGCAAGAGCAGCAACAGAAAAGTGAAAGAACTTTAATATAAAAAAAAAAAGACGGGATAATTTTATTAAATAATAGTGGGCACCAGACATAATTCAGTCATTACTAACTATAACACCACATAAAAAAAAAAGAAAGAAAAAAAAAGAGATCTGATCACTTAATGAGCCATGTGACAACTGGGACAACAGTATCAGTTCCCCTGATGCAAATCATTTCTGAATGGAATGCATCACTAGCCCTGCCGATGCAGCTGCTGAATCTATACAGGGATTCATTAATTTCTTGCAACAGAGCAGGAGAAGAAAATATCCTTTACTTATAAATAGAGATATGCTTTAAAACAACGCATTGTGAAGCAAGTCTTGACTCACTTGTCAGCTAGCGCTCTGGCTTCCTCCTCCACATCAAATTTGGCCACCCACAGTCTCCTGAGCACATTGAGCCCATTGGGCTCGACACTATCTGTGGGCAAAGCCAGCTCCAGCTCCAAAAGACCCTGCAGATAAAACACACACACACACACACACACACAAAACTACTAAAATAATTCAAACAAAATAATAAAACAACCAAGCTTTAGATATAATTTATATCCAAGTTATATATAAGTTAATCTCTGGTGTTTTTAAGTTTTACAAAAATTAAAAACACTTAGAACAAACTATATACTTAGCTCAATTTCTCTCAAACAACTTTAACATACTGTATTTCTGTAATAATATTTATTATTTAAAAATTATAAATATATTATTCATTCATTATTTATTATTTAGGTCATTTTTACTTCCAGAGCAGAGAAATGATGATTGAGAAAATAATAGAGAAAACAAACCCTGAGGGCCGCATCTCTAACAGAAAAACAGGGAGAGAGCAGGGCTTCTAGAAGCACATCAATCTCAGCTTGCTCAGCCAATGCACAGCCCTCCTGCCCTCCAGCACTTGCACAAAGAGCTGTTAGACATTCTGAAGCTAGCACCTATAAAACACATTCACATAAAAACACATTAACACACTACAACTACGGAGTCCACTGCCGAAGATTTAATACCAAATATATCCATGTGTCACCAACACTTTATACCTGCAGTCGTGGTGTGGAGGTACCAATCACTTCGCTGAGCAGCAATAGCATGTTCACACGGGGGAGAAGCTCCGGACCATTCTGACAAATCAGCCAAACATTCATAATTAGCTCCATATTCAACAGCAACAGTAGAGGCAGAACAGAAAAATTTACAACATGATAGCTGTATAATGTCAAATTTCCAAATAGAATGACAGTAAATTATGTGGCACTGCAATAATGGACAATTGTTATATTATTCGGTTAGAGAAGCCTCAAAGAAGATGACTCAAAGAAGATGACTCAAAAAGTTTATCATAATGTAGAAATATGTTATTCATTATTTTTTCATTATTTAAAAAGTACTGTAATGCGATCCCTTTTTTAAAGTCTGCTGCAGCAACATCAACTATTATGTCTATTCTTGTCTACCTCATCGATAAGTACATCAGTGGGATCATTGCTGGAGCGCAACTGAGAGTGTGTGTGAATGATCTGTAGGGCATGTGTCAGCATGAGCTCTGCCTCCTCAGATGTGCCGCTATTTACGCTGAGGATGGCCTGCAGCAGTGGGAAACAGAAAGAGAAAGCCGGTGCAGACAGAGGGCGCGCACCTGCAAGAAAAAATAACTTTTGGCACCTTTTTTTTTTTTTTTAAGAAATTGGTCATATTTGCCATATAGTGCACATCATACACTAAAACTTGTGCAAATTGGGCTGTATTCCCATTAATGTATTTTCTTTGTAATTCTTTGTGATACATGCACACTACCAGAAAAACATTCAGCATACAATATAAATAACCTGTATAATATTGTTGTAGATTATTTCATGACTGAAATGAAACAATCAGTCAAGTTCTCTAGAGGTCCAAAAAGTTCGTATGTTGGTATGATGCAATACTATAAGTATAAGACACTTCAATGGAAAGAATCTTCTTTTCTAGTTAGAATGTGTGGTCTCACCAGTCTTGCCCTCTCTATGTGGCACTGTGTGTGTATGCAGCAGTTGGATGGTCCGGTGTGAAGCTGTGTTCAGTTCCTCCTGAGACCATGCTGGGTCCAGCTCACATTCCGGCTTCAACAGACGCAAGGTCACATGACCCACAAGAAGAGCTAGACAGTCACAAAAACAGCAAGACTACCAACAGGAACACACAACTTCACAAGCATGGTAACTTAAGGGCCTTTCGCACCGCTTTAGTTCCAGAACAAAATTTACAGTACTGGACGATTTTGTGCGAACTATTTCCCAGTACCATTTAAAAGGTTGCATTCGCACCGACAGTGGGCACAAGGAAGTGATGTAAGCCGGTCGACAGCGAAGTCATTTGTGTGCGGTGTTCAACAACGGAAACAAAGAACAACGTAAACAACCGGAGGATGGAGGAGCTGTGTCGCACTTCAGCGTCCGTCCATCTATTGCTGTTCTCCATACTTGCGAAATAAGTTGACACTACAGTATGTTTACACAGCGTTTTAAATCATGGCGGGTGAGGGCGTTTTCGTACGTGTTTGGCCAATCAACGTCTACTTACATCACGGATAGTACCAGTTGTGCTGGTTAGACCCTGCTCCGGAGCTAATTTGAAAAAGGCAGTCCGATACTAAAATCGCACCCAGTTCCGGAGGTCCGAAAATGCCAAAAAGTGGGTAGTTCCACAATTAGTTCAGGTACTATGAAAAGGTTCCTGCGGTGCGAAAGGCCATTTA
Organism: Pangasianodon hypophthalmus; assembly: GCF_027358585.1. Classification (NCBI taxonomy): domain Eukaryota; kingdom Metazoa; phylum Chordata; class Actinopteri; order Siluriformes; family Pangasiidae; genus Pangasianodon; species Pangasianodon hypophthalmus. The sequence continues at coordinate 16,508,049 of NC_069717.1, forward strand.
GAAGATTGAATGTAGAACTTTAAAACTTACATTAAACAAACAAAAAAGGCTGTACTATGCTAATAAACAACAACAAAACTAGAATGGGAGCTCTTACCTAGGAAGTGCAGCTGCTTTTGCAGGACGCATGTGCCAATATGGAGGAAGGTTTGGTGCACATGGGGAGCAGCTAATGGTGAGTGCAGGAGGGGCAAGAGCACATGAAGGACTCCAGGAATGTGGTGAGAAATCTGAGGAGGGTGACGAGCCATAATGGCCTCCAAAAGCCCCACTGTACACTGCAACTCCATCTCCAACTGAAAAAGAAAGAAATGAGCTCAGACAGTAGCTTAGAGAAAGCATAATTTACACTCACCATCCATGGTACTAGGAACACCTGTACACCTGCACATTCATGCAGTTATCTAATCAGCCAATCATGTAACAGCAGCGCAATGCAAAAAATCATGCAGATACAGGTCAAGAGCTTCAGTTAACGTTCACGTCAAACATCAGAATGAAGAAAAAGTGTGATCTCTGTGACTTTGATCTTGGCATGGAGGTTGGTACCAGAAGGGCTGATTTGAAGTATTTCATTAAGTGCTCATCTGGGATTTTCACACACAACTGTCTCTAGAGCTTACACAGAATAGTGCAAAAAACAAAAAACATTGAGTGAGTCAGAGTTCTGTGGGTGGAAACTCCTTGTTAATTAAGAGAAGTCAGAGGAAAATTGATTGATTTGAGAAAGATTGGTTTGAGTTGCCAGGAAGGCTATAGTAACTCATATGATCACTCTCTGTAACTGTAGTGAGCAGAAAAGCATCTCAGCATGCACAAAACATCAAAAATTGAGGTGGACACAACAGCTGAAGACCAAATCAGGTTCCACTCCTGTTAGCCAAGAACAGGAATCTGAAGCTACAGTGGGCACACCCAAACTTGACAGATGAAAATTAGAAACAAAAAAAAAAATAAATAAATCACTTGGTCTTTTTCCAGTCTTCAACTATTTCGGTGAGTCTGTGCCCATGATAGCCTCAGATCCCTGTTCTTAGCTGACAGGAGTGGAACCTGACCAGCAGTTTCTGAAATACTCAATCTAGCTCATCTGGCACCAACCTGCCATGGTTAAAGTCAGAGATCATATTTTGATGACTAAAGCTGCTGACCTGTATCTGCATGATTTTATGCATTGTGCTGCTGCCACAAGATTGGCTGATTGAATAACTGCATAAATGAGCAGGTGTCCAAGTGTTCCTAATAAAGTGGACAGTGAGTGTACTAAGTGCCTAAAGTAACACCTGGATATATTTTAAAACATGCATTGATATTCTGTATATGTAGAAAAACTTGTAGAAGAATTTCCCATGATTAAAGGACCTAACTGTAAATTAGCCGTAAATATTTGTCCTGAAAAACAGCTGGCTAGCTAGCACTGAAAGAGATTGCAATCTTGGATTTGATTCATTCACATCACTGGAAACCTGTGATTAAGTGATTAATTGGAGATGGTCATTTACAGCTGCCTTTAGTGTTAATATTTTACCAAAATGTGTCATTTAAGATGGTTGCAGCCATGCCATGTAGTATTGACTGTGACAGTCCCTAAAACCCACGCATTTTGAGATGTGCTTTGGAATGCTTGTGTAAGTGTGTTTTACCAAGTCAGTTATCCAATACAACTTAACTGGCATCCCTTAGGGGTCAAAAAAAACCAAATGATCTAAAAGCATTAATAGCATTCTGACTGTGGGATTAAGAGTTGGGCAATATAGAAAAATATCATACCATGATATCACAGACATTTCTGTGCAACACTATATGATATTTTGATTTTGATTTACTGCAGCTAGCAAAACTGCAGTGAAGGATTTATAAAAACCTCCAATTAATACAAAAATATACTTCACTATTAGTAATGAAAGTGTTAAAAATTCCCATGATGAAATGCAATATTGGTCAGTCCTAATTGTTATCACCCGTTGCAGTTTCTTCCGGATAGAGGACTCTTTCTCCAGCTGGTTCTGCATCATGTCCCTTTGTTTGCTAGTAAGCTGCACCTCGTCTTTAATTCCTTTCTTCTTTCTGATTTCCTGAAGAAGAGGCAAAGTAAAAATAAGTAAAAGTTAAAAAAGAAAATGGGAAAAAGAAAAAAAAAATAGGAAATTAATCATATTAAAACCAAAACTTCTTACTTCCTGTAGCTCAAGTTCGATTATCTGTTCTTTGAAGGAGTATGCCTTATTTTCTCTCTTCATGTTGCCCTTTTTAATGCTCTCTTGCTGGGCGCTGAATGAGCATGATGGGAAGTGTAGGGTTAATATAAGAAGAAATCAATATTGCGCCAAACAGTGTACAAGGGACAAATTCTGCGCAGACTTTATAAGTAGCAAAGACAAACAGTAAATAATTAAATCAATGAACATACAGAAAAAGAGTAACTGAAATGATCTCTGCTCCACACTTAAGAGTTTCCTCTCTTACCTCATGATGATGCTCTTGTCATACAGCTCCCCCTCCGGTGTCTTCATGATGGCATATTCCTGACGTGTCACCTGCTTCAGCGATGGATTGGACAGCCTCTGGATCACATGGTTCATTACACAAGGGAGCAGTTTCCCAGGAGAAAGGACTGACAACTCCCCAATGGCATTTTTTACAGCCTAGAACCGGGGTGGGGACCTTAATTAGGCACTTTCAAAGACGCATCATTACATCACTGACAAGTAAAAGCAATACACAACAAAACATCTGTTGTTGTTTGTGTGATCATATAAATAAAATAGGAGTCACACCTGGTTGTCAGCATTTCCCTCCAGCAGTAGAGGGAGGATTGTCTGCATATGTTGGTCAATAAACACAGCAGCATCCATCTTCATGCTAGACAACAGCAAAGGCCACAATTCTGATTTGACAGCCACTGTGTAAAAGAAAAAACATATTGTACTATCACAAGGTGACCTTAGTATAACAATGTTGAAAGAATTCATAGACCAATAAATTAACAAAGCAGAAGTTAACAATGAAATCAATGAAAACAATGAAAAAAGAGCATATACAGTGGATTCAGAAAATATTCAGACCCCTTCACTTTTCGTACACATTATTGTGTTGTATGTTTAATTTAAATGGATTAAATTTACTTTTTTGTCACCAGTACACACAATAACATGCAAAAACAAGTTTTTTGACAATTTTGCACATTTACTAAAAGTCAAATCATCGAAATCTCTCATTTATATCAGTATTCAGACCCTTTATTTTCAAATCTTCTTGGGCAAGTTAAAGCTTTGCGCACCTGGATTTGGACAGTTTCTCCTATTCTCCCTAGCAGATGCTCTCAAGCTCAATCAGATTGGATAGAACCGGCCATCTTCAGGTCACTCCACAGATGTTCTATGGGTTTCGTCTTTGAATTTGTATTTGGCCGCATTCATCTTTTCCTTAATTCTGACCTGTCTCCCTAACCCTGCCACTGAGAAGCACCCCCATAGAATGAGGCTGCCATCACCATGGGTTCAATTTTTGTCGTATTACACCAAAAAATTCTTTTCTTCATGCTCTTAGAGTCCCTGAAGTCCTTTCCATATGCCTTTTACTCAGGAGGGGCTTCCATCTAACCACTCTAACATATAGGACTGATGGATTATTTCTGTGATGGTTGTCCTTCCAGTAGGTTATCCCATCTCTGCAGAGGATTTCTGAAACTCTGTTAGAGTCGCCATTGGGTTCTTCGTCAATTCCCTGACCAAGGCTGCTCTAGCCTGGTTATTGAGTTTGGCCAGACAGGCAGCTCTAGAAAGGTCCTGGTTAGGGGTCGGTGATATGACAGTTTTAGAATATGAATGATTAAGATGTCTCCATGATCTGTTTTTACAGAAAGATAGTCCATCGTACTACCCACATTCTTTTAGTGGCACTGAAAACACTTGGACCAAGTTGTTTTTTTGAACCAGATTTTTTTTTTAAACTGTTATTCTCTAGTCAAGCTCAGTCTCCCCAAGTTTTCCAAGAAGGAGAAATCTCTGTTCTATTTATGTTGTTGAGGTTATTATAATGGTTAGAAACCTGCATGGTGGCAAGACTGCAGGGTGGATGAGGTTCAGCCAGAGACGTTGAAGTCACTGAACAAGGGTGTGGTTGTGTGGTTAACGCGCCTTTTCAATGTGGCATGGCGATATGGGCCAGAGTATTTGGACTGGCAAACTGGGATAGTAGTCTTTATCTTTAAAAAAGTAACAAAAGTGTGTGTTCCAATTCCAAACTGGGATAGTAGTCTCTATTTTTAAGAAAGTAACAAAAGTGTGAGACTACATGTGATAGTTAAAATTAGGATTCAGGAGTAACAATGTGGGTTCCACTGTGAAACCCGGTCTGTGTATACGCACAAGGAGAATTGCGTCCACATTACTGGCATTAGGTTGAAACCATTTAAGGTGGGTGTTGGACTCTGTCAAGGGTTTGTCTTGTCTCCATTCTCCAGTTTCTGCGATTTTCATGAACAGGATATCAAGATGCAGTAAAGATTGGAGAGGTGTTCAGTATGGGTCTAGAGGTAAAATCCCTGGTATGTGCGGATGTTCTCTTGGCACCTTCTAAAGTGGACTTCTTAAGCGCATGGCTTAAGTAAATAACAAGCCACTAAACTAAAATACAAGATTACTGACATTTATCAGGTAATTTGTCACAGCATGGCAATCTTATCGCTTATTATCGTTAATAATTTACGTCTGGGGAGCCCCCCCCCAGCAGGAGCTGTAATCTGCGGCCAGGAATAGAGAAGTCTGGGGTGACCTTTTCAGCTTGCTGCCATAGCAACCCTATGAATCAATGAATAAATGAACAGTCCATCTGACACCAACAACCATTGAGATCAAAGTCTCTCACACAGTCATGGGAAAACGAAAGTACACAATTATCGGCTCTACTTATTTTTTCCACTTGTTTACTGAATGTTAGTTTACTTTTTGAGAAAAAATGACTACATATTGAAATTTGTTGTGTGTTTTTTTGGTCACCTGAGATTATTTGTTTGTTTATAAAAACTAGTGGGGACCACAAAACTGTTATTTAAGCACTGACAAATAAAAACTTTATACATATATACAATATATATATATACACATACATATATATATACACACACACACACATACATATATATATATGTAAAGAGAGAGAGAGATATGTAACTAACCAATGGAGGGATGGTGGGCCACGATAATCATATCTAGGGCCAGTTTTTCAGCCTCGCTGGAGTCATTCCACTGGCCTGCTGCTGAGCACAGCACCCTCAGAGCCTCTAAGAGGATCCATGGAGGGATATATAAGCGACCCAACTCAGTCCATTCTCCTGTCTCAGTCTGAAGAGCCTCTGGAGGCAAAACCTAAGACAGACAGTTTAACAATAACAAAAACCAAAAAAAATAAGGTAGTAAGCTCACTGACAAAAACTACTTTCCCTTCTGATAAAGAAAAAACTCTGACCTTATGTTTGTTGATGACGACACACAGTTCTCCCAGAAGGCCGTGGGCAAGGCTAGAGCCACCCAGTGAGGAAAGAAGTTTCTTTATGCTCTGATGGGCACGCTTCCGTACCTGATACACTCGGCACAGGAGCACAGCCACCATGGCCCGGTGGTACATCCTAGAGAGAGGGGGAGAGGGGGAGAGAGGGAGGGAGAGAGAGAGAGAGAGAGAGAGAGAGAGAGAGAGAGAGAGAGAGTGTGACAGAACATACGTTTACATCCAAATGTTTGAACCACATTCTATAGACAGCTGTTACTACTTTTGCACAACATAGCAAACCCTTCTTTCCTTACAAAGTAAATGGGGAAGTTAACATGGAGTACTCTTCTCAGATCCGAGTTCCTTCCCAATTTACTGAGTGACGTCAAATTAAAATGGCTGCGCACGGCATTAGAAAAAACAAAGCAAAACTTCTTACCTTTAAATGAGTTATACTACATACAAGTATTAGATTTGGATCAACATACAGACATATTTTGTTTGTTAAATCTAAAACACTGACCAAACTCTTCTCTGTGTGAGAAATAAAATATACTTTAGCTCCCTAGCTTGTTATTAACAAAATACGAATATGGGGGCGTCCATTTTCCCAAATGACGTAATTCCGAACTGGCGAATTACCGGATATAATTATATTTTACATAAACTTGTTCATCTGACTTTTCAAATCTGTATCAATTCCATATCTCTGAAGTGCTACTTGGACCTTTGTTTCAAGCTCAGTCCTTGGCAAAATGCTGCCTGTTTATCTTAATTAATTAATTTTTTTAATCTAAGCGTGCAGTGTTTGGGAGTAGCGCAGGCTGTAGGCGGCATTTATCAGGTTAAGAAGGCTGTTTTTCCTTCACTTTGGTTTAAAATTTTAAATAGCATTTATGGATGTTTTAATCAAAAGATTAAATATGCGCATACACACACACACACACACACACACACACACACACACACACATATATATATATATATATATACATATATATATATATATATATATATATATATATATATATATATATATATATATATACACACACACACACACACACACACACACACACACACACACACACATATAAAACCGCGATAAAACATTCATCACCCAGCACTACTGGCACCAAGAACAATGCTATGGCCAAAATCATTGAGATCACATTTTTTCCTCTCTGCTGATGTCCGATGTGAAAACAAACTGAAGCTGTTTACCTCTATCTGCATGATTTTACGCATTACGGGGCTTCCACATAATTGGCTGATTGGATAGTATAGAAGCATGCATTTTTTAAATGTACCCATTTCAACAACGAAAGTGGCATTAACTACTGAAACATGATTGTTAACAGACCGTTCATTTGCACAAATTTGCCTTTAGCATTCTTTTTGCATCTCCTTTTTGTAGCTACAAACATATTTCTCCTTAGTCACAATGAAAAAAAAACTTTTTAAAAAAAATTTAGCCATTTTCTCTGATTTTCTATCATTACCATTCATGTACTAATTCAAAATTCACATAAAACCAGATGGATGGAAAGCCCACTAGAGACAGAGAGAAGCAACTCAAGGTAATGCTGAGAATACTGGTGCCTTTCCATCAAGACATGCAGCATGATTTTAGATGTAATGGGTTAGAACTGACTGAGCCTTGCTGTTATTGAGCCTCTGCGGCTGGTCCAGGAACAGTCTCTCACACAGCTGCAGTACAGTGCACAGTGCTGAGGAAAAAAAAATACACACAAATTAGTTGGAACATACTGAAGTGCCGGTCCAAATTATCAGTAGGTGACTGTGAGAGACACTAACCTTCCTCACTGGTCTGCCCAAGAAATTTCTCTGTGGTAAAGAGTGGTTTTTTCTCATCCAAAATCAGGTTCCAAAAGGTGATCAGTTTAGATTCTACAGAAACATCAAACCATATAAATATACCAAGCCAGAAAGAATCAAATCAACAGGCAACAAAAAAGCAACTTCAAATTATACTGCTCAAATAATTTATTTCAGAATTATAATGTTCCATAAGGTAAGAGAGATTACAGCTACACTTTCACCAAAAAGACCATTAAACAAAACTGTCATGATTTGAATTCCCAAACATGGAATGCCTCACCAGGAATTGAGTCCAGCATGGAGAGGTGACATAGCAGCACTGAAGCTGCCACGGCCTCAGAGAGAAGAGCATGCTGGGAGCTCTGAGCAGCCGCTTTCTCTACCGTCTGGATGAGGAGAGGAACGAGATCCACAGCCTGGCTCAAGGTGTCTCCTATAAACAACAGAGGAATACAGAGATTCACACTATTCAATCACACAAACAATTGTGCCCAGAGCATCAAACAAAAATTGAGGAACAATGAACAAACTGACAGAGAAATAATTATTTTAAATAAATACATAAATATTAATTAATTAAATAAAATACAGAGTAAACATAAATGCTGACCTTTGAAGGCTCTGAGCATGGCCTGCAGGTAGGCGTGGCGCACAGGGGAGGTGGAGGACTTCAGTGTGAAGGCTTTCTTAAGCCAGTCTCTCAGAGCAGCTGGAACCTCCACATTCAGATGTGCCATCCATTGAGACATCACAGACACAGCATGCACCAGTGTCCCCTCATGTACTATCACACAAAATCAGCAAGATATTCACAACGAGGTAATTACTCATGCTTAGCTACTCCTGAGGCTCAGTAGAGGAGACGTTGCTCACCTTCATGCTGCAAAAACGGGATAAATTGCAGAGCCACACTGGAGCTGAGTGACTGGCTGGAGGAGCCAGAGACTGAGTGGCGGCTACAGCTTTTAATCCCTGCACATAGAATACAGAAACACTGAAATCATACATTGAAATCAGTGAAGCTGGTAAAAAAAAAAACCAAGGGCAATGTAAGACTCATATATAAAAATATTAATTAACAAAATATAAAACATACAGTATATCGTAAATGCAAGTAATGTAAATCAAAATAAATTTTTCAAAATATTACTTCTGATTCATACTCTCATTTCACTTTAATTTTCTTTCAATTTGCAGATTTTCTCTTGCAGTTTTTTGCTTCTGGAATCACTCTTTTGCAATATTTTTTTGCTTCTGACTTTCGGCACATTTTTTGGGAGTGGATCTTAGATTGGTCAACTGATTTTGGAGTGGAAGGTGCGTTGTAATTTAGCCACGGCCACCCCATTAAAGGTGGAATGTTCTCTGACATAACGGAACGAATGGAGTCGAGTGTTCAGCAGGAGGGAAACTGTACTGTAGTTGCATTAAAAAGCTGTCAAAAATACTATGAATAGCTACTGAATTGCTTGTAGATGCATTCATGATTTCTTTATCATACAAATGTCTTCATTCCATCCAGTTAAGTAGCAGTTTAAACAGATAAATTAGCTAGGTGACGAGGCTGAAGCTGGTTCCTTATCCAGATTTTCCATTTCCACCTTAAAAGGTCCAGGTCATCCGATCTCGTGCCTGTAGATGGCGCCATGAAAAGCACTAATTTCACATACAATTTCCCACACCACTCTCTCTTCATTCACAAAACATCCCAAAAATCTGACAATTTTATATGAAAATAAGTGTAATGTATTGTAGAAATACTCAGTATGATGAAAGGCTGCAGAATTTTTTAATAATGGGCCTGCGAATATTGCATTTAAGACTATCGGAAGCAGGCAAATTTCACTTTCTGCCTAATTCCGATTAGATGCCGTTATCTCATTATTTCAATAATATATTACACTTATTTTCATATGAAATTGTCTCAAACGCCAAATTCACAGGGCTATTATTTTTTAAACAAATCTACAGTAAATTTCTTCACACTGAGAATTTGGAAGTATATTATACTTAGCTTCAGGCAGATTTGCCAGATTTTTGAGACACTTTCATAAGGACGAGATAATGGTATCAGAATTAGGCAGAAAGTGGAAACAAAAAAATTAGAATTAGGCTGGTGAATAAGAAGCTATCTTCAGCCTCGTCACCTAGTTATCTTTTTAACTGCTACTTACCTGGATGGAATGAAGGCACATAAAGAAATATGTGTGAATGCAACTACTTACAATTCAGTAGGAACCCTTATTATTTTTGTCAGCTTTTAAAAGCAACACAGTTTCCCTGCTGCTGAGCATTCGAAGCAAAAAAAAAGATTGCAGAAGAAAAAGAAAGTTTCCAGAAGCAAAAAAACAGCACGAGAAAAATCCACAAATAGAACAAAATGAAAGCAAAATGAGAGTATGAATCAGAAGTAATCCTTCTGAAAGATTTATTTTTATTCGATTCTCATTACAGATTTGCAAAATATTTTTTCCAATTATTTTTTGATAAACAAAAACTGATTTTATTTGAAACTTTTGGCACAAAATTAACTCCATACAATCATACCTGAAAGCACATTCATTTTTTGGGCCACTACAGTGAGTTTTCCCTCTGAACCTGCAAGCAACAAAAGAAATCATATATAAAACAAGAAAAAACATAATTAATTATATATATATATATATATATATATATATATATATATATATATATATATATATATATATATATATATATATATATATATAAATAAATCAATTAACCCGTGGTGGTGTACAGAGACAAGATTATGAAAATTGTGTGACTGTCCAAATACTTATGGACCTGACTGTGTGTGTGTTTATGTACAGTTGAGGACAAAATTATTAGCCCCCCTATGAAATTTTAAGTTTCCTCAAGATATTCCCAAGTACCTATTTAACAGAGCAAGGAATTTTTAACACAGCATTTCTGAACATACTATTTTTCGCTAGAAGGACCAAAATATTTATATTTACACACCAAAACATTGTTATGTAAGAAAAAGCTAAAATGACCAGGGACATTATTATTAGCCCCCCATAAGAAATGATCATTTATTAAGTCCTTTACCTTCACAGGTGATGTGCGTAAAGGTGATCAGGTGAAACAGGTGGTCTCACTCAATAATTAAGTTAAATTAAGGTATAAAAGCCTCAGTATGGGTCATTGAGCTGTCATTTGAGAAAGCAACATGCCAAAAACAAAGGAAATCAGTTTGGACTTGAGACAAAGAATTATTGATGCACATAAAACAGGAGAAGGATATACAAAGCTATCCAAGCGTTTCCAAGTCTCAAGAACCGGAGTGAGAGGTATAATCCGGAAATTCAAAGAAAGCCACACAGTGCAGAACAAGCCTGGCAGAGGTAGGAAGCGAAAGATTTCAAAGACACTGGAAAGAAAACTAGTGAGAGATGTGTCTAAAGACCCCAGAACAACTGCCAAGACACTAGCGAATGACTTGGCCACATAAGGAATCATAGTCTCTAAGAAGACCATCACTAGAGCTCTGCACAGGAATGAACTGCGAGGTTGCAGAGCAAGAAAAACTCCACTTTTGAAGAAAAGACACCTTCAAGCCAGACTTAAGTATGCTCAGGACAACCTGGAGAAAGATTATTCATACTGGAAGTGTGTCTTATGGTCTGATGAGACTAAACTAGAGCTCTCTGGCCACAGAGACACTGCTTACGTTTGGAGAAAAAAGGGAGAGGCATTCAACCCAAAGAACACCGTCCCCACAGTGAAACACGGTGGTGGGAGTACCTTCAGTGCATCTGGAACTGGAAATCTTGTCAAGGTGGAAGGGATCATGAATAAAGAAAAATATGTGGATATTTTGAAAGAAAACCTTAAGCAGTCAGCAGTGAAACTAGGTCTGACTCATCGCTTCATCTTCCAACATGACAACGATCCTAAACATACGTCTCTCTTGGTGAAGAACTATCTCCAGACGAACAAGGTGAATGGCCTGCACAAAGCCCTGACTTAAATCCAATAGAAAATATGTGGGGTGACCTAAAGAAAAATGTCCATGCCAGAAAACCATCGAATCTGGAGGAACTTGAGAGATTCGCCAAAGAAGAATGGGCCAGGATTCCTCAAATGACGTGTCAGAGACTTGTTGATGATTACAACAAACAACTGCAAAAAGGATACAGCAAAAAGGATACACAATTGACTATTAGAATGTGGGGGGCTAATAATTTTGACCCTGGTAGTTTTTGTGTTTTGTGTAATATTTTCATTTCTGTGTGGAATATAAAATAATGTAAGCATCCAAAATAAAACTAGGATGTCTAAAAAAGCTGTGTTAATTTTTACTCTGGTTAAAAGCACTTTTGAAATACTTTTAAAACAATGACTATATATATATATATATATATATATATATATATATATATATATATATATATATATATATATATATATTATATACATACATACATATATATATATATTATATACATACATACATATATACATATATATACAGTGAGAGTAAAAAGTATTTGATCCCTTGCTGATTTTGTTGGTTTGCCCACTAATAAAGAGATGATCATTCTATACTTTTAATGGTAGATGTATTCTAACATGGAGAGACAGAATATCAAAACGAAAATCCTGAAAATAACTTTAAAGAATATATTTTAATTGATTTCTATTTCATTGAGGGAAATAAGTATTTGATCCCTCTAGCCAAAAGCACTTAATACTTGGTGGCACAGCCTTTGTTTGCAAGCACAGCGGACAGACGTTTGTTGTAGTTAACCACAAGGTTAGCACACATATCAGGGGGAATTTTGGCCCACTCTTCTTTGCAGATCCTCTCTAAATCATTAAGCTTGGTGGGCTGTCGCTTGGCAACTCGGACCTTCAGCTCCCTCCATAGATTTTCGATTGGATTGAGGTCCGGAGACTGGCTGGGCCACTCCATGACCTTAATGTGGTTCTTCTTGAGCCACTCCTTTGTTGCTTTTGCTGTATGCTTCGGGTCGTTGTCATGTTGGAAGACCCAACCACGGCCCATTTTCAACTTCCTGGCAGAGGGGAGGAGGTTGTCCCTCAGGCAGCATTTTTCTTCCTCCACACATGACGAGTAGAGTTTAGGCCAAATAGTTCAATTTTGGTCTCGTCTGACCACAGAACCTTCTCCCAATCACTTTGTACATCTTTGAGGTGATCATTGGCATACTTTAGGCGGGCCTCCACATGTGCCTTCTTAAGCAGGGGTACCTTTCGGGCACTGCAGGATTTTAATCCATTGCGGCACAAAGTGTTGCCAATTGTTTTCCTGGTGACTGTGGTCCCAGCTGCCTTGAGGTCATTCACTAACTCCCGCTGTGTGGTTGCAGGCCGATTTCTCACAGTTCTCATGAACATTGCCACCCCACGAGATGAAATCTTCTGTGGAGCACCAGACCGAGGTCTATTGATGGTCATGTTATACTTCTTAAATTTTCTCACAATTGCACCAATGGTTGTTACTTTAATACCCAGCATCTTGCTAATGTTTTTGTAGCCCATTCCAGATTTGTGCAGGTCAACAATCCTGTCTCTGAGGTCCTGAGAGAGTTCTTTGGTCTTACCCATGTTGGAGAGTTTGGAATCTGTCTGATTGTCTGATTCTGTGAACAGGTGTCTTTCATACAGGTGATTAGTTAGAACAGGTGTCTTCAATTCAGGTAACAAGTTGATTGGGAGTGTCTAACTGGTCTGTAAAAGCCAGAACTCCTAATGCATACTAGGGGATCAAATACTTATTTCCCTCAATGAAATACAAATCAATTAATATATATTCTTTAAAGTTATTTTCTGGATTTTCTTTTTGATATTCTGTCTCTCCATGTTAGAATACATCTACCGTTAAAAGTATAGAATGATCATGTCTTTATTAGTGGGCAAACCAACAAAATCAGCAAGGGATCAAATACTTTTTACTCTCACTGTATATATATGTATATATGTATGTATGTATATAATATATATATATATATATATATATATATATATATATATATATATATATAGTCATTGTTTTAAAAGTATTTCAAAAGTGCTTTTAACCAGAGTAAAAATTAACACAGCTTTTTTAGACATCCTAGTTTTATTTTGGATGCTTACATTATTTTATATTCCACACAGAAATGAAAATATTACACAAAACACACTGTATATATATACACACATACATACACACACACACAAAAAATCAGGTCGATAAGTATTTGAATAGTGACACAATTTTTGTAATTTTGCCTCTGTACACCACCACAATGGATTTTAAATGATGCAATCAAGATGTGATTGAAGTGTAGACTTTCAGCTTTAATGCAAGAGGTTTAACAAAAATATTGCATTTACCGTTTAGGAATTACAGCCTTTTTTTTTTATTTTATTACATAGTCCCTCCATTTTCACAGGCTCAAAAGTAATCGGACAATTGACTAATAAGAAGTTTCATGTCTGGGTCTGTTTTCTCGTTATTCCATGACAAATTAAGGAGATAAAAGCTCTGGAGTTGATTCCAAGTGTTGAACTTGCATTTGGCAGCTGTTCATGGGAACGCTCAATATGCGTTCCAAAGAGGTGTCGATGCAAGTGAAAAAACAAAACAGTCCTATCAGAGAGATAGCAGAAACTTTAGAAGTGGCGAAATCAATAACTTGGTACATTCTTTAAAAAGAATGCACTGGCGAGCTCAGCAACACCAAAAGGCCTGGAAGATCACGGAAGACAAGGCTTATCATTGTCAAACTCTACAATCAAGAGACGCCTTCATGAATCCTCAAGATGCAAACCACTGGTAACACTCAAGAACAGAAAAGTCAGATCAGACCTTGCTAAAAACCTCTTTAAAAAAAAAAAGACTGCCAGTTCTGATTCATGATTAACTTGTACCAGAATGATGGGAAGAGAATAGTATGGAGAAGTTTTATGGCATGGGCATGTATGGCTGCCAATGGAACTGGGCCACTGGTGTTTATTGATGATGTGACTGCTGACAGAAGTAGTAGGATGAATTCTGAAGTGTACAGAGCTATACTTTCTGCTAAGATTCAGTCAAATGCTGCAAAACTGATAGGACGGCGCTTCACAGTACAGATGGATAATGACCCAAAACACACTGTGAAAGCAACCCAGGAGCTTCTTAAGGCAAAGAAATTAAATGTTATTAAATGTTCGATGACCTCAACCCAGTTGAACATGCTTTTCACTTACTGAAGCCAAACCGAAGGGAGAAAGACCCACAAACGAGCAGCAAATGAAGGCAGCTGCAGTAAAGGCCCGACAAAGCATCTCAAGGGAGGAAACTCAGCATTTGGTGATGTACATGGGTTCCAGATTTTGGGCAGTCATTGACTGCAAAGCATTTGCATCCAAGCATTAAAAATAATCATAATCATTAATATTAGATTAGTTTGTTCAATTTTGAGCCTCTTAAAATGGAGAGACTCAGCAAAAAAGGCAGTAATTCATAAACGGTTAATGCAATATTTTTGTTAAACCTCGTGTATTAAAGTCTACACTTCAATCACATCGTGATTGCTTCATTTCAAATCCACTGTGGTGGTGTACAGAGGCAAGATTATGAAAATTGTGTGACTCTCCAAATACTTATGGACCTGACTCTGTATGTGTGTGTGTGTGTGAGATATATATATATATATATATACACATATATATATATATATATATATATATATATATATATATATATATATATACACATATATATATATATACATACATATACATACATACAGTTAGGTTCGAAAGTATTTTAAGCAAAGTACTTCCATTTTCAGGGGCTCAAAGGTATTTGGACAATTGACTGACAAGAAGTTAATTGACCAGGTGCGGTCCATTCCCTCGTTACTTCAAGACAAATAAAGCAGATAAAATGTCTGGAGTTGATATCAGGTATTGAGTTGGCATTTGGTAGCTGTTTGACTGGAGCTACCAATATGAAGTCCAAGGAGATCTCAATGCAAGTGAAGGAGGCCATCATTAGGACGAAAAAAACAACATAAATCTATAAGAGAGATAGAAGAAACTTTAAGAATGGCCAAATCAACAATTTGGTACATTCTTAAGAAGAAGGAATGCTCTGGCGAGCTCAGCAACACCAAAAGGCCTGGAAGACCACGGAAAACAATTAAAGTGGTGGATCTCGGTATCCTTTCCTTGGTGAAGAAAAACCCCTTCACAACATCAACAGAAGTCAAGAATACTCTGGAGAAGGTAGGCATATCATTGTCAAAATCTACAATCAAGAGACGCCTTCATGAATACAGAGGGTTTACAACAAGGTGCAAACCACTGGTAACATTCAAGTCATGTTCTGGCACCAGATTCTTTGGACTGACGAAACCAAGATTAATTTGTACCAGAGTGATGGGAAGAGAAAAGTATGGCAAAAGAAAGGAACTGCTCATGATCCAAAGTATACCACATCATGTGTCAAACATGGTGGAGGAAGCGTTATGTCATGGGCATGTATGGCTGCCAATTGAACAGGCTCACTGGTGTTTATTGATGATGTGGCTGCTGACAGAAGTAGCAAGATGAATTCTGAGGTGAATTCTTGAAGACAAGACTGAAGGCAGAAAGACCCACAAACAAGCAGCAACCGAAGGTGGCTGCAGTGAAGGCCTGGTAAAGCATCTCCAGAAAGGAAACTCAGTGGAAACTTGGTGATGTCCATGGGCTCCAGACTTCAGGCAGTCATTGACTGCAAAGGATTTTCATTGAAATATTAAAATTATGGTTATATATACAATTATGTCACAATTAAATACCTTTGAGCCCCTAAAATGGAGGTACTTTGTTGAAAATGGCTGTAATTCCTAAATGGTAAATGCCATATTTTTGTGGAACCTCTTAAAATAAAGCTGAAATTCTACACTTCGATCACATCTTGGTTGTTTTATTTCAAATCCATTGTGGTGGTGTACAGAGGCAAGATTATGAAAATTGTGTGACTGTCCAAATACTTATGGACCTGACTGTGTATGTATATATGTGTGAGATATATATATATATATATATATATATATATATATATATATATATATATATATATATATATATATATATATGCCTTCACTGTAGCCACCTTCAGTTGCTGCTTGTTTGTGGGTCTTTCTGCCTTCAGTCTTGTCTTCAGTAAGTGAAAAGCATGCTCTACTGGGATGAGATCAGGCAACTGACTTGGCCATTGAAGAATATTCCATTTCTTTGCTTTCAAAAAGTCTTGAGTTACTTTCGCAGTATGTTTAGGGTCATTATCCACCTGCACTGTGAAGCGGCGTCCTATCAGTTTTGTAGCATTTGGCTGAATGTGAGCAGAGAGTATAGCCCTATACACCTCAGAATTCATCTTGCTACTTCTGTCAGCAGCCACATCATCAATAAACACCAGTGGGCCTGTTCAATTGGCAGCCATACATGCCCATGACATAACGCTTCCTCCACCATGTTTGACACATGATGTGGTATACGTTGGATCATGAGCTGTTCCTTTCTTTCGCCATACTTTTCTTTTCCCATCATTCTGGTACAAGTTAATCTTGGTTTCGTCAGTCCAAAGAATCTTATTCTAGAACATGGGAGGCTTTTTTAGATGTTTTCTGGCAAAGTCTAATCTGGCGTCCTGCTCTTGAATGTTACCAATGGTTTGCACCTTGTTGTAAACCCTCTGTATTCATGAAGGCGTCTCTTGATTGTAGATTTTGACAATGATATGCCTACCTTCTCCAGAGTATTCTTGACTTCTGTTGATGTTGTGAAGGGGTTTTTCTTCACCAAGGAAAGGATTCTGCGATCCACCACTTTAGTTGTCTTCTGTGGTCTTCCAGGCCTTTTGGTGTTGCTGAGCTCGCCAGAGCATTCCTTCTTCTTAAGAATGTACCAAATTGTTGATTTGGCCATTCTTAAAGTTTCTTCTGTCTCTCTGATAGGTCTCTTTTGTTTTTTCATCCTAATGATGGCCTCTTTCATTTGCATTGCGATCTCTTTGGACTTCATATTGGTAGCTCCAGTCAAACAGCTGCCAAATGCCAACTCAATACCTGATATCAACTCCAGACATTTTATCTGCTTCATTTGTCTTGAAGTAACGAGGGAATGGACCGCACCTGGTCAATTAACTTCTTGTCAGTCAATTGTCCAAATACCTTTGAGCCCCTGAAAATGGAAGTACTTTGCTTAAAATACTTTGCTGTAATTCCTAAATGGTAAATGCCATATTTTTGCGGAACCTCTAAAAATAAAACTGAAAGTCTATACTTCGATTACATCTTGATTGTTTTATTTCAAATCCATTGTGGTTGGTGTATAAAGGCAAAATCACAAAAACTCTGCCACTGTCCAAATACTTCCCGACCTGACTCTGTGTATAGTGTACACACACACACACACACACATATATTATATATATATATATATATATACACATATATACACACACATATACATACATATACATACATATACATACACACATACTCATCTCACACATAATCTCAAAACTTTTTAATTAAAAACAAGACAAAAAATGAATAAAGATATTTTAGTCCACAATCAGGAGGTTTGATGGCAATGCAAAAATAGCAAATATTCTTAATATTCTAGTAAAAGGTCTGCATAAATCACTGCAATTACACTATATTGCCAAACGTATGTGGACACCTGACAATCACACTTGTATGTGCTTGTTGACCTCCACTCTTCTAGGAAGCCTTTCCACTTTTGGAATGTAGCTGTGGGGATTTGCCCATTCAGTCACAAGAGCATTAGTGAGGTCAGGCACTGATGTCAGGCAAGGAGGCCTGGGGTGCAGTCAGCATTCCAATTCATCCCAAAAGTGATTAGTGGGGTTGAAGTCAGGGCTCTTCCACACCAACATTTCTTCCCACCTTCCACAATTCTTCCATACCAACAAGGCAAACCATGTGGGCTAGGCCCTGCAGTCCCAGTGAAGACAAATCATAACTCTACAGCCAACCAAGACATTCTAGGCAATTCTGTGCTTCAAACTATGTGGCAACAGTTTGGGGAAGACTCAATTTTGGGTGTGATGGTCAGGTGTCCACAAACTTTTGGCCATATAGTGTATTTCTTAAGCAGCTCTTCACCTTAAATCTTGTGTAAATTTGAGGCAGCTCGGTATTCGAACAGAACACATAATTCATGCTTGACAGATCCACAATGGTGTGAGGGGGGCACAGTCATAACAGCATAACCATAGCTGTTGTAGAGCTTTGACCCTGCACGACTTTCAGTCATTGCACTGCATCACTGGCATGAAAACTTTTGTAGCTACTTTTTGATCACATAGACCAAAGTGCCCATTTCTTCCTTTGCCAAAAAGCATTTTGTTTAACTATACATAAATAATAACAAAAAAAACCTTTTGTTTTGCAAAAGACAATAATAAGGAGAGATATTTTCAGTCCTTGAGAGAAGGGCAAAGGAATGCTGATGACTGCTGCCATGGCAACTATGAATCCAAACATAACAGCTTGGACACAGGCTGGTGATTTGTCAACGCCTGCAGTGTCTCTTATACTGCCCACCACAGATACTAAGGTATGTGTATAAAATTTTTCTCACCTCCAAGAATGCCGAAGAGGTGCGTTATGAGCTCCTGGATGGCAGCTGGGTCACTACACTGTTGGGCCAAATTCTGCATGGCCTGAACTGCATGCTCCATTAATTCCACGTTACTCGCCTTCAGCTGGCCTGAAACACACACACACACCGTACACACACACACCGTCAAAATATAAAGGCAAACATTTCCATTTATTTACAATGGTAGTATTAAACTTACTGGCAAGGCCCTTCCCAATGTCCAAAGCATACTGGCTGAGATCAAGAGTAAGTGAAGCCAGCATGGAGGAGATGGCTAGACATGACAGAGAGAGACATAGAATGCAAAAAAACGAGGAGCAGAAACCAATTTAACATGAGCCAAACTTCAGCAATATTATTTGTAGTGTAGAACGTCTATTAGTGTGTATCTTACTCTGCATGGAGTTCTCAGGGCTACGCAGCAGGGCTTTCTGTAGAGTGGGCAAGAGCTGCTCCTTGAACTCAGAGTGAGAAACATGGCGAAGCAGAGAACCACTTTTAGCCTGAAAACAAACAGTTTTCTTTTTTTCAAGATGATGTAAAATGCTCACAAAAGAATGCGCCTTTGTCCAAAAAGTTCCGGTCCAACTCACCAGAATGTGCTGGAGTGGTCTGGTTTTGCTCATCAGCACAGTCTTCAAGTACAGATCTAAGATAGCTGCCTGAAAGAACACGTGTAACAGATGTGTTTGAAAACAAGCCTGAAAAATGATGGATGTGTGAGCAACTGCAGTGAAGCTGTGTGTTATTGGAAAAGCCCACCTTGTGCTTGCTGATTGTAGCCATGTCTTTTTGAGAGGTGCAGAAGTCCACACACGCAGCCAGCAGTGGCAGAGAGAAGAGACTCTGGTCCAAGCTCAACACGGTGCTCATGTACTGATCAACCAACCCTGGGATCTGGAGATAAGTAAAAGAAATAAAATAAAAATAAATAAACTGAAGCTGTAAAGCTTTCAACTGAGGTTCTCAGCCACAGAACATAATTTGGCACTGGCACCCAGGAGCCCCATTTATAAATAATCTTGTAAGCATATAATAGCTCTTTTACACCAGATTATTGCACTGTTTTTTTTTTTTTTAAATATTCATGCCAGGGTACCACTGAGAGCCAAGTTCAGACATACAGATGGAGCTAAAAATTAGTGTTCTTTGACTGGTCAAACGTAGTCATTGCAAATTTACCCTGAGATTAATGTCTTAATGAAATCACCTCTCTAACAGCATAAAAATCTTGGTTTTCTGTATTTTTTACTAATGAATAAAGTCCTGGCCCACTTGTGTCCAGGTATGCAGGCTGCCATTAAAATGAACCTGCTGTGTCCCAATGTCTTTTTGTCTGCAGTGGTTTGCCCTGTGAGCGAGACACATAGCAGCATAAAAGACATTCTGAAGTCAATTGCGATACTCCTATTTTTTCTAGCTTCTCCCTAGTCACACTATAACTTCCAGAGAATCTAGTTTCATGAGTAGCTTTATGTGATGGGAAACTGATTTATGCAGTTAGACAGAATATGGTCAGTTCTGGTTTTGCATTTGTTACTGCTGTTCAGTAGAATGGAGAAACAATTAAAATTACAATTGTGGAGTATGCGAATACAAAGCCATATGGCTACCTAATTAAACATATTTTAATCATGATCACAAATTTTGGCTTCTTCACTCAAATATAAATAGTTAAATGTAAGCTACTCAGCAAATGTTAAATATTTGTATTGATTTTGGGGCACTAAATCACAAGCTCCTTCATGTTTCATAGGTTTTGACTGCACGACAAATCACAAGCACTGAGTTTTCCGGTGACTAGGGTTTTATAAATGAGACCCCCAGGATTAAAAAAAAAAAAAGACCAATATGTAACCCCACTGCTGATGGTCTCACATCTTTCCACAACTTGTTAAGCCGCTTAGTGACAGACTTGATAGCATTTTTGGAGGCTCCACCCATGACCTCAGCGAAGAGCAGACTCTGCACCTCCACCTGTTCTCACACAGACACATACACACAGATTGTGTCCAACATTCCAACAAAGCTTCATTAGGCCCTTTACATCTACTAATATCACTCTAGAATTTCACATCAGTGTTGTACACTTCTGGTGATCAAATACACCTCCAATAGTGCTGTAGTCGTAACAAAATATGCACAATAAGCAAATAACCATGATAAAGAGTATGCTTTTTCAGTTATCCTTTTCACACAAAAAAATACAGAACAATAATAATATTACAAATAATATAATAATAAAATAGTAAACAACAAAAATAGTCAACAACAATATAATTAAAAACATTAACTACACAGTGTTATGTAAGTAGCAATTATCCAAATAAAAATGTAAATCCATGATTTAATGCACTATAATTAACAAGATGCTAAATTATTTATTTATTTTATTGTTAATGCCAGTGGCGGACTCTGAGAGAAGGCGAAGATAGATGTGTGCTTTATGTTTGTTGCAATATGGTTCACATACATATCCTGCATTGCCATTTTAGCATTTTCCTGTCTCCACATCTGACTACTTGCTCTTACTCTCTTTAGTGAACTTGAATCTAATTTTATTTTAGAACTGTATGACATTTTCAGAAGAAAGAGGAAATAAACTAACCAGTTTTTTCCATTGGGGTGCCTCTCTGTTCTCTGGCATGGGGAAGACTACACGCACTATTAGGCAAGTCCATGGCAGGGCACAACAAGAAGCCGATGCTGTGCTCTTCCTGTGTCAATAGACAAGAATGAATCCATCAATAAAAAAGTCAGGCTCATCAAACACGACATGGCAGTGAGGTTGATGCCAGTGGAAGTGGAAATCAGATACAGCAAATGTTGACAATAGGTAAGACAGCAAGTAACCAAATGTGTTCAATATAAATTGTACACAGCTTACACAGACACAAAAAGATTAACAAACACAGTATGCTGCAATTATTACAGGGTGGATGCTTGATATGGTGATTTTTCCCAATAAGAAAAAAGACAAAGCAAGCATAGGAATTTTATAATCGTACCCTGGCATTATGCCCTTACTGACAACTCCACAGGTGAGAAGGCCAGAAGACAGGTGGGCAGCAATGGCATCAGGCTGTGATTGGGCCAGTAGGTCAATAACAGAGAGCACAGCACGGCGAGAGGCTGCATCCCTGAGGCAAAACCAAAAATTGAATTCAGCTTTGATAAGATATTTACCATGGTCATGCTTCATCGTCGAGATTGAGTTTCAAACTTGTGATCTCCCAATGTCAGGGTGAACACTTTTTTTCTGTTGTGCCAGTTGGGCATCATTTCATCTTTACTTTTATGAAAAGTTGACATTTTATTCCCTCACCTGTATCGATGAAGGGTAAGACAAAAGAGCTTGCATAGACCTTTGATAGCTGGTTCAGGCAGATCTGAAGGAACATTGGAACACAGAACTGTTAAATCGAGACATGAGGGTGTAAAGAATAATTGCTGGAAGACATGCACTTTTAATTCACAACTTACTCTTTCCATTTATGCATTCCTTCAGTTCTCCTAAAATTTCTTTGCGCTCTTTAACACTCGATGTAGTCACTTTCACAGCAAACTTCTTCAGTGTGTCTGAAACCTGCCATGACAGAAAGATACACAAACAGGCCATAATGTAGTTAAAACGAACACAGAAAAGGCCTAGAGATTTGTCATCATATGACCATTGCTGTTGCTTTTAGACAACAGTTTTATAGACTGAAGGTCTATATTGTATGCTTTATAGACAGTTAGTGATCAACACTCAGTGACAATGAGTATTTAGCAACATGCTGTATTAACAAGACACAACTAGAGAAGAAACCACACTGACAACAAGCAATGGGCATTATACTCTGGCTGTCTATAGGCAATTCCAGTGTAGTGATTTTTGGCAATATAGAATAGTTGTTGCATGTTACCATAAATAGATTTTTATAAATAGATGTCACTGCCTATGCAAGTTTAGCATCAGTTAGGCTGTATGCATAATTTGTCATGTGACCTTTCAGGGAAATAACAGACCAAAATTAAAAGATATAACAATCTACCTGCTATAGATACAGTCCCCTCCGAAAGTATTGGAATGACAAAGCCAATTCTATTGTTTTCGCTATACACTGAAGACATTTGAGTTTGAGATCAAAAGATGAATATGAGATGATAGATCAAAATTTCAGCACTAATTTCCTGACATATACATCTAGATGTGTTAAACAACTTCGAACATGGTACCATTTGTGGCAGACCACCCACCCAAACAGATAGTCAAATTAAATAAGACTTAGTATTCGGTTGCATATCCTTTGCTTGCAATAATAATTGGTAGACAGAATGTTTCTATAGATTTCTGAATTCATTCTGATGCTACCTTCATGAGTTATATCATCAATAAAGATTAGTGAGCCAATTCCAGAATCAGCCATGCAAGCCCAAGCCATGACACTACCTCCACCTTGACCGATGAGCTTGACAGATGTTTTAGATCATGAGCAGATCCTTTATTTCTTCACACATTGGTGGAGGTTAATCTTGGTTCCAGAACTTTTGTGGGTCATCTCTGTATTTATTTGTGAATTCTATCTGGCGTTCCAATTCTTACTGATGATAAGTGGTTTGCATCTTGTGATATGGTCTCTATTTCTGCTCTTAAAGTCTTCTTCAAAAGTTAGATTGTGAAACCTTCACCCCTGCCATCTGGAGGTTGCTGGTGAAGTCACTGACTGTTTTTTTTTTTTTTGAGTTTTTCTTCACAGTTCTCACAAGGTTTCTGTCATCAACTGCTGCTGTTTTTCTTGGCCAACCTGTTTGATGTCTGGTTGTTAGTACACCAGTGGTTTCTTCCTTTTTCAGGACATTCCAATTGGCTATGCCCAATGTTTGTGCAATGGCTCTGATAAATTTCCACTCTTTTCTCAGCATCAAAATGGCTTGCATTTCTTCCACAGATGGCTCTCTGGTCATGTTTTTGTTTTTTGTTTTTTTATATCTTCCCAGGTGAAACCCAAGGCTCAAACCAAGAATCAATATTCAGAGATATTAATTGTTTAAACAATCAATCTAACAGAACACACCTGGGCAACAACAAATACCTGTCAGTCACATGTTCCAATACTTTTGTTCACCAAAAAATTGGGTCCTCTGCCACCAGAGGTGCCATGTTCTAAGTTGTTTAACACACCTAGATGCAAATATCAGAAAATGAAAGCTGAAATTCTGATCTATCGTCTCATATTCATCTTGCGATCTCAAACCCAAATGTCTTCAGTGTATAGCAAAAAAACAAAAGAATTGGCCTTGCCATTCCAATACTTTCAGAGGGTACTGTGTATATGAGTTTATCAGCATTAAGGATCTGACACTGTTATGGGAGTCTACACTTTTTCAACAAATACTATGAATGCTAAAGACTTTATCAAGGACATCATACATGCACTGAGCACCCACTTTGTGTGTCATATCTGTGCATTCTGAAGATAATACAATTAGTGACAGTGGCTGGTCTGCTCTTAACAGGATTTATCAGCCCCCCTCTACCCTGTCAATCACTGGAATGGACAACCACTGAACAGCTATTATTGAGGTAGTGGTCCATTTCCGCTGAGAATGGTCAATCAGCGAAATAATATCTGGACAGTACTGGTCCTCCAGTGGCCCCCTTCCATTGTCAAACGGGACAGAGGGGTGCTGAGAACTTGTGTATAGCAACAGTGAGTAATTGTATACCGTTGAGGCAAAAACTTCACATATACCTAGGCTAAAGACATTTAGTTTTTCGCAGTCAATTAGGGTATTTGCTTTATTTTCCTAAGAGGTAATTTCAAAATAATAGACAAGAGAGATTTATTTAAGCTTTTATTTACTAAATTAGATTTTCAGTGGGTCAAAGGTTTACATACACTTTGGCACCAATCCCTTTTCCAGCAAAACCCTCCAATGACATGATGCTGCCAACCCCATACTACAGAGTTGAGATGGTGTTCTTTGAATTAAAAGCCTCACTCTTTTTCCTCCATACATAGAGGTGATCATTCTGGCCAAACAGTTCAATTTTGTTTCATCTAACCAGAGAAGATGCCTCCAAAAGACTGTTGGTCACCTGGAAACTTCAGTCTGGCTTTTTTATGCTGGTCTTGGAGTAGGGGCAACTTTGTGCGACTGCCTATCAGGCTATGTAGGACTCTCTTAATGGTGTATGTACATACTTCAGTCCCAGCTGCCTCCAATTCCTTCACCAGTCCCTTTGTTGCTGTCTTGGGTTTCAGCTGAACCTCTCAGACCAAAGTTCGCTCATCCCTGTGAGTTATTTTGTGATTCTTTCTTAGATGATGTAGTGTCTGTATAGTCCCAAGACTTTTGTGTTTGCATACATGCTCATGGTTCCTTCAGTTTGTTTGGAAATCAGAGCCAGATTTGTGGAGGTTCACCTTGGATTTTCCCCTGGTATCATGGGCAAAAAGGCATTGGCTCTAAAGGTAGACCCTTTAACGCCCAATTAACACTTAATTATGGCAATTGGCCAATCAAAAGCCTCAAAAAGTCATTACATCAATTTCTAGAATCTTCCAGACTGTTTAAAGAGACTGTCAACCTGGTGTATGTAACCTTTGACCCACTGGAATTTGGATAAAGTGAATTAAAGCTGGAATAAATTTGTTTCTAATTGTTTTACATTTACCTATTATGTGAACAAAGTAGATGACCTAACTAACTTACCAACAGAAATGTATGGTAACATGAAATGTGTGAAAAATTAGATTGAATATTCTTAGCCAAGCATGTAAAAAATTTTGGCCTCAACGGTAACATCATGCACTTTTTTGTTTCTGTGCAATTGCTCGTGTGTTGCTGCTATCATTGCCAAGCCCAAACCACAAAAGAATACTAACTTTGCTTAGTGTTGTTAATTTAGAGAAAAAACACTTAACTACAAGACGACTAATTGAGTTATGCCAGCCGATTCGCAACACTTCAGCACATATTTTCAGTGTTCGTGTAAAATGAATTTCATCGAATTGAAATCTGCAGTTTCAACAGCTTAGATAGCTAATTCTATATGTTCTCGATGTGTTCCCTCTAAAGGTATTTGTGAGCCTGATAGCGATATGACTGGAAAATTGAAGGTAAGTAAGCTAAATTAGCTTAGCCACTGGCTAGGCTCTCCTGAGCTCTAGTCGCCTGCAATCATTCTGCACTAGTAACTTAACTTTGTCGTGATGCATCTATAAGAATTTGCTGCAGTAGTCAGAAAAACAGCATCCACATCACTGTCCTATTTAAAATATGTCTGTTTAAGAGTGCTATACATAAAATATAACGATTATCGAAAACATTCAACAGCAAAGTACTATTCATACCACGAATCGCACACAAACCTGCGTGTCCGCTGCCATCTTGCCGGTCTCGAGCTAAAAAAAGAAAAAGAAAAAAAAGTCCTCATTTCCGTGTCACTGCCTCGCTCTCTTTGCCGAGATTCTCTCTTTGCTGATTCTATAGGCTGACCCCTATAGGACACAGTTGGTATGGCCAAAACAGTATCCTGAATATGATATCATGTAGCAGCGTTATCTCCATTTTGGCGGGGTTAGTCAGTCAGCTAGTCAGATAGCCAGCCTAGTTATGTAAACGAATTTTCATACAAACTGAGTGTTCTGAGTGTTCGAGCCTTTATGGTGAGAAGCTTGTGTTATGTACTGAAACAGCAGCATCCATTACACCCGTGATAAAAAAATAAATAAATAAATGAACAAAATAAAATTGACTTTATACTACAGTACGGCTGAATGCTCAAATCTGGTTGGTCAGTAGGAGCGATTATTTTCGTATAACAGTGGTTCCGACTGTGACATGAACGACAGGTTAATATTAATGCGCTCGTTCGAGTGTAATGTTACTATTTCTATAGTAACAGGTCATACACGGGAACTTATACGTAATATAATACATAATATAAGAATAAAACCGATTAAAAATAACAAGGCATACATGGTCTGTGTTATTCCTTACTTAAAAACCACAACACACAGCCTTGCTGATATTCAGGATAACAGCACTCTTGCTCGTACAATATTGCGAAATTGTCTCGCACAAAAGCCCATATTAATCAGTGTATTTCACACTGTCATCCTTTATTTGGGGATTATATCTAAAATACCTGTTCAACAAAACTGTCAAGCAAAGGTTAATTATTAGTGGTTCTTTCTATGCAATGCAAGTATCACTATTATAATTGTCCATACTTATTAGGGGCCAAGAACCGCAGGTGCGTAGGCATCTATTGTAGTTCTTCTTCTTCTTCTTCTCATGAAGTACATGGCAGCCCATAGAACCGTACATACAACCCTTGGCAAAAATTATAGAATCACCACACTTAGAGGATGTTCATCCAGCTTTTTTTACTTTAAAGCAAACAAACAAATTACAGATATGACACAAAAAAGGTTTTGTTCAATAGCTTAACATTCTGGCTTTGTGAAACATACATCAAAAAATTCATTTTTTATTAATGGCATGTCATTTTCCAAATCAAGTAGAGGAAGAAGGTATGGAATCACACAATGTTAAGGAAAAAATTATGAAATCATCAAAAAAAAAACCACAATTAGTACTTTGTTGCTCCTCCTCTGGCTTTTATGACAGCCTGAATTCTTTGACGCATAGACTTCACTAATGAAAAACAATATTCCCCATCAATCTGGTTCCAACTTTCTCGAATAGCAGTTAACAGATCAGCTTTTCAGGATGGAGCCTTATCATAGACCAGTGTTTTTAATATCCACCATAAATTTTCAATTGGATTGAGATCCGGACTGTTTGCTGGCCATGTCACTGAGTTGATATGCCTTTCCTGAAAAAAAGCTTTAACACTCTTTGCTCTGTGGCAAGATGCATTGTCATCCTGAAAAATTACTTCATCACCAAACCTATTTTCTATGGATGGAATGAGAAAAGTGTCCAAAATTTCAATGTACACCTGTGCATTGACTGCTGAGGTAATGAGGTAATGCCATCTCCCTTGGTCCTTTACCTGACATGCAACCCAATATCATAAATGAGTTGGGAAATTTGATTGTTTTCTTCAGGCAGTCATCTTCATATTGTTTCGTTAGAACAGCACCAGACAAAAGTTCCAGCATCATCTCCTTGGCCAATGCAGATTCATGATTCATCACTGAATATCACTTTCATCCAATCATCCACACTCCATGATTGCTTCTCCTTAGCCCACTGTAACCTTGTTTTCTTCTGTTTTGGTGTTAGTGCTGGTTTTCGTTTGGCTTTTCTATATGTAAATCCCATCTCATTCAGCCGGTTTCTTACAGTTCTGTCACAAACGTTGACTCCTGTTTCTGCCCATTTGTTTTTCCTTTTGTTGTGCATTTTCTATTTTCAAGGCATATTGCTTTGAGTTTTCTATCCTGACACTTTGACATCTGTATGTTTTCTTTGATATCTGTATCTGTATGCCTGTATGTTTTCCTTTTATAACCTTCCCATTAAGTTTATATTTGCACCAAATTTTAGACACAGCTGACTGAGAGCAACCAACTTCTTTGGCCACACTCCGTGTTGAAATTCCTTGTTGAAGGGGTTTTATAATCCTTTCCATTGTTTCAACTGACAACTCTCTCATTGGAGCCATGTTTCCTTTCAATTAGCCAAGTCCAACAGCCCATTAAAGTGTGTAAGCACTCCCTTTTAACTGCTGACTTATTAGCATTTTTAGACTTGTCCCGGTATTTGTTTTAGAAGTGGAAATTAAAAGATGATTTCATAATATTTTCCTCAACATTGTGTGATTCCATACCTTTTTCCTCTACTTGATTTGGAAAAAGACACACCATTAATTAAAAAAAAATGTCAGTGAATTTTTTATATATGTTTCACAAAGCCAGAATGTTAAGCTATTGAACAAAACCTTTTTGTGTCATATCTGTAATTTGTTTGTTTGCTTTAAAGTAAAAAAAGCTGGATGAACATCCTCTAAGTGTGGTGATTCCATAATTTTTGCCAGGGGTTGTAGTAAAGTTATGAAATTTAGCACACAGTTAGAGGACAGTCTGAAATGTTACCATAGCAAATTTGGAGTTGCTATCTCAAACCTTCCAGCGCCACCAACAGCTCAAATTTGCACTCATTTTTCCAACATTTTGAATTTTCTGAAAAAACATACTTTTTCAAACTCCTCCTAGGTTCAAGGTTCAAGGTTGAACATTATATAATAGAACAGAATATAATATAATAGACTCTTTGTCCGATTTTCACAAAAATCGAATTAGATCATCTTCAGACCATGCCAACAAAATGTTACGGAATTCAAGTTGATCAATAAAACCGTTCTCAAATAATGTGTAAATGAATTTGACAATGAGCACGCCGAAATTGATGTGAGGCTATATCTCCGGAATTCTTTAGCATATTCAGACCAAACTTAGTATATGTCATAGCCATCATGACTTGAGGGTACCTGCACAGTTTCGGAACAGTGCTGCCTAGTGCTCACAAGATATGAAAAAAGCACATGTTTGCATTTCAGACCGTACATCCGCTTTTCACCAAATTCGACTCAGATCATCTTCAGTCCATGCCAGCAATAAGTTATGGATTTCGTGTTGATAGACCAAACCACACTGTCAGTCTGACTGACTTAAAAATTGGCATGCAGTGTCTGTGTCCATCATTGTCCATGAGGACAACTGTGTATCTTAAAAACACGGCAGCGATCTCCCAATCACATTTAAGCAGTTTTTAGACAAGGTTACCAAAGACTTATCAAAACAAAACACTGTGGACATATTTGCCTTTTGGGCTGAGAGGTTTGTGCAAAATTTGAAAAAAAAAAAAAGAAAGAAAATTGGCACATTTTACAAGCATGTTAATTGTTTTGTGAAGTAGTTTTTCAGAGAAACACAAGAATCTGAGGCTGAATCTGTGCAACTTTTTGATGTATTGTGATGAAAGTTTATATGTGCCATTGTAAACATACATGCTTACATACAACATAGTTTTTTCTGAATTTCATCCAAAGCCATGAATCTCACATTTTCGATTCTCTAGGTCCCACAGAAACCAGTGATATACATTTTTCCACAGGAGGCCATTTTGTCTGTCCGCCATTTTGAGTCATGTCAAAAACTTTTTCAGAGTTCTCCTAGACCATTTATCCAATCTTCACCAAATTTTACATAGATCATCATCAGAGCATGCTGGCAAAAAAATGTTTAGTTCAAACCATTTCCATATAACGCGTTGTCAAATTTGACATAAGCACCACATAGTGTTTTATGCAATATCTTGGCAACACTACTCGCTTAGCTCCTTACTTTGCCTCTGTTGCTATTTCAAGCCCTCTAGCGCCACCAACCGTAAAGGCTGGAAACAAAATTCTTTTTTCCTCTAATTACCCCTGAAGGTACACAAAAAGTTTCAGGATAGTGGACAAAAATGATAATACATGAGAATAGTCTTGTTAGATTTGTTGGGTCATGCCAAGAACAATGATACCAGTTATGGCATAGTCGGCTGAACTTCCTGTCTGCATTTTGAACTGCTTTGTAAACTTACTTTTTCGAACTCCTCCTAGACCGTTTGTCCAATTTTCACGAAAATCGAATCAGATCATCGTCAGACCATGCCGACATGGTCTTATTGTTAGAACAGTGCCATCTAGTGTTCACGAGATATGAAAAAAAGCATATTTTTGTTTAGACTTTCTGAACAGTTTGTCATAAAATCATGACACTGGTCTCTTTAGATTCTGTGGCACACCAAGTTGAATAATATCACATAAGCCATTTTGTGTCAGCCATTATGAATTAGACCCAAAATGCTGTATTTTACAAACACCTTGGCATGTCATTACAAAAATCCATATGTGTCATTGGCACCATACCTTGAAGGTAGCCAAAAAATTTCAGGACAGTGCCTTGTAGTCAAAAATTATAATGCAATTTCAAAAAATGCTAATAGCTTTAGCCTATTCAGACCAAACCTAATATATGTTATAGCCATCATGACTTGAGCATACCTGCACAGTTTTGAAACAGCGCCATTTAGTGCTCACGAGAAAAAGCATAGTTTTGCTTAGAACTTCTGAACAGTTTGTCATAAAATCATGTAACTGGTCTCTTTAGATTCTGTAAGGCATAACGAATGATATAAAATTTTCCTATGTTGGCCATTTTGAAATTAGACTTAAAATGCTGTATTTTAAAAACGCCTTGGGGTGTCGTTACAAAAATTGGCATTTGTCATCATGACCATGCCCTGAAGGAACATAAAAAGTTTCGGACAACACCACCTTGTAGTCAAAAATTCTAATGCGATTTGAAAAAATGCTAATAGCTTTTGAATACTTTGCCAATTGTCATGTGACTGGTTTTGCTAGATACCTTGGCTTATACCAAGAACAATGATACTCCTCCTAGACTGTTTGTCCCATTTTCACAAAAATGAAAAGTGATCATCTGCAGACCAATGCTGACAAAAAATTAAGGAATTTAAGTTGATCAGTGAAACCTTTCGCACATGAATTCGAACAGTGAACACTCCGAAATGAGCGTGGGGCTATATCTCTGTAATGCTTTAGCCTATTTAAACCAAACTTGTATATGTATATGTCATAGCCGTTGTGAGCTGAGGGTAACTGCACAGTTTCAGAACAATGACACCTAGTGGTCAAATTATAATGCAATTTCAAAGAATGCTAATAGATTTTGACTCCTTTTGCCTATTGTCATGACACTTGCTACAATCTTGCTAGATTTCTTGGGTCATGCCGAGAATAATGATACCAATTATGCCATGGTCGGCCAAACTTGCTGTCCGCCATTTTGAATTTTCTGAAAAATCTACTTTTTCAAACTCCTCCAAGACCATTCATCTGATTTTCACGGAATTCGAATCAGATCATCTTCAGACCATGCTGACAAAATGTTCTCAAATTCCAGTTGATTAGTCAAACCATTCTCAGATAACACGCAAATGAATTTGACGATGAGCATGCCGAAATTGATGTGAGGCTATATCTACATAATGCTTTAGCATATTCTGACCAAACTTTGTATATGTCAAAGCTATTATGACTTGCGGGTTCCTGCACAGTTTCGGAACAGCGCTGCCTAGTGCTCACGAGACACCTTTCATCTGATTTTCATCAAATTCGACTCAGATCATCTTCAGTCCATGCCAGCAATATGTTATGGATTCCGTGTTGCTAGACCAAACCAAATTGTCGGTCTGAAACCAGTGATACATTTTCCGCAGTAGGGCAAATTTATATATCATAGCCATTATGACTTGCGGGTACCTGCACAGTTTTGGAACAGCGCCATCTAGTTCTCACAAGATATGAAAAAAGCATATTTTTGCTTTTTGGACTGTTCTTCCGGCACCTATTGTTTTCGTTGGTGTTCTTCTTCTTCTTCTTATTATTAGGGGCCAAGCACCACAGGTGCGTAGGCACCCTATTGTTATTCTACCTTTTCTTCTTCTTCTTCTCCTCCTTGCTAGGGTGTCTATGGCAGCCTATAGAACCGTCTGGTAAAAAGATGTGAAATCTGGCACACTGATTGGGGAGGGTCTAAGGAACATTCTGACCAAATTTGGGCCAATATTCTAGCACCACCATCGGGTCAAATTTTGGTCTAATTTGGAACTACATTTATGGTTATAACTTTTGAACCATGTGTCCAAAATTTAAAAGCCAGACATACCTGGATTCCCTGGGTTGAGGCGAGTTCAACACACCCTATGATGCCAATTCCACCTAATTAGATTCCATCTTGGATTTTGTCAAAAACTGTTTTTTTTCTCTACTCCTCCTACAAATTTTGACCAATCATCACCAAATTCGGCATTCGTCATTTTCAGACTAAGACTCACAAGTCGTGGCCTAATGGATAGAGAGTCAGACTTGCAACCCGCAGGTGAACCTGAAGGTTGTGGGTTCGAGTCTCGGGTCCGGCAGGGATTGTAGGTGGGGGGAGTGAATGACCAGCGCTCTCTTCCACCCTCAATACCACGACTGATGTGAGACCCTTGAGCAAGGCACCGAACCCCCAATTGCTCCCCAGGTGCCGCAGCAAAAAAAAAGGCTGCCCACTGCTCCGGGTGTGTGTTCACGGTGTGTGTGTGTGTGTGTGTGTGTGTTCACTACTGTGTGTGTGCACTTGGATGGGTTAAATGCAGAGCACAAATTCCGAGTATGGGTCACCATACTTGGCCACAAGTCACTTCACTTCACTTCACAAAAGTTATCAAAAGAATTTTGATTACTCCAAACCATTTGGACAATGAATCTGACGGCAACACCCCCAAATAGGAAGTGAGGCTGTATCTCAGCAACAAATTTGCACACTGACACAAAACTTGGTAGGCATCTTCAGGCTATGCAACAAATTTCATGCCAGCGCCACCTACTGGTCAAAAGTTACAAAGTATTTTTCTAACCAATCGCACTTACGGTTTTCCCATAGCGGACAATCAAATATACCAAAAAATCCCATTCACTTACATTGATGGAATGTTCAGAGCCTGGCTCAGAATGTTCAAGATTTCAAAATCCAACTGTCAAAACTCACACACACCTGTGTGCACACAGCCTGAAGCCCCTCTTCTCTCCCTCTCACTCTGTCAATGTACCTGTAACAGAGTGCCACACACTTTCTCCATCCATATCAGTTTACCAGTAGCAAACACACACTCTCTCACTACATATTTCTTTCTATCAATCACCTGTATCACTTTCTCACATCTTCTGTGTTTCTACTAATAACAATCACTCTCCATCTATCTTGTATCACTTTATCTATCACTAACTTTATCTATCTATCTATCTATCTATCTATTGGCACCTTATCTATCTATCTATCTATCTATCTATCTATCTATCTATCTATCTGTCTGTCTGTCTCTCTCTTTCTTTCGTAAAACTGCACACTACCTTAAGATTTCAAACTGATAAGTATTTTAAACTTTCAGACTGGCTTTGTGAAGCCAACATCAATGTTCGTCTTGATGAACTTTACCTATCTAGTTATTATTATCATTATTATTATTATTATTATTATTATTATTAGTGCTTGCTATGCAATGCAAGCATCAATATTAAAATTGCCCATACTTGTTTTTCATGTGACATCAACTCCCAAAATAAGTGGAATCACAAAACTATTGCAACAGTGACATGTGACATATCAAAATGCTCGGCTCCGTGAGGAGAATTCATGCGCACATCACATGCACGTTAACTATTGTACAAATACATCTGGCTGCATCCTGAAATCATGTGCTGACCAGCTACCCACAGTGTTCACCTCCATCTTTAATGCATCTTTAGCCCAGTGTGTGCACCCTACATGCGGTCCACCACTGCCCTGTGCCTGAAAAACTGCTGTAGTCCTGATGTGCAAGGTGATGAATGCTTTGAAAAGCTAGTGAAGGATTATATCTGCTCATCTGACCTTCTCCGGTTTGCCTACAGAACTAACAGAAGTACTGATGACACCAACTCCCAGGTGCTGCACTCCAAATTTTCCCACCTAGAAAAGGGGAGAGGGACTTATCTGAAACTGCTGTTCATTGACTACAGTTTAGCTTGTGCCATTGTCCCCCTACCATCCTGATCACAAAGATGAGATTCCTAGGGTTGAACAACTCACCCTGCAAATGCGTTCACAACTTCCTCACCAAATAACCATAGATGGTTAAGGTAGATAGTTATACCTCACTCACCCTCAACAATGGCACCCACCCAAGGCTGTCTCCTGAGTACACTGCTGATCTTCATCTATATCCACGACTGTGTGGCCACCCATAGCTTCATCTCTATCATTAAATTTGTTGATGACACAGTGGTGGTCTGATCAGAAAACAGTGATCAACAGGCCTACTTGAAGCAGGTGCCTGATCTAGCTCTGTAGTGCCTGGTCAGTAACCTTGCACTAAACATCAGAAGGACCAAGGAAATGGTCGTGGACTTTAGGAGATATCAGGTAGGAATCTACATCCCTCCTAAGATCTATGAGGCTCCTGTGGAAAGGGTGGCAAACTTCAAATTCCTGGCAGTGCACATCACTGAAGATGTCTCCTGGTCACTTGACATCCGTAACAAACACAGGCAAGCAAGGTAAGCTCAGACAATTTGGACACATGAAGCTGGACAGTTGAAGACTGGAAAAAGACCAGGTGATTTTTTCTAATCTTCATCTGTCCAGTTTGGGCGAGCCTGTGTTTGACATGAACACTACCCAAAGCTCTTGCCCTGTATCTGCATGATTTTTTTTTGCCTTGTGCTGCTGCCACGTCATTCGCTGATTAAATAACTGTATGAATGTGCAGGTCTACAGGTGTTCCTAATAAAGTGGCTGGTTAGTGTAGCTGCACATGGCAGTGTATTCCACCCCCACTTTTCATTACTTATTTCATTCTTTTTTCCTCTTGTTTACCTTTATTTTTATTTTATTATTATTATTATTATTATTATTATTATTTATATTCTTTTATGCTTACTTGCACAGTGTGTCAACCACTAAGTGTTTCACATAAATGCTCCTCTATAACTGTTTATATGACAAATAAAACCTTTGAATCCTTGATTACAATAAAAAAAAAAAAATTTTTTAAACCTAATTCCTTGGCTGAAGCCATAAACAGTTAGCCCTGCCTACTCACATTAAAACATACTTTTCCGACCAAATCCTAGGATTTTTGCCATATCTTCACAAAATTGGATGTCATAATACTCAGTACAGTCTAATTCTCAATAATTATCAAAAACATGTTGATATTTGTAAACAATATGGCCACCACATTACAATCCGTTCTAGCAAGGTGGAGCTTAGTTTCGTCAAACAGCTGTAACTTATAATTTGGTTGTATGGATTCCCACAAAACTTGAAAGGCATGTTCAGGACAAGATTCTGAGGTGGTGTTCAAAGTTTAGCGTATTATCATCTACAGTGGGCAGAGTTAAGTTCAAATAACAACTCTCGAGAGTCATAATTCTGATCAGCTGAAATCTGGTATACTGCATGTTTACACAAATCTGATAATAAATTTGATAAATATGAATACTTAAAAAACATGGCCACCATCAGCCAATCAGCACTATGCATTGTAAGCATTGTGCTGTTGTAATGAAACTTGAACAGTACATCCATCAATGATGTCTTTATTGTTATGTGTAGCAAACTTTTGTGATCATCCATGTGGGAGGGGTTAAATTCAGTAAGTGTTTCACATGAACCATAAGTTTGACTGAGCTGATATTTGGTGTACTTTCATCCTAGTGTGTAAATGAATTTCTAATGATAATTACTTCAAAAACATGGGTACCTCAGACAATCAGCTTTCAGAAAGCATTTGACAGGGTTGGAATGAGCCATCATCGCTGTATGCCCATCTGTGGTCTCGTTAACTTTCTATGCAACTTCACAAGAAATGCCCACTGGGGTTGCTGCTTGCAAAGGGTGCTTTTAAATCACCAGATTAACACTAGTCATGGGATTTGATCTATTATTTAATTTTGCTGAAAACTAAATTGGATCATTTAATCTGTAACATATATCATTTCAAATCAGAACATTATATGAACTACTGCCGAATTTCTTCTGAAATTCCTGATATATGGTGTGAACACCAAGGCTCAGATTAAACAAACTGCATGAAAACATTAAAGAATTTTATTGATAATGCTATGAATTAAGCCAGTTACTATGACTCAAAACAAAATGACAGTTATGGAAAATAATGCATGTCTGCAGTTTCACATTGGGTAAATAAACACAGTAAATGAAGGCCCACTAAAATAGACTGTAACAGTAGAAACAAAGAGAAAAATTTAAGCCCTCTTCTTGACAGAAAAATCGCATGCTAAAGCAAAAAGGGGAAAACCTTTAAAACCAGTGTCATAAATAGGTTCTGAGGCATAATGGACTATTGAGTCCTCCAGGCACCTAGCTCTCAGAACGACAAGAAGAATGAGATAGGAAAGACCTCTGAATTATCACAGCAACTCCATTAAAAGTAATTTTTATATATATTATGTAAGAAAAAGAAGGCCATATGTTTGAAATGCATCCTCACACCAGTGATGAAAATATATTTTTCCAGAGAATAATGCATACAGAAAAAAGATTATTAGCTGCTGGTAATTTTGTACATGCATCCTTACTTTTATAATACACAAGATCTCTGGATTTTTTGGCAAGCAGTCAAGGCTATACTTCTGAAAAAGGAAATACCCACTTTTATGTTTGGGGGGATATTAAAGCTGGTGTTACATTACTAACACTTCATCTTTCATCTATCCTAACCCATTCTTTAAAATGTCTGTGTTACACTTAAGACTTTCAGGCAAAAAAGAGAGAAAAGGAGAAAAATACATTAGAATGTCATAAAAACAATACAGCAGTTAACACTACCCAGAGTTGTCTGGGTGAGAAAGACATATTTATATTTAAACCAATCATATACTGTGTTAAAGGGATAGAAATTGCACAACACTGTCACAGCTATTTAGTTAAACAACCCATGATTTGCTTGAAGAAATCAAAGAGAATAAGTGGTTATTAAAATGGTAAGAGTAAGAAAAATGAAGCCAAGTTACCTAAATACAGTAAAGTATTTTTGAGATGTTGCATTTAGTCATTTCAACAACATGACTGTAAGGGTAAATAGTTCAATAATGCTTATGCTCCCCTGAATAAAAAGACCAAAAGCCTTGGAGTAGGATAATTTCATATCTGCAGGAGTTTACTTAAGTGACTATGAAGTTCACAACACTCACCACACTACTCCTATTCAATATATGTAGGTGATCTTGGCTGGCTTGTTATGGGCTGGTAATTGTTGGCACACCAAGAACATCAGTCTCCATAGAAATGTACAAATCCGGTACTAAACTATTATTTTTGGTATAACTCAAGTATTATAATTTTTTATAGAAAACAAGGCACTGAGCACAGTAATATAAATTGTTTCTTGCAAATGTTAAATATATTGGACAAACTGTTGACCCTACATCCAATTATTACAAATAGTTATCATATTTTGCCACTGTGGCATTTTCTGTTACACACCACAAAGCATTGTTTCATAGTGAATAGACTTTCACAGGTCAACTGATCCAAACTTGATCCAAAGCCACATTCCTAAAACAGATTCTTTCACACTCAACCAGTGAGCAGATAGTTGCACACAATTCCAAAAAACAAATTCAAACCTCTACATTTCTTATCTAAACGCTTTCCTCCCCTATTACATAAGGCTTTTGCAACTCAGATTTTGCTGCATATCCAACACACTCAGACAGAGAGGCAAGCACACTCCATGTCGAGTCAGTCTAACTGAAGAGTTTGACGAAGCAAGCGTGGCAGTACGGTTTGTCGTTCTGCTCCTTGAAGGTGCCCTTGTTGAGCTGCTTGAGGCAGAAGGCACAGACAAAATGCTCAGGGTGGAACTTCTTGCCCATGGCTGTGATGCACCGGCCTGTTATGGGCTTCTGGCAGCCGGAGCAGAGAGAGCCACGTCGTTCATGGTAGTGAACCTCACAGTATGGCTGCCCATCATGCTCAAAAAAACTGCCGTTCACAAAAGGGGTAAAACACTCCTACAGTACAAACACAGGAAATAAAAATCTTACAAGAATTCAGTACCTCTATACTACATTAACAATTCAGATTATGGAATGGAAAGTTTATTAGTCATGCATAAAATATACTTCACATTTCAGAGCAAAAACACATACCCTACAAACAAAGCACTCAGGGTGCCAGAGGCTGTTCAGGGCAGATATATAATTTTCCAGGATGGCACGGGCACAGCCACCACACTTGGGAGCAAATAAATCGAAGTAATCTTTACGGCAGTATGCCTTCCCATCTTTCTCATGAAAACCTTAAAAAAAAAAAATTAAAAAAAACACATGGTGAGAAACCTCAGCACTGCAAGCTAAACACAGTTGAGTGCAGTGGACAGTACTACTTACCCTCAGGGCCAAAGAAGGCCCCACACTGAGCGCAGAAAAAGTGTTCAGGATGCCATGTCCTATCCAGAGCAGTCACTACTTTCTGCAGACAGGAAAGCCAAACATTTTTTCTGTATCTCTTTTCTGCATTCATATAATCTGTTTCTCATATTCTACATTAAGCATTTCCTTCCAGTTGTACTAGAATGCTTCTAAATACATCTGTAATTATTAGAATTAAACACATTAGATGGCAAGAGTGCAGCCTAATGCAATTGTACTCACATCCAGAATGGGACCATTGCAGTAGTAGCAGCGAGGAGAGAAGAGGTGATGGTAGTCCCTCTCACAGTATGGCTGGCCATCACGCTCAAAGAAGTTTCTAGAACCGATCTCCTCTTGGCAGTGAGAGCACACAAAATGCTCTGGGTGCCATGTGCGGCCCATGGCGGTTACTACCTGTAGAGGCACCCACAACATTCTACACTCACTCTCCAGCTAATGTTTCTGCAGCATACTCTGGTAATAACTTGTGATACTTAATACTTTTTACACTGGTGATAAACTAGCACTGATCTATCAAGTGATAATATTTGTATAATACATTAGTCATAACTGGGTACTAATTTCCCTTTTTATGTATAGCATTTTTCTTGACATCCCTTACAGTCAAAGAAAAGGAGTACCACTGTATATTTCTCACCTGGCCAACAATAGGTTTGCAGCAAGCCCCACACACTCCTTTGGCCACGGTCTTTACACCCAGCTTATGTAAGTCAGACTGCAGGCTTCCCAGCATGTTGTCTAGTTTATTGACCTGTGTGTTTGGACCCTTTCCCTGAGCCATGATCTAAAAAGATGGGAAAGGAAAGACAACAGGTCAGTCCATAAACGAGCTGGCACATTAAAATTAAACAGCCACAGATGCAGGAAAAAAAAAAACCAACACATCCATGGGGAGATTTATCTCTATATATGAACCTTCTTTAATGCTTCCCTATTGCTTCAGCAATGTCAGTAAGCCATTACAGACCTGTAATGAATCTGTGTGTGTGGTAGCCTGGGAAAACCATTCACAAGGTGAAATTCTGACATTCACAATTACATGCTTTCTTGAATAGAAATATCTCTTTTGCATGTATCTTAACCACATGCAAAGTTATAGCATTTTAAAGTCTGGTTACCCCCAAAAATGAAAAGCGATAAAATTGCATTTAATGATTCCAGTCCAATTCTAGTAAAAGACACCATCACGCTGACTGCGTAAAAGCAACTGCTATTTATTAAATATGTAATAAATAAGATATACAATTTATAATAATGACCATGAAAACGATATCTTTCTTTATACCAGCCTTTATTCAGAGCTGACAAACTATTCTGGCTATTCAGAAGTCTGGCCATTCAGCATTTATTACATGTGTAATAATAATATCCCTTATTTCATATAAAAAGGGAAAATATTTATAGATTATGAGAAATCATTATATTTACATCATTAATTCAGTGAATTTTGTTGAATTATTTTGTTGGGTCATCCAAAGATTTTAAAACATTTTCATCCAGGTAAAAGTGTTTTTCTCTAGCTATCCAACAATTTGATCAAAATCTGACTGCTGCGTTTGTTAAACTGACTTCTTACCGTACATGATCTCATGGCAGACCACTACAAGGTTATTAAAGTAAATACAAACAATTCCACATCTCTGTGGTGAGATAAGTAGAGGTGTCAAATTATCAAGTTATTGGCAGGGGAAAAAAGTAATTTTAGCCAAAACGAGATTTTTTTTTTTTTTAACTATTTTTGCCTGTTTGCCAGAATTCAGCCACAGCAACATGTGATGGGTTTTCCCAGACCAGCACACATTTTTAAATTGCCCAGAAACTCAAAACTCGTGTAGCTGATCTTTTATATGCATCTGAAATGTGGACAACCATATACCAGTGTATACACATTTTTGACATTTTTTTTAATTATAAATTTGCCATTTTTAAATTAGTTTTTACAGGAAATAGTCAAAATAATCTATAACTCATCCTGCAGCTGGGTACATATTAAATACGCTTTCAATTAACTGCTCCCTAGGATGCACATTTCCACAAATCAATCTATAGCACCACACACTGGAAGACTGAAGTCTGTTTTAAGCTGGTCATCCTCGCACATCTTTCCCCAGCCCTTGGTGGTAAAATGGCTGCATTTATATAGTACAAGAATAAAATGAAAAATGAAAGTCTAGCAACTACTGGTACATGTCAGAGCTTATACAAAACAGAGAAGCTGACCTCTGCCTTCATGAGAACAGCAGGGACAAGGGAAGTACAATGGAGTGCTGTTTTAAGCAGCATACATGTGGTGTGAGCTATGATGTCACACCCGAATGATAGTCAAATAATTTTCTTTTAACAGATATTCTGGGTTCATTTCAATAATTTTACCACAGTGCAGTTGACTTCTCAAATCAGGTGCTGTTTAATCTTCTATAACAGCACAGATCTGAATATTTATGATTGAACTATAATTGCTTTCTGTTAGGTTTATCGTTCGTATGTTAAGGTTAGTAAGATTCCCAACACTGGCATTATTTTGTTATCACTTACATTATAGCAGCTATGTACAACTGTGCCCTCAATAGCCTCTCTCCCCCCCCCCCCCCGTCATTGTTAGAGAGAAACCCGAAAAGTGCAAACTCCTCTGTCCTGAAGATTTGAATGTCAGAGACAATCCTGACATTAAATATAACTATAAACAATTTAAAAAAAAAAAAAAAAAACCCACCCACATGTATTGTTCATAAATTATTGAAAAATCGTCACTGATGGCAAATCACTGCAGTATATGAGGAATAAGCAGTATATCTGACATACGAACTCAAAAACTACTCAAAATACTAAATCTTATATTGTGTTTAGCCTGTTTCTTTGTGTTTATCTATTATTTTTTTAACAGTTGCAGCTCTATTTTCAGTTAAAGGAATACTGAAAGTTGGGGGTGCACCCTCAGCACCCCCACTTCCCACGTCCTTGTAGTGGGAGCTCCATGCCTGCACCTGCATCGGAGGGAAGAAAGGATCGTACTCCGTCTGACAGCCCACAGACACCAGCACTTTGGGAGGGATATCAGGGACAGGTAGGGGTGACTGAGGTGGAGTTGGTGCAGGCTTTGCCGGGAGTGGAAGAGGCTCTACTGGCTCAGAAGTAGGGACCTTTACTGGGACTGGAGGAGGATCACATTGTACAGGGAGTTGGGGAGGAGGTGTGGATTCCCTACAAAGTTGAGTGGGGGCAGAAATAGGTGGAGAGTGGGTGGGAGGAGGGGGAGGTGGAACTGGTACAGCTTTTACTGTAGGCCTGGGCTTTGGTTGCATGGCTTGGGGTGGAAGGCGAGGGGCTGGGGTGCTGGACTGGGGAGCTGGTATCACTTTTCTCTGAGGAATAGGAGACTCAGGGGGAATAATAATCTAAATAGAGACAGACAAAGAAAGAATACAGGAGGGAAAAGACAGAAGGTCAATAGAGAAAGACTGATGAAAAAGCAGTGACAGGTCAATAGAGAGGTCAATGTAGAGTATTCAAAAAGTATGAAAATGTGTGTACTCTGAATGGCCCGTCGTTT
Organism: Pangasianodon hypophthalmus; assembly: GCF_027358585.1. Taxonomy (NCBI): domain Eukaryota; kingdom Metazoa; phylum Chordata; class Actinopteri; order Siluriformes; family Pangasiidae; genus Pangasianodon; species Pangasianodon hypophthalmus. The sequence goes on from NC_069717.1 coordinate 16,550,591, forward strand.
CGGACATCTACCTTATCCACCTCCCTGCTGTGGTCATCTCGCACGCGTTTAGGATTCGACATGACAATGACCCCCTCGGTCAGCCAATCATCTGGTTGTTTCTTGGGGCGTTCCTTGCGAGCAATTCCCAGCTTGCCTTGGAGCTCTTCTATCAGGCGATCCTGAGAGTTGCTTTTGTGGAAGATTACTGGGCCCATCTTCCTGCGAATAATGCCATCCCGGTACATGGGATGGACGTTGTGTGTCTCCTTGGTACGTCTGATCACGGACTTGATCTGAGCCAGGGGTAGAGACCCTGTCAGATGATTCATACTCAAATGACAAAACATGCAACAGTCAGTGGTCAACAGAACTGGGTTCACCCACTTGAGATTAGATGCTGTTGTGGATGAGAGAGGACCTTCAGGCAACTTCAGGCAACTGTTATCACCACAAAAACACACAGCAAAAGCTTTAGGCTGATAATTCTGTAGTTAGGCCAATAATTGTATGGTACAATTATGTTAAACTAGGATTATTTTCATAATGCTGAATGCAGAGCATGAAACTATTGGGTACTAATGCTAGATAGAGCCGTGATACTCATGCTAATGTTCGTCATGCTTCATTCACATGCCAGCACTCCAGACCTTGAAACACAGTGCACTGGCACACAGCCTTTAATTAACAGTAACAATCTATGAAACTATTTTCCATGGCTGTACTGAAACATTTCTTCCATACATGTCCAGATGCTGAAATCCTATCCATGGTGCTAACAGGATGTAATGTGGGCAGGTCCATCTGAGCTTCTGGTGTTCCAGGGCAGGAGGAAGGTGTAAGGGAGTCATCCATCCAGCTAGCCTCTGTCATGGGAGTCATGGAGCCATCGGCTCCATCGTATGACAGTTTCAGCTCCATGTCAGCCCAGTCCAGAAGTTCACTCCTGCAGTCAGACTGGTCCTCAAGAAGCCCATCTCCTGCATCACTCTCTGTGTGCATGTCCGGCTGCACCACCATACGGTCCACTGCAACAAGCGTCCCCTCAAACACTTCTGGGTGTTCTGTTGAATTCATCTTACAAACTGATGTAGCCACATTTTGGGACTCAGCCTCAGGCTTGCTGAAGTTCATGGTGAGGAGATTATCCAAAGCATCATCAAGAGAAGGCTCCAGAGCTGGAGCCTCAGGCCTCATAGGGGAAAGTGGTTTTGTGGTAACAGCAACTGGCTCAGGCAGCACTGCTGAAAGACTTGAGGTCTTTGGCACTGCTACAGAAGAGATGGGAGTTGTGGTGATGTAAGGAGAAGCAGGTTTAGGAGGTGATGGGGAATGTACGATGGGTGATTCACTAACAGGTACAGATGTAGAGATGGGAGATGTAGCAGCAGATTTAAGCTCTGGACTGGTCTCAAGACAGACATCATTAGAAGCTTGAATTATTAAAGAATTGTCTTTATGTGAGGTCTTCGCATTTCCAGGTTGACTCACTGGGCTTTGAAATTTAGCAACAGGCACAGAAAACACTAGAGTTGATTTAGTCGTGCTGCTGGAAAGTAGACTCTGAGGATTGGCAGGGAGATGCTGTTGATTGCCATGGCTGATGGTAGACACTTTAGTGGTGGTGGTAGTAGTGATGGTCTGGGACAAACCCACAAGCGACTCCAGCTCAGTGCTCAGCATTGAGACAGAATCATTGATAACCGGGTCTGGATGTGGATTTGAAGGGGAGAATGGAGGACTGGAAAGGGCTGAAACGGAAGTGGTAGAGTGGAGGGGAGAAGGGGCAGGTTTTAGAGCACTGGACCGCAGAACAGTGTCATTGGAATCTTCCACTATGTGTAACTCTAAGGGAACTGGAGGGGAGGGCAGTGGAGTGTAGCAGTTTGATTTAGAAGGGAGATTTGGTGCTGGGGAAACTGCAGTAGGGACTATCATGGCAGAAGAAGAATGAATTTCTGCAACGTTAGAGAAGCTGTTGGACTGATCAAATAGTGGCTCAGAGTTCAGGGAGCCCAAAGAGCTTGGCTGGAGGATAAAAATAGGGAGGAAAGAAAGCAGGAAAGAAAAAAAGACAAATTAAAAAAGAATGTAAAAGAAATTTAAAAACAGCCTGGAACGTGGTTGAACAGACTAGCTGACAAATAAAAGTAAATCATCTGAGCTAGGAGTATTTGACCTTTGTCAAAGGGGTGGCTGTCTTGAAAATAGGAACTGCAAGGAATTTTCTTCCGTACACATTTAATACCCTGCCCTTACACAAAGGAACCTGCATACAGTTCAGTAGTGTCACATGTAATTTTTAGGGCACACAAATATGCACTCACATTGCTCTGCACCTTGAAATCAGATAAGCAGGCCATGAGTTCATCCAGCTCTCGTGTGGCTGAGGTGGCTGACATTCGACCCTGTTGCTCAGAGGGTACATCCAAGTGCCCCTCTGTTTGAAGTCCAGAGGGGGTAGGCCTGTTTACACAAGTTATATGTTAACATTAATCAGCAATTATAGTCATATTTCAGTATTCATAAAATACAGAAGCATAAGACTGGCAGGATCTTACATTGGGGCCGGTATAGAGCTCTCCAGTTCATTCAGTAGGCTCTCCACAGTGGGACGTCCTTCTTCTGGCCCTTTGGTTCCATTTCTCTGGGGTTTTTCCTTGGCAGCAGGAGTAATGCCTGAGTGGGCTCCATTTTCCTGGATATAGCGTGCAGAACTGGAGGGAGGAAGTGGGGGAGCTGCATCTTCTACAGATCAACAAATTACAATGCATCATCATTAGCATGTTTGTGTTTGTGAGAACATTATTCTAAGACAATATGTACAACAACATACCAGAGAAAAAAGCAAGCTAATCTTAGGCTTTGGTGAGATTTATCTTTGCATCTGTGTGATTCCGGGTACTGTGGTGTGGTACATGTATGGGTGTAGGTACCTGTACTGGTATAAGATGGTGTGTTCTGCTGAACAGCATTGAGTTCCAGTAGCAGGCGGTCCAGCTCAGACAAATTGCTGCCCAGTGCTGAGCTCATGGCTGCTGCTGAGGAGTCTGATGGTGTCTTTTGCTTGTTGGGGAAACTAGAATAACAGTTGGAGAAGATGAAGCTTCAGCACTGTATAGAAACTGATAATACAGTTTCTGTGGTCATGTAACTGACCTGTAGACGTGGTCCTCTTCTGTATGAGGTAGTGGGGGACTACTGCTGTCTCGAGACAATGTACTTTTTTGTGCTGAGCCAAGAGACTGAGAAGAGGACAAGGAAAAATTCACTTCAACTGAATCAAAATAAATGTTGAGCCTATATACTCAAAAGACTGTACCTTAATCTTGAACATGCCAAACCAGAAGTCATGTAATTAATGATCTTTAATAGCACTGTGAAAGTCTAACATAATATTAATATGCTAAACTTAATAGTATCATTGGTGGTGATGATCAAAATTTAGAGTCTCGTAGAATGATTCTCTAGATGGTCAACAGAAGGCATATTATGCTGCAGAAATCTGTGATAAATGGGTTTTAAACTTTTGTTGTGCTTTCTGTTATTCTACAAATGTAAGCACTCATTTAACTGAGTGATTTTGAAAAAGTGCTAAGATAAAGAATTAAGAGGTATGCTTCATGCCTCTGCATGTATGGTCTTGAAGACTGATGGAGCATTTTCTCATTTCCACAAAATATGTGAAAGGTATGAGGGCAGTAATGCAAAAAAGATACTTGTGTACAAACAGAAGAAAGACAGGTTTTTATCTAATTTAGACCGTTTAGACCAGGGATCTTCAATCTTATCCACAAAGGGCTGGTGTGCCTGCAGGCTTCCATTCCAGCCAAACAAGCTTTGTGGATAAGATTGAAGACCCCTGATTTAGACTATGAAATTAAATTGTTCATAAAAGAAAACAGTTCAGTGGAGACTAGTTACACAAAACTTTCATTAATTGAAAGACTAGTTCTACCTCTGAGGAAGGTAGCTCTGCCCTCAGTGGTGAAAGACATGCCAAGACTATGCATTCCTGAGCCTTATTTCTTAACAGAAAGTTTTACATCCTGACAGACGTTTTACATCCTGAATTGAAGGTGAGGGCTAACACACGCTTCCTGCAAGACACGTGCAATTCCGCCACTGCATCTTTTCGAACTACTGATCATGATATATCACACAGGGCAGCCAAGTACACTGACGAAAGTGGTAACTGCCTTATTCTGTATACATAAGCATACTGGCACTCATGATCGTACAGTGCCACTGTAATCAACACTCCAATTATGCGCTCTTGGATGCCTGGCCATGGATGGGTGTGGCATTGCAATCTCATAACAGGATGAACGCTTTTCTATTGCGCTACTCTAGAGCGCTAACAAAAACATTTTCATGTTATAATGTAAGGGGTGCTGGCAAATTTGTAAAGCACTTTCTTGGGGGATGGACGAAAGTTGGTTACCCTGGAGAGCTAAATACAGCTATGTATTTTGCAACCAGTACCCCCATTCTGGGTGTTTAATAAAACAGGTGGTGAGCAAATACATTCATGTTTTCTTTCTATACACCTAACCTGTTGTGAGGAGTGTTGGGAGTCAGCCTGTTTTTGAAGTGACCCGTTCAAAGCCTCTGAAGATGGAGGAGGGGGCACGGGAGGAGGGGAAGTGTCATCCTGGAGCAGGCTTCCACTACTGGGAAAAGAGTAGGGTGTCTCGTCTGGGAGAAACACTGGACACTTTGAGATATGAGCAGTGGATGACTCCAGGTCCGCCAGCAACGCGTCTGCATGAAAAAAGATTTTTGAATCTGATCATTTGCTAAATTTAAATGAAAACACAAATTGTGAAAAGTCACTGTAACTGAAACCACAGAACATTAGCACACAGTGTACAGATGCAGGTTTCAGCAATGGACAGCCAAGGGCATGCTAATTCATGCATAAACATAGTTCAACACTGAGTGTAAGGTGGCACTACACCCTGGATGGGGCCAGTTCATCGCAGGGCACCACATACAAACACAAATGTACAACCACTCCTAGGGTCAATTTATCTTAGCCAATCCACTGGCGTGTTTTTGGGAGGTGGGAGGAAACCACAGAACCTGAAGAAAACATACGCAGAAATGGGGAGAACATGCACAGAAACTCTGCACAGACAGTAACCAGAGCTCAGGGTAACTAACCGGGGGAGCTGCGAGTTGGCAATGCTATCTGCTGCCACATTGAACTGTTTGAATGGCCGACCTTATATAATGAATCAAGTAGATACATTTCTATAGAGCCCATTAAGGAAAGGCAGTGGATGACATCCTAGCCTATGAAAGATAGAAAGTACTGGATGTTATAAAGGAAAAATTATATTATTTACAGTTTTTTATATTGTTTAAACATGAATGTATTTGTGACAATATTACTCTGAAATCCTCAATAAAACACAGTGAAGAAGGGTCACAATGCGCTGTCATTACGTTTCTGGGTACGCAACTGGACACACCTCCCCATCTCAACCAATCAGTGCTTGCCTAGCTGGTTGATGCACAACACTATAAGAATGCATACTATTAGGATTTTTTAGGACCGCACTTGAGGCCATGCCACTTTTCTTTCTTTTAATATGTATTACATGCTTCTCAGCTTTCAGAATTATCCCTGCAGTGAGGAATTCTTTTGTGTGTTTACAGGCATTGCAGAACAATTAACTGGGACAACGGTACTGCAAGGATTCATTTAACTTAACTCATACTTGCTTTGTATGTTATCTAATGAAATACCAAGAGAAACTGCATTATTACCTGAAACAAAATAGCAAATTATTATACCAGACATATAAACCAGAGAGAAAGTCAGTATGCCAGTGGTGATATGTGCGTTAGTGCTGTGAAGCCAAATGTTCTTGTCACATAACCTAATTCCCTTAGAATGGAAGTATCTTTCAACAAACACATATAGATATTATATCATTGTCAGTGTCTAAGCCGTTACTCATCTTATTTGGAGCACAGAAGGTGGTTTGGGACGCAGACACTAAATTCTCTTTATGTTACTTGCCGCTTGCAGCCTTTACATTAATCCCCACAGTGGAGGAGGACACACCACATTAATTACACAATGTTCTTGGTTCAGAACAAGGTTCACAATAGTATTTTTCTACCAGAGAAGAACAAAATTCCAAAATCTTACACTGTGTAGTTTTATATGGTAAAACCTATAAACTCATTCATTCATCTTCAGTAACTGCATTTATCATGGGTCACAGTAAATCCAGAGCCTGCATACTCATTCACACCTTGCAGATTTTAGCATAACAATGTTTTCGGGAAGTGTGAGGAAATTGGGGAGCCCAGAGAAAATGCACATGGACACAAGGAAACATGAAAAGCTCTACACAGTCACCTGAGCTCAGTATTGTCACATTTTTAAAAAAATATTCTCATATAGGAGAAGAAATTATTTCTTTCAGAAAAATTGAACAAACATTTACAAGAATAGGCAAAACAGAATAAAACACAGAATACAACAGTTGAGCGAAATTTAATTCACCAACTGTTGAGAACAAGGTATTTAGCAGAATGAAAACAGGACAAAAATAACAAGCAGTGTGTTAGAAAAATTCTCATGTTTTTCCAACATGATGTAAACAACTTCAATCAAAGTACAGGAGTCTGATACAGGTGGGGGAAAAAGAGAAAACACTACATACTGATAAGCTTATACATAGTTCCACTGACTCTTCAGCTCTAATTGATAATTAAGCTTATTATTTAATTAAAAAATAATTAAAAAATTAAAAAATAATAAAATATTTTGTTCAGTAGTCAGTATTCCTTTATCAGCTCAATTTTCACACCTCTTGACTTATGCATAAATAACTTTGACGTTAAAATTAAAATCCAAAAACTAGGATGACACAAATGAAAACCTTAAAAGTGCATTTAGAATTGAATCAAATATTTTCTAGAGGAATCCGGACACTCAATAAGCGCTAGAACACTTGCATTGAACAAAGTGGAGATTATGTAGAAAAATTATATTTTGTACAGTTCTGTGACAGCTGTTTGCAATAAACAAAGCAAAATTTAAAAAAAATATTACAATTTTTCATCTGACTCACTCTCACATAAATCCATACTAATCACAGTTAAATGACATTCCTGTCTTCATAACTATATTGGGATGGAGAGGTGTAGTTGTGGCCAAATCCAGATAAGAAACATAACATTTTAGAACATTTTAGAAAACAGCCTATTTAAAAACATGAAATCAATCCTTATGACCAGTGCTTAAAATAACCACAAGCAGATGAACAGAGCATAAAACAATTAAATGGAAACAACGTGTTATTTCTCTCTCTCCTGTCGAGTTTATGTCTCTCTCAATAGCTCCAGTGTCAGCATGCCTCTTTCCAACCAGCCTAACTCTCTTTACTCATGCTGCTAAATCGACTGTAAGTAAAAGCACATCAACTGTACATGACATCCCACACCCATTATTTGGCATGTAAAAGTGTTTTATATGATTTTTTTTTTTTAATTAAAATGAGTTGTCATGTGAGCTAGTAGTGTATAATGACGTAGTAAAAGTACAGTACTCATGGAAAATGTACCTGGGAGCAAACAAAACGCAGTTTTTATTCTTCTCCTATTATTAAGCTTTAAGTTTGAGGCTTTCTGATCTAATCTGCTCAATTTTAATCAAACAGTTAAAGTTGTTGTGTCATACTATTTCTATTTTTAATAATGATTTAATGGATCTCTGCAGGGCCTAAAGTGTTTGGGACTTTTATTATAACCAAAGCTTAAAAGTTTTTCTAGACCTTTTCTGGACACGTTTTGATAGCTATTTGCTATTTATTATGCTGTATGCTTGGGTATATTCTTTAACAAACTAAAACATTTTTACATTAATTACACACAGTCAACTAATTATGTGACTTCTGATGACAAACTAATTTAGGAGTTTCACAAAATGGGATGAATACTTATCACAATTAAGTCCAGGTTGTAAAACTACAAATGGGGAAAAGTGAATCCTTATGCAAAGCACTGTTATTACCACAAACCACCTGTAATAAACTCCTGTCTAAGAGAACTATTGTATGCTGCTTTTTTGTTGTCTGCAACAAAAAAAGCAAGCCTGTCTGCAAGTGACAATGCACTACATTTCAACTTTACAATGTGGCAGACCACTTAGAAATAAAAACACGCATCACAAAGGATAGATTTGGGACAGCATACAAGATACTGCAGTCACCATATAATCTCTAGATATAGGAGATGCATCCTTCAAAATACTTTACCTATGAATAAACTCTTTCTAATCAAGTCTGCCAGACATCTAAAAATGTTCTACCTTTAAGCAGAAATATCTTATTTGCGTCAGCTTATGGCATAATTATGTAACTTCAACAATTTTAGTAGAAGGTGTTTAGAAAGTGAAACATCATGATATATTCAAACTAGCTTACATATAGGATAACATGCAACGTTAACTCATACTTCCTTTCTATGTTATGTAATAAAATATCAAGAGTAACTGCATTATTACATTAAACAAAATAGCAATTTATTATACTGGAAACCAGGGAGAAAGTAAATATGCCAGTTTTGGTATGCATGTTAGTGCTATGGAGCTAAATGTCATTGTCACATAGCCTAATACCCTTAGAATAGAAGTGCCCATCAGCAAAACACATAAAAAGAACCTGGTTTGTCCTGTGAAATATTTGATCAGTCAGTAAATAAATGTGCAGTGCTGATAACGTGTGTATAGAGGGTTGGACTAGATAGTGTAAAACAAAGCAACAACTGTGTTAGAGGTGCTGAATATAACAGACGATAGGAGGGGAGACATAAACCTGGACAGTTGTGAATTCTGTGACACTGATAGCATGTTTCAGCCTGTCATGCTGAGAGAAAGACAGACAGAAGGAGAAAGGTAGGGAGAGGGGAGGGGAAGAGAGAGAGAGAGAAAGGGAGAGAGAGCAAGAGAGAAACAAAGCTTGTCTCACTCCATCCTTTTCCATGTGTCCCACCATCGACCCTGCCACTGGTAGTCAATAATAGCTTTTAGCTCTGACATACCATACTGGGGGAAGAAAAAAATTCACACTTGTCAAAAGACTGACAACACGGGTGGGTAAAGACTGCAACAGTGAAGGTTTATTTGACAGCTATATGCTAAACCTGGGCCTCAGACATCTGAGCCTGCGCCACTGTTACTCAAAGTTTATGAGTGCAAATACCAAAGGACCAGATATGAAATCCCAGGCCATATCTGGAGGTGTGGTGGCAGATATTACTGATGAGTAAGAGCAAGTCATCACATGAAAGTACAAATAAGCTGAGGGCAGGGTTGCACTTTGAAACTGTGCTATTCATAAAACAGCACAGATAAAGTGCCTGTTTAGATCAGCAGTACAGGCTGAGCTTTTATTAGAGAGGTCAAAATAGCAGTTAAAAATAGAGGTTATATACGACTTAGTGATAGTTAATATCTCCTACACAGAAGTTTATTCAAGGGGAATATCGTAATCAGGAAGGGGCTATGTCTTTCTTTCCTTGAAAAGCAGTCAACAGCTGAGAACTGTTAGTAACCTTGTCTAGTAGCAGCCCAATAAGCGAGACATGTCATACACACAAATGAGAAAACATATGAGCTATATCACAATAACATCCACTATAACTTCAAAAGAGCCCATAATTGTACTCACATTACTTTGTGCAAGTATGTCTCAAAAGTATTCCAATCTTTTTATCCACACCTGTGTGTTCTAGCAAGTGTGTCAAAGCCAGTAATAGGAGTGTAAAAGAGAATGGTGTGTGTGTGTGTGTGTGTGTGTGTGTGTGTGTGTGTGTATGAGAGAGAATGCAATGCAGTGGGAGGGACAGTGAGCCAGGGGACATTAACCCATTCTTGACCAAAACCTGTCAACTTATATACTTGTTTCTTTTTATGTTTTTTTCCTTTTAGTAATTAATATAACATGGTAATAGACAATTTCAACATATTAAACAGGTTTTCATATACTCAAAATGAAAAAAGGCAAAAAGGCAATTTTACAGGCAAACTAGTTACTTCTGTGGAAAATAAAGACCATTTAAAAACATATTTTTAGATATTAGACAGTAGGTATGTAAGAATAATAACATACATATGCTCCAAGGCTAGCTTTGTTTAACCCTTGCCATAGAACAACATGGGGGCATATACCTTGGTTATTAACATAGATGTCAATATAAACATGCTGAAACTAAACAGCGGTAAAAAGCCTAGAGAGGTACTGGTTTCACTCCTTCTCTCAGATACTTTCTTTCCTTTATTTTGCTGCCCTGAGGGGGTGATTAATAATAATATGGTTCAACAAAGTCTCCATAGTGACTGAATACAGATAAAGCTCACACCCAATCATGAGTGACGGAGCAGGAAATTTTCAAATATGGACATCGCATTAAGGCCATACTTTCATTGTAAGTTAAATGAGAATGACAAACAGCAAGAATAATAATTAACTTTTTCTAACAAGCTAAAGTAAGTCTGAATTATACAGTCCATATGAGCAGTGTTACTTTTAGTACAGTGTAGAGTTCAGTGTTTCCTTTAGGCTGCCAGATTTTAGAAGTACACTGTGTTGAGATAAGACAAAAAAAAGGTAAAGCCTAGAGTATAAGGCATGCTGCTGATTTCCCATATTGTAGTCTCCACATCAAACACAATACCACCATAAATGTACACAGGACATCCTGTCTAGCTCATACTTTTCCTGCTAGTGACGTGATATTGACATTACATTAATGTGCTATTGACATTAACAACATGAAGATCAATGAAGTTTGTATATTACTTAAGAAAGTAAAAGACAGATTTAATAAGCCACAACAGTGTGTATTCTGAGACAGTGCTGCTTAAGAAGAACAGTAAAAAACTCAACTAAAGGCTTTACTGTGTTGTACCTAGGATATAACAGAAGGAGGCAGTAGTATGTTTCAAATTAATGTAAAAGGAGGTGAGAAATGCAAAACGGAGAACTTTATGGAGAACAAAATGGTGTGGTTGTTAGTATGATTATGAATGCAAACAGAACCAAGTGTTAATTCCTAATATCAAGGAATGAGTTATCATGAGAAGGAAAGAAGGATAGGCACACTTTGCTTGCTCACATCTACCATACAGTGTAAGATCATAATGAACTTTCCACTTAAAAAAAGGATGTTACATCTCAAAAACTCTGTTGGACCTGCTACAATCTGGCTGATCAAAGTACTTGCAGGAATACTGCTGTGCAAAAGAGACACATATTTAAAAAAAACACTGCAAAATCACAATCAAGTACTTTAATAAAAATGAATTCCATACATTCCATTGCAGAACCACCAAAGAAAGGAGCTACAGTGGAGAAAGGTAGAGAGCTGTGGGCTAGGCTGTATTACAAATTCAGTCTTACAACAGACACTTCATTTGTGTCAGTTTGCAACCATGACTTCCGCCCACCTAATTATAGAAAAACAGTCAACACATTGACTGCAACCTTCTACAGCAAAGCCTGCTTGTTTCAGAAGTGGCTTGTAATGTAATTCATTCAGAAATGCTTTGTATGCATTGCATATATGTAATTATGAAGCCTCACTGAATATTTGAATCTTGTATTTTATTGGGACTGCAACTACACTATTTCAACTTATTATTAAAATGTTAACTGCACTGAGTAAAAAGAGTTTTAAGAAAATTCTGAGTATTGCTCTGTAGTTTATCACTTTGCACAAAATGTTCTTCAGTTTAAAATATGCATTTTAAATGTATATACGATTTACAGCATGTACATATATTAGGTTGCAGCATAAAAAACTTCTCTTTACAGGTTCGATAGCCTCTACCCTCTTTCCCTCAATTAATGAAGTGACAGTTCATGTTAACTAATCTAAGAGTCACTGACAGAGTTTTACCATCAGTGTTTGATTACTTGATTATGTGTTGTAGCCCTGCAATTAATATAAATTTATAGAGAAAAACCTCAGGGCAGGCAACCTTACTGATGACTTTTGCAAAGAAATGTTTTGGGGGGGGTGCCTGGATGCCGAAACCCTGTTTGCTAACTGCTGCATATCTTTGAAACTGCATGGAACAAGCATATTTCTTTGAACCAGTAGAGTTCTTCCAATCATGTGCAGTGGACATGTAGCTACAAGTCAGTGATGACTGCCCTGTTTACTGGTGAAGACCAGAACTCCCTGCAAGAGAAATACTATACCGCCTCTATTTATACCAGTGAGAGCAAGAGAACAAGAGAATGACAGAAAATTCGAGATCACAACTGACAGCTCACAACAGAGCCATCAACAGAACAGTCAGTTAATGATATGCATCTCTATGGGGAAAGGGGAGGCAAGGCATGAAGGAAGTAACTCAGGGGCTGAGGGTCAGGCATGAAAGAGATGGGGGTGGAAAGAGATGGGGGTGGAGACATGGAGTATCTGAGGAAATAGAGAGTTTAGGAAAATGGCAAAAGATTTGTGCTGGAAGGAGACCAGTAGAAAGACTGACATGATCCATGCCTCATGTCTTCTACAAGCCCAGCAGAAAGTCAACACTTCCCTGAAGAGGACAGAGCCTAAAATAAAAGCTCTTCCCCATGGACGTTTAGGACAAGCACACAGAGAGGAGGAGGGAGGGCTATTCCAGACACACACAACAAACCAATATCTACTTTAACTAAGTGTTGGCTGAAACATGGGTAGAGTTCAATGAGTTAAATCTGGATGTGATCCAAGCTGACGCCACAAACTTTGTTATATCTGGCCTTTTCAGTTGAACTTGCACACAGCTCTTAGTATGACTACATGAACCCAATGGAACATTTGACACACATAATGCTTTGGGGTGGGGGGTCTTCTTGTTTCAGTCATGTGGCAAGAATTCATTTCAAACTCTGAGTCTAATGCTGGAACATCCGTAGCCATCAGGAAAACAATCAGCACTGTGTGCTAGCCAAGACACATGGCCAAGAAGAGAGGGAGAGTGTGTTTAGAAAGGACCTGGGAGAAGACAGCAAGGGAAGAGAGAGAGTAGACTACAATGTAGATTCTACATCACTGCCTACTTTGATCACTGCACATAAACCATGTTCCATATTTGTAATTTAAAGTAGTTTGATAAACTGAACATACATATCTTTTATGCTGGTATTGCAAGAATTAGATGATGCTAAATTGGGCTGAGCAAAAAGGAGGATAGATCACTGCCATCAAATTCCCAAAATTTCTTAGCCATCAAGTCCTTTAAATAAAAAAAAATAAAAAATAAAAAAATAAAAAAATCAGCTGAAGGTGATTCAAGATATTTCTTAATAGCACCCATGTAAACACTTGATGAATATCCATCCTCCAGCACTAAGGATGACGACAGTTTTTAAAAGCCTGGCAACATAACAGTTGTATGGGAAAGCAGTAAAAATGATGTGCAACACAGAAAAGTTCCATTTCTTAGCATATTAAAATGCCCTATTGTAGATTGTTAGAGTCAGTATTAGTGTCTGCCTGCTGAAAAGCTTTGTGGTCATTGTAGTGAGAAAAGGCTACTTCCTCTTTCTGCAGTTTCCTGAGGAAGTGTCGGTGAGAGCTGGGCTACACTCCGGACAGGGTGTGAGGGGGCAGTAAACCAGAAGCCATTTAGCTGTGGTTGCAGTGTATACAGTTCAGTCAGATAAACACATGCTTAAGCATCACTTAAACTACTGGGGGGGGGACTAATCAGTAGCCCGGACACCCTGCACCCTGGATTTTGTCTGGGCTAGCAGGTTCAAGAGTCAAGAAGTATTTGTACAGTAACACAATTTTTGTAATTTTGCCTCTGTACACTGCTACAATAGATTTGAAATAAAACAGTCAAGATGTGACTGCCTTCTGCTTTAATTAAGGGGTTTAACAAAACATACTGCATTAACCATTAAGGAAATTTTTTATTTATTTTATTTTTTTAAACATAGTCCCTCCATTTTCACAGGCTCAGACATAATTGGACAAGCTAGCATAATTATAAATATAAGGATTATTTTTAATACTTGGATGCAAATCCTTAGCAGTCAATGACTTCCTGAAGTCTGGAACCCATGGGCATCACCAAATGTTGAGTTTCCTTCCTTGAGATGCTTTCCCAGGCCTTTACTGCAGCCACCTTCAGTTGCTGCTTGTTTGTGGGTCTTTCTGCCTTCAGCTTTGTCCTAAGTAAGTGAAAAGCATGCTCAATTGGGCTGAGGTCAGGTGACTGACTTGGTCATTTAAGAAAATTCCAATTCTTCGCCTTAAGAAGCTCTAGGGTTGCTTTCACAGTATGTTTTGGGTCATTACACATCTGTACTGTGAAGCACTGTCTTATCAGTTTTGCAGCATTTGACTGAATCTTAGCAGAAAGTATAAATTTATACACATCAGAATTCATCCTGCTACAGAGGATGTGGAATGCTTAGGATCATGAGCCCTTCCTTTTCCTTCCTATCATTCTAAATCAACAATTCTAAATCTGGTACAAGGTTTCATCTGTCCAAAGAATTTTGGTAAACCCTCTCTATTTACACTCATGAAGGTGACACTTGTTTGTAAACCTTAACAATGATACCTTTAACTACCTCCTCCAGAGCGTTCTTGACTTGGCTAGATGTTGTGAAAGCGTTTTTCTTTCACCAAGGAAAGAATACTGCGATTATCCACTTTAGCTGTCTTCCATGGTCTTCCAGGCCTTTTGGTGTTGCTGAGCTCGCCAGTGAATTTCTTCTTTTTAAGAATGTACCAAATTGTTGATTTGGCACTTCCAACTTTCTGCTATCTCTCTGATAGAACAGTTTTTTGTTTTTTTTTTCCAGCCTAATGATTTCCTCTTTCACTCTTTGGACCGCATATTGAGAGTTCCCATGAACAGCTACCAAATGCTAATTCAACACATGGAATCAACTCCAGATCTTTTATCACCTTAATATGTCATGAAATAATGAGGAAACAGACCACAACTGGCCATGAAACTGCTTATCAGTCAATTATCCAATTGCTTTTGAGCCTGTAAAAATAGGAAGCCTTTTACATAGTGACTATGTAAAAATGTCTGTAATTCCTAAATAGTTTATGCAATATATTTGTTAAACTCTTTGAATTAAAACTGAAATTCTACACTTCAATCACAAATCCATTGTGGTGGTGTACAAGGCAAAATTATAAAAAATTGTGTCACTGTCCAAATTCTTATGGACCAGACTGTATTATTGAGTTTCAAAAAACAAAAGTTGGTATGTGTGTTCAAACTTAATGCGCATTTGTGGTGGTGCGACACACCTCGATGCTGTAACTAGAGCACACGCTTTTGAATCCCACCACCTGCTGATTTACACACACACACACACACACACACCCCGAAGCCCTATTTACAGACGATCTTTTCTAAAGAAAGAAACACCTAGGTAAGTGGAAACACTGACAAAATCAAGCTAAATAAAGTCAGATATAAAGCTTTCATATAACTCTCTGGCTACTACAATACAGAGTCACCTCAAACAATATCTTTTAGAGGCAATGTGAGGATAGAACACCACATCTCATATCTGAAATTTGCTGACTTTCTGTCGTGGGGCAGACAAGACATGCTACATTAGAAATTTTGTTATAAAAGGACAATGATCATAAACTCATTCATTTCCTTTAGTTTGTATCAATACACTTCATTAACTAGCCATATGTCATTGACTGCTTTGGTGGTTGTAAACCAAGAGGGATCCTCGCATAACCTGGTTGGAAAAAAAGACCTGAGTAGCCTCTCAACTTGACACTACAAGGTTATAATCTGACTGAGGAAACTATCAAAAATTTTATTTATGAATTGGATTGACTTTAGCTACAATGTTATCCACTTATTTTGGATTACCACTAAAATATAGGGAGTGCTATTTTGCTAAACTAACTTTGAAATGGTGTAACCCTAGAAGATCCTTCTACCTTAGCGTCCTGTCAGTGGCTAAATGATCCTAAGCGGTGGATTAGCCTGCAATGGCCAGACATGTATACATATCTTTTAGAAACACTGAGTGTTTACACTAGAGAGAAAGAAGTCTTTTGATGCTTAGAACTTGTCTTAAAATGTTCAAGATTTTCATGATTGCAGCACTGAGGACGCTGTGGCACTGAAAGCCGACCCAACCAGATGCCATTAACTCATTTGCTACCTGAACAAAAATAGCTAGCTAAACCTGTCCATTACAGGCAACTCATCAGTAAGAACATGACCTACCTATCTAGCATTGGCTACCTAGTTTCTTGATGTAGATTTTAGGTGACTTACATAGTTTTGTTAAAGCAATATAGTTAGCTAACTTGCAAGCTAAGCCTGTTAAATTCTTAGTTAGCATGACAACTATACTGATATGATAGTTAGCTACGTAGCTGAGAAGAAATGGGCACTGCAAAGATGGAGCTCTCAAACCCGTTATCCCTCCTAATTGCCTGAAACCACAACCATCTTCAATAGGCTTAGAAAGGTGTCTAATTAAATAGTATGCAGAACAAATATTTAAGATTATGAGCCTCTGAAATCTCATAGCCCAACAGCATAACATTTCAGAAAACAACATCTGACTTGCTATAAAAATCACCATAGGCTCCTGCTGTGTTTTTGCAAATAGGAGGCGTACGGCTGCTACGTGCCTCACTCAGGGGTCTATAGCCTAGTCTGTTTGCAGGCAATAAAAATATGGGACTGGGGAGCACACTGGAGCTTTTAATTGCCCAATGGGACAGTTAATGAATTTATTATTTGTTCACCCCTGAACTATCATTGTTCATAGCTGCTATAAAAACATTAAGACTGTCATGAAAAGTAGACAAGGTTTGAACATGTTTCCATGGTACACCTGTTTGAAATTATTATAATGGATTTTCAGAAACACAGCCAACCTGTGTGTGCTCAGCTGTGCGAGAGCACTGTTCTCCCACTGCTTATGCAAAAACACTGCCTCCAGCAAAGAATAGAGGATTTACAGTTTTGCTTGGGTTCAGGGGCCTGGTACAGAATGACAAAAGCAAAATTGTTATGTTCTATTTTTAAGTTTAAATATAGAATGTGATGGTGTGCTGGCTGTATCAGGATTAAAGTGCCACTCACTGTGCTTTATACTGCCTAGCATACTGTGCACACTCTGTAGCAGACAGGGCCTTAATGTTTAGTGCTATACAAGTCATTCTGTGTAGCTAATGTAATCTGTTCACTGCACCACTACATTCCCTCACACCCGTAACAGTAAAGTCCAGTCTAACGACCATAACACACAATATTGTGAGCATCCCAATAAATTCGTGCTCACACAGACCCATTGCATAGCTTTTACCAGTAGAATGCTGGATCTGCCATCACATAACACCCTGCCTCACACTGACAACCAAAAAAAATCACCTGTTCTTCCCAATGGGGGAAATGAAACACATCATAGGACACAGACATATTTTTTCATTCTTCATAGATGTCTTTTAAACAGCACAAGGAGTTAAATGAGAAAACTGCTATCCTATATACAGATTTTATATACCATATACAATCATATAATCAAGGTTTATCCTGTAAATGTCCTTGTTAAAAAAAAAATTAAACAAAAAAGAAGTACAGCACCACTTACAAAATTACCTGCAGAGGAAAAGCCAGCTTTGACATAAAAAAAAAACTCTTCTGACACAATGTAATACATAAATTTTCTATATCATAATTTTTACTACAGAGGTATGGGTTTCATTAATCTATATACAACAAAAAATAACTTTTCCCATTTTCTCCCCAGTCTAGTCTCCTGCTTATTCCCAGCCACCAGGCCCCATTGTATGACAGCTACCAACCAATGAGGGTGAAGGCCAACATGTGCTTTCTTTGAGACACGTGAAGCCAGCCAACCACATTTGTTCAAACTGCTGCTCATCCTGTGTCACAGGGCAGCACAACACAGTGCAAAGCACTATCAGCTCTCTTCCACATACATGAGCTCACAGATGCCTAAAATTAGCTACTGTCACTGTGACTGACAATGGAGAGAGAGAAATAGCATCCCTCTTACCCAGAGGTTTGGCTTTCTTGCCATTGCATTGTTGGGGTTCATGCTTGCTATCTGACGATAGGGCAAACACTTTTCTGTTGCGCCACTCAGGAGTCTACATGATTAAGAAGAAGAAAAAAATGTTGGTAGCATAACTATTTCAGATTTCCTTATTATGGTATTATACTCTACTTATGATATTTTGCCTTCCTTTGGAACTGTCTGATAAGCTGTGGCAACACTGCAGTGAGAGATTTCAATAAATGTGAAAAAAATCATGAGCAGGAAGAAGGCCATAACCCACAAAGTCAATGATGCCATTAGCACTCTGCAGAACATGTCAAAAAAAGCATACAGACAAGTGACTGGTTACTGATTGGACATTTCAATGCCTGTTTAAACTTTTTAGTATAGACAATAAAGTCGTTGAGAAGTACTAGCAGTTACTCCTCAGTTACTGTTTTCATGTTTCCCTTGTGTGAGGGAGAATGGGGGGGTTGGAATTACTTGGTGTTCAAAAACACTCAAGCTTAAACATGCACTCGCCCAAGGCAAAGTGTGAAGGCATGTGCAGATAAACACTCAAAAATATTTGGCCAACAGCAACAATCGCTGAGGTTCAGTAAAAGATGCTGGAGTCTAGCATATTTTAGTGATGTTCCTGCTTGTAATTAACTAGTGATTAACTGTTGAATTGAGTGTCTTTGAGCAGGAAAATCAACAAAATACACTGGACTTCGGCCTGTTAGGACTGGTAACGTATACACACGACATATAAATTAACCTAAATACACAATTCATAGTGTCTGTTTATCTGGTTAAGTTTCTGAAAACAAAAGAAATGTTCTCAAAGATAATCATACAAGGACATCATTAAAATGAATCAACAGTTAAGCCCTGAATATTTTAGACCGGAATTTCCCAAATTTTAGAAGCAATCAAAAGATCAATCGAAGGAACAAGAAAAAGGTAATCGTGTAAGGAATTAGCAACTGTAACTTGGCAAATTTGTAAAACTACACCCACAAGGCAACTATATAGACAGGGATTCACACACAAGACACATTATTAGAAATTATTAGAAATTATGGTTATTAGCTTGAATTACAACAAAAACATTAAACAACAAATCATTTTTTTTTTTTATTTTGCATGCATGTATATATGGAAGTTTGTCAGTTTTGTCAGAGGTGTTGACTACTAATGCAGTGTCTTGATATAGGCATTAACAATAAATGCTCTACATTGTTAAATATCTAATAGAGTTCTTTTCAATGAAGAACACTATAATTACAGATTACATAATTTATATTTCATAATGTTTAAAATATAAATTTTTGTATGGTGTCTTGATTTATCTGGTGGTTTCTTAGAGGGAAACACAGGTAATACAGCTACTGTCAAACCAGGATCAGTCATGGAAAAAAATAATGTGCATGTGACAGTGTGTGTGTGTGTGTGTGTGTGTGTGTGTGTGTGTGTGTGTGTGTGTGTGTGTGTGTGTGAGAGAGAGAGAGAGAGAGAGACATTAAGAGGCATAAAGACAGACAAGAACAACACACTAACCAGCAGTAATGCCTCAACCAGCCAAACGTAATTTTTAATATAAATGTAATTTGTTAATAAAGAAAACTTGTTTAGGGTTCCTCATTGGTAATATTATAATGCTAACGTGAAAATGTTTAATGTATACACGAAGGCATGTATCAGTTATACAACATTTAACATTCATATTATTGTTATTGTGAACAAATGACAGTGTCTACTCGAGGCTGTCTGGGTGGAGAGTATTTCTCGCATTAAAATCCGTGCTGTTATCTCTAAGGTTCCTTATTTTGACCAAACCTGAGCTCAGAAAAAGTATTCTAACTATAACCATGAAAAATTGACAAGTGACAAAAAATTTACACATTTTTAGTGGATTGAATATATTTCATGTAATGTATTTTTTAAATACAAAACTTAGGTATCATAGATAAGAAGCTAGAGATTATCACCAAAGGAAACTGAATATCTACACATGAAAGACATGTACTTAACGTAAGTATTTATTTAAAACATACCTAAAATGTAGCAAAACTCCGTTGAGGTTCTACATTTTTCCTTAAATATGAGCTTGTTACTGGTGTTGAACTGCTGATTTTTGTCATTCAAAGCTAATTACTCAGATTAAGATAACAAATAGGAAGAACGCCGGGACTTGCGTTCGAAAACTCTGGGAGCAAGAAACAGGATACTAACATAGGAATCAAAAGATTGTTTCTTTTGTCCATGTGAAAGTCCAAATCCCTCTAACCCGACGAAGAAGCGATTGTATTCGTATCTGAATAACTATATTTTTAAACGTTTCTTAGACAAGGAGTCGGACGCTCTGGCATTCCCAAACTTGTTAGCTAAGCTAGCCAACTGAGTGGTAATCAAATACGAGTTTCTGCTATCAGAACAGCTCAAAGAGAAGATTTCACCACTTTGGTCATACAGTGAAGACAGATTCACACACTGGCGAAAATAGCTAGTTCATTTTAAAACTATTCATTGTTAGTTAGCTACACACGAAGTAGCATGTTAGCACTTCCCATTCCACCCATACCCATTTTCCGCTATGTTGTTTTTCCCCCACCCGACAGGAAAGATAAAGGTATGGAGAAGGAAAATTGTCTTACCTAAATCGTCCATGCTGAGCTAAATTCTTCGCTTGTTCGCGTCCACGTCGCTAGAAGAATGCGGCGACCCGTAGCCTTGACTTTTTTTCTCTCTCTCTTTTCTAAAACAAGTTCTCCCGAAGTTGTATGGTTCCTCAAACACGCAGGTCTGAGTGAGCAGAGTCCGGCGACATCAAAGAGGGGAACTCACTCAGCACGCGCGCCCTCTAGTGCACACGCGCACTTTCTAAGACCAGCCTGAAACACACGGAACACATAAAAATTAATACACAATGCATATCCTCTGCTAAGCCTGCTACATTTGTGTAGGCCAATGCGTCTTCACGGAGATTATCATGCTGTACTCCGTGGAGCAGTGACTACTGTAAAAGTACAAGGTGATTTCATTTATAACACACTATCTTTAAATCAGGTCTTAATATCCAACATGTTTAAAAGCACTCATAATTGATCATGGAGAAGGGTGAATCAGGTAGGAATAATCTAATTGAAGATATTCCTGTACAGTCAGTTCCTCTTGCTCATGTACTTGCTATCAAGTATTATGGGTTTTCTAAACCAGAGGTTCTCTAAATATTTGCAGCTAGGGACTGCTCTACTTGAAAATTAAATTACACAAAACCCCCTTAGTACAGAATTACTTAATTAGCATAATCCATCTATTAAAATATTAGGAGTATTATTCATTCCTTATCCAAATGTGTAAACTAATACTCTGGATTATTATAGCTTTTTATTCCTGGACCTTTCACCAACACAACATATTGTCCAAACTGACATTATTTATAGGTCTACTTGTATTTTCTGAGTTACTGAGGTTGAGATTAAACCCATTTAATTCAAGTAACCAGACAAATTGACTATACAAACTATAAGAATTCAATACCAAATATACAACAATCAGCCATAACATTAAAACCACCTGCCTAATATCGTGCCCCCTTGTGCCGCAAAAACAGTTCTAACCCGTCAAGACATGGACTCCACAAGACCTCTGAAGGTGTGCTGTGGTATCTGGCAAAAAGCAGCAGATCCTTTAAGTCCTGTAAGTTGCGAGGTGGGGCCTCTATGGATCAGACTCGGTTGTCCAGCACATCCCACAGATGCGCGATCGGATTGAGATCTGGGGAATTTGGAGGCCAAGTCAACACCCTGAACTCTTTGTCATGCTCCTCAAACCTTTCCTGAACAATTTTTTACAGTGTGTCAGGGCGCATTATCCGCCTGAAAGAGGCCACTGCCATTAGGGAATGCCGCTGCCACAAAGGGGTGTACTTGGTCTGCAACAATGTTTAGGTAGATGGTACGTATCAAATAACCTCCACATGAATGCCAGGACCCAAGGTTTCCCAGCAGAATATTGCCCAGAGCATCACATTGTCTCTGCTGGCTTGCTTTCTTCCCATAGTGCATCCTGGTGCCATCTCTTCCCCAGGTAAGCGTCCAAATGATGTAAAAGAAAATGTAATTCATCAGACCAGGCCGCCTTCTTCCATTGCTCCATGTTCCAGTTCTAATGTTCACGTGCCCAATGTATGCACTTTCGGCAGTGGACACGGGTCAGCATGGGTACTCTGACCGGTCTGTGGCTACATAGCCCCATATGCAGCAAGCTGTGACACACTGTGTGCTCTGACACCTTTCTATCATAGCCAACATTAACTTTTCAGCAATTTGTGCTACAGTAGCTCTTCTGTGGGATTGGACCACACGGGCTAGCCTTCAGTCCCCACGCGCATCAGTGAGCCTCGGGTGCCCATAACCCTGTCGCCAGTTCACCGGGTGTCCTTTCTTGGACAACTTTTGGTAGGTACTAACCACTGCATACCGGGAACACCCCACAAGACCTGCCATTTTGGAGATGCTCTGACCCAGTCATCTAGCCATCGCAATCTGGCCTTTATCAAAGTTGTTCAGATCCTTTCACTTGCCCATTTTTCCGGCTTCCAACACATCAACTTCAAGAACTGACTGTTCACTTGCTGCCTAATATCCCACCCCTTGGCAGGTACCACTGTAATGAGATAATCAATGTTATTCACTTCACCTGTCAGTGGTTTTAAAGTTATGGCTGATCAGTGTAATTACTATGACAGTGATGAGTTGTAATTTCCACAACTGTAACAAAATAAAATTGTGGACTTCCTGGCTGTGCTTGATGGGCCACATTTTGGGAACGGCTGTTTTAAAGGACACACTGATGCATGGGGTGTTACTTTACTGTTATGTAATACTTTGTAATGAAATATATGCATATGAGTGTAGCACAACTTCATGCAGGCATTACTGAACAAATTAGTCTCAGGTTTGCAAATGCAAGCACATACATCACATCACAGTGTTTTGCAATATCCGTGTTTATCATATAAACACACAAGTCAAAGTAATTAAATGCAGTAGTCTGGTTTATTCTAGAATACCAAAGAACAACAAATTATTGCAAAACCAAAGGCTAAAAAACAATAGTACAATTGGTCACACTCCCTGCTCCTATGTAATATATATGCCACATGCAGAAACACCTCATTAAAAGTCCATTGCCTTTAGCTTCTTCTCCTCCTGTTGTGTTAAAGCCTGCTGGGTCAAGATCTTGTCATGGAGTCGGTGGTGTTTGCCTATCCCAAGTTTGGGCAGGCCTCGGTTCAGGCCCTCCAGCAGCACACAGGACTTGCACAGTGCCTGGCTGGAGATGTAACCACAGCGTGAGCATGTTCCTTGCACAGGCATCTTCACTCCTTCCTTTACAGACAGGTTCTCACCTGAGTGGATGATGTCCATGATGGCACTAGGCCTGACTGCCTCGAGGTCTTTGAGGAAAGTACGTGCATGGCCACGGTAAGCATTGGGTGAGTACACACACTCAGTAGAGAAGTAGTCAAGCTTCTTGAAGTAGGCGTAGAGGACAATTTCTTTTTCATAGGCATATTTGAGTGGTTTGCAGCGCGGTATTGCTCCTTCCCCATCACTGGCTGTGCTGATTGCTGTGCAGCGATGCAGACGAGCAATATCACCACGCAGCACATTCATCAGCACCGTCTCCGCCACATCGTCTGCGTTGTGACCTTGAAATGTAACACAAGAGAGGCAATATGAATGATATTTGCAATACAGTAACCCGCAATGCAATAAATACTATTCGGTGTAAAAGTTTGCATACCCTTATCACAAAAATATTTAACTCTTACTAAGATGTTTAGCGTGTTAGGTTTCTCAGATCCCCCTTAATTATCAAAAGTAGAAAACAGTTAAATATTAGGGCTACAAAGATACGGCATATTTTATCTTTTGACACAATGCCCTGATTCGATCTGTGTATCAAACAATACATAAACTAGGGTATTTGTCTTAAAATACCACTTATGTTACACGAGGTACAATAAATATTTAAACTTAATCAAGACCACACTCCCTCCTTTGAGAAAGTAGCTTCTTCTCATCTTGAATCAGGAGAGGATACAGAAATAAAAAAGAAAATTCTCTCTCTCTGCTTTAAGACAGCTTTTTCCTGCTGAATCAAGCCGGGTTAAAAATATCACCACAGCGACTGGACAGTTAATGTATGGAAAGTGGAGAACGCAAGCTTCAAAAACACTTGTGAGCTAAAGAGAGCCGCATGACTTCCACAGCACAACAAGCCAACAGCTGAATGTGAAATAAAGCACCCTGTCTATCAGACATGGCCCGTTGAGAGTCACAGCAGCAGGATTGCTGTATTTCCACCAACTTAGTGTACTTTTGAAACAACAGTCAGAAATGTACACCAATGTGAACTTCTTTTCTAAAACTCCCTTTTAGTTTCAGGTTTTTTTGTGCCATTTTTAAGATGTTTTGAGGTGGAAATTTCCTGGCGACCCTGCACAACAGCACAAATTAACTAATGTTTAATTAACCATATTTAATTGTTACATTCTAATGCACAGTTTTTGTTTAATTGCTGCTAAGAGTCTGAATGGATCATGCAAACTGTGTAATAATTTTCAATTATTGTACTTTTATAATTAAATATAGTTAAATGTTTTAATTAATTGCAATTGCAAGTTGAGACAATGCTTATTCTTGCTGTATTACAAATGGATCATATCAAGACATCACTATATCATATCGAATTTGAATTTTGTGCATCACCCCTATTAAACAGTGTATCATAATAGACTACTGACAGTGAAAAATTAAAATATCAGCAGAAAAAAATGTGCATATCCATTTCTGAATATAATTAAAAGGAAATGTCAACCATGAATTGACATTTCCTTTTAATTATATTCAATGGCATCCAAAATTTTATTTTGAAATTCTGTGTTGAGTTTTTTGGGTTAAACCCATGACTGTATTTGAAGTTTTGAAGGCTCTTTTGGTCATATTTGAAGTCACCATCTTGACTGAGTTTGCACACAGTAAGTGAAAACTGAAGCCAGAGACTGCGCAGTACAGACTTTGGATCCAGAGCATGTGTTGTAGGTACAGCCGATGGGACAGTGCCCATGTTGCTCCTGGACATGCCCCTTCTTCATGCTGCCGAGCACGCACAGTGCTCAAAAATTCAAGATGACGCACTGACAACACTAGCTCGAAGTGGTAAGTGCAGCATTATTAATTAATAAGTAAAACATGTTGCTAAATTGCAGTCACATAACTTATGCAAGTATATTGGTTTTACTGTTGCCAGGAAAAGATTTTAGAGTTTTGAACCATGACTGACTGAGTTACCATTTGCTAGCTAGCTGACATTAGCTAATCCATAATGTTAATCAAACTAATGCATGTGTAAGTAGATAAGGTAATGTACCAACTGAAAATATACCAGTAAACAACAGTCAACTTTTACACTCGACACACTACACACTCACCAAATTCTTTATTAGGAACACTATACTAATACTGGGTAGGCCTCCCTTTGCTCTCAAAACAACCTCAATTCTTCGTGGCATGGATTCCAAAAGATGTTGGAAATATTCCTATGAGATTCTGGTCAAATTTGACATGATTACATCAAGCAATTCCTGCAGATTTTTCAGGGGCACTTTCAAGCTGCAAATCTCCCATTCTACCACATCCCAAAGGTGTTTTACTGGATTCAGATCTGGTGACTGGGAAGGCCACTGAAGAACACTGAACTCATTGTCATGTTCAGTTTGAGACGACGTTTGCTTTGTGACATGGTGCATTTTCATGCTGGAAGTAGCTATTAGAAGATGGCCATTAAGGGATGCACATGGTCAGCAACAATACTCAAATAGTGATAATTCAAGCGATAATTGATTGGTATTAATGGGCCCAAAGTGTGCCAAAAAAACATTCACCATTACACCACCTCCACCAGCCTGGACTGTTGACTCAAGGGCAGGTTGGGTCCATGGATTCATGCTGTTGGCAACAAATTCTGACCCTACCATCTGTGTACCTCAGCAGAAATCAAGATTCATCAGCTCAGGCTATGTTTTCCAGTGTTCTACTGTCTAGTTTTGGTGAGTCTGTGCCCACTACAGCCTTAGCTTTCTGTTCTTGGCTGACAGAAGTGCAACCCAAAATGGTCTTCTGCTGTTGTAGCCCATCGGCCTCAAGGTTCGACGTGTTGCGCATTCTGAGATGCTTTTCTGCTCACAACAATTGTACAGAGTGGTTATCTCAGTTACTGTAGCCTTTCTATCAGCTCATACCAGTCTGGCCATTCTGTGCTGACCTCTCTCATCAACAAGGCGTTTCCGTCTGCACAACTGCTGCAAACTGGATGGTTTTTCTTTATTACACAATTCTTGAGACTATTACACATCAACTTGAGACTATTCTGCATGAAAATCCCAGGGGATCAACAGTTATAGAAATACTCAAACCAGCTAGGTCTGGCACCAACAATGCCACAGTCAAAATCACTGACGTCACAATTTTTCACCATTCTGATGGTTGATGTTTTTTCCCTATTCTGATGGTTGCACTGCACTGCTGCCACCCGATTGGCTAATTAGATAATTGCATGAATGCATAGGTGTACAGGCGTTCCTAATAAAGAGTTCGGTGAGTGTCTATGTACGTGTATACAGGGTGCCCCACAAATCTCCATACATAGGGGAAATTAACACCTTTTAACAAAATTTCTGCTGAGGCACACAGATTGTAGGGTCAGAATTCGGTACCAACGACATAAATCCATGGACCCCGCCCAGCCTTGTGTCAACAGTCCAGGCTAGTGGAGGTGATGTAATGATGTGGGGAATGTTTTTTGGCACACGTTGATTTAATACCAATCAATCATCACTTGAATGCCACAGCCTATTTGATTATTGTTGGTGACCATGTGCATCCCTTCATGAGAAGGAGATTCATGGCATGAAAGTGCACCTGAAAAATCTATAGGAACTGCTTGATGCAATCATGTCAACATGGACCAGAATCCAAAGGAATGTTTCCAACATCTTGTGGAATCCATACCACTATAACACACACAAATACACAGACTTTGGTTTAAACTTATTTCCTATGTCATTTGACTCCTTGCTGATAGTGCATCAGTGAAGTGCTTGACATCTCCTATATTGCTCACTAGCCAAGCCAAGTTGGTGGCATTTTATATATAGCTGTGTTGCACTGTACAAGCTGGATTGGATTTCTCATATTTGACATTATCATTATGGTGCAGTGAAATTTTCTTTCCCATTAAAGGCCACTGTAGAAGCACTAGCAATATCCCCAGTGACGTTCGCACAACTCACAACCACAAAAGTCCCATGGGAATTACGAAAATACAGCACCAGGAAACAAATTAGCACCAGAATCACTAGGCATACCACAAATATTTCCATGTCATCATGTTCATTGTGTTTCTGTGTGATTCAGTGTGAATCTTTCCTTTAACACATAAGTTAATAACTTGTATGGCCACCCATTACCTTTATAATTTCCTTCAATCTTACTGCACAGCCTTTGAAGAGAATACTCTCAGATATAATACTCACTCCTTCCTTCAGCCACACCTGTTGTAACCACCTCATCCTCTACCTTCTTCAAACTCTATGATTGTTTTCAAGCTTTTTCTGTTTGTAAGTAAAATATAGGTACACCAAAAACCATAGAGAATGCGAACATTTGCTCTCAACTGTATTCTGTGAACAATCATCTAAAAATGCTATCTGATTAAAATTACCTGTACATATCTTGTCCACGTTCAACATCATGGCTCCCCGATCAAGCGCCTGCCTCCGAAACACGCCGCAAAAGGTACAGTTGTTCTTCAGGCCCACTTGTTTGACGATGGCGTCCATGGTCCAGCCATAGAGTTCTTCATAGGACACGATGGTGAGAGGTAGATCGTACTGCTGTTGGTTTCTCTTCACCGTTTCCAGAGAGTCGTCGCGGTATCCCGTGATGCCCTCGTCCACGGAGAGCAGCAGCAGCTTGAGGCCGTAATCATAACGCTCATTCAGCACTTTCAGAACATGAGCCAGTACAGTAGAGTCCTTTCCTCCTGATGCTCCGATCCCAACTGTCTCTCCACGATTAAATAGCTGGGCTGACACGATGGTTTGGTGAATCTCTTCTTCAAAAGCCCAGAAGAAGCAGGATTTACATAACGAATGGCCGGTCTTCGGCCGCCTGAGAACTGCTCGTTTTTTTGCACAACTGCTACACTGGATGGGCATAATGATCAAAGCTGAAGCTAACCTTAAAACTAGAACTAAACCCAAAAAACTGGCTGCTTTAGACACGGGATAGACAGCGATTTAAGTATATGTAGCTAGCTAACTCATTATCCAAATCACAAAATGGTGTAATTGTTCGTTTGTGTTTAAGGAAGCAACCGCAACTCGAAATATTTACCAAGCAAATTACAGCCTCGCGTCTGTGAAAAGGTTATCAGCAAATACCCCATAAATGCTCCTTTACGAACAGCTCGTTTACAGCAGAGCAGGCTTACCTAAGCTGAAAACGCGAAACTTCAGGTACAAAGCAGCTGAGGATTTTAAATTACACAACCTAATGTATTGTTACTTTATCAGTGATATCACTGCTATTAGTAATCCATGTCTTATTTGTTGAGTTACTGTAACCTATTCGCGTAGCACTCACGCCTCAAAATCTGCTTCCTTCTACTTCGTCTTAAACCTGGAAGGCTCAGAAGAAAAGAACAGCCCTCTAGCGGCTCGGAGTTCAGTATACACGACTTTTTGAATACGTAAAAAACCTTTTTATGTATACACCGATCAGCCATAATATTAAAACCAATGACAGGTGAAGTGAATAACATTGATTATCTCCTTATAATGGCACTTGTCAAGGATGGGATATTAGGCAGCAAATGAACAGTCAGTTCTCGAAGTTGATGTGTTGGAAGCCGGAAAAATGGGCAAGCATAACGATCTGAACAACTTTGACAAGTGCCAAATTGTGATGGCTAGACAACTGGATCAGAGCATCTCCAAAACAGCAGGCCTTGTGGCGTGTTCCCAGTATGCAGTGGTTAGTACTTACCAAAAGTTGTCCAAGGAAGAACAACCGGTGAACCTGCGACAAGGCTCATTGATGCGCATGAGGAGTGAAGGCTGGGCCGTCTGGTCCAATCCCACAGAAGAGCTACTGTAGCACAAATTGAAATGGAAAAAATTAATGCTGGCAATGATAGAAAGGTGTCTGAACACGCAGTGCATCGGAGCTTGCTGCGCATGGGGCTACGTAACCGCAGACCGGTCAGAGTATCCATGCTGACTCCTATCCACCGCCGAAAGTGCCTACAATGGGCACATGAGCATCAGAACTGGACCATGGAGCAATGGAAGGTGGACTGGTCTGATGAATCACGTTTCCTTCATGTGGACATCTGGGTGCGTGTATGTCGCTTACCTGGGGAAGAGATGGCACCAGGATGCACTATGGGAAGAAGGCAAGCTGGTGACTCAAGTCCCAACTTTTAATTCACAACCTTCTTTGTCAGGAAAAGACAAAAAACACCCTCTCAACTTGAAATTCCTACTTCCTACTTCCTACTAATGCCAAACAAATGCTTATAACCTGAAAAATATATTTTAAATATACTGTCTTTAAAAGCGGGAGTAAGTCAACAATTTAAAGCTAAATGGATTTTTTTTAAAGTAAAAAGTTACAGTGGTGATGACATCACCCACTCTAGCTTTTCCCCATTAAAATGAATGGGTGAAGAAAGAAGGATGGATAGAAAGAGAAGGATGAGTGCAATCTGTCTGTAATTTGTGCAGTCTGGATGAGTGCAATCCGTCTGTAATGACTGGTCCTGGTGTACTCAGGTTTGACCATGTGGTTTGGTGGCTGTAGCTTGAGATTTGAACGAATTTGAGGAAGCAGTTTAAAAAATTTTTCAGTGTATCCATATAGGGAAAAAATATGCTGTTTGCAAAACAAATTCTACACCGTCCTGCCATCTGGCAAAATGTACTGAATACTATGTCATAGTATGTCATGTTTACATTCAGAGCAATTTATTATATTGTTATTCTTTTGCACTGCTGTTATATCTGACACTTATCCACATTAGAACTGTGTACTAGTCAGGGCTGCACTGTCTCTTACTGTGCCTATTATCCTGTTTTGGTAGTTATTGTACTGTCTTAGTTATTGTACTGGTTTAGTAGTTAATGTACTGCCTTGTGCTGTTTGCACATGTCTGCACGTTCACTTTATGTAGTAATGCGTAGTCTTTTGTAGTTCTGTGTTGTTTTATGTAGCACTATGGTCCTGGAGGAACGTTGTTTCGTTTCACTGTGTACTAACTAGCTGTATATGGTTGAAATGACAATAAAGCCACTTGACTTGACTTGCTACGCAGCAACCATAATTCTGATCCTTCCCCAAGCACACTATTCTCCTATAGGATCTACGATCCTGGTGAATTTTGTGGCTCTACATCAAAAATTATGACTTGTGAAGATATGAAGAGAATATTAAAAAGAACAGAATGCTGGCTCTTTCAAGCCAACATAATGATTTCAAAATGTTAAAAGTGTTTAAATGTTTAAAGGTTATAGTGTTAATATGCTAAAATGCTGCTATGCTATTGTTTACTAGGATGTTGCTACTTGGTTTTTATGAACACTTAAGCATGTAAAGGTTAAAAGGCTCAAAGTTTTATTAAAGTGCTAAAATATAAATGTTGCTAGCCTATTCAAGTTGGTTGCTAGGTGGTTACTATCATATTCCATGTGGTTGGTTGCTAGGGTGGTGCTAGGTCACTCCTATATTAGCCATTTTGAATGCTAGGTTGTTGCTAAGTAATTGCTCTGAACAGTTAAGCATGTAAAGCTTAAAAAGCTAAAGGGTATGTTAACATATTAATGTTGATAGTTGGTCGATAACCTAACCCAGTTAGTTGCTAGAGTGTTGCTAGATGTTTCCTATGCAAAACCTGTTGGTTGCTTGGGTATTGCTAGGTTGTTGCTAGGCTGTCCCGGTGGGTGGCTAGGGTGCTGCTAGGTCCTTGCTATGCTAAGCATTTTGGTTGGAGTGTGGCTAAGTGGTTGCTATGCTATCCCAGCTGGTTGCTATGGCATTACTAGGTGGCTGATTCCAGTTGGTTGCAAGCTTGTAGCTAGTCAGTTGCTAAACAAACTCAGCTGGTTGATAGGGTGTTGATAGATGGCTGTTGTGGGGTCCTAGGTGGTTGCTATGTTGTAACTAGGAGATTTCAATATGATCCCAATTGGTTGCAAGGTTATTCCTAGTCAGTTGCTAAAGAAACTCAGCTGGTTGCTAGGATGTTGCTAGGTGCTGTTATGGGGTTCCAGCTGGTTGCTGTTTTGTAACTAGGAGATTTCAATATGATCCCAATTGGTTGCAAGGTTATTCCTAGTCAGTTGCTAAAGAAACTCAGCTGGTTGCTAGGATGTTGCTAGATGCTGTTATGGGGTTCCAGCTGGTTGCTGTTTTGTAACTAGAAGGTTTCAATATGATGCCAGTTGGTTGAAAGATTGTATCTAGTTGGTTGCTAAGGAAACATGTCTGGTTGATAAGGTGTTGCTAAGTGGCTGTTATGGGGGCCCAGGTGATTGATAATAATGCTAATGAGTTGAAGAAAGGGTTATTGTTATTGTTGAAGAAAGGGTAAATTTAACTAAATAGCGCAGTTCCTGCAGAAACTGTGAGTATGTTGCGACACACATCTGGTCAATTGTTTCACACAGACACACACGTCATAATTCTTCACTTATATTTTTAATATTTGGGTTTGTGTATTTATATTTGGGTTGGGGCTTTTCCAATTTACATATGTTTTTAAGGCTTTTGGGGGCAATTAGCAGTCAGGAGGGTATTTATGTTTCTGCTTAGGGCAATTAGAGGACACTGGTGTATTTATTTTTTCTGTTGGGGCAATTTGCAGGCAGGGGAATATATATATTTTGGGCTAGCCTTCGCTAGCCTTCGTTCCCCACGCCTTGGGTGCGCCCATGACCCTGTCGACGGTTCACTAGTTGTCCTTTCTTGGACCACTCTTGGTAGGTACTAACCACTGCATACCGGGAACACCCCACCTGACCTGCCATTTTGGAGATGTTCTGACCCAGTCATCTAGCCATTGCAATTTGGCCCTTGTCAAAGTTGTTCAGATCCTTACACTTGCCCATTTTTCCTGCTTCCAACACATCAACTTCAAGAACTGACTGTTCACTTGCTGCCTAACATCCCACCCCTTGGCAGGTGCCACTGTAACAAGATAATCAATGTTATTCACTTCACCTGTCAGTGGTTTTAATGTTATGGCTGATCAGTGTATTCTCTTTATTTTTACTTTTGCTTTTCAGCTGACTCATTCAAAGATACACACGCACACACACACGGCTCTGTGCTGGTCGTCTCTCATCTCTCTCCTCCTTATCCCTTCTGCCACTCACTGTGACAAAGAACATTCATTAGTCACATTCCCCACAGGTGTGTGATCCTTAACACTCAGTTTCATTTATATTGGTGACAATTATAATGGTGATGCGTGCAGTGCATAGCAAGCACCAATAATAATAAATTCAGAGAACAATTAGTGTTATTTTGTCCCCTTGCACCATCCATATGTCCGGTATTAGACAAAAGAACTAATTTGTCCCTTTTCACCATCCATATTACCAGAAGTCAGAAACACGAAGCACGCAGTAAAGACAGTGCAAATAAACGCTCGAAACTCGAAAAATATGTCCCCTCCCCCAGCGTCGCCGCCCGCTAAACCCCTCCCCCCAACTCTAACGTTGTAGCTCGACCGCACTAAGGCCGGAAATGACGTCGATCCGAGCTCCTAATTCCCAATTCCGAGGTAGGCCAAATGTAGTATTACTCGTAAGTAGCGTACCCGCAAATTTCTGCGAGTTTTTGCTTAATGCGTTAACTTTGTACAGTCTCAACTACTTTTGTTACACCGGAATGCACCGATTGACTGAAGAATGCACTCGTTTGTGCACGCATTAATTCATCCGTTCTTTTAATAACGATATTTCGTTCATCGCATTTGTCTCTTAAACGAACAGACGTTAGACCACTGTCTAGTGTTAGCTAACTGGCTAATGCTGTTGAAACCATTAACGATGGTAAGCTTGGAGAAACTATAAACAGTTGGATCAACTAGATATATAGCCGGTGAATTCCAAAACTACAGAATGACAGGTAGGTTATGTTAAAAGTCTTGAGTACATATAACCTGAAATGTAAAGTAATAATGCATTTTCTGTGTTCTGATTTGCTAAATAGCTGGCAAACATAACGACTCAAGTTTTATTTACACCTCTATTTAACCATTGTGATCAGTCAATTCTTACTCAGTTAATTATCGTTTTTTTTGTTAAGGTGAAATGTCAAATGGCATTTTCCCCCAGCCCACAGACGTTGTTCTGTTAAACGTTCCGGTTATCCGGCAGCTGTACCACTGGGATTGCGGTTTGGCGTGTTCGAGAATGGTATTAAAGTAAGTGCTATTTCATGCTAAGTGATCTTGTGTAATAAGACATGTATTTAATGTGGTTCATTAAACATCACTCTGATAGTATTTCTGAAATTTCCCAGATATCTACATCCAGTGAGTGAAGAGGCGTTCCAGAGAGCTTGCTGTGATCTGAAATTAACAGAAAGCGTGTGGACTATTGACCTCGCATATCTCATGTGTCAGCTAGGCGTAAAACACTGTTTCTGCACACAAACATTAGGGGTAGACAAAGGCTTTAAAAATCAGGTATACCAAAATTTATGTAACTGATGTGTATAAAAGTTAATATTGCTTAAAAGCTAATGACTAATTTGGTCACATTGCACGAGTCATAGTTTTTATTGTATTAGTCAACATATTGTTATTAATTGTTATTATAAATCTTGACCTATTTTGCAGGCTGCACACTTTGTAGCTGCTCATATTACGCACTGCATATAAGTAATTTAGTAATTTACTGTATGGTGCTGGAAATTAAAAATAAAAAAGGATTATGAATGGAGTTGGGAAGGACAGGTCAATATGGCCAGTGTGTTCTCCAAAAAAAAAAAAGAGAGCATTTTGTTTTGAATTTCTATGCAGGTGCAGGCATCTTTTGACACCATGGCAAAAGATTTTTTTAAATTGTGCAGTGTGACCCAAGCTTAAACAAATGTTAATATTTATTCTTTTCTCCTATTGTAGTCCTTCTACAAAAAGCATTTTGATACTGAAGAAGACAGAGTAAATGAACTCTTTCTGAAAGCAGAGAGCAGTGGCGTAGTGGTAAAGAAATGGTAATAAACATGTTCTTCCGTATATATGTTGTTGCATGATTGTTCCAGTTTCACTGTAGGTCCTAGCACATAAATCAGGATTCCCACAGAATCTGGAAAATGGAAGGTTACATAGGTAACTGTGGTTCTAAGACTGTACCAGGGTGGTTTTCTTTTTGGAATACCAATTTCAAAGTCGTCACCTTGTGACTATGACCCCACATGGGTAGCCAGTAAAAGGTCCTTGCTATGTCACGCTTGTCTTATGGTTATTCACAACGACTTGAGTGACACAGGTGACCAGGTAATTTCCAGTTAATCACAGAACTATGGGTTGTGTACTTTGGAACCAGAGCAGTCTGTATATTAACTTTGTCATGTGCATTTCTAACACGTCCTATAGTGCACTTTGCTATGACAGCACTCATAAACAGTGCTGATACCATACTTCACTGAGGATTATAGTAGCTCAAATTGTTGATATGGAGCGTACTGGGAATAGCGATCACTGATCAGCAGTTGTAATAAGAAGAGATTTAGACTTATTAAATTCCACCTTTTATTTTATCTCTTTTCCCTTTTTCTGTAGTAGAGACTGCACTTCAGTCAATATAGCCAGTTGGAGTGGGTCTCACGCATGTGTTGGGGCGGAAGCTTGTGTTTGTTAGTGGTTGACAGTGAACTTGTATTTGACTGCGTATTTTCACATATGATGCCAAGATTCCTTGGAACTTTTGGGGAATTATACCTGATGAAAAGCACCATCAGACTTAATTTACACATGAATTGCTATGGGTTCTGCGTTTGCACAGCAGCACCCGCGTGCAAGGTAAATGTAAAAAGCTCCTCCAAGTGCTGCACTTAATTGCTTTGTTGCATTCCACTAATAGCCTTTGCATTTGTCTTACACCCACTGCCAACTCCTTTTCATTCCAGTATTGTAAAGCACTCAGTTTGATCAAAGAGCTTACCTTTTTCTTTCTAGGGGCATTATAGCAGCTCTTTAAGTGCTTGCTGAAAATGCCTTGGTCCCAAGCAATTTGTGCATTGACCATCTTCCAACCCCATGAGGGGTCGTCAGGACAAATAGCTTGCCGTCCTTCTTTGAAAGAGGTTGTGGAAAAGTCTGTGGAAGTAATTCACCAGTTGCAAATTTATGATTTTATAACATTAGGAAATACTCACCAACACTGCTACGCATCAACACAAACAATAAGTCATTCACTTCTCCTGACAGTGCAGATTCAGCAATAAAAAAAAATTAACAAGAAACAAAGGATTAGAGAACTTTAATTAGTGCCTTGAATTCACTTCCTTAACAACATGAGAATGGGAAAGAGATATGATATAGCATGGTCGTAGGCTGGGTCAGTGTCACGACATGGCAACTTTGCTATTGGTACTTGACAAACGTGCAAACAGTAATACACCACTAGTTCTGAAGGAAACCATCCTTGTGGTCCAGAACAAAAGGGAGTAGTGAAATTTAGTGATTGTTTTTTCAATCATGGAAAATTCCTGCAAATATTAGTCAATTGAAAATTGATTATATATATACCGGTGACAGGGTCATGGGCGCACCCAAGGCTCACTGAATGCACGTGTATATACAGTCAGGTCCATAAGTATTTGAACAGTGACACAATTTTCCTAATTTTGCCTCTGTACACCACCACAATGGATTTGAAATGAAACAATCAAGATGTGATTGAAGTGTAGTTTTTCAGCTGTAATTCAAGGGGTTTAACAAAAATAGTGCATTAAAACTTTAGGAATTACAGCCATGGAGTCCCTCCATTTTCACAGGCTCAAAAGTAACACAAACTAACATAATCATAAATATCAGGATTATTTTTAATACTTGGAGTCAATGACTGCCTGAAGTCTGGAACACATGAACATCATCAAATGCCGAGTTTCCCCCTCCAGATGCTTTGCCAGGCATTTACTGCAGCCGCCTTCAGTTTTGTCTTCAGTAAGTGAGAAGCATGCTCAAATGGGTTGAGGTCATCGGACATTTAAGAACATTTAGTTTCTTTGCCTTAAGAAGCTCTTGGGTTGCTTTCATGCTATGTTTTGGGTCATTATACTGTACTGTGAAGTGCTGTCATATCAGTTTTGTAGCATTTGACTGAATCTGAACAGAAAGTATAGCTCTATATACTTCAGAATTCATCGTGCTATTTCTATCAGCAGTCACATCATCAATAACCACCAGTGACCAAGTTCCATTGGCAGCCATACATGCCCATGCCATTACACTTCCTCCAGATGTTTGACAGGTGATGTGGTATGCTTTGGATCATGAGCCCTTCCTTTCCTTTAAAAATTAATCTTGCATCAGAACTGGGCAGGCTTTTTTTTTTTTTTTTTTTTTTTTTAAAATATATATAAGTGTTTTTCTTTTTTTTTTCTTTTTTTTTTCTTTTTCTTTTTTTTTTTTTTTTTTTTAGCAAAGTATAACCTGGGCTTTCTATTCTTGAGTGTTACCAGTGGTTTACATCTTGAGGTAAACTATCTGTATTTACATTCATGAATGCGTCTCTTGACTGTAGACTTTGATAATGATACGCTTACCTCCTCCAGAGTGTTCTTGACTTGGCTAGATGTTGTGAAGGGATATTTCTTCAACAAGGAAAGAATTCTGTGATCATACACTTTGAGTAGCTACCAAATGGAAATTCAACACTTGGAATCAACTCCTGACCTTTCATCTCCTTGATTTGTCATGAAATAATGAGGAAACAGGCCACATCTGGCTATGAAACTGCTTATCAGTCAGTTGTCCAGTTACTTTTGGGCCTGTGAAAATGGAGAGACTATGTAAAAATGGCTGTAATTCCTAAATAGTTAATTTAATATTTTTGTTAAACCCCTTGAATTAAAGCTAAAAGTCTACATTTCAATCACATCTTGATTGCTTCATTTCAAATCCATTGTGATGGTCTACAGAGGCAAAAATATGAAAACTGTGTCACTGTCCAAATACTTATGGACCCGGCTATATAATGTATGTATTGTGTTCATGTGACAATATTCAAGCCAAAAATGGTGATACAAAAAAACTGTTCCATTACTCTGACCAGTGTTTCTTGTCTGTAGCTCTGTGACTGTTCAGGAGATCCAGGCTCATCTGAGCCATGGACATGTGGCTATCGTGCTGGTAAATGCTGTAGTGTTAGTGTGTGAACTCTGCTCCACTTCAGTCAAGTACTGCTGCTTTCTACCTGTGAATCAGAAGTGTTTCTGCAGTACACCTGATTACCAAGGTCACTTTGTGGTAGTATGTGGATTTAATCGTACAGCTGGCTGCATCTTTTATAACAACCCTGCTTATTCTGACCGTAAGTACTGCACATGCACATGATAGTGTATGTATTGCTAATGGTTTGTTTATTGTTAATTTCTTTTAAATAAAACATTCACTAGGAGAACCTAGTGACTCATGCTTTATGAATTTATATATACAATATACAGTATATAAGATATTTATAAAGTGCTAGGGCTGCTTTCAAACCTATTAGTCTGTTTACCAAGGCCAAATGTGAGTGAAAATCATAATTTTAGCTTATTTACTGTTTGGTTTGGTTTAGTTTAGTTTCACATTATCATTAATGAAAAAAAAATGCTAAGGGATGTGTAGGGCTGGAAACGTAATCCAACGCTTCATTCATTGGTCAAAAATTCAACGAGAGAAAAAGTTAACCAAACTGTTGCCAAGTGCACAAATGACAAGATAATTATGTAAATAAGTAGTTTAAAACCTTTTGTGTAACACAACAGCTTTTATTTTCTCTTTTTGTCAGTTGGTCAAATTCTTTAGAACACATTGCATTTCTGCAGCATTAAAGCTCTTTCCTATGACTCAGTTTAGCAGCTGACACAAAAAGTGCTGCCCACAACCCAAAATACACCAATACAGGTCAAGACCTTCAGTTAACTCAAACTGGGCAGTTGAAGATTAGAAAAACATCTTCAGCTGTCCAGTTTTGGTGAACCTGTGCCCACTGCAGCCTCAGATTCTTGTTCTTGACTGACAGGAATAGAACCCAATGTGGCCTTTTGCTGTTGTAGCCCATCAGCCTCAAGGTTCGACATGCATTCTGTGATGCTTTTCTGCTCACCATGGTTGTAAAGAGTGAATATGTGAGTTACCATAGGCTTCCTGTCAGCTCAAACCAGTTTGGCCATTCTCCTTTGACTTCTCTCATCAACAATCAACAAGGCATTTCTGCTCACAGATGGATTGCTGGATTGGTTTTTGTTCATCACAACATTCTGTAATCAGCATATTCTGAAATACTCAGACCAGCTGGTATGGCACCCACAACCATGCCATGGTCAAAATCACTAAGATCAATTTTTTTCCCCATTCTGATGTTTGATGTGAACATTAACTGTAGTTCTTCATCTGCATGATTTTATGCATTGTGCTGCATAATTGGCTAATTGGAAAATTGCATATATGTGCAGTTGTACAGATGTTCATATTAAAGGGCCCAGTGAGTGTATATCATAATTGAATAATCTGTAAGTCCTGATCAAGTGGGTTGTTAATTATTGAGTTGATTTGAGTGTGTGCTCTGGCCGAAGCTGAAGCAATACAACATTTTTCTTTTTATAACTTGACCTTATGCTTATTCTTTTTATTATTTTATTACTTGACAAGTTATACTGTTCTTTCTGATGTAATTTATGTATCATGTTTACGTGACTGTATATGCTTAGTACAATACGGTTTATAGCAATATTGTAGATTGACAAATATTCTTATCCAAACAACATTATTGAAAGGATCAGAGTTTCCTTTTATTACCAGTATTCAGTTGGAATGGCTCAGTGACTAACAGACATTTCTTTGAACAGGTGTGTGCTGTACTAGCATTAGCAATTTTGAAGAGGCAAGAATGAGCTATGGAACAGATGAGGACATTCTTTTCATCTTCAAGGACAGCTGATCACAGGATGCGCCTTTTTCTTTTGAGTCATGGTGAGGGCTTTGTGTAGGCATATAATATATATCAATCTTGGTATAGTTACAAATAAAAGGGGAGACCTCCAGAAACTTGGGAACAAATGTATATAGCCCACACTCATGAGCTGACCCCTTAACTTGTGAACAAACATAAAAAGGCTTAAACTCTATCACCTGGTGCAAACAAAAACAGGTATAGCTGTTATGTGACATTAGTCTTAAGGTAAACCAGTACTGATACAAGTGTTAATGCACAAATATATAGACAATATAGTCCCACCATTTTGCACAAATAAATGGAAAACAAAATGCACAAATATATCTACATCTACAAATGCTCAAATACAACTATATACTAACAATGCAAATACACAGTGGATATAAAAAGTCTACACACCCCTGTGAAAATTCCACTCCTCCTTGCAAAAATGTCCTGAATCTCCTGTGCACAGCTCTCTTCAAGTCATTCCACTGGCTTTTGACAGGATTTAGATCTGGGCTCTGACTGGGCAATTCCAAAAATGTTGATCATCTGAAGCCATTCTTTTGTTTACTTGGATTTGTGCTTTGGGTCATTGTCGTGCTGGAGGTTGAAATTTTCTTCATCTCCAGCCCTCTAACAGAAGCCTGTAGGTTTTGTGCCAAAATAGATTAGTATTAGGAGCTATCCATATGCCTCTATTTTGAATAGAGACCCAGGACAAACCCCTGGTTTGAGTATTTCAGAAACTGATGATCTCCTGAGATGAGATTTTAGGCACAATAGTCTATATAGTTGACACAGAAATGGTGCAAAACCCCCCCCCCCAAAAAAAACAACAAATAAACAACAACAACAAAATCCAACGAGTGGCAGAAACAACTTTGTGATGAGAGAGAGAGGAATGGCTAGACTGGTTCTAAGATAAGATAAACTTTATTGTTCTTGAAGGAAATTCTTGAGATAGAACTGACAAGACGGCTTTGGTAACTCTAATAACCATTCTTTACAACTGTGGTGAGCAGAAAAGCGTCTCAGAATGCACAACATGCTGAACCTTGAGGCGGATGGGCTAGAGTGGCAGAAGACCACATTGGGTACTGCTGTTCTGAAATACTCATTCAGATGTTTTGATGTGAATATTAACTTTTAATGCTATTAACGCTCTAGACCTGTATCTGCATGATTTTATGCATTGCACTGCTGCCATTTGATTGGGTAATTGCAAGCATTCCTATTAAAGTGGCCGGTGATTGTATTCATATTCGGGTTGTAATGCACAGATCTGAGTGGCCTGGTGTGTTTCTGCATTACATTGATTTGCAATAGGTATTGCCATTTTCTTGTAAGTATTATTTTATGTTTGTTTATTATTCTATGCCTTTTCAAATGATGTGCAAGATACAAATGACTTTGCATTTATTTGTGGAATGTGTTGTGATCATTTCAATCTATAAAGTTATATGCTTTGCTTGGCATTTAAGTGTTTGTGGACTGTTAGATACTGTATATTTGTGCATTTGATGCTTGTATTTGTGATTTTGGTACTGTTTTTCTTTTACTTTAGCTGTAGTGTCAGCTAACCTATGAGATGAATTTTGTTCACAGAATCTGTTCTCTGAATTCTGTCCTCTATTTCACAAAATCAGTACGTGCATATATTTGCCATGCTTCTGTAACATTTTGCTGAATAACATATCTGGAATCAATAAACCATAATTTATTATGTAGTTAATATAGTTAATAGAGCCGCAATATATATCACCACATAATGCAGTGCAGCACATTTAATTTAGTTTTGAACACTTACCATGTTTATCTGCTTGAAATCAAGTGCAATGCTTCACAATTTGTAGGATTGTTTTAAGTACCAAAAATGACTACACTTAGGTGTTGTTCCTTTAATGGTTACTTATTATGGACAACCAGCAAACATCAGAATGATCAGGAATGTGGGTCAGAGAGACCATGTGAACTAAACCTGGTCATCTAAACTATGTTTAACTAAAATATTCCTCAGGGCCTGTTTGGTATCAATCTAATCCATGTTTCATTGTGAACAATGTGGTGACATCATAACATACAAGTTTAGGAAATAACATTTACAGTATATGATTTTATATTTTGCAGTGTATGATTGTTCTTCCCACACACACCCACACCAACACATACACATACACAGGAGACCTTTTCCTGTTGTTCCAAAGACACATTCTCAGGAATTAATTAACATATAAAATCCTAGGGTGACCCTACCCAACTGGGGAGCCATCCTGCCATAAAATACATTTTCTCTCTCCCATTTGGTCATTATATATTTCAAAGAGGCTCAAAGGTATAAAAAGGTATGCATTATACAATGGCGAGAAATGCGTTTACCATCAAGCATCCTATGCCCACTTCTCTGTTCATTGACTCTGTAAACTCTCTTTAAATTTACTTTCTGTACATCATGTATTTGTCTTTTGTACAATAAACCCATTTATTACTTTCTCTAACTAAAAGATTGTTCTTTGGAATCAGTTACATTAACAGTTATTATAAATTGGATTCAGATAATTAATTAAATGTACTGGAGTCAGATATTTAGTCAAAGATATTTAGTCAAACATGCATTTAACCTTTGGCTGCACCTGTTT
Organism: Pangasianodon hypophthalmus; assembly: GCF_027358585.1. Classification (NCBI taxonomy): domain Eukaryota; kingdom Metazoa; phylum Chordata; class Actinopteri; order Siluriformes; family Pangasiidae; genus Pangasianodon; species Pangasianodon hypophthalmus. The sequence continues at coordinate 16,592,536 of NC_069717.1, forward strand.
CTGTCCTTGATCATAGGAGAGCAGTGGACTAAGATAATATTATTTTATATTTTAGTCCTACAACTTTTTTATATTTCAGCAGAAGGTATATTGTGTTTTAAATGTAGTTGTTAAATAACAGTTAATTTCATACTAGAACCTTAATTTCTAACAAAAGATTATATAGAAAAGATTATCAATCAACAATACAAAATTCTATTGAAGAATAGTTATTTATTTATTTTTGTATGGATATGTTCTTTGGGAGCTGACAATAACCACTGAAAGCACCAAAAAAATATTATTCTGGCTAAAATAAAATAGTCCTCCACTGGATTTAGGCACAAAAAGGAAAAACTTTGTTTCCAGTGGAAGTAGAAAGATTTACTCCTTGACAATATTGGGTTTGAAGGCATGCTGGACAGCCTTTGTGAGCTCCTCAGCATACAAATCATATCTCCCTGTCATCTGCAGAAAAACAGGTCACACATAGCACAAGACTTTGACACATGCACATAAAGAACATAACATAAAAAAAGAACTGAGCCTGTTTATACTTTCCAACTGTTTTCCCAATTTTAAAAGAAAAATGTATGATAAATAAATACAATAGGCCTGTGGTTATAGTTCATATCTATGACATATTTAACTCACCTTAAAATTCCACTTGTCTGCAATTTGTCGGTTCAGGTTCAAGTCTATTTCTGCGACCAGTAACCCATCTTGAGTTCTGGATAGACCTGGTGACCGACTGCCATCAGGTGCAGCCACATAGCTGGAGCCATAGAAGTGACCAAAGTCATGATGGGCTGTTTTTGAGGAAGGAAATATGAATTAGAATATTTGTAATACATTTTTCTAATTAATTTCTAATAAACCTTGACACCATCTGTTAATATCAAAGCCCAGAATATATGTTCCCTAGGCATGTTATCAATCTTTATACATATATACTTTTTATATTACAACAATATAATATATACTTTTTAAATTATAAGAAAATTATATAGTCCCCTCCAAAAGTACTGGAATTGTAAGGCCAATTCTTTTGTTTTTGTTTTTTGATTTTCATTTGTTGTTTGTTTTGGGGGGGTTTCTCCCTTCAGTCTCCTCTGCAGGTGGTGAAATGCATGCTCATTTTGGTTAAGGTCTGGTGATTGACTTGGCCAGTCTAAAACATGATGTTGACATGAAGTCCTCTGTTGTGGATTGGATCATTATCTTGCTGCATGATGAAGTTCCTACCAATTAGACTGGATGCATCTCTCTGTAAATTGGTAGACAGAATGTTTCTGTGGACTTCTGAATTCATTCTGCTACATCATCAATAAAGATTAGTGAGCCGATTCTAGAAGCAGCCATGTCAGTCCAAGACATGACACTACCTCCACCGTGCTTGACCGCTTGCATCTTATGGAACATGAGCACATCCTTTCTTTCTCCACAGTTTCTGTTACTGTGGTAGAGGTTATTCTTGATTCCAGAACTTTTAATAAATGATTTATAACCTCATATAACAAATAAATGAACTTACATATTGAGGTGGTAAGGTTGTACCTCATAAGTGTTTACAATGGAAAATATCGGTTTATTAAATACAATGCATATGCTGAATCAAGTGCAAAATTAATTAAACGTGACATTAATATGAAAATTACATTAATATGAAAATTAATATGAAACTGTATATATTGCATTCCTAGTTTTTAAAAATATACCAAATTGTTGATTTGGCCACCCCTAAAGTTCTCTCTGATTGGTCTGTTTTGTTTTTTTCAGTCTAATAATGATGGCCTACTTAACTTGCATCGACACCTCTTTGGACTACATTTTGAGAGTTCCCATGAACAGCTACCAAATGCAAATTCAACACTTGGAATCAACTCCTAACCATTCCTAAATGGTTAAAACCCCTGAATTAAAGCTATCACATCTTGATTGCTTCATTTCAAGTCAATTGTCGTGGTGTACAGATATATATATATATATACAGTTAGGTCCAGAAGTATTTGGACAATGACAGAGTTTTTGTGATTTTGCCTTTATACACCACCACAATGGATTTGAAATAAAACAAGTTGTGAAGTAAATCAAGATGTGATCGAAGTGTAGACTTTCAGGTTTATTTTAAGAGGTTCCACAGAAATATGGCATTTACCATTTAGGAATTACAGCCATTTTAAGCAAAGTACTTCCAGTTTCAGGGGCTCAACGGTATTTGGACAATTGACTGACAAGAAGTTAATTGACCAGGTGCGGTCCATTCCCTCGTTACTTCAAGACAAATGAAGCAGATAAAAGTCTGGGGTTGATATCAGGTATTGAGTTGGCATTTGGCAGCTGTTCGACTGGAGCTACCAATATGAAGTCCAAGGAGATCTCAATGCAAGTGAAGGAGGCCATCATTAGGAAGATAGAAAAAAACTTTAAGAATGGCCAAATCAACAATTTGTTACATTCTTAAAAAGAAGGAATGCACTGGCAAGCTCAGCAACACCAAAAGGCCTGGAAGACCATGGAAGACAACTAAAGTGGATGATCGCAGAATCCTTTCCTTGGTGAAGAAAAACTGCTACAAAAAAATGCTACAAAACTGATAGGACGCCGCTTCACAGTGCAGGTGGATAATGACCCTAAACATACTGTGAAAGTAACTCAAACTTTTTGAAGGCAAAGAAATGGAATATTCTTCTATGGCCAAATCAATCGCCTGATCTCAACCCAATTGAGCCCTACTGAAGACAAGACTGAAGGCAGAAAGACCCACAAACAAGCAGCAACTGAAGGTGGCTGCAGTGAAGGCCTGGCAAAGCATCTCCAGGGAGGAAACTCAGAATTTGAGTTTTGAGAACATGGGCTCCAGACTTCAAGCAGTCATTGACTGCAAAGGATTTTCTTCCAAGTATTAAAATTATGGTTATATTTGCAATTATGTCACTTTGTCCAAATGCCTTTTAGCCCTGAAAATGGAGGTACTTTGCTTAAAATGGCTGTAATTCCTAAATGTTAAATGCCATATTTTTGTGGAAGCTCTTAAAATAAAGTCTACACTTCGATCACATCTTGATTGTTTTATTTCAAATCCATTGTGGTGGTGTACAAAGGCAAAATCACAAAAACCCTGTCATTGTCCAAATATTTCCGGACCTAACTGTATATATACACTGATCAGCCATAACATTATGACCACTGACAGGTGAAGTTAATAATATTGATTATCTCGTTACAAGGGTTGAGATATATTAGGCAGCAAGTGACCAGTCAATTCTCAAAGTTGAAGTGTTGGAAACAGGAAAAATGGGCAAGAGTAAGGATTAGAGAGACTCTGACAACGGCCAAATTGTGATGGCTAGATGACTGGGTCAGAGCATCTTTAAAACGGCAGGCCTTGTGGGGTGTTCCCGGTATGCAGTGGTTAGTTACCTACCAAAAGTGGTCCAAGGTGAACTAGTGACAGGGTCATGGGCGCCCAAGGCTCACTGATGCGCGTGGGGAGTGAAGGCTAGTCCATCTGGTCTGATGACCCACAGAAAAGCTATTGTAGCACAAATTGCTGAAAAGTTAATGTTGGCTATGATGGAAAGGTGTCAGAACACACAGTGCATCGCAGCTTGCTGCGTATGGGGCTGTGTAGCCACAGACCTGTCAGAGTGCCCATGCTGACCCCTGTCCACTGCCAAAAGTGCCTACAATGGACAGGTGAGCATCAGAACTGGACCACAGAGCAATGGAAGAAGGTGGCCTGGTCCGATAAATCACATTTTCTTTTACATCATGTGGAAGGCCGGGTGCGTGTGGGAAGAACGCAAGCTGACGGAGGCAGTGTGATGCTCTGGGCAATGTTCTGCTGGGAAACTTTGGGTCCTGGCATTCATGTGGATGCTATTTTGACACATACCACCTAAGCAACCTAAACATTGTTGCAGACCAGATACACCCCTTCATGGCAACGGTATTCCCTAATGGAAGTGACCTCTTTCGGCAGGATAATGCGCCCTGACACACTGTAATGCTCATGCCATGTTTCATTATTAAGTTTCAATTGGCCTATTGTACTTTTATAATGTTAAATATTTTAATCAATTGACATTAAGGCATGTATTCAGGCAATGCTTATTTTTGCTGCATCGAAAATGTATTTTTAAATTTATATATTCAGTGTCCTAGTTATTGTATATAATGTTACAGGTCTTCTTAAACTGTTAAGTAGACTGATTGATAAACTAATTTGGGATGGTTTTCATTATGTGTTTTGCCAACAAATTAACATCAGTAGAGTGTGGAATGGTTTGCTCAAGTACAGTCCGTAAAGGACTAATGTGGCTGCAGGTTTTCATTACAAATCAACAGGACCACATGGGCCCAACTTTGGACACCTATTCTAGGTTGAGGTTCCCACAATCATGGAGGCATGGGGAAAAGGTAGAGAATTGCTTAAGGGGTCTAGAACTGAATTTGAAAATGAAAGATAAAATGAAATATCCATGCGTTTTGACAACCATTGTTGTGTTAACGATTTCACTTGTTCATTTTGAATATTTTGTTCAAGTATATTTTTATGATTATGTTATCATTTGTGTTTATTCTCTATTATCTACTTTACATCCCCTATATTTGCATTCCCTGCATTTTCATCCCCTGGCCACTTTAGTAGATATACATATTTTATAGGTACGTTTTATCATATGCTCATCTGATGGCATGCACAACTCATCAGCTAGTTTCTGCCCTGTTTATTCTGTCACAGGTGGGCACCTTTTACCATCAAGACAGATGGAGGATGAGAAGGAGACTGACGGACAGTGTCGTACAATATTATAAAAATGATATCCTAGCCTTTGTATAAAAACTATGTTGAGGCTAACTTTGCCCAATGAGGAAATGTGTGTGCGTAAAAACTTAGGGGACCTGGACTTTGGGTTTGACCGTACTTATAGACCTGCTCCACATTTTATAGAAACTCCACATTTTTACATTGCTATAAGTTAGCACTCAAAAATACACAAAAAGAGCCCCATTGGCAGAGGAGGCAATTGATGTATAAATCTGAAATGATTGACAGCTGTGCAGGTCTTTTGAATGTTCCAATAATAACTGACCTCTCTGGAACCCCACCCCCCATCACACATTAGTCTCTCAGTTTTCTTGCTTGAAATATGTGGCCTTGCTTTCAGGCAAAATAAATGGAGAATATTTTGAATTAATTAATGTGAAATAAAATCTATCAGTGTATGTATGACTTAGCTAACATTAGACATACCACAGCACACCTTCATAGGTCTTGTGGAGTCCATGCCTTGACAGGTCAGAGCTGTTTTGGTGGCACAAGGGGGACCTACACAATATTATGCAGGTGGTTTTAATGTTATGGCTGATCAGTGTATAGTAACATCAGATGCCACCAAAATCTTCATCTGAAAACTATACTTTTTCAGCCAAAAGGGACAAAATGATTCAATAGGCCTACCAAAAAGTGTCAAATCTAACCCTTTACAAATAATTTTAACGGTATTGCAGACGGTCAATGCAGACACATTCAAACGGCATGTCAAAGTAGAAACTGGAGTGCACGTATATACTTGATTGTATGGTAACCACCAAGTGCTGTACGTAACATCTTTATATTTCTTTCCTATAATAGGAATAAAGCAAGTAAAGGACATTTTTTAAATATTTTTTTTGGCAAGTGTCACTGTGATGGGCAGGGGAGACAGGGCATGACACCTCTTCCACCCAGAGAGCATGGCCAATTTTGATCTCTTGGACTCCTGGTCAAGGGTGGCTGTCGCATCATCAGGATTCTAACTCATGGATGATAAGGCGAATCCTTTTCTGTTGCACCACTCAGGAGCCAGGAAGTACAGTAAACATTTCTATGTAATTTTTCTGTATCGTATGTGAACTAAAAGAGACAAGCAAACAAACCCTGTATATATGCACACTGCATTTTCTACCTAGGACAAGTGATTTGTCTAAGAACTATACTGAAAATGTGCGTTCTGAAACCCTCTATCCTCCCCTGATGTGTCTGCACATTATTCCTTTTTGGGGTTGGCAGGTCTGTACTTAATAACAAATAGTTGCTCACTGCCACTAAAATCTTATTCCATCCACAGTAATGTAGGCAGGTTAAATAGACTAATCTGGAAATACAAACACTGTATTCTCATGGATTGTTTTAAAAAGAACGCTTGAATACGATGGCTAATTTTTTGAATTGACATTTCAATTCTTAGTTAATAAATCCTATTTAACAAATCCATAACTATTGTCCCTACATGCCTGGGCCAAGTGTAGTATGTTTAGGAAATGTTCATTATCGTTAATGCATTTTATACAGAACAGCAGCAAAAAAAAATGCACAGCTGATGGTGTTGCATGTTTCTTCCTTGTTTTCCAAAATACTGAACTATAGACCACTTTCTCCAGATTTGTTTTGGAGGTTTTTGTTAAACTTTTTTGTCTTAGAGTGTCTGTAAAAGAAATTGCTTGTCTCCTCCATGATAAAACTCAGGCTTTCAGGCTTTCAACTGTGAATGAACACATGACACATTTTTACACGACTTTCCAGCAACTTTCATCCAGATATTTGCTTCACCTCTGCCTCCCATGTCCCAGTGCCAATGCATAGATGTTTCTAGTAGTTTCTTCACCTTCTGTCACTGGATGCATACCAGCATACAAATAGTGTGCGTGGAATTGTACATTGCTGTAGGCTGCCTGGTAGCATGTTAGGTATACTATGTTGCCATACTATTTAGTACACTGGTGATGTGAACGGGTAGCATCGAAGACAATTATGTCTAAAACTGACACTATGGTGGGTCAACACCACTGATATTGTATGGTATTGTAATCCATAACAAAGCATGGTATTTTGTGTATGTTCTATTGGGCCTAAATCTAAGATTTTGTCTGAATAAGCCTATTGGTCATGGTGCAGGTACCTGTGTGGACCATTCTCAGCACAGCAGTGACACTGACATGGTAGTGTGTGTTAATGTTAGCAATAAGCAAAATCATGATTGTTTTGTATATTTTGAGAGGTTTAGCTTGCCTACTGTTAAATGAATTGCTGAGGATATGATAAAACAAATTGATACTGAGACACTGAAATCTGACTTGTGCCAACTTGTGGCAAGCCACCTAGTTTACTAGTGCCTAAATGACAGGAGTATGTATCCAGATTGCATACTTATGCATATACAGTGGACATAAAAAGTCTACACACCCCTGGCACATCTTGACTTGGCAATATTCACCCACTCTTCATTGCAGAAACGCTCCAAGTCTGTCAGATTGCGAGGGCATCTCCTGTGCACGGCCCTCTTCGGCCATTCCAAAACTTTAATCTTCTTCTGGTGAAGCCATTCTTTTGTTGATTTGGATGTATGCTTTGGGTCGCTGTCGTGCTGAAAGATGAAGTTCTTCTTCATCTTCAGCTTTCTAGCAGAAGCCTGAAGGTTTACCAATATTGACTGGTATTTGGAACTGTTCATAATTTCCTCCACCTTGACTAAGATCCCAGTTCCAGCTGAAGAAAAACAGCCCCAAAGCATGATGCTGCCACCACCATGCTTCACTGTGGTTATGGTGTTCTTCTGGTGATGTGCAGTGTTCTTTTTGTGCCAAACATACCTTTTGGAATTATGGCCAAAAAGTTCAACCTTGGTTTCATCAGACCATAACACATTTTCCCACATGCTTTTGGGAGACTTCAAATGTGTTTTTGCAAAATTTAGCCAGACTTGGATGTTTTTCTTTGTAAGAAAAAGCTTCCGTCTTGCCACCTTACCCCATAGCCCAGACATATGAAGAACACGGGAGATTGTTGTCACATGTACTACACAGCCAGTACTTGCCAGAAATTCCTGCAGCTCCTTTAATGTTGCTGTAGGCCTCTTGGCAGCCTCCCTGACCAGTTTTCTTCTCGTCTTTTCATCAATTTTGGAGGGACTTCCAGCTCTCTGGAGCTCTCTACAAATTCTTTTGTACCCTTCTCCTGACTAATACCTTTTAATAATCAGATCGCTCTGATGCTGTGGAAGCTCTCTGTGGACCATGGCTTTTGCTGTAAGATGCGACTAAGAAAATGTCAGGAAAAGCCTACTAGAACAGCTGAACTTTATTTGGGGTTAATAAAAGGCACTTTAAATGTTGGCAGGTGTGTACTGACTCCTATTTAACATGAGTTTGAATGTGATTGCTTAATTCCGAACACAGCCACATCCCCAGTTATAAAAAGGTGTGCACACTTATGAAACCACATTATTTTGTTTTTTTATTTTTACTCGCTCAACCTAAAAGATTTCAGTTTGTTTTTCAGATGAGTTGTACAGGTTATAGGTTACATTAAAGGTGGAAAAAGTTCTGAAATGATTTATCTTGGTCTCATTTTTTACATCACCAGAAACCTGGCATTTTACCAGGGGTGTGTAAACTTTTTATATCCACCGTACATGGATCATGGCATTTAATGAAAATACCGGAAGAGCATTGACAGTGAAAGAGCACACCTAATAATCTGTGTTCTCTCTCTCTCTCTCTCTCTGTGTGTGTGTGTGTGTGAAGCTACATGTTACACTGAAACAGTGATCCTGTTTCAGTTAGCCTATTCCATCCATGCCTGTTCCACCCTGATGTCCCACTTCTGCTTGGAGCTTTCAGCCCCTGAAAATCATTCACTGCTGCTGAGATCACAGTGGGATTACTGTGGATGGTACCACATAGACACCCTAAAGATGGCTGTGGATGTTCTTCCTTGGATAGCCTAAAGACTGCAATTGCTAAGAACAGAGACTGATGTCTCCACCATTGAACAGTTGATAAATTCAGTTTCATATGATAGACTTACTTAAAGTTAAAACCCTAATGATGCTCATAATTAAGTTCCTGTTAACACAGTTAGCACTATTTGATTCTATAGTATACAGTTATAGAAGAGAAATTGATTAGAATCGCACTATCTGGTGTCACCCAGAAGAGGATTGGTTCCTTTTTGAGTTTGGTTCCCCTCAAGGTTTTTTCCATTTGTCATCTCAGGGAGTTTTTCCTTGCCACCATTGCCTCTGGTTTGCTCATTAGGGATACATTTTAAATTTTACGTTTTATATCCAGATTTCTGTAAAGTTTTGTGACAATTTCCATTGTTATTTCACAATATTATTATTCCACTCTATAATCCCCCTTTCCCTCTCCCAATGATTGAAATATATCTTACAACAGAAGTGGTACTATCTAATGTAGACACACTGTTTGCACATGGCACTTAGCCTTTTTTGCGGACATTTGTTAGATTTAATTCTGATTATTCGCTGTAAGTCAAGACCTTGGTGGCCACAGATTAATTTTTTAACTAGCTCAATCTGTCAGTCCTGTCATTAACTATCTTGTCCTTCCCATTTTTGACTACTGGGTGCAATAATAACTCTGTCAAGCTAAATGGGGCAGTAATCAGTAAGCTGGGGCAGTAAAATGCCTCACAATTACGCAACTAGAAGGGTGAACAAATCGAATGAACATCAGCTTGTATCTTTCAAATAGCAAAATGTTTCAAAAATCATTGATCACTGAGTTGTGAACGAGGACATTATGAAAATTATCATTTGTTATACAGCTGATATAAGCTAGACTTATCAGTCTAGTGGGAAGAGTTGTTGTGTTATAGGAAAATGATCCATGCCAGGGTGCTGTGATACCAATGCGAAGCAAAGCGGTCTGGTTATACTTGATGTATGACTTTGTGTGCGCATGCAGAAGCAGCAGCAATGTGAGCTACATTGTTCACACACTCACCTGTCCATCTTATGTACACCGGAAGATTTAAAAGAGATATTCCCTAGATAGAACGTCAGAGACAAATCATTCCTGTCTGTCAGGGTTCCAAGTCGGAGTGTAAAATGTTTAGCGATTTTATGCACAGAGATATTAAACACACTGAAGAGTTCTGTCTTTCATAAAACTTTCTACTATCATCATGATTGTTGTCATGGGCTGCGTCTCAAATCAAAAACTCTGACCTTATGTTCTAAAGTATTACTAATCTAGAAAATTTTCACCCCCCGGCTCTTAATGGCTCATTCAGGTAACAACACAGTATTAAGAATCAAGTGGATGTAAACTTTTGAACGGGGTCATTTTTATAAATTCAACTATTATTTTCTCTTGTGGACTATATGTAAACATCTTTTATGTGAAATATCTTATTCAGGTCAGCACTAAATAAACAATAACAGACAAGTAAACAATAGCAGATTCTGAAAGGGAGATGTAAACTTTTGACCTCAACTGTAGGTAGTCACACTTCTTGATGATTAACTAATCTTGTGCATTTCATTAGTAACATCTGCTAATTACTCTCTTAATGACTGTGGAAGTAGGAATGGTGCACTTATTTTTTCCCACCTGGTTTCTGAATGTTGGTTTACTTTTTTGGGGAAAACAAAGGACTAAAAAATGATGAAAAATGAGGGCCACACAATTGTTATTTAGACCCAGATAAATAAAAACAGAGAATTGAAGGAGGGTGTACTTTCTTTTTCCCATGATTGTTTGTTAGTGAAACATGTCAGGATAGTGAAAAGACTACAGTAACATGTACCCTATTAATTAAAATGTGACTTGTCTGAATGTGACTCCCAGTAACATTTCAAAATATTAAGATACACAAAATCCATCTTCGAAATTTAATATTAAACATTAAATATAAATTTAATATTTAATATAAATATTACATTTAACATTAAATGAAATATAAAATAATTGAATGAAACAAAAGAGGAGAGAGTTTTCTTGTGATCCCATTTGTATATCAAGCAGCCCCACGTTTAGGAACCCCTGTGCTAGTCATTACAATATGATAAATCAAGCTGATGCAATAGTTATAATAATTAAAAATGTAAACAGAACAATCTTTTTTTTGTATCCAAACAGATAGACATGAACTTTGGACAGGAAGCACACAGACAGACAAAGGACAAAATTTACTTGATCAGCTAGTACCAGTTAAACAGGACACCAAATAATTTCTATCTTTAGAACTATGAAAAATTACCTTTCTTCCCATCTCCAGATGTGAATTCATTCTTGAAATACTCCTAGGTGGAAACACACATAATACAATCGGTATATTATTCAAAGGTCAAACATATTACATTGGATATTAATATGTGTGGAAGAGTATTCAAAATTTTAACCATTAAGTGACTAAAATTGGACCATTCACTTCCCAGCGGGAAAGCGAGAGGGGCGTCAAGCCAGGATTATCATGCGAGCACTCGACTTTATCCATTTTTCTCAGTGGACTTCCATATCCCCCGGATGGCTTTACAGTTTACCCAGAATGCTACCTGCAGCATTGCCATAGACTTTTAAGAGCCTGGTGGACCCCAAGCCTGACAAGAAGCAGTTGCTGGAGTTCTTGTTGTTCCGGCTCACTGGCCCAGCCCGCCAGTGGTTGGAGATCTTGATCACCATGGGAACCAGAGGGCTTTGCAATGTAGCCGAGTTTGTCAGTTTATTAAGAAATTTTTTGGGGAGGGCCATTCTGAAGGCCGAACCTGCTCGGCCGTTCATTGGGTACTATGAGGAGAGGAAGGTGGGAGATGAAGAGGAAGCGAAGTCTCCAGAAAAGCTCACGCCTCGTCGGCCTCAGGCTGCAATTTTAACGGAGGTGTGTAGACTTTGTATATCCACTGTACACACATTAGGACCGGAAAGTATTCAGACATAGTCAAGGGGCAAAGGGCTTCAGGAAACATTTGCGGCTTCAGGACAAGTACGTGAATGTCTCCGAGTAGTCCAGCTACAGTGTGAATCTGTCTGAACATCTCTAGAGAGACCCAAAAATAGCAGTATGGCGATAATCCCCATCCAACCTGACAGCATTTAAGTAATTTAAGTATTTCAATGGCCTATGAATCTCAACTTCCACTTTCATTCCATTATATTCATTTGAACAAAAGGTGTACTTTCAGTAAAATGATTTCATTTCTACTGACTGTGATTATTTCATTACTATTGATCATCCCATGATTAACAGACATGATTTTGGAATTTTTCTGGATATGCCTATGTTTCTTCTTTTTTTATTTTTATTTTTTTAATTAAAATCTACATACCATGCCCACTCTGTTGATAGCACAAGTAAAGCAGTGGTTAGCAATGGCAGCATTTCTAGCTTCAATTGACCACATGGGTTCACTGAAACACAAAGCCATAAAGACCTGTTAGCAATATTATAATTAGCTATTTTTTTGGGAGAAGAGAAAGGTGCAGGTCTCTTACCTGAGAGCTCCCACTGTAGCTGAGGGGTTGAAGATAATCTCAGCTCCATTCATGCTGTACATGAACCAGTTAAGTGGGTGGTGGCGGCCATAACAGATATTCACAGCTATCTTTCCAAACTGTGTCTGAAAGACTTGGTGGCCAGTGTTTCCCTCCATATAATATGTAGACTATTTTGAATAAGTAGAAAACAGATTAGATTTGCAAATGACCATGGAGTTTTAAAACCATGGAGATTTAAAGCATGCCAGCTTTAAATCAAATGAATAGTGGAAATGTATAGAAATCAAGGAATTTTTCAAAAAGGATTTCCCTTATTTAATGGGTACATATGTTACAGAACAACTGACTGCAACTGCAACATGTATTTTATAGCATGGTAAAAATCAAGAACTTATAACCTTAGCAAGAACAAGGAACTTTGGCAGTGCATGAGCAAAAAAATATTCTCAATCATGAAAACTGTTAAACAGCATAACAACACTGTCCAATATCCAGGTACCATATATGTTAGGCCTAGAAGAAGCTAATTTCATGATTAGCTTCTTACTGTTAGCCATCGCTTCTGGGGGAACCTACAATTAGAGGTGTGCTCACACAGGCAATCTTGACCAATCCCACCCACTCTCACAAACAATCTTCACTGGTCTCATCAGTTACTGTTGACTAATTCTGCCCATTCCTGCAAACACCTATGACCTATCCCAGTTCTTCCTGCAGACACTCTTTACCAATCTTCTGGGGTTTTCTTCTTTTTTTTTTTGTCTAGACCACCCACCAAGACAAGCACTTACCCTTAAGTGTGATTAACTTAAGTGTGGACAAATGATTGGCCAACAGTCTTCTGTTGGTTTCCAGTGTATAGCTGATTACATCTCTTTGTCCAATTGGTAGGAGATAAGTAGAGGTTTGTTTAAAAAGGGAAGCTGTCTCGGAACCATCCTGAAGGATTTTGACATTTTGAGTATAATTTCTTGTCAGGAGTGAATCATCAGGCTAATAGAATCTGTGGCATTGTTGCATGCAATCATTCTAAATGTTCCACATGCAAATTCATTAACAAGGCCACTAAAATCACAGGCCCTAAAGGATCATTTTTATTACCCATCACTTGTGCATCACTGCAGGAGTGATGAAGAATAAAAGATTTCTCCTTTCCAGCGGCAAGACACTTTAACAGCGATTGACATAACATTAATAACATGTCTGTGTGCATCACTAACTCTTGTTATGGTAGCAATTAAGTGAGGAAACTTGAAAAGAAAGAGCTCATCATATTATATATATATATATATTATTCTTTTTAATGTAGAAACGTAATTTAATTGTTTCTGAAGGCATTGTTGCATTACAGCATGTGCCTAAGTGCAAACATTTGCTGATATAATAGCCTCTGACCTCTGGGAAGGCTTTTCACTAGATTTTGGAATGCTGGTTGGGGAATTGTGCCTATTCAGCCACAAGAGCATTTAGCAAGGAGGCTTGGTGTGCAGTCAGCATTCCAGTTCATTCCAAAGGTGTTCAGTGGGGTTATGGTCAAGTCTGATCACTGACCGCACAGGCCTCCTCCACCTGTGGAGATGCTGGCAAACCAGTTGCAGTAAGGCCTCAGCAACTGGTTTGCCAGTATCTCCACATGAGGCCTTACTGCAGCCTCTTCAGGAGAGTTCAGATTTAGAATGATTAGAAGTCATTCTGAGTATCTTTGCTCACTGCAAATGTTACTGTACTATTTAGAATCAAGTAGCTGAAGTACTGCACATGCCAGATATTATATAAAATTTTAAATATAGAGATATATAGAATATAGACATCATTTCATGATGCACCCCTAGTGCCCCCCAAAAGAATAAATTTCATCATGACATATTGTGGTTATATCAAACTGTCAGACATTGCACTGGACTTAATACAGCTACTTGCTCATGCCAATATCAAGTTGTAGAATTGCATGTAACTGAGACACTCTTCACAGTTGAAAAGTGCTTGCTTTCCTATGACTGAACATAAAGGACAAGGTATATGACAATGAAATTAAACTGTTTCTGCCAAAAATCAAGTTAGTTAAATGTTACTAATGTATTTTAAATTAGATGTAGAATGAATTTAGATGCAAGCAGATTTCAGAACAGACACTTAGACTTAGCAGTTATTTTAGGTATTGATAAAAAATAACATTAATTAACCAAGCCCTACTTCATTTTTATATTTCATGTAAAAACAAAACAGACCGATCAAAGAGATAGCAGAAGCTTTAGGAGTGGCCAAATCAACAAGTTGGAGATTCTTAAAAAGAAGGAATGCACTGGTGAGGTCAGCAACACCAAAAGGCCCAGATGACCATGGAAGAAAACTAAAGTGGATGATCGCAGTATTCTTTCTTGTTGAAGAAAACCCCTTCAGAACATCTAGCCAAGTCAAGAACACTTTTGAGGAGGTAGGAGTATCATTGTCGAAGTCTACAATCAAGCGATGCGTTCATGAAGGTAAATACAGAGGGTTTTCCTCGAGATGCAAACCAATAGCTGTGGCATAGTTCCTGGTTTCAAATTATTTGCTGGGAGTTTCTTGCCTGTGTCCTCATTTAAACTATACCGTTTTTTTTTTTTTCTCTTTTCATCAATAATTTTGCTCTATTGTATTCATTTGTTGTATTTTTCACTTTCCCCTTCTGCCGCATTTTTTATTTTCTCAAAGAACACTTTTGTTTTTTGTCTAAACACAGCGAGCGGAGGCCATCCGGGCCGGCTCTGTCTAATATAATCTCGACTAATCTTTGACTAGGGTATGTTAAACACTCAACATGGCAAACATTCAGCTTGTTCATTGTGTTGAGCGCACGATGTTTAGTCATTCTTCCACCATCATTAGTAATAGCTTTATTTGTGATAAGTATATTAGTTAGCTCTCTGATGAAGAAGATTGCAGCATTAGAGGTGCACATCTAGACACTAGAGAAGGTTAGCGAGAGTGAGAGCAGCGTATTTTCTGTAGAGGAAAGTCTGGATGCCTTAGGCAGAGTTAGCAATCCCCCACCTCCGGCATTAGAGCCCTCAAAGTGGAGTGAATGGGTGACAACTCAGCGGCATAATCGCAAAGCCAAAGCTAACGTTAAGGCTTGCCCACAGAAGCACCACTCCTCTCCACTTCATGTGTCTAAAAGGTTTGCTCTCCTCAGTGAAGCACCCGCTCAGAAAGTTTGCACTGTGCAAACAATTTACATAGTCCTTAACCATTACATGACAATAAGCATACCTAATAATCTCTCTCTCTCTCTCTCTCTCTCTTTCTTTCTCTCTCTTTCTGTCGAGCTACTCCAGAGATACCAGTGATCCTTACCACTTCTACTGTCTGGACCTGCCTGATCCAGCCCTACTTCTGGTTGGAGTTCTCATGTCATGGAAACCACTCACTGCTGCTGAGGATAGCCCCATATGGACAGCCTAAAGATACATGTGATTACTGTGGATGGTACCACTTAAAAACCATGAAGATGGCTTTGGACTGCAATTGCCACAAACAATTTTGCACTCAAGTCTCCATCAGTTAACAGTTTGATAACTTCAACAAAATACACTTGAAAACTATGATGAATTTCCTGGTTACACAACTATACTTTTGACCATATAGTACACAGTTATAGAAGGGAATTATATAAATTATTGACAGTTGCACTATCCGTTGTTACCCAGATGAGGATGGGTTCCCTTTTGAGTCTGGTTCCTCTCAAGGTTTCTTCCTCATCTTGTCTCAGGGAATTTTCCCTTGCCACCATTGCCTCTGGCTTGCTCATTAGAGGTAAATTTATAAATGTATAAATTTAAAATGTATATCCTGAATTTATATTTTTCTGTAAAGTGGCTTTGTGTCAATGTCCACTGTTAAGTGTGCCAACTTAACAGCGACAATCCTTCCATACATATTAAATAGCCTAAATGTGTCCTAACATAACTTTACCTTATCAGTGATTATACACCTTTCTTTGTTATATAATGCATTAAATTATGTGGATCTTCTACCTTACAAGTTCCTCTAAGTGTTGTTATATTGTTAGGAACAATAACATAATAAATCTATATAAATCATTTACGTTACATGTCATAAATAATCAGATCTGTAATGCTATATCTGTGACGTCAGCGCATGCCACATGTATGGTGCTTAAAAGTCAAGCACCCTCCATGTAAAATGCCTTCCCATGTCCCTCTACACACATCTGTGAATATTGCCGACTTTTGTGATGTAAAAAAAAAATGAAACCAAGATAAATCACGTCAAATCTTTTGCTACCTTGAATATAATAGCAGCCAACAAAATTCAGGTGGAAAACAAACAGAAACTTTTTTAGGGAAACAAAGAAAAAGAAAAAAAACTTACAAGAACCTGGTTGCACAAGTGGGCCCACTCTTAACTAATACTTCGTTAAAGCACCTTTTGCTTGTAATACAGCACTCAGTCTTTTTGGGTAGGTATCTACCAATTAATTTTATTACATTCTACCTTGCAAAAATGCTCCAGATCTATCAAATTGCAAAGATATCTCCTGTACACAGCCCTCTTCAAGTCATTCCACAGGTTTTCAATAAGATTTAGACCTGGGCTCTGACTGGGACTATTCCAAAATACTAATCATCTTCTTCTGATTTGGGTCTATATCATGCTGGAAGGTGAAATTTTTCTTCATCTTCAACTGTCTAACAGAGGCCTGCAGGTATTTTGCCAAAATTTAGGTGGGCTTGGATTTTTTTTTTAATTTTGTGAGAAAGGGCTTCTGTCTAGCCACCCTACCTCACGGGCCAGACATGTGAAGAATAAGAGACATTGCTGTCACAAGCATAGCGTGACCAGTACTTCTCAGATATTCCTGCAGCTCCTTTTTATGTTCCCTTTGGTCTCTTGGCAGCCTCATAAGTTTCTTATTGTGCTTTTGTCCATTTTGGAGGGATGTCCTTTTCTTGGTAATATTCTTGGTAATATGTTCTTGTTGATGATGGCCTTCACCGTGTTTAATGGTACCTCTAATGTTTTGGAATTTTTTTTGTACAACTTCCCTAGGAGAGATCTAGCTAGTGGGTGTGAATTGGCAAATAATATAGGTAGAAATAGAAGATAGAAAAGAGTAAAAAAATTAATTTGAACAGTTTACAATGATTAATGAATTAACTATAAATCTATGAGATTCACTACAAATTATATAGCCTACATTTACAAGAAAAACTATAAACTGGATTTAACAACACAGCTGATAGCAGGGTGCTCACAGCAGCTACAGTTTCTGGTTCAGAGTCCACATCAGGGTTAGTTTAATTTGTCAGGGGCAAGCGTGACAAACAGTCTGTGACCTGGTTGTCAGTGCCACGCTTGTATTCCATATCATAATTAAAGCAAAGCAATCTGGCGGACCATCGGGCAACTCTCAGTCCAGCCCTTCCCATACCCTTAGTAGTCAAGAGGGTAGTCAATGCTTGATGGTCCGACCTCAACTTGAATTTGATGCCCCACAGATACGTTCTCCAACGCTCAGTGGTCCAGACGCAAGTGAGGGCTTCTTTTTCGACTACTGAATATTTCCTCTCTGTAGCGGTTAGGGCTCTGGAAGCGAAAGACACAGTCCCTTCCAATTTATCTGGATGGAGCTGGGTCAGAACACCACCGATACCGTAATCCGATGCGTCTGTTGTGACAATTGTAGGCAATGCAGGGTCAAATAAAGCCAGTGCAGAGCTCTGTGCAATCAGTTCTTTGACTGTCTGGAAACTCTTCTGAGCTTTGGTAGTCCATTTGAAGTCTAAGTTTGCTCTAAGCACATTTCTCATAGGTTCGACTATGGCTGCAAAGTTTGGAATGAATTTTGCATACCATGCCATAAGACCTAAAAACGATCTTGGCATCCGAAGGAGGTGGAGCATTACATATTGCCTCCAGGTGACTGTTATCTGGCATCAGTCCCTCTTTAGAGATGGTATGGCCCAGGAATGTGAGTTTTTCCAGGTGAAATTTACATTTCTGCTCATTTAGACACAGCCCTGCTTCTTGGAGTTTGTGCAGCACTGTATTTAGGTGAGCATCATGACTAGCAATAGAGTCACCAAACACGATGACATCATCCAGATAACACTGGACACCTGGAACATCTTTTACGATTGTGGACATCAATTTTTGGAATGCGGCCGGGGCTGAAGCTAATCCATAGCAGACTCTTTTGTAACGGAACAGACCCTTGTGTGTTATCAAGGCAGTAAGGTCTCTGCTATCTTCATGTAAGGGGACCTGATGGTAGGCATTTGCAAGATCAATTGTGGAAAACAGCACTGCACCTCTCTGCTGCGAAAACAGTTCCTCAGTGTGTGGAATGGGGTAACTGTCCACAACGATTGCCTTGTTCGGTTCCCTGAGGTCCACACACATTCTGATATCTCCCGATTTCTTCTGGGTCAATACGATAGGTGATACCCAGGGTGAAGCATCTACTCTTTCAATAATGTCTGCTGCTAGCAAACGGTTCAGTTCTGTTGACACAGCGTCCCTCACAGAAAACGGTAATCGACAATGTTTCTGTTGCACAAGTTCTTTGCACAGCCAAAACTTGCTGTGGAGATTGACACCTCAAACACAGATTCTTTGGCAGTGAGTACTGTGTTTCCTTTTATGCACAGATTCAAGGAAGATATTAAGTCCATGCCCATTAGCGGGTTTCCACTTTTCACAATGTAGAACGTAGTGGGTACTGAACAATGTCCATGTGTTGCCTGAGTGTTAATGCGTCCCAGCACAGGAAGGTTATCCTTGGAATATTTGACAAGACGCACATCAGCATGTTCCAGAGGCAATTCAGAAAAGTACTGTTTGTATATACACTCTGGCAACAAAGGTACAGAGGATCCTGTATCCACAATTAGTTCCTGCATTGTAGTACCGGACAATGTGCTCATTTGGACATTACACAAAATTTTGTTTGGTGCTGGAGATGTGCTAGTCATGTACAGGACAGTCACTTCAGGGACTTCAATTTCTCTTATCTCTTGTTTCCGCGTTGAACGGCATACCTTTGCAAAATGTCCAATATTGCCGCATGATTTGCATGTCTTATTTAGAGCCGGGCACTGCTTGGAATTAGCTAAATGACTGCTTGAATCGCAACGGTAGCAACTGCGTTCAGTCTGTACTCTCATCCGACTCTGTTGCTTTAACTGTGTACCCTTATGTGCGTTCGCTTCTTTTTTTCTCACGTGCAGTCTCTGTACTGATAGCTCGGCAGGTTTTGCGAACTCACTAGCATTGGCCATTGCATTTTCAAGCTGATTTGTGATTTGTATAGCTTTGTCCAAAGTTAAATCTGCTTCAAGCAATAAATGTTCCCGAATTCGGTTGCTATGCACTTTCTCAACGATTTGATCTCGCAGCATTTCCTCTTCTTTGTCACCAAATGCACATAAAGACACCATATCACGGAGCGCGGCCACATATTGCAGAATATTTTCGTCATGCCATTGCTCTCTGTCGAAATTTGTGTCGTTCCGCAATAATATTAACTTTCGGGACAAAGTGTGCCCTGAGTGCAGTTAGTGCAGATGCATAGGTCGTACTCGTATTTGGAAGGGTGTAAAAGATTCGCTGGGCTTCTATTCCAAGGCAATGAAGCAGTGTAGCACGCTTTCTAGTATCAGGCCAGTCATCCCCCTCTCAAACATTTGCAATGCCCCGGGGAACCTGCAATTCCGTTCAGTACATGGATACAGCCATGTACTGAACGGAATTGCAGGTTCCCCGGGGCATTGCAAATATGTAGAAGGAAAATTAACTGCTATCCTCGTCGTCAATTTGCTGTGTCACCAGCATAAATCAGAAAAGAACACACTTATCTTAATACATTCATCTGTTTACTGAAGCACTGCACGACAAAACATCACATTTCTCCTTCACTTACATGTATGCATGACAATCGCTTACAACAACTCCCCCTAGTGGTACTTCTTAACCAACAGACTTCATAATTGAACACAACACATGTAGATTAAATAAGACCATTTTGTGGACTTGTTTTCCTAGAAATAAAGCAGGCTGGAGCATTCTGAGCTAAGTTTACGTGAATACCCCAAAGAATTTGATGAAGTCACTGAATGCTTCCCCATTTAAAAGAAAAATAAATAGGGAGAAAGACCTATCACCCTAGTATAATGATCACACACAGGCTTTAAAACAGGGAAACTTGAGTTTCTCATTTGAAAATGAGAAAATGGCTGTTACATAACATCACAGGTTTTGGATAAGAATGGGAGGAGAACAACAGGTCTATAGTTAGCAATATTAATAAGAGATTAATGAGAGTGGGCTTCTTAAGTAGAGGAGTGTCTTAAGCCAAACTGAAGCTGGAAGAAACCAGATTACCTACTCATACAATCTCTTATTGCATAAATCATAGTGGTCACATAAAATGCAAGGTCACAAAGATGAGTTGATTTGTGATCATTAGTGTCACGCATAACATAATATAAACAGTCATTGCATAAAAAACATGAAATCAGTGAATGTTGTATTGTGCTTCTTCACTGGACTCCCACCCTTATCTTTGTGCAACAGGCACTATGTGACTGATGGAGCAAATAAGAGCCAGACTGACCTCACTGAAGTCTCCCACACGCGGAATATGATTTTTCCGGCTTTTTCCCAGGACAGTCCCTGTATTTGAAACAACAACTGCTGTGTTCCACAGTGTTCCTCCATGGATCTCATCCCTCTCCAGAATGGGAGACACTACCACCATGTTGTATTTTTTTGCCAACTACAAATTAAAAGGAGTATATACAGATGATTTATTGTTAATAAATAATAAACAATAAGAAGTTATTATTAAACTTCTTTTAATTATATAAATAAACATCTTCCCTCTCCCCACAACTTTTCCTTTCTTTAATTATGCCAGAATACATATCACCTGTTTAGCCAGTAATACAGTATTTTTTGGACTGAGAACAAGAGTGAGCTACAACTGAGAAGACTAGGATAGCTAGTTAACATGATATATAGACTGTAGAATATAGACTGTAGACTATAGACTGGTAGGCTAGCTAGTCAACAAGAACAAACACATGGTCTTTTGTATGTTATCAGTTGGATACCAGCTGTAAGAACCAGAGAAAGAAGCAGAATACAAAAGCAACACAAAATAAATAGAAGAACCTAGTAATAGAGCAGACTGAAGGAGAAGCAAATGGTACTTTCTAATCTTAGTCTGCACTGCACACATTACTGTATTATAAATAATTATATAAATACAAATTACTGTTACTGCTCCAGGACAATTTACTGTAAAAGCCCACATTTAAGTGGCTAGACTTTCTTGGTATTAGTTTAAATTAAAATACATTTTTATTCTAAAGTAGGCTGCATATTGCAGATATTCCTTTTCCTACAGAAATGACAAGGCAATAAACATAAACCACATCAAGAAACCCAGTCTCACAGAAAAAGTGTTCACAAACAACTTATTTACAGCACCTTGTAGACAATGAATAATGGTGTCAGAAGGACATGATGTATATCAATGTATCATATTTCACTTGACTACGTGTCCTTGTTTCTCTGTGATTGTGAAGTTTTGTTCTATGCATGTGTGTCTCTGAGCCGTTGACCCCCAGTGTGCCTTTTCTATAGTTACTTCCCAGCATTGACCCTCACCTGTCTTTTGTGTGTTTGATAATTGATTATCCTTATTTATTGCTTCCTACCTCCCCAAATAAACTACAGGTTGAGAATACGCACTTGCGTTCTGCTGCTTATATACGCACATTACAGAAGACGATAAAGGATGTAGAAAATCAATGTGTGCAGTGTGAGAACTTTTGTGCTGCATAGTTTAAGTCCGGTAAGCCATGCTCTCTCTCTCCCTTTCTCTCTGCAGTTGTTTGACTCCAATGTGTGTGCACAAACATTTCCGATGAGCATCCTTTCAATGGCATTAAACAGCAGGGGTGGATTTAGTGATTTTGGGGCCCTAGGAAAAAGAGAACAATGATTTGATCTTGCACCTGTTTCTCCTTTTGGTTATGGATCACACCTTTCTGATGCTGCCTGCTTGCATTCTGACAAAAGCTACAGACTTTGAAAATGATTTCCTTGCCCAAAATAAATGCACTTGATAATACGCATTGATTGTGTGCTATTTGAATAACATCAATATGTAAATATAGCTGCAAGCAACAATTATGGGGGATCATAATTGGGATCATTGTTCTTGGCATGACCCAAGGAATCTAGCAAGATCAGTCTCATGACAATAGGCAAAAGTACTCAAAAGCTATTAGCATTTTTAAAAATATTGTTATAATTTTTGACCACAAGGTGGCACTGTCTAGAAAGTTCTGAGTGCCTTCAGGGCATGGTGCCAATGGCAAATATTGAATTTCGTAATGACTTGCCAAGTCATTCATAAAATGAAGATGTGTTATATGGAAACAGTTTGAGATATCAAGAAGTTTTGTTGCCAGCATGCTCTGATGATGATCTATGTGAAATTTGGTGAAGATTAGATAACTCTATGAGGTTTTTGACATGACTCAAAATGGTGTACAGGCAAAATGACCTCCTGTGGAAAAATGTATCACTGGTTTCAGCCCGACAGTTCGGTTTGGTCTATCAACACGAAATCCAAAACTTATTGCTGGCATGGACTGAAGATGATCCGAGTCAAATATGTTTTTTACATATCTGTTGAGCACTAGGTGGCACTGTTCTGAAACTGTGCAGGTACCCTCAAGTCATGATGGCTAAGATACACTATATTACCAAAAGTATTCGGTCACCTGCCTTGACTCACATATGAACTTAAGTGCCATCCCATTCCTAACCCATAGGGTTCAATATGATGTCGGTCCACCTTTTGCAGCTATTACAGCTTCAACTCTTCTGGGAAGGCTGTCCACAAGGTTGAGGAGTGTGTTTATAGGAATTTTTGACCATTCTTCCAAAAGCGCATTGGTGAGGTCACACACTGATGTTGGTCGAGAAGGCCTGGCTCTCAGTCTCCGCTCTAATTCATCCCAAAGGTGTTCTATCGGGTTCAGGTCAGGACTCTGTGCAGGCCAGTCAAGTTCATCCACACCAGACTCAGTCATCAGTCATCCAGTCATCAGTCATCCATGTCTTTATGGAGCTTGCTTTGTGCACTGGTGCACAGTCATGTTGGAAGAGGAAGGGGCACGCTCCAAACTGTTCCCACAAGGTTGGGAGCATGGAATTGTCCAAAATGTTTTGGTATCCTGAAGCATTCAAAGTTCCTTTCACTGGAACTAAGGGGCCAAGCCCAACTCCTGAAAAACAACCCCACACCATAATTCCTCCTCCACAAAATTTCACACTCGGCACAATGCAGTCCGAAATGTACCGTTCTCCTGGCAACCTCCAAACCCAGACTCGTCCATCAGATTGCCAGATGGAAAAGCGTGATTCATCACTCCAGAGAACGCGTCTCCACTGCTCTAGAGTCCAGTGGCGGCGTGCTTTACACCACTGCATCCGACGCTTTGCATTGCACTTGGTGATGTGTGGCTTGGATGCAGCTGCTTGGCCATGGAAACCCATTCCATGAAGCTCTCTGCGTACTGTACTTGGGCTAATCTGAAGGTCACATGAAGTTTGGAGCTCTGTAGCAATTGACTGTGAAGAAAGTCGACGACCTCTTTGCACTATGTGCTTCAGCATCCGCTGACCCCTCTCCGTCAGTTTATGTGGCCTACCACTTCGTGGCTGAGTTGCTGTTGTTCCCAAACTCTTCCATTTTGTTATGATAAAGCTGACAGTTGACTGTGGAATATTTAGGAGCGAGGAAATTTCACGACTGGATTTGTTGCACAGGTGGCATCCTATGACAGTTCCACGCTGGAATTCACTGAGCTCCTGAGAGTGGCCCATTCTTTCACAAATGTTTGTAAAAACAGTCTGCATGCCTAAGTGCTTGATTTTATACACCTGTGGCCAGGCCAAGTGATTAGGACACCTGATTCTGATCATTTGGATGGGTGACCGAATACTTTTGGTAATATAGTGTATATACTAAGTTTGGTCTGAACACGCTAAAGTGTTATGGAGATATAGCCTCATTTCCATTTCTGCATGCTTGCCTTCAAATTTGACTTCAACTTGAATTCCATATTTTTTTTTTTTTGAATTCCATAATTTTTAGCATGGTTTAACAATGATCTGATTTGATTTTGGTGAAAATCGGACAAACAGTCTAGGAGGAGTTTAAAAAAGTAGGTTTTCAAAGCATTTCACAATTGTGGAAAATCTAAGCTGAAAATTGAAACCACGGTATGCAATCAACTCAGTATGAGCCAAGGAATCAGAGAAAAAAAGAATTTTGTTCTACTCCTTATGGTTCAAAAGTTATTTGCATAAACATGAGTGAAAATTTGACCTGCTGGTGGCGCTAGAGGGCTTGAAATAGCAACTTTAAATTTACTATGGTAACATTTCAGACTGTCCTCTATCTGTGTGCCAAATTTCATAACTGTCTGATGTATGGTCTGTCGGCTGCCATAGACTAAATGGTGGAAGAAGAAGAAGCAGAATAATAAAAAAATTAAAGCTGCAAGCAGCATTTTCGGGGGCCAAGCACCCAGACTCGGTGAGCCACACATTCACAGGCATGCTACAATTGTTGCCTAAGCAATCACAGGAAAGCAGAGCCATAACTTTAGGCAAAGAGATTCAAGAGTGATTTGTAGTTTCACTCATGCTGTGTATGTTTTAACCGCAGACAGTGGTTGAATTCTCTGACTGTAGGAGGAAAGGTCTAGATGAACAAATGGGCAGCATTGCTGCAGCGTTGTGTAGACAGATGTCAAGATGATGTTGGCCAAATTTGGTGAAGATTGGACAAAATTTGGAGGAGGAGTAGCAAAAATGGCAGTTAGATGTAAGCATTTTTGGCATGTTATTGTTACTTTTGATCAGTAGGGGGCACTATCACGAAATTTGTTGCATAGCCTCAGGTCATGGTCCTGAAGATGCCTACCAGGTTTTGTGGTGAAAAAATCCAAGATGGCATAAAATCTAATTGATGTCATAGGGTGCGTTGAACTCGTCTCGAACCAGGGAATCCAGGGCTGCCTGGATTTTAAATTTTGGACACAGGGTCCAAAGTTATGACCATAAATGTACTTCCAAATTAGGCCCAAATTTGACCCGATGGTGGCGCTAGATCTCTGGCAACACTTGGCCCAAATTGGTCAGAATGTTCCTTAGATCCTGTGTGCCAAATTTCACAACTTTTTACCAGATGGTTCTATGGGCTGCCATAGACACCCTAGCCAGAAGAAGAAGAAGAAGAAGAAGAAGAAGAAGGAGAAGAAGAAAATCTAGAATAACAATAGAGTGCTTATGCACCTTCGGTGCTTGGCCCCCTAAATAGGGAGCCTATGAACCTTCAGTGCTTGGACTGAATAAGACCCCTAATAATAAGAAGAAAATCAGTACAAATACAATAGGGTTCCAGCACTTCATGCTTGGACCCCTAATAAGAACACTAATGAAAAAAAAAATGCCAACGCAATTTGGTGCTTACTTAAATATAGCTACAAGCAGCAATTATGGGGCCAAGCACCATAGGGGCAAAGTAAGGAGCTAAGCAAGCATCAGAGCATAGTCATGGTTTTACATAACACATTTCAGTGCAGTAGGCAGTAGTGCTGCAAAGATATTGCACAAAACACTATGCGACGCTTATGTCAAATTTGTTGAAGCGTTATATGGTTTGAGATATCAAAAAAGATCAGTCCCCACATGTCAAAGTGTTACTTTTCTCAATGGACATAAAAGCCTGTACACAGTCATTTCTTATAAGGATGTATTGAGAGGTCTAGAACATTTGACTGGAAAAGGACCCACCCACTGACATTCTCTGAATACTTACTCTAAATTGCTTCAGCTTCAATTCCAAGTTTTACTCTCAGGTACAGTAATTTACTGCACAGATACCAACACTTTTCTGAGCATAACATTTTTAGACGTATCATTGACAAAAAATTCCACTTTGAAATCTACCATCCACTGTAAACCTACTGACTCTTACTCCTACTTGGAGTGTGTAACCACTGCTGTTTGTTCAGAGAGTCAGCCAGACCCGGGACTCTGTTTATTCTGGGCAACGTTTTAAAATGTGCAAGTCTTCACTTGGAAAAAGATGACTGCAGAACTCACCCTTGTCCATCTTAAACTTCTTGTTCATCTAATAGTGGTATATCATTACCGAGTGCACTTAATCATATAGCTTTACATAAATTACACATTTTCCAAAACTAGACAAAAAAGCATTTCATTGTATTATAACAAAAAGAATCATTGTTAAAACATTTTCATGTAAAACAGCTTTTTTTTTTTTTTTAAATAAACAGACTGTTTTAAATGTAAACCAATTATAGTGCAGAATACAGTGCCCTCTGAAAGTGCTGGAACAGCAAGCCCAATTCTTTTGTTTTGCTATACACTGAAGACATTTGGGTTTGAGATGAATATAAGATAATAGAACAGAATTTCAGTTTGTCTTTCCTGATGTGTTAAAGAACTCGGAACATCGTACCTTTTGTGGCAGACCAGCCAATTTATAGTGAGCAAAAGTATAGGAAGAGATAAAGTAAATCAAAGTAAATAACATTTTATATTTGGTTGCATATCCCTTACTTGCAATAAATGCATCAAGCTGATGATGCACTGACATCACCAAACTGTTGCTTTTGTGATGCTTTTCCAGGCTTGTACCCCAGCTTCTTTCAGTTGTTGTTTGTTTTGGGGGTTTCTCCCTTCACTCTCCTCTTTAGGAGGTGAAATGCATGCTTAATTGGGTTAAGGTCTGGTGATTGACCTGGCCAGTCTAAAACCCTCCACTCTTTCCCCTCATGAAGTCCTTTGTTGTGTTGGCAGTGTGTTTTAGGTCATTGTCTTGCTGCGAAATGAAGCTCCTCCCAATTGGATTGTACGCATTTCTCTGTAGATTAGCAGAGAAAATGTTTCTGTAGACCTCTGAATTCATTCTGCTGCTACCATCATGAGTTACATATCAATAAAGATTAGCGAGTCCATTCCATAAGCAGCCATGCAAGCCCAAGCCAGGATACTATCTCCACCATGACTGAACGATGAGCTTATATGTTTTGGATCATGATCAGCAGTTCCTTTCTTTCCCATACTTTGACTTTTTCATCACCTTGGTGGAGGTTAATCTTGGTTCCAATGTCGCTGCTACAGCTCTCGCAATGTTTCTTTCATCAACAGCTGTTGTTTTCCTTGGCTAACCTGTTTGATGTCTAGTTGTTCCTACACCAGTGATTTCTTTCTTTTTCAGGACATTCCAAATAGTTGTATTGTCTGCCCAATGTTTGTGCAATGGCTCTGATCGATTGTCCCTCTTTTCTCAGCTTCAAAATGGCTTGCTTTTCTCCCATAGCCAGCTCTTCATGGTGCTTTATCCTTTTAAACAACAAATGCAGTCTGCACAGGTGAAATCCTAGGCTCAAACCAAGAGTAGACATTCAGAGCTATTAATTGTTTAAATCAATCTAACAGTGTACACCTGGTCAACAAGAAAAACCTGTCAGTCATATGTTCCAATATACTTGAAAAATGTGTGGGTTCAAACAAAAGGTACCATATACTAAGTTGTTTAACACATATTAGATAGATAGATAGATAGATAGATAGATAGATAGATAGATCACTTTACTCATCCCAGAGGGAAATTCAGATATTACAGCAGCACAGAAAGTTAGAAGTATGCTAAAAGTAATTTAACATTATAAATGAAAAGAAATAAGAATAAATATATATAAAAAGAATACAGTGTAAGAGTGTGATGTGGTGGTACAGTGGGGTGTAAACATTGTAGATATATGCAGCCGACTTGAGTGGAATTAAAGTGGCAGTGCAGTGCAATCATTGTCAACAGTGTAAACATTGTAAAATGATAAAATGAACAGGGATATACAGTATTGTAAAGAGTAATTATGAGAAAAGGAAAGAAAAAGGAAAAATGAATAGAAGTGAAGTGCCAGTGCATATGGATATGAATAGTGGATAGTGGTAAAGTTCAACTACTGCCCAGTGAGCTTATTCTAAGACTGGCTCAGTGCAAAATAGTGTCCCAGCACAGTGCTGAGCTGTTGTACAGTGTGACTGCTGTTGGTACAAACAACCTCCTGTACTGCTCCTTTCTACAGTGGAGCTGAATGAGTCTTCTACTCCACTGTTTAACCAGTAGGAGCTCCACTGTTTAACCGGTAGGTCATAGAGTGATGCTGTTTATTGCCCAGAATGTGGGTTTAGGAGGGTGCTGTCTTCAGAACAGGAACCAGGCAGTATGTTTTCCACAGCTCTGGCACCTTCTCCTGTTGAAGGCTCAGGTTGAAGAGGTTGATGTAAATGTCATAAAAAACGATGTAACTTGATGTAAGTTTCAGTAAATGAAAGCTGAAATTCTGATCTTTCGTTTCATATTTATCTTTTGATCTGAAACCCAAATACATTCAGTGTATAGCAAAAAAAAAATACAATTGGTCTTGCTGCTTCAATACTTTTGGAGGGGCCTGTACCTGGAAGACATCCAAGTCTTCACTTGGAAAAAGATGACTTCAGACCTCATCCTCTGGATATGAATATATTTTTTAAAAAATAAATAAAATAATAGGCTAGTCACTCTACCATGCGAGAAAGCAACACATCCCCCACGTTAAGTACACAACGGCTGCGTCCAAATATCCCTACTACCCTACTACACAGTAGGTGAAAAGCAGTACGCCAAAGGAGTAGTATGTTCGAATTCTCAGTATTCATAAAACAGTAGTTGAGAAATACCCGGATGATCTACTGCTTCCACTGAAGTTCTGCAGTATGGAAACACTGCACTATCCCATAAGGCAATGGGACTGGCGCAGAAGAGCTGTCAGAATCAAAAATGGTAGAAGTCAGCATGTCAGCTCTTTTTTAAGTGCTATAGGTATTAAACATTGTTCCTTGCTCCTTGTGGTTAAACTGTACTTTTTTAACAACACCTGAGTAAATTATTAACTTGTTGAAGGTTTAAACCAGAAAAAAACAGTTGCTCTAATCTGGTGGGCTCTTTAAGTTTTTGCGGTTACTATGACGTCGTAGGTCACATGACAATACCAACATGGCGGATGTAGTATTTCCGGATGCCGTGCTGTATCAACGGCAGAGCAGTAGATACTGAATTGAATGCAGTACGTACTCTCACAGTACGTGATTTCGGACGCAGCCAACGTGGCATGATAGAGCCATTCTATAAAGCTGCTGTTATAGGGTGAAACTACTCACTAACGATCACATTATACAGTGTTATAAGTGATATATCTTTGTGTCCTTGGAGGACTAGTGGTTAGGCCTTGGCGCTTTGACCGCCACGGCCTAGGTTTGATTCCTGGTCAGGGAATCAACCCCAGCCAAACCAAGCCCAGATGAAACTGGGGAGGGTTGCATCAGGAAAATCATCTGGCATAAAGACTGTGCCAAATCAGATATGCTGACCAAAAGAAGAAGAACAACATAAGCGTAATATATTTGATGCTTAGCTCAAAATAAATTAATCCATAGAAAAATAACAAAAAAAAAAAAAAAAAGAATTTTAGAGCTCTCACATAGAGTATGTAAAGAGCAGAGGGACAGTACTGTTCTGAGATGATGTCCCTCTCTATAACTGTTATAGTGCCCCCATAATGTTTTGTAAAAGTAACTTTTAAATGTTATAATAAAATAACCTAATAATGGTGAAAATCACATTTGGTCAATGACAAAATTCCAACACTGTTACGAGTACAGCTCTTTCCATCCCAAGCACTGCAAAAATTTCATTCCCTACTCACAGCTACTAAGACACACTTGCAGTAACAATGAAAACTTCCTTCAGAAAAGTAAGGAAATGTGCAATTATTTTCATTAGGGCTGCAATCAATAGTCTGAATATTCACTGATGATGATTATGAAAAATTATCTACATGAATTCATTTATATTCAACTAGTTATGTGCTTAACCAATAAAAGAAATGTAAGTGTGCACAGGCCTCTATTCCCGGTTAGAATGTAATAAAATAGCTGCTGGGGGAACAGCAGCACTGATACTACTGCGCCACATAGTGCTGTGGACAAAGCAGTTTTCTGTAGGATGTAGGACAACCCAAAGGTGTGATGAAACTACGCTACCCAGCACAACCACGCAGCACAGACAAATTACCTGTGTGACTCAGTGAGCAGCATGGCGAGATCCAAAGCCACAAGTACATAAAATCCTAAGGTTCTGCACTCTGACATCAATTGATTAAAATATGATATATGTTTGAAACCAATATTCAAAGTTAATTTATATCTAAGAAATTTCATCTTTAGTTTATATTTTATTTTTAAAGTAATATAATTTTACTTTTTTAATAATAAAGAAGCACTTATGGATTTTCCATTTACTACATAGTGAATTTTTTCATGTTAGAAACATAAAAGTATTGCTAACTAATAACTATTGCTATATTGCCTTTCATGATTCTCATAGTTTGTTTTAATAGTGAAAAAATTGGGTGGAGGCAAACAAAGCTGAAAACTCACTAACCCAGCAGTGGCTTGTAACCATAGATTTTGGCATAGGATGACACACAAGATCTGAAACTAGCACCAAAAAATTGGCCATTGTAAAAGAGAGACACATTTTCCTTTTGTTTCTCAGCCTTTGCACAGGAATCAAGGTCACCATGGTGCACACACATTTCTGATGTACAGACATTATCCACTCCATAGTCCTTCTTTCCCTCTTCCAATTACAATATATTTTGCAATAGGATTCATTCTGTACATTATAGATACACTGTCTGCATTTACACTTTGCCTTTGTATGTAAAAATTTAATAGATTTCATTCTGAATTGTTATATTTGCTATAAAACAAGATCTTGGCAGCTGCAGAGTATTTTTTTAATGTAGCCCAGTATTGCAACCCTGTCATTAACTGTCCTGTACACTGCTTTTCCCTGGGCATGGGGCAGCATGATACCTGCTCCAGTGGGCCTCCTTTAGTGCTTGTTGCAGTTCCAGTTTTTATTCTTATTCAAATTAATCAATTATTTGTTGATTAATTCACACAAATAAATGACTATTAAAATAGTTTTTCAGTCATAATTTTTTATCACTGGATTTGCTAAGAATGTCATAGATGATGCTATGGCCCATGCTAGCACTACTGAGAAAATGGATGCACTGACCTCTACACAGTTTACTGATAGGACAGAGAGAATTCCTTTGTTGCTCATCCAACTAATAAAACAGTTGCCCAAATTGTACTTAAAATTCTAAAATCCTCCAAGACAATCCTGAGACTGTTTCGCTTTTTAAGGAGCCTTGACTGATCTCCTACAATTGTGGCAAAAACATCACAGACCTGCTCATCTGGGGTGAATTAAATGATCAGCTTAATACAATCTGTGGCAGTATATTGGGGAAACCAAATAGAGACCGGCTGATCATTTTGTCCATGTCACATAAGGCAGAAATGGATACAACTGCAGTTAAGCAGTTTTTCAAAAAGAAAAATTTTATTAAAGAGCAGGTAGACTATCCAAAATGTGAATCATTAACAGGAACAAAAAACAGGTGGAGGTCAGGTGATTTACAAAGAACAATGTTGGTGTAATCCAAAAGCATATATATGCTTTTGGATTATGGATTTCCAGGAAACAGAGCAAGTGGCAATGTAAATGTAAGCACACGCTTCGGTGCTGTTGAGGGAGATTCCTGACAGTTAAGCACCTTTTTACAATGAGAATGAAGGATTTCTCCTATCCAGTGGTGAAACAGTTTAACAGTGATGGACACAACATTAATCACATCTCTGATTGCATTACTAGTTGTTCTTACGGGAGCAATGAAGTGATGAAATGTAGGGAAAAATAGCTCATATTCACTATCAGAACAAATAATAAGTCTTCGTGACAGCTATTTCATCATCACGCATTTCAAATATCAACTAGTTTCACTTTGTACAGCCTCAGAAGTGCTTTCATCTAAAATGTCCTCTTTCTTTGGAAACTTTTTGTACAATGCTTAACTTTTACAATACTATATACAGTATATGGAATGACAGTATTCATGTGTCATGATCTCACTGAACAATTCCATACCACAGCACCAGAGGTCCCCATCTTTACTGTACCTGTAGCATATCTCTTCTGCATTACTTGTGCAGCATGTACACTCACTGCCAACTTTAATAGAAACACCTGTACACCTGCTCATTTATGCAGTTATCCAATCATCCAATCATGTGGCAGCAGCACAATGCATAAAATCTTGCAGATACAGGTCAAGAGATTCAGTTAATGTTCACACCTACATCAGAATGAAGAAAAATGTGATCTCTATGACTTGAACCATGGCATGGTTTTGGTACCAGAAGGGCTGGTTTGAGTATTTCAAAAAGTGCTGATCTCCTGGAATTTTCACACACAAAACTATCTAGAGTTTACACAGAATGGTGTGAAAAACAAAAACATTGCGGAGGGTTTGCAGGCTGAAACACCTTGCTGCTGACATGTTAGGGGAGCTGAGAGTGCCATAACACCCTAAACTTTCAGGATTCCTTTAACTGCAACTGCAGCAGCTGCTAACATAATAATAACATAGGCCAAATAAATAACAAATTAAAGTATTTTGAGTAGTTTAAGAATTTGTATGTTAGAGATATTCCTCTTACAATGTAAATGATTACATTTTTTTATTTATTAATGAACTAATGCTTTGAATTAATGCTTTTAACTGTTATGGGTCATTAACATTGTTGTGGATCATACGCAAGACTTGAGTCTTCAGGACAGAGGAGTTTATGCTTTCCATTTTCTCAGTAACATAATGTACTTTTTTTTTGTGTCATTAACTTAAAAAAAAAGGGGAAAAAAAGAGGCTGGTGAGGGAACAACTGTATAGGTTAAAGTGTCTATAATGTAATCAATAACAGGAACTAACTTCTTGTATTAAAAACCTACTGACTGCTACAATGCCTACACTTGAGAGTCTTTCCATAAAAGTAAAATAAACATCTCCTAACAAAAAACTTCATCATATCAATGATTCCGCACATTTATATTCTGTTTATGTAGAGTGTCCACCTTACAAGTCCTTGTGAATGAGTTGTTACTTTGGAAATTCTTTTACTTTGGATTTACAGAAGTCCAGAAAGGCCATGAGGTATTTTTTTGTGATCTCAAGATAACAAAAGTTGTTTTCTCAAGATCATAATTTATTTTTCCTGTGATCTCACGATAACAAAAACTTATTTTCCAAGATCACGTAGCAGTACTATTCTAGCATTACATTGTCGTGGCCAGTGCCAGTGGCACAATGGTGATTCTGCAGTAATTACATACTATTTCCAAAGATTTTCATCACCTTTTGTCTTGTGAGCTGCAAAGCATTTAGACGGCATCTCTCAAACATCATGTGATAATTGTAGAGACATCCTGATCCCTCAAATTGGCTGGCATTGAAACTGGTCATATACTACCATCACTGTAGTGTCCATGATATTAGTATATTTGCAGATTTCTGAGTCACCTTCTCAAGTGACAGACACTAATTTGAAAATTGTCTACTACTGACAAATATAAGGCTAGATAGATAGATAGATAGATGTACTTTATTGATCCCGAAGGAGAAATTTGGGCAAAACATAGTTAAACAAAGTCACCTGAGCTCAGGATCAAATCAAGAATCTCACAGCTACAAGACAGTAACACTACCCCATACCAGCTATTTTCTCTTATGCTGGTCCCTGATTGATGTAAAAAGGGATGTGCTCATCCCTGATGTACATTACTATGCCTAATCATGCATTTCGTCATCATGAGAAAAATAAGCTGTCATCTCAAGAAAACAACATATCTTCACAGACACCAGAATATGGCTTAAGTGAAGCCATGATCCCAAACTGTAGGCATTCATATTTTCACTTTAAGCAATTTAACCCAGGATAAGGGTCTAAATCGCTTCCAGGCTACAACAACGTAGTCCAGATATGCACCCTTGAAAATTAGTAGAATCAATATTTTTCATTATTGCAGTTTCATTTTTGTATTTTATGATTTCAGCACATTAATTTAATAAATAACAAAGAGGAAAAAGATAATACTGAATTTACATTTCCAAATATTTTGAAAAAGGAACAATTCTTCGTTACACATTGATTATAGCATTTTTAAAAATCATAAAATCACTTGTTTTTGGTTTTCTGTTTCTATGTTAAAATAGTATAATGAATGAATGCAAAAGTACACAGACACTCTGAACACTGAGAAAAAAGTGAAAAAAAGTTTTTGAAAAAAAAAAACTAGAAAAAAAGACTGCAAAATGGTACAGACAAATGAGTGGCTATCATGTAAAGAAAAAAAATCTGTACTATGTTAGCTTGTGATTTGCAAGCCTTTTCATAAACACTGTGTGCTTGTGACAGAACACTGATATTCATAATCTGTAGATGATGCTGCAAATACCTATGTGAACAGTTTTCTATGAGTGGGCTGGATAATGTCATAATTCAACTATTTCCATTGGAGGCACATTGGCACAAAATGAAAAATGAAAAAAAAAAAAAGGAGAAATGATGCATGCCTGGATTTTACCACAGCAGTGGTCAACCTTTTTACCTAAGCCTGAGAAATATTAGAGATACAACCTCTTGGCAGAAGTGAGTGGTGAAGCCATCTTCAGCAGACTCTGCAAACTCTGTCCATGGCTCCCTCTCTCTGGTGCAGAAGGCAAAAGGCATTGCTGTAGGCAAAAACACAAACCAATCTTATGGTGGAAGCATCCAGTTTATCACAAAGATATAGACAGATAGATAGAGTACTTTAGTGATCCCTGAGGAAAATTGTTTGTGAAAGATTGTGAAATATGGGGGAAAAGTTTTCCCAAAAAAGGGTTCCCAAGTTGCATTCACCCTATCATCTGGAGATCTCTATGTGGACACCTGGCGATGACACCCATATGTGCTTCAGTATACACAGTATACAAAGGCATTCTAAACAATCACGTGCCTCCAACTAGTCTACACACCCCTGTTAAAATGGCAGGTTTTTGTGATGGAAAAAAACATGAAACTAAGATAAATCATGTCAGAACTTTTCCCACCCTCAGTGTGAAATTACAACATATAAAAATTAAGTGAAAATCAATCAGAAACATTTTAGGGAAAAATGGGAAAAATAAAATGTTAACAGGCTTGCATAAGTGTGCACACCCTATTATAATTGGAGATGTGGATGTATTCAGAACCAATCACATTCAATCTCATGTTCAAATGTAATTATCATACAGCCGTCTTCAATTGTTCTGATTAACCCCAAATAAAGATCAGCTGTTTCTGTAGGATTTTATTGATTTCATTTGACTGCTGAAGCCGTGGTCCACAAAGAGCTTACAAAGCATTTATGGGATCTCAGTTGTTGAAAGATATCTATCAGGAGAGGGGTACAAAATAATTTCCAAACATTAGATGTACCATGGAACACCATGAAGACCATCAACAACAAATGAAAAAACATCCAAGAACAAAAAAATAAATCACACCAAATTGGCAAACCATGTGGCAAAATGTGTTATGGTCTGATGAGACCAATTCCAAAAGGTATAATAATTCCATAATTCCAAATGGTATATTTGGTACAAAAAAAATCACTAAAAGAACATACCTATGGTGAAGTATGGTGGTGGCAGCATCAGGCTTTAGGGCTGCTTTTCTTCAGCCAGAAATTTTATCAAGGTGGCAGGAATCATGAATAGCTACAAATACCAGTTTATTTTTAGTGCAAAACATTAAAGTGTCTGCTAGTAAGCTGAAGATGAAAAGGAAATTAAACTTTCAGCACGACAACGACCCAAAGCATAAATCCAAATCAACAAAGGAATGGCTTAAGCAAAAGAAGATCGATGATTTTGAATGGCCTAGCCAGAGCCCAGAGCTGAATCCAACTAAACGGGTGCATCTCAATCAGCTCCCTAGGTCGTGAATCAGTATATCGTGTACACGAGTTTGGGCACTGGTAAGGACCCTGGCTCACTACACACTGGGACACTGATAATTCAATTTTCGGCACATGACTACATACTTGCGTTGTGAAACATCACCATTGGCATTTATCAACAACAGGCAAGACAGATAAGACAGATTTATATGACATAATTATATGTCATATAAATTTGATAGCTTAATCACATGCATTTCTGTCATGGTACTTTAAGCAGGATCATAGGCTAGCTCAGGGGTGCTCACACTTCTATGAAGGAGAGATCTACTATTTCATGCTATTATTATGGTAAGAGTCACCATGTAAAATATGCATGTACACTCAAAATTTTGAGACACAACATTTGTATTCAAATAATGTTATGCAATCAATTTTCATTCAAAGAAATAGGAAAAGTAATATACAGCAGCGGGGGCATGGTCGAATGTCAGCGGTGGACTGAGAGGAGGTGGGTAAAGCGTGATGATTCTGACCTGTGTAATATTACTGCCAGTCTACTTATTTGAGTCTCTTTGTGCACTCTGTAACTGCCGTGACGAGAGAGAGAGTGTGATATAGTTGGTGGACCTTGCAAGACACACACGCACACATACATATGCCTCGAAGCGTGAACTTGAACTTGAGGGAGTGAAAGCTGCGTGTCCGGGACAGACACAGCTCTGTTGAGCTGTTTTGGGTTTGTTGAGTTTTCGAAAGTGTGCAGACTGAATAAACATGAGCTCAGCAAAAATTCCGCCTGTCTCCCAAGTCTTCCTCCACACTCTCACACACCGGGATTTTACACTGACCTATTAGAAAGATCAACCAATGGCTGTCTTGCGATTGACTGGTCGATCGCGATTGACGTAATTAGCACCCCTGGGTTAGCTAGTGGATATTTTAAAATCATTAAACACTTAAAAGTCTTTAGACTCAAACTGTATATAGAATGTCAAATAAAGTTAAAAGTCACTAACATAAGTAATCGTTTGAGAGCTACAACAATGATAACAAGCTACTTACATTTGTAGACGAAGTTGGCTGAGAGATCATCCGCCATTTTTTTTTTGAGCTGAGAGGCTTCAGTAAAATATGACATCATTTCCAGTAAGGGAACATAGTGAGCATCAATGCTCCCTGTTTTTTCGGTGCATTGTGGGATTTTTTAGGGAGCGAAAGTTCCAGTGCCCTGGAAGGAGTTTGCAATTGAGACAGCCCTTAAAATGGCTGACTCCCTGATCAGTGCCCTGACTACTGAACTAAGGAGTTGATTAAGATGCACCCAAAATCTGCAGGATGACCTGAAGCAGGCTGTGCACAGGAGATGCCCTCACAAATTGACAGATCTAGAATGTTTTTGCAAGGAAGAGTGGGAAAATATTGCCAAAATAAGATGTGCCATGCTGATAGACTCTTACCCAAGACTGAGTGGTGCAATAAAATCAAAAGGTGTATTAGTTTAGGGCTGTGCACACTTTTGCAACTAGGTTATTGTAAGTTTTTTGTTTTTCTTCTTTTCCCTAAAAAAGTTTCTGATGGTTTTTCACTTTATTTGTATACTTTGCAATTTCACATTAAAGTTTTTTTTAATTCACAAAAACCTTCCATATTAACAAGGGGTGTGTAGACTTTTTATATCCACTGTACACCAAGTATATAGTATAGTATACAGAACTGGAATGGCAATGCCACTTCTTTTGTTTTTGCTATACATTGAAGACCTTTGGGTTTGAGGTCATTGATGCATATGCAAAAAATATCTCAGAATTTCAGCTTTCATTTCCTGATATCTACAGTAGATGTGTTAAACAACTTAGAACATGGCACCTTTTGTGGCAGACCACCCAACTTTTAGGTGAGCAAAAATATAGGAAGAGATAGTCTTAAATAACATT
The DNA here is from genome assembly GCF_027358585.1 of Pangasianodon hypophthalmus. Taxonomy (NCBI): domain Eukaryota; kingdom Metazoa; phylum Chordata; class Actinopteri; order Siluriformes; family Pangasiidae; genus Pangasianodon; species Pangasianodon hypophthalmus. The sequence goes on from NC_069717.1 coordinate 16,630,738, forward strand.
TTAAAATAAATAAAAAAATTTTGCACATCTAGATATGTTAAACAACTTAGAACATGGCACTTTTGTTTGAAGCCACCTATTTTCAAGTGATCAAAAATATAGGAAAATGTGACCGATAGCTGTTTCTTGTTGCCCAGGTGTACACTGTTAGATTGATTGTTTAATCATTTAATAGCTCTGAATGTCTACTCTTGGTTTGAGCCCTGGGTTTCACCTGTGAAGACTGCATTTACTGTTAAAAAGGATGAAACAACATGAAGACCAGAGAGCTGTCTATGGGAGAAAAGCAAGCCATTTTTAAGCTGAGAAAAGAGGGAAAATTTGATCAGAGACATCACACAAGCATTGGGCATAGACAATGCAACAATTTGGAATGTCGTGAAAAAGAAAGAAACCACTGGTGGCCTAACAACATGACACATAACAGATTGGCCAAGGAAAACAGTAGTTGGTGACATTGTGAGAGCTGTGAAGAAAAACCCAAAAACTACAGTCAGTGACTTCACCAACAACCTCCAGATGGCAGAGGTGAAGGTATCACAATCCAGAAGACTTTGAGAGCAGAAATATAGAGGCAATAGCACAAGATGCAAACCACTCACCAGCAGTAAGAATCGGAAGGCCCAAATGGAATTCACAAAGAAATGAGAGAGCCAAAGAGATGAGCCGCAAAAGTTCTAGAACAAGATTAACATCTACCAAAGTGATGGAAAGGCCAAAGAGTGGAGAAAGAAAGGAACTGCTCATGATTCAAAAACATACAAGCTCACTGGTCAATCATGGTGGAGGTAGTATCATGGCTTGGGCTTGCATGGCTGCTGCTGGAATGGGCTCACTAATCTTTATTGATGATGTAACTCACGATGGTAGCAGCAGAATGAATTCAGAAGTCTACAGAAATATTCTATCTGCCAATTTACAGACAAATGCATCCAATCTAATTGGGAGGAACTTCATCATGCAGCAAGACAATGACCTAAAAACATCACAAAAGAAGAATGCAACAGTTTGTTGATGTCAGTTTGTCTCCGGTTTGCAGCAGTTATTGCAAGCAAGGTGTATGTGACCAAATATTAAGTGTTATTTTCTCTAATTTACTTTAAGACTATCTATTCCTATACTTTTGCTCACCTAAAAATTGGGAGGTCTGCCACCAAAGATGCCATGTTCTAAGTTGCTTAACACATCAAGATGTAAATATTGGAAATGAAAGCTGAAATTCTGATCTATCGTCTCATATTCATCTTTTGATCTCAACCCAAATGTTTTCAGTCTATAGCAAAAACAAAAGTATTGGCCTTGCCATTCAAACACTTTCAGAGGGGACTGTATCCTGTGGCAAAGGGAAATTTTAAATTCATCCAGTGTTGACCTATCCATAATGTACAGAACCATTTCTCTTTTCTATGGAAGTCTAGAAAGGCCATGAGTTTTTTTTTTCTTGTGATCTCAAGATAACAAAAGTTGTTTGTCCGAAATCACTTTTTATTTTTAATTTTCTCATGATGTTGAAATGCATGACTAGGCATACATGCTATACATCTTGGTAGTGTGCACCCAATATAATTTTAATCAGTGGCTGACATAAGAGACAATAGCTGGCATAGTGTTCGAGCTGCTGCCTTATAGTGCCAAAGTCCTGGATTCAGTTCTGAGCTTGGGTAAATGGGTAAAGTTTTATTTTACTTTTCCCAACTATCCCTTTGTGGATCACTAAAGTACATCTATCTATGTATCTGTTTATCTAGCTGTATGTCAGGGCTAGACAATTTCCAATTACTGTCCATCACTTGAGAAGGCGACCCAGAAATCTGCAACTATATCATCATGGAGTACGTAGCTCCCCCTCTTGCTTCGCAGAGGACATAGCTCCCTTCTCTTGCCTCGCAGAGGATGTCACTGCCCCGTCTGGCTCTGTGGAGGACATCCCTCCCCCTTCTGGCTTTTCAGTGGACGTCACTTCCACCTCTGCCTCCACCTTGGGCTTCGTTCCCCTTCCTGGCTTCACAGTAGCCGTTGCTCCGCTCTCAGGCTTTGCCTTGGACATCGCTCCATCACTTAGCTATGTGGAGGAAGTTGCTCTGCCTCACTGCTCAGCAGAGGATGTCACATCTCATGCCTGCCCTGCTAAGGCTATCACTCCTTATGAACCTTGTTGACCTAAGGGCCTCCAGAAATGGAGAGACAATTTGCCTGGTTGTCCAGGACCCCCTCTTCACTGCAATCATGCTTCAGGAGCCACCTGTGAAAACAGAAGTGACCACCCTTTCAGGATCACTAAGTGTCCACGACAATATCACTGGAGATTTATGAGTCGCCTTCTCAAGTGATGGACACTAATTTGGAAATTGTCTAGCACTTACAAACATACAGCTAGACAGATAGATAGATATATGTACTGTATTGATCCACAAGGCGATACGAGGGAAAAGTAAAGTTAAATTTAACACAGTCACCCAAGCTCAAACCCAGAACCTTGGCGCTATCAGGCAGCAGTTCTGCCAATTCAATTCAATTAAATTTTATTTGTATAGTGCTTTTAACAATTTAAATTTAAATTTATTTATAAATATATACCACTGTGCCAGCTATTTCCTCTTGTGTCAGTTCCTGATTAAAATAAAAATGGATGCACTGATCCATGCTGTACAGCATGTATGATTAATCATTCATTTTGATGTCATAAGAAAAATAAGTTGTGTTCTTAAGAAAACAACCTTTGTTATTTTCAGATCACAAGAAAAAAAAACTCATGACCTTTGGATTTCTGTAGAAAACAGAAATGGTTCTGTACATTGTAGATCACTGTAGGTCTACACTGTCTGCATTAAAATTTCCCCTTTGCCATAGCATATATTTGTAGAAATTGATGTGATGTAATTCCAGTTATTTTCTTTAAAAGAAGATCTTGTTGGCTATGAGCTGCTTTTAAATCAGCCCAAAAATACAAGTGGACTTGCAGAAGACAAAGGAACAAAATGATATCCAAACTCCTCTGGTGGTAGATGACCAAAAAAACTTTTTCAAACACATTAAATCTGAAAATTGTTCAGGACATTCATATCCTTTTTCCTTTTCTTTTTCATATAGAAGTTGTCTGAATGCATAAGACAACAGTTTCATGAACTAGGCATTTTATGAACATGCAGAAAGTTGGGAATGAACTGGAATTCCACCCCAGGACTTCCCTTTGAACAACAACCAATCAGCACCACTGAATGAGGAGAGGCAAGAAGCCTGACTCACCTCATCACAGCTCAGTATAAAGTCCAGAAACCCACAAACATCTGTGAGTTGGGCATTTCCATCCACCCAGAGTCATGTTTTTGACTCCAAGTCAAGGCGGATCCCACATTGACTGCAGCATTTAGAATTTTATTTCATATATACACTGATGAATTACCATCTACATGTAACAGAATAGCCTCAAATGTTCCAAAAAGTCAGAAAGAAAAGAGTATACAACTTTTTAAATTTCAAAAACATTTCAGCCTCAAAAACAGGCATTCTAAGTAGATACCATGTATTGCTTTTACACATTGCAAAATACTTTTACCACACTTGTATTAGCAGTGTTTATGTAGGTACTCACTCCAGGCTTCCTGGAAACAGACTATATTGACACCACAAATAGCAGCTACCTCCACTATCTCACCCACTCGCTTGTGCAGCACTGTAATCTACAAAAAGATTTAGGCAATCAGTTAACGGTGTAATGGACAAATCCATAATATGTTAGAAAGTATGCCATACATGAGGACCTTAGATGCAAGACTATGATACTTATTAAGAGATTAGGTTGCCAGCATGAGGGGCTGATACTTCTATCTTACTTGGTCAAGTACAGGAGCATCAGTGGGAAGAATGATCTTGTTCTGGATGAGTCCCACCCGCACAACTTTAGGTGCTCTGAGCTGCTCTGGTGCTGCCTCAAAGACATAACCCTGCAAATCAAAATCCCTCTCCAATGCCGCATCCAGTGCAGTCTGGGGTAGGATCAACTTCCTGGGAATAATTAATGCTTTATTTAATAAGTATGGTAAATTCATAAATGAAAAAACACATAATTCTTAAAACTCAATTACAATGGCAGCTCATATCATATTAGTCTCAGTAACAAATCTTAAAATTACTTTTATAAACTCATGGCAATTTGAGTGTGTATCTTTGTTCATGTGTTATCTGGTAAGTAATATACACAGAATCCGAAACTGATGTGTTTTCGATGCTTGCTTGTCTCTTTCCTTTCATGGCATTTCTAATCACAGCAAAAGCCTGTGCTAAATTTTTTTAATAAAATCAATCAAGACTCGAACATAACATGTACCTACACTGTAAAATATGAATCAGTGGTCCATTAGATCTTAGATTCTACAAAAATGTAGAATTTAAAACTGAATTAACAGAATTGAGTCCTTGTGGCAATTTTGAGGCAGTTATTTGTGTTAATGTTATTTAATATGTTGGAGTAGAATCTAATTATTTTATTCTTAAAAACAGTCATTTAATTTGAGTAATTCTAAATAGAGATAGTACTGTGTGAATGTAATCTAATGCAAATAAATTGTTTTCGAATGAAGACCTGGTACTGTGGCATCCATCATTTCGTTATTGACCCTGCAAAGAGTTCATTGACAAAGGTAAAAAAGCTTATTCTATTTCTATCTAGAACATCCTGATACCATAATCAGACCAACAAATATCTTTTAAGATTTGCTTTAATTTAACTTAACTAGCTACTATAAACAGCTAGCTAGCTAGCTAATATTGTTAGATAACTTTTTCAATAAATGCACTGTTGGAATAAGTGTTATTTTTAGGGTATATTTGTATTGTCTACCCACCCCCATAATTTAATTGATTGTAATGAGCAATATTTGGAACTATTGTAACTTTGGACATTTCTCATTTGAACTGAAGTGGTTAAGTTAAACTTTGCTAGCTAGCTAACATTTTTTTTTGCTTTGTCATTGCCATTTGATAGTTAGCTACATAGTCAGGATAATTAGCTACTTTTCACAGCCGTTTTTATGTTGCAATGTTTATTTTTAGACCAAGGTCTGTCATGGGAAAAATTACGCCCTCCTTCACTTCTGTTTTTATTTATCAAGGCCTAAATAACAATTGTGTGGTCCTCACCAACTTTTATAAACAAACAAATAACCTCAGATGACAACACAAAAACACAACAGATTTCAATATATAGTCATTTTTTCCCAAAAAGTAAAGCAACATTCAGAAACCAGGTGGGGAAAAACGTACACCCTATAATTGTAGCATTTAAGTGTAAGAGTAAGAGTAAGAGTAAGATATTCCTTTATTTGTCCCACAGTGGGGAAATTGCATTTAGCAACAGCAGGGGTACAGTACAGAAAGAGTATGCACACAAGAACAGCAGGGGTACAGTACAGAAAGAGTATGCACACAAGAACAAGGTAGATTAAAAACTATTCTGTACATAAATGGCTTAAATAGTGCTAAAAGCAAAAATCCTAACACAAAACAAAAAAAGGAGAGGGGTATATACACATAAGTACAGGTTGGTTGAGAATAGTGTAGCTTGCCAGTAGTGTGACGGTATTGCACATTAAAATATTGCACACTGATATTGCACATAAATGTGAGTGTAAATACTGCACTGAGAGTTTATAAATAAATAAATCAGCAGTGCTCTTTATAAAGTCTTACAGCAGCAGGAAGGAAAGACCGATGAAATCTCTCCTTTACACACTGAGGGTGGAGCAGTCTGTCACTGAAGCTGCTCTCCAGAGCTGACAGGACGTCCCGCAGGGGGTGGGACTCATGGTCCAGCATAGATGTCAGTTTTGTCAGGACCCGTCTGTCACCAACCTCCCGCACTGAGTCCAGAGGACAGCCCAGGACAGAGCTGGACCTCTTGATGACCTTGTCCAGCTTTTTCCTCTCCCTCTCAGTGATGCTGCTGCTCCAACAGACCACACCATACAGGATGGCTGATGCCACCACAGAGTCATAAAAAGTCTTTAGGAGCGCCCCCTGCACACCAAAGGACCGCAGTCTCCTCAGGAGGTAGAGCCTGCTCTGACCCTTCCTGTACAGTGCGTCTGTGTTGTGAGTCCAGTCCAGTTTGTGGTTTAGATGAACACTCAGGTACTTATAAGAGTCCACTCTCTCAATGTCCATTCCCTGGATGTTCACCAGTGAGGGGGCAGTCTGCGGAAATCCACCACCATCTCCTTGGTCTTTCCCGCATTGATGAGGAGGTGATTTGGCCGACACCAGTCCACGAAGTCCTGCATCAGTCTTCTGTACTCTGTGTCATCGTCGTCACTGATCAGGCCAACGATGGCTGAGTCGTCAGAGAACTTGAGCAGGACACAGCTGTCCGTGTTGTATCTGAAGTCTGCAGTGTAGAGGGTGAAAAGGAAGGGTGCGAGCACCGTGCCCTGGGGGACACCCACACTGCAGGTCAGGGTGTCAGATACGCAGTCCCTAGCTCTCACAAACTGGGGCCTATCTGTGAGATAGTCCAGGACCCACTCCGCCAGATGTGAGTCCACTCCAGCCCATTCCAGCTTGTCCCTCAAAAGCAATGGTTGAATTGTGTTGAATGCGCTGGAGAAGTCAAAGAATAAAATCCTCACAGCGCTGCCGGGCTTCTCCAGCAACAATAACTTGAAGTAAATGTTTTCTGTAGGGATTGATTTGGAGAAATTTTGGCCCACTCTTCTTTACAACATTGCCTCAGTTCATTGATATTTGAGGGCATTTGTTTATGCACTAAGATCCTGCCACAGCATCTCAATGAGGTCTGGACTTTAACTTGGCCATTCCAACACCTTGATTTTTTTCTTCTTCAGCCATTCAGATGTTGATTTGATGGTGTGCTTGGGATCATTGTCCTGTTGCATGACACAATTTCTGCACATCTTAAGCTGCTGGACAGATGGCCTCACATTTGTCCCAAGAATATTGTGGTATAAAGTGGAGTTCATTGATGTCTCAATGACTGCAAGTTTCCGGGGTCCTGAGGCTGCAAAACAAGCCCATTCATCACTTCATGCTTGACAGTTGATATGAGGTGTTTGTGGTGATATGCTGTGTTTGGTTTTTGCCAAACATGGCGCTGTGCATGATGACCAAACATTTTCATCTTGGTCTCATCACTACAAAGGATATCATTCCAGGACTTTTGTGGTTTGTTCAGATGCAATTTTGCATATTTTAGTCATGCTGCCATATTCTTTTTGGAGAGAAGGGGCTTTTTCCTAGCCACCCTTCCATGAAAGCCATACTTGTTCAGTCTCTTTCCGATTGTGCTGCCATGAACATAAACATTTAAAATGCTTACCGAGCCTGTAGGTCACCTGATGTAGCTGATGGGTTTTTCTTTACGTCTCTGACAATTTCTTTACATCTCTGACCAGTCTGACCTTGGACTGAATATGCTGGGACGGCCACTCCTGGGAAGATTGGCAACTGTCTTGAAGGCTCTTAATTTGTAAACAATCCTTACCCAATATGATGAGCAGCAAAAATTGCTTCTCTGAAGTCATGGCTGATGTTCTTTCTTCTTGGCATGATGTAGACACATACCTGAGTGCTCCAGAACACTAAACTGCCAAAGGTTCTACTTTTATAGAGGTAGTCACACTTCTTGATGATCTCCTAATCTTGTGCATAGTAATGTCTTGCTGCTAATTACTCTCTTAATGACTATGGAAGTAGGATTTATTTTTCCCCACCTGGTTTCTGAATGTTGGTTTACTTTTTGGGAAAAAAATGACTACATATTGAAATATGCTGTCATTTTTTGTTGTCACCTAAGGTTACTTGTTTGTTTATAGAAGTTGGTAAAGACCACACAGTTGTTATTTAGGCCCTGAATAAAAACATAAAACTGAAGGAGGTTGTACTTTCTTTTTCCCATGACTGTATATGCTAACAGCTTCAACTGGTCAGTTAATCAGCATCAACCTGTAAAAAAGTAGTTTTTGAAAGTACATGTTTCCTCAGATTACCTCAGATTGTGGTGTGAATTCTTGCACTGAGAACATTATGAAAAATTCAGGTGACACAGCCAAAAATCATCTTTATAAGTCTTCTTCCTAATATAATATTTATCTTATATATCTTGTAAACCAAGTGAATTAAACCACAACACTGTTGAATTCCTGGATCTGATTAGTTAGAAGGTGTGCATTATCTCTACATAACCACATGGTTCAGACAGCAGTTCCAGCTGTAACATGAACGATAGGTTTATAGTTATGTTCTAATATGTTATTGCTTCTATAGTAACAGCTCATTCACACGGACATGGATGGAACATGCTCCAAATAATCTATGTCTAAAAATCAACGGATTTTAAAAATGTGTTGTTTAACAAAGAAAAAAATATCAATACATTGATGTGGTGAAGTTTTTTTGTTAGGAGATGTAACATCTATGGAATGATGACAAGCTGTGATTTGAGAGGGAGGGACAGCACAAGAAAAGGAGATGCTGGTGAGGGAACAAATGTTTATTGTTGTTATAAGACAAGGTTTCTCAAACAGGAGTTCATGGTAGCATTTGTGAGACTGTGATGGAAATATCAATGTAAAATGAAGTTTTAATAATATATAATTTTACAAGTAAAAACTAATTTAATTAAAACAATTAATATTCTAATTTTTAACTGTTACCTCTGTTAAATCAGCACCACTGAATGAGGAGAGGCAGGAAGCCTGACCTGCCTCATCACCTCACCCACATCACCTCAATATAAAGTCCAGAAACTCACAAACATCTGTGAGTTAGATGTCCATCCACCCAGAGTTGTGTTTTCCACACTAAGTCTGGCCGTTCCCACACTGACCTCAGCCAGGTGTCCACCATTACAAAACACAGATGCAGGATAACTTCGGATCTTCAGTGAAGATAGCAACAGTGAGTCACTAAGAGCTTGTACAGGATCTCCGGACATGTAACATCTCCGGACAAGCTGACTCAACTCAGGCTGGACAGTCGGCGTGATTAACTCTGAAAACTGTCCACATAGAATCATACGTTTTTATCCACACTCCCTGGATAATCAGATGTGATGCTACAGCCGGATGTTCAGCATGATTTCTTTAGCTTTAGTGAGGTCAGGCAGTAACGTCAGGCTAGAAGGCCTGGATCATGGCCAGTAGTCCTGTTTATCCAAAAGGTATTCAGTGGGGTTCAGGTCAGGGCTCTGTGCATGCCACTCAAGGCCTGCAAACTATGTCTTTATGCATCTCACTTTTTGCACAAGGGCAGTGTCATGCTTGAACAGGTTTGGGCTAGGCCCCTTAGTTCCAGTGAATGGAAATATTAATGATACAGCATACAAAGATATTCCGGACAGTTGTGTGCTTCCACCTTTGTGGCAACAGTTTGGGGAAGACCCACATACAAGGTCAGGTGTACACAGGTGTTACTTTAAGCCATATGGTGTATGTTAAGTTGATCCCCTCTTTATATTCATAGTAATAATTGACCCAATTTACATACCTACACATGTTTGGAGCAACTTTCTAATGGAAGTATGAAGCCAGCTTTCTTAAAATGATATTTGAATACAAGAAATGAAACCTTGATTGGCCAGAAAAATATCAAATGTATCTGTTTCAAGGCAATGTTTCATGGGCTTTCGACAAGATTAAATCTAACTATAAACTGTTAAAAAGCATGACATTTATTTATAAATTTATTTATCATTTATAAATTATGTAATCGATCACAAATCTAGTGGTATAAGCAGAATAGAACACTTGGACCATTCTGTTATACGAAAATAATACACGCTGGGGTGGTAAAAGCTCTATGCATTGCGTCAGGCCTTATCACTCCAGGCGTGTATTATTTTCATATAATAGCGCAGTCCATCATGTGTTATTCCTTAAGTATTAAATTGCACAATCAATCCACTGTTTGGAAAGAATTCTTCTGTGTGATAGCAAGCCTGTAATTCTCAGCACCTCCACCAAACCAGCCCAAAATCGGTCTGGGGTGCAGCCTCAGGTATTCGGGGAAAGTATGAAAATGACCTAAAACTGAGGGAAGTAAATCAGTTGGCTAATGAATTCCTGTTAAAGGGGTGTCCCCCAGTGTTATGCACCCAATGTCATTGTCATGAAAATGTGTGAAAATGTCAGGAAAATGTGTTAAAAATAAAATAATAAAAATTTGTAATCAATAAAAATTTATTAATAAAGTATTCAACCTCGTCATAGCGAGATGGGTATCTGGGAGCTACATTTAGCGCTGTGTTAGCTAGTGTTGCCATGTTGGGCAGTTTTATGCCAAATTGGGGTTCCTTTCTTTGGACTGTGCAAATTTGGTTGTTTTATTGTGAAATGATATTATGGTGTGGAGGATACTGGCAGAATCCTGTATCCTGCTTTCTAGGATGCTATCTTTTGCTCAGTGCACCATTTAGTGCACAATTTATGATTTATCATTGATGTCATGTTGGTTGCAAATGCCATGCTGTAGTTTTATGGATGAAGCTGGCTTTAGACTGTTTTTGATGTAGCACATGTTGTTGATGTTTTGAAGGTTGTAGCACAGCAGTTATGCTCATACCTACATAGGAATAACATTCATGAAATGTATCATTCAGGATTTAGGCCTCATCATAGCACAGAGACAGCACGGGTTAAAGTGGTAAATGACCTACTACTGGCCTCTGATCAGGGTTGTGTCTCCTTGCTTGTGTTGCTTGACCTTAGTGCAGCTTCTGATACCATTGATCATGCTATTCTCCTCGATAGACTAGAAGATGTTGTAGGTGTTAGGGAATGGCCCTCTCCTGGCTCAGGTCTTATTTGACTGATCATTACAAGTTTGTAAATGTAAATGGTGACTTCTCTATGCATACTAAGATAAAGTTTGGTGTTCCACAAGGCTCTGTTTTAGGCCCACTGCTCTTTTCTTTATATATGCTACCTCTGGGCAAAATTTTTCGTAAACATGGTATTAGCTTCCACTGTTACGCTGATACACACAGTTGTATGTTTCAGCAAAGCCAGATGACAGACATCAGCTTAATGAAGTTGAGGAATGTGTAAAGGACATTAGACACTGGATGCTTATTAACTTTCTCTTACTTAATTCTGACAAGACAGAAGTACTTGTACTAGGTCCATATGCAGCTAGAAGTAAGCGTTTTGATTACATAATAACTCTGGATGACCTTTCTGTAAAACACATTGGTGTGATTATTGACTCCAATCTTTCATTAGAAGCTCATGTAGACAATATTACTAGGATAGCTTTCTTTCATCTCAGAAATAATGCTAAGATAAGCAATATGTCACTACACGATGCAGAAAAATTAGTTCATGCTTTTGTTACCTCTAGGTTGGATTATTGTAATGCCTTGCTGTCTGGATGTTCCAGTAGATGCATAAACAAGCTCCAGTTAGTCCAGAATGCAGCAGCGAGAGTCGTTACTAGAACCTCTTATGATCACCATGCCTACTTCGATCAAAAGGTGCAGGCTATTTGTTGATACCTTGAATACTGAAGGCTACGGCAGGGGTTAGAACTTTCTCTTACAAAGCCCCACAGTTATGAAACAGCCTTCCATGGTATGTTCTATGGTATCATGGCAGCCCATAGAACCATTTGGTAAAAGTTGTAAAATTTGGCACACCAATTGGGGATGGTCTAAGGAACATTCTGACCAAATTTGGGCCAAGTGCTGCCAACGCACTAGAGCCACCTGAATTCAGTCAGGTCAAAGTTGGGCCTAATTTGGAAGCACATTTATGGTCATAACATTTGAACTGTGTGTCCAAAATTTAAAAGCCAGGCATCACTGGATTCCCTGGGTCGAGACGAGTTCAAAAAGCTTTTCTCAAAAACTGTTTTTTTGCTACTTCTCCTCTGAATTGTGTCCAATCATCACCAAATTTGGCAGACATCATCTTCAGAGTAAGCCTCATAAAACTTATCAAAAGAATTTTGATAATCTAAATGGTTTGCCCATAATGGGCCAATAAATCTGACAGAGAAACCACCAAACAGGAGGTGAGGGTGTATCTCAGCAAGGACTTTGTGCACTGACATAAAACTTGGTAGGCATCTTCAGGACCATGACCTGAATGCTTATATCTAACTGCCATTTTTGCTACTCCTCCTCCAAATTTGTCTGAACAAAGGTTATCAAAGGAATTTTTCATATTCAAAACCGTTCCCCCATAACAGACTGGCAAAGGTATCAGGCTATATCTCACTAAGACATTTGCATATTGTCATGAGACTTTTCCTCACTCTAATGTCCCCAAAAAGTTTAATGACTGCACCACCTGTGGTCAAAAACTGTGACAACTAATTTAATTTTAAGAACTTGTGCTAAATTCACAGTTCTACATTCCTAATTCTACATTCCTGATTCCCTAGGGTAAGCTGAAGTGAATACTCATCAGCATCTGAATTTCAAGAGTACTTCCTGTTTGCCAATTTGAAATACATTGAAAATTGTTTCATGCCTTACAAAAGTTATCAAATGATTTTTGATATTTTATATAGTTTTCTATATTTTATATAATTAAATCCCTTTGCCTAAAGTTATGGTTCAGCTGTCCTACGATTGCTTAGGCAACAATTGTAGACTATCTGTGAATGTGCGGCTCACCGATTCTGGGTGCTTGGCCCCCAAAAATATGTTGCTTCCAGCTTTAATTATTATTATTATTATTATTATTATTATTATTATTATTACTATTATTATTATTATTATTATTATTATTACTACTACTACTATTATTACACCTGATCTTCTGCATGTATCTCCTTCTACAGTTTTTGACAACAAACCAACTGTAACATGTCCGGTCTGATCTCGAGAAGTGTGCTGGTACACAACTTTTGGAAATACAACGATCAAACATAACATTAAAACCACTGACGCGTGAAGTGAATAACATCGATTATCTCATTACACTGGCACCTGTCAAGGGGTGGGATATATTAGGCAGCATGTGAACAGTCAGTTCTCACAGTTGATGTGTTTGAAGCAGGAAAAATAGACAACTGGGTCAGAGCATCTCCAAAGCCATAGTTCTTATGTGGTGTTCCCAGTATCCAGTGGTTAGTACCTGCCAAAAATGGTCCAAGGAAGGGGAAATAGTGAACTGGCGACAGGGTAATGGGTGCCCAAGGCTCACTGATGCGCTTTGAAAGCAAATTCTGCCACATGTTCAGCACATACAGAGAATTGAAATTATGTTACTCTCAGACCCTAGGTGCATACAGATAACACACACAAAAAAAGGATGTAAAAATACAAATGGAAATGCAAATGGATACATATAAATAGAGTATAAATGTAGATCTACAAGGCACAACAGATAGAGTGCAAACAGTGCAGATGTAAAGTGAGTAGTGCAAAGAGCTTATCAGACTGTTAAAGTGACAAAGTTAAAGTGACAAAGTAAACTGTCAGAAGAGGTAATTTACAGTCCAATGCTGTATGAGGTAGAGCATAGACTAATGCTGCACAGGTGACGTGTGAACATTCTGGTAAGAGAAAAAAACTACAAACATGCTAAGTCTATCCGTAATGCAGTCACCGCTATCTATAGTTTCTCACTTATAATCATATAATGTACAGTCAGGTCCATAAATATTGGGACATCGACACAATTCTAACATTTTTGGCTCTATACACCACCACAATGGATTTCAAATGAAACGAACAAGATGTGCTTTAACTGCAGACTGTCAGCTTTAATTTGAGGGTATTTACATCCAAATCAGGTGAACGGTGTAGGAATTACAACAGTTTGCATATGTGCCTCCCACTTGTTAAGGGACCAAAAGTGATGGGACAATTGGCTTCTCAGCTGTTCCTTGGCCAGGTGTGTGTTATTCCCTCATTATCCCAATTACAATGAGCAGATAAAAGGTCCAGAGTTCATTTCAAGTGTGCTATTTGCATTTGGAATCTGTTGCTGTCAACTCTCAAGATGAGATCCAAAGAGCTGTCACTATCAGTGAAGCAAGCCATCATTAGGCTGAAAAAACAAAACAAATCCATCAGAGAGATAGCAAAAACATTAGGCATGGCCAAAACAACTGTTTGGAACATTCTTAAAAAGAAGGAACGCACTGGTGAGCTCAGCAACACCAAAAGACCGAGAAGACCACGGAAAACAACTGAGGTGGATGACCGAAGAATTCTTTCCCTGGTGAAGAAAACACCCTTCACAACAGTTGGCCAGATCAAGAACACTCTCCAGGAGGTAGGTGTATGTGTGTCGAAGTCAACAATCAAGAGAAGACTTCACCAGAGTGAATACAGAGGGTTCACCACAAGATGTAAACCATTGGTGAGCCTCAAAAACAGGAAGGCCAGATTAGAGTTTGCCAAATGACATCTAAAAAAGCCTTCACAGTTCTGGAACAACATCCTATGGACAGATGAGACCAAGATCAACTTGTACCAGAGTGATGGGAAGAGAAGAGTATGGAGAAGGAACGGAACTGCTCATGATCCTAAGCATACCACCATCAGTGAAGCATGGTGGTGGTAGTGTCATGGCGTGGGCATGTATGTCTGCCAATGGAACTGGTTCTCTTGTATTTATTGATGATGTGACTGCTGACAAAAGCAGCAGGATGAATTCTGAAGTGTTTCGGGCAATATTATCTGCTCATATTCAGCCAAATGCTTCAGGACTCATTGGACGGCGCTTCACAGTGCAGATGGACAATGACCCAAAGCATACTGCAAAAGCAACCAAAGAGTTTTTGAAGGGAAAGAAGTGGACTGTTATGCAATGGCCAAGTCAATCACCTGACCTGAATCTGATTGAGCATGCATTTCACTTGCTGAAGACAAAACTGAAGGGAAAATGCCCCAAGAACAAGCAGGAACTGAAGACAGTTGCAGTAGAGGCCTGGCAGAGCATCACCAGGGATGAAACCCAGCGTCTGGTTTTGTCTATGCATTCCAGACTTCGGGCTGTAATTGACTGCAAAGGATTTGCAACCAAGTATTAAAAAGTGAAAGTTTGATTTATGATTATTATTCTGTCCCATTACTTTTGGTCCCTTAACAAGTGGGAGGCACATATGCAAACTGTTGTAATTCCTACACTGTTCACCTGATTTGGATGTAAATACTCTCAAATTAAAGCTGACAGTCTGCAGTTAAAGCACATATTGTTCGTTTCATTTGAAATCCATTGTGGTGGTGTATAGAGCCAAAAATGTTAGAATTGTGTCGATGTCCCAATATTTATGGACCTGACTGTATGTGGTCAATGGTCAAGACACAACATAAAAATTTACAAGAACATTACCAGGACACTTGCCAAAAAGCATCAGAATTACATGGCATATAATTGGGAAGCCTTAAACCTAGATAGGTCAGCAGTGGGTCCAGGAAAGACTGTGCTACTGTGTAACATGTCAGGAGGCATAGAAATTGCATCTATACAGAATGTTTCTTTAGAGGTAAATTTGCTCTCAGTAAAATGGATGAAATATCAGGGCACTGAGTATTGTTCTGTCTTGGTCTTTGTGGTGAAGTACCCCTTGACTTGCTAGAGTTTTACCAAATCAAATCTATTGTTGGTAAAGATGAACATGTCTTATTGGTTGCATCTGCTCTTGAAACTCTATGTTTTGATGACCTTTTCTTGTTTTTAAAGTTGACCTGAGACAGAGTGATTCACTTAAGGTTTTCAATGTAAGTGACTTAACTTACTATAAGCTATTTGATTTGCAGATGTCATATAGCTCAGATAACATCTTTTGGTTCCTTGTACCATACTGTAACTCGATTCATATCTAGGCTCGATCTACAGTCTACAAAAAATTAGGGGGGAAAAATCTATGCTTTGTGCTGCTGACATTAAAATGCTGGAACTGTTTAAGCTGTAAGACATTTCAGCCATCACATTTGGTATACAGACTCTGAATCAGGTTCACTTTTGTGTAGCCTACATGTCTGACTGCAGTTGACTAACTGGTATATATCATTTATTACTGCCTTTAAATAAAATAAATGACTAAGGAAATGTTTCTGTGGATTTTTTTTTACATCAATATAAGCATTGAAGAACTAACACTAAATGGTGTTAGGAAAAACACTAAACAGTATCAGGCACCAGTTGGGTTAGCCTGGCAATGACTTAGCAACACCACAGCAACCAACTGTATTAGCCTAGCAACCACTAGGCAACCAACTGGGTTAGCATAACAACCACCTAGCAACACTTTAGAAACCAACTTAAATATGCTAGCAAAATTTTAGGATTTATAACCTTTAAACAGTTTTTACCATTTTACCCTTTAAATATTAGAAACTTTGAGCTTTTTAACCTTTACAACTCTTAAACATTTTAATATTTTAAAATCAATTACAACAAAACACAGTGATATTGTTTTACTCTTTTAGCATGTTTAGCAGGTTTCAACATCATCACATGTTCTTTCATCTTTTAACATCAAAGTTCTTTCAATTTTTAAATTTTAGCCTTCTAGTTATGTTGGGTCACAATTTTTGACGCAGGGCCATGAAATTCGGCAGGATCCTATATGGCAATAGTGTGCTTTTGCTTTTATGAAGGATCAGAATTACAGCATTTTTTCCATAGAAATACATTTGGTCAGTTCTCAACCTACAACCACCAAAATTCACACGGTCAAACCGGGGTACACCAGGACACATTTTGCCAAATTACAGACAGATTGCATTAATCCTCTTTTTATCCATCCTGAATTCACTGTTTCAACAACATACTTTCCTCTAAAATCCATATACTTTCACCTAGAAACAAGCTTCAAGTTATTGAGCTCCCCTCCCCCCTCAAACGTTCCAGAAACCTCTAAACATCTAATAATTTCAAAATATATTTTTCAAGTTATTATGAGCATTTGTTTGGCACTAGGGCAAGAGAACTCTCCCATTCACTCACATTGAAAATCTGGTGCCATTTGTTACTAAATGTTCATGTGTTCATTTCAATGAGGGACAGATATAGCGTGTGACTTCATGGTGTTCTCAGCTGGGTCAAATATGGGTGCACCAAGAATTGTCCTGCCAAATTACAGAAAGATTGCACACCTCCTCCTCTGTCTGTCTGTGACACCTCCTACTCTGTCCCATTCATTTCAATGGGGGATAGCTAGAGCAGGTGATGTCATTTGACCCAGCTGAGAAGACCATGAAGTCACTGGCTCTAGCTGTCCCTCATTGAAATGAAGAGTTGAAGAAAAAAGGATGGATAGAAAGAGGAGGAGGAGTGCAATCTGTCTGTAATTTAGCTGAACGATTCCTGGTTCACCCATGTTTGATGCTGTGAATACTGGTGGTTGTAGCTTGAGAACTGAGTGAATTACAGCAGTTTTTAAAAATCTCATTCAAGTGAATGGTGAAAAAATTGTGAGCTATGTTCAGTGTTCATTTGTCTGAATTCACTTTGTCAACACGATATTTTCAACTTCAACATATGAGACATGATGTCAAAATGAAGTTGACTTCTGTTTAAACAGTCAGAAATGACACAATTCCAGCTCAATCTACACATTTTGGCATCAAATTGATCAGCAAGCGCTTCTGATACTAACCACATAGTTAGCTAAGAGATTAGCTAAGCATTTTCGAGTTTACTATACTTATACTATACGATACTTATTTATAGATATTATTAACTACTATATGATCATACAACGTATTCTATACAGGAAAAAGAACAGACAAGGACAAATTAGTTGATAATCCAGCACTTTAGGAGGGGAAGTGTGCCAAAAAATCATATAATAATATTAATAATAAAATTGTGTAAGAAATCTGTAGTACTGAGAGTGTACAGGCACATATGAGAGTTGAGCATTTACAAGAGAACAGGTTCCTTTAGGAACATGCAATTTGCTGTGTGAGACAATGAACATTAGGCACACTGACCTAACATACCCAAATTAATTTTTCAACTTTTCGTTGACTCTTATATCACAATGCGATTGACTGCTCCAATCTGATGCATTTTTTTCATAAAACAGCAAGGCTTGGACAGTAGTTCTGGCTGTAACATGAACAATAGGTTAATATTAATGTGTTCAATAATACTTTATTGTTTCTATAGTAACAGCCCATTCATAGGATCTCGTATGGAGAAAATGGATGTATGAATGGATTTTAAAAATGCATTGTTTAACAAAGTAAAATGTATAATCATTGATGTGATGTTTTTAGGAAACATTAAACATTTATGGAATGTGATGGGGGGCCGTCAGCCCACACACTAAAGCACTCCTCACAAGACTGCTGCCATGGTGCTGAATGGACAGCACCGGTTCAGCACCACCATTGTTTTGGACAGCATTAGAGCGCGTGGCTGCAAGGCGGGGTGGAGAAACTCAACTCGGCTGGCGGCCAGTGATTGCAGCTTCAGCTCCCTACACTCCTGCAGAAGCCAGGAGGGTATAAAAGGGGCCAGCGGCCGCTCTCAGAGAAAGAAAGGTATGATAAAGCAGGGTACTATCGTGTCTCTCCCTCTCTCTGCTAGAAGCTGATGGTAGCGAGGATGGAGAGCCTGGACCCCTGCATGCCGACTCTCGCCTTCCCTGAGAGCAACCGCCGTGCCTCCTGGGTCCCGCCGTAACACTGCTGCCCCGTGTTCACTGCGCCCAGTTCCGCGACAACTGTGATCTCACCTTCACACCAGCCTTTCCCATACACCAGAATTTAAAATAAATAAATTTAAAATAAATAGCACTTTCCCCCACTTCTGTGTCCTGTTGTCTGTGTTCTGCGCTTGCAACCTCGCAGTGCTATGGAAGAATTCTCAGTTGTAACATCTTTGTAACAGTCAAAGTTTCCCAGCTCAGGAAAGTCTTCAGGACAGGGGAGTTTACGCTTTCCTGTTTCTTAGTACAATGATAGGATGTGTTTTTTGAGAACAAGAGAGAAAGAGAGAGGCTGGTGAGGGAATGACTGTTTATCACAGCTATAATATAAATGAGAGCAGGAACTAACTTGTCTCTTGGACGGTCTACAACATTAAATTTAGCTATAAACCATCAAATTGTGCAATGTGTCAATCATTAATAAATTAAACATAGTAAACATTGGTAAATGACTGCAGAATGACTAGAATAACACACTCCAAATCAGTGACATTAACAGCCTCCACAAGGCAGGGGTGAAGGTATCACAGTCCTTGCATGGCTGCTTCTAGCACAGGCTCACTAATCCTTACTGATGATGTAACTCATGATGGTAGCAGCAGAATTAATTCAGAAATCTACAGAAACACACTGTTTGCCAGTTTACAGAGAAATGCAGAGGTCAGTGGTAGCTCAGTGGGTAAGACTTTGTCCTTCTGTTTGGAAGGTCATGAGTTTGAACTCACAGCACTGCCATGCTCCCACTGCTGGGCCCTTGATGCACACATGTATACATTTATAAATGAGATAAATGTAAGTTGCTCAGGATATGGGCATCTGCCAAATGCCATAAATGCATCCAGTCTTATAGGGAGGAACTTTATCATGCAGCAAGACAATAGCCCAAAACATGCTGCTTCATCAGGGGAAAAAAGTGGAAGGTTTTAGACTGGCTAAGTCAATCACCAGACCTTAACTCAACTGAGCATGCATTTCACCTCCTGAAGAGGAGACTGAAGGGAGAAACCCCCAAAAACAAACAGCTAAAAGAAGCTGCAGTACAAGCCTGGAAAAGAAGAATTTGAAGAAACAGTTTGATGTTGCCAGCTTGATGCAGTTATTGCAGGCAAAGGATACTTGACCAAATATTAAGTGTTATTTATTGTAATTTACTTTAAGACTATCTGTTCCAAGTACTATCTGTTGAGACAGCAAAGTGCCTTTTGCCTTGCCCTTCCAGGTTTTTTGTTGCTGGTATTTTTGGAACTTGTACTCTTGCCTGGTATCTGGACTCTTATTTTTGGATTGTGTTTTTGTAACCATGTATGTCTCTGCTGACCCTTTTGATAACGATGCTGTCTACGGTGACTGTGTTTTCTTATTATTGTTCCCTGAGCCCCCCGTTACAGAAGGCTTCACCTACCAACCTGGATCCAGCTGAGGTTCACATGCTCCAGACCACTGTGACATCCTTGAGCAATGGAGGAGCTCCTCCTAACCAGCTGAGGGGACCAGCAAGCAACTGCCATGCCAGGTGCTCTGGGTGCTCGCAGGAGTAATGCTACTACCTCCCAGAAGTGTTTACCCAACATGTATCTCAACATGTAAAAAAATATGACTGTTCTCCCAGAAAGTGTAAAAGATGTCTGACGCATTGTGCACTAGTTTTTACCAGTGCCTTTTGACAAAATCTGCCTGGTATTAATGTTTCTCACCCCAAGTGCTTAGCTTGGTGACCGCCACATTTTCAACCACACAGAGAAGGGCAAGGATACTGGGCAAAAACTGCTTACTCCTTACTCCTGTTTAGCAAGGTAAAATCACTGCCACTGATTATCCTCTGATGTTTCTTATCCTGGCTGCAGAAAGTGGATGGAATGAGTCCGTGTTTAAAACTGTGTTTTGGCAAGGCCTCAGTGACATGCTCCAGGCCAAGCCAGACTGCTGGGATGGCTCCATAACTCTCAATCAGTTAATCCAGCTCACCATCTGCACTGACAACCTGATACAGGCTTGGTAACCCAAGCCTGCTTCAACCAGACCTCTACAGCACTCCCCAATTGTAAGCAAACCTGAACCCATGGAGGTGACCCAAAATGAATGCCAGAACCCAAGGGTTCCCAGTAGAACACTGCCCAGAGCATCACACTACCTCTGCCAGCTTGCCTTCTTCCCATAGTGCATCTGGGTTCCATCTCTTCCCCAGGTAAGTTATGCACATGCACATGTCCACATGATGTAAAAGAAAATGTGATTCATCAGACCAGGCCTCCTTCTTCCTTGGCTCCATGGTCCAGTTTTGATGCTCACATGCCCATTGTAGGCACTTTCGGTGGTGGACAGGGGTTAGCGGGGCCACTCTGACCGGTCTGTGGCTATGCAGCCCCATATGCAGCAAGCTGTGATGCACTGTGTGTTCTGACACCTCTCTATCATAGCCAGCGTTAACATTTTCAATTTGTGGTATAGTAGCTCTTCTGTGGGGTTGGACCAGACGGGATAGCCTTCTCTTCCCATGCGCATCAATGAGCTTTGGGCACCCATGACCCTGTCACTGGTTCACCAGTTATCCTTCCTTCAACCACTTTTGGTAGGTGCTAACCACTGCATACCAGGAACACCCCACAAGACCTGCCGTTTAGGAAATGCTAAGACTCAGTCATCTAGCCATCTCAATTTGGCCCTTGTCAAAGTCGCTCTACATAAATAACTACATTCAAAATTAAATTAAATCAAAATAAATTGTAAATGTGTGAATTTATCCCTAATGAGTAAGCCGGAAGTGACGGTGGCAAGGAAAAACTCCCTGAGACAGTAAGAGGAAGAAACCTTGAGAGGAACCAGACTCAAAAGGGAACCTCCTCATCTGGGTGACAACAGTGCAATTATAAATAAATCCATTCTGTAACTGTGTACTACATGGACAAATAGTGCAGTTGTGCAACCAGAAAATTCATTACAGTTTTCACATGAAGTCTTCACATGAGGCCTTCTGTTCATCACTGTCCACTGATGGAGACCTGATTGCATAACTGCTCACGGCAACTGTAGCCCCAAAGCCACCACAGCAATTGGAGTCCCGAGCCATCACAGTACAACTCCCCTAATGAGATCCCCAAGTCATCTCCATGGCCCCCAAGTGGCACCAACCCCAGAAATCCCAGTGATCTTCAGGCCATCCATGTGGGGCCACCCCCAGCAGCAGTGAGCGATCTCCAACCGATGAGAACTCCAGCCAGAAGTAGGGCATCAGGATGGATCAGGCAGGTCTGGAGAGCAGAAGGGGTCAGGATCACACTATCTCAGGAGTAGCATGTGTAGCTCAACAGAGAGACAGACAGGGAGAGATTGTTAGCTTTTGTCACATTCATGATTTAAATGTCACCTCACAACCCAGTGGGTGCCCTGTAGTTGTCCGCCCATGGCCTCATCATCTCTTGGAAAAGATGAAACCATCAGCTAGTCTCCCCTAGCAAGTCTGTTTGAGGATCCAGTGTAGCTGGCAAAATTAGCATATTTGGTGGATATATTCTCACATTTGAATGAGCTGAACTTGGAACTACAAGGGCTCATTTTACTGTTTTTGATGTGCATGATAAAATCGCCACCCTGAAGAAAAAGCTGCAGCTTTGCATCAATAAAGTCAAATCAAGCAATAGGGCCTTTCGCACCGCTTTAGTTCCAGAACTATATTTACAGTACTAAAGTACTGGGTAATTTTGTGTGAACTATTTCTGTTTTATTACCGTTTAAAGGGTTGCATTCGCACCGACAGTGGGCACTAGGAAGTGACGTAAGCCAGTCGACAACGACATCATTTGTGCGTGGCGTTCAACAACGGAAACAAAGAAGAACAACGTAAACAACCGGAGGATGGAGGACGCTGTGATTGGAGCTGTGTTGCACTTCAGCGTCCGTCCATCTATCGCTGTTCTCCATACTTGCGAAATAAGTTGACACTACAGTATGTTTACACGGCGTTTTAAATCATGGCAGGTGAGGGCGTTTTTGTACCCGTTTGGCCAATCAACGTCTACTTACGTCATGGATAGTGCCAGTTGTGCTGGTTAGACCCTACTCAGGAGTAGGAGCTAATTTGGTTCTCGCAAAAGGCAGTCCGGTACTAAAATCACACCCAGTTCCGGAGGTGTGAAAATGCCAAAAAGTGGGTAGTTTCACAATTAGTTCAGGTACTATGAAAAGGTTCCCGCAGTGTGCAAGGCCCTTATGTCTCTGTGTTCCCAGTTCTAGAGAACTTTCTGAACACTAATGAGATGACACTTTATCCAGCCATTCAAGATAGTAATAGTTGTGCACCTTTCCTCACTAACTGAACAATTTGCAGAGTATTTTCCAGATCAGAAATCTCTTTGCAGCTGATTTCAAAGAAATACCTTTGGATCTGACGTGTGCTCAACAGGAGAAGCTGTTGGAATTATCATCTTCTACACCTCTCATGTCAGAATTGAAACAACAGTCACTTTTGAATTTTTGTATCTAAAGACAGAGAGAATACCCTGCCCTCTCCTTCAAGGCTGTGGAGGTTTTAATGCCTTTTGCTACTATCTACCTTCGTGAGAAAGGCTTCTCTGCTCTCTCTGCAATAATGACCAAGTACCGCAGCAGAATGGATGCTGAGGCAGATAAGTATTTCAAGCTCACTGCTCTCATCCCTAACTTTGCAAGGTTTTGCTCATCTAAACAGACTCACCCCTTCCACTAAAATTTAATTATAATTTGTGTGTAAAAGAGTAGATGGTTTGCTTTGGCCACTTTAATTTTTGTAATGTTTGTCTTTGTTGGCAAAGTAATAAATTCACAGAACAATCACTGAAATAAATATAAATATACAAAATAATACATTTTTTTAATTTGATTATGCAAGACGTGTGATTTTATATGGTAGTGAGTAGGTGGTACTTGGAATGTCTACTTTTATCGAAGGTGGTACTTGGTCTGAAAAGTTTGAGAACCACTGCTTTAAATCAACCATCTGCCTTTTATGTTATCTAAAGCAAACAAGGCCGATGTGACCACATCGGACCAGAGTGACCTAGGAGATGTCTCCACTTTCCTGCTTATCAGTATTTGACGCACATATCCCCTGAGTTGGTACTGAGAGTTCTGCTTATGTAATCTTTCAAGGCTTTTACTTCTCATCTTAAGCAGTCCACTGCATAGCCTGGTACAAAGTAAATTTAATAGGCAGACTTACTGGTGTCTGCCTAGGTGATGGAATATGTTTGTTCCGCTCTTCTTCTGATAGCGATGTGCACCGCTCTGCTCAAAGTCCTAGGAATTAAGGCCATTTGATAACAATTGACTTGTTTTCCTCATGTCAAGTTGCCCTTCAAACATAGGCCTCAGTTCAGTGTTCCTTCTCGAGTCACATTAAGACATAAGCTACATTATAAAATGGATTATGTGCAGTATAAAGTAGGTAATATTAAAATATGAAATGTATTTTCTGATTATTTTCTACAATTCCAACCCTTTGATCAATTTATTTATCACAGTAATTCCCCTAATCAGTAATAATGAGAACGCTTAATACAACAAGATAATTAGTAACAACATGATCCGTACTCAGAGGGTAAAATAATACTGTTTAGGCATAAAACCCCCTTCATGATCTCGACTACGGGAGGAGATAGTGGACAAATGTTTAGCAGAAGAAAAAAAAATTAAATCAGCTTAACAGTGTAACAGTGATTGCGCTTGCGCTTCCTAATAATGTGACAACGAAACAATATTATACTGACGAGACACCGTGAAATCCAAAACGTCTGACCTACGGCGTCATGTCAACCTCAGTGTCAGGCTGTTCGGCCAAAGTCCATGAACAATCATTTACACATTATGCCCTGCTTTTAAACGCAAGTCTAAAACTACTAAAAAGTTTTAAACAGCATAGAAAGCATTTAATAATCAACCTTAATTGTCGGTTACAAAATATAAAATAATAAGATAATATTAAATAATAGCTTTATTATCATCCTTATTATGATTAAAATCATCCATGGGATTTTAGGTCGAATAAATTATTAGACTATTAGATCCGATTTCTTTACTAAATTAGTATATGAGAACTTCAGTCTACCTATTACCTTATGGCAGTGCCGATATAAAAACTGGGACAGATTTTGGTCTAGCAACTATTCGTGAAATCAGTACATGGCTGTACACTTACCTTAGTTCTTTTCCGTATAAAATGCGTTTAATCTCTTTTAGTTCCGCACCTGGTATATGAGTTTCTAACGTCTTTTCGAGTGACTCAAATACATATTCGGACATTATGGCAGCTGTGAAGGCACTACTTAAAAACTCTCAGGTCCTCGAAACTTCATCGGGCATATGCTGCACCCTCTCATCTATTGGTTGATTTAAACAGCAGTACTGTTATGCAACCTAACATGAGCTTCGTTTCCATTAAGTTCCTGTGCAAAATGCAAGAGATAAGATAAAAAGGCAAGAAACAATATTCGGGAATTTTATTCCCTGACAGTGTTTCCATCAAATCTAAGCGATAAAAAGAGAAAATCAAAAAAAAAAAAAAAAAGAAACTGTCGTCGCATAGGTTTTGGTGTACCGACAAAAAGAAAAAGACAGACTTCCAGCTCTAATTCAATGTGTACAGCAGATTTAATTTAAATTTACTATGCTTGAAATACATTCAGTGAACACTTTTGCACCTGCTTATTCCTGCAGTTATCTAATCAGCCAATCGTGTGGCAGTGCATGAAATCAGGATTTTGATCGCGGCATGATTTTTGGTGCCAAAGGGCTGGTTTGACTATTTCTGTAACTGAGTTCCTGTGATTTTCATGCACAACAGTCTCTACAGTTTACTCAGAATGGTGCAATAAAGAAAAAACATCCAGTGTGCAGTTCTGCAGACGGAAAAGCCTTGTTGACCAAGAGGTCAACAGAGAATGGCCAGACTGGTTTAAGCTGACAGAAAGACTACAGTATCTCAGATAACCACTCTGTACAATTGTGGTGAGCAGAAAAGCATCTCAGAATGCACAACCTTGAGGTGGATGGGATACAACAGCAGAAGACCAAGTTGGGTTCCACTTCTATCAGTCAAGGACAGAAAGCTGAGGCTTCAGTGGGCACAGGCTCATGAAAATTGGACAGTTGAAGACTGGAAAAAACATAGCCTGGTCAGATGCATCTCAATTTCTGCTGAGGCATACAGATGGTAGGATCAGAATTTGGTTGCAACAGCATGAATCCATGTACCAAACCTGCCTTGTGTCAACATATCTCCTGAGTGTGTACTGTGAGTTCTGCCTATTTATTCTTTCAAGGCTTTCTCATCTTAAGCAGTCAGCTGCATATTCAAGGCTTTCTCATCTTAAGCAGTCAGCTGCATAGCCTGGTACAAACTAAATTTATTAGTCAGACTTACTGGCACCTGCCTAGGCAATGGTATATGTTTGTTCCACTCTTCTTCTGATAGCGATGTGCACCGCTCTGCTCTAAGTCCTTGGAATTAAAGCCATTTTATAACAACGAACTTGTTTTCCTCGTCATTTTGCCCTTCACACGTAGGCTTCAGTTCAGTGTCCTTCTCGAGTCACATTAAGACATACATTATAAAATGGATTATGTACACTATAAAGTAGGTATTATAAAAGTATGAAATATATTTTGTCAAATGTATGTCAATGCTCCAGGCTGGTGAAGGTGGTGTAATGGTGTGGGAAATGTTTTCTTGGCACACTTTAGGCCCGTGAATACCAATTATTGCTTGAATGCCACAGCCTATTTGAGTATTGTTGCTGAGCATGTGCATCCCTTCATGGCCACATCTGCTAATGGCTATTTCCAGCATGATAATGCACCATGTCACAAAGCAAAAGTCATCTCAAACTGGTTTTGTGAACAAGACGATGAGTTTATTGTTCTTCAGTGGCCTTCCCAGTCACCGGCTCTGAATCCAGTAAAACACTTTTGGGATGTGGTAGAACAAGAGATTGGCAGCTTGAACGTGCATCTGAAAAATCTGCAGGAACTGCATGATGCAATCATGTCAACATGGACCAGAATCTTAAAAGAATGTTTCCAACATCTTGTGGAATCCATGCCAGGAAGAATTGAGGCTGTTTTGAGAGCAAAGGGAGACCCTACCCAGTATTAGTATATTGTTGCTAATAAAGTGCCTATTGAGTGTATAACTACACTAACATATAAATAGTAATATATTTCTAGACAAATCATATCTAGGGTCATAATATAAAAAATATCATTGCTATAATCCCTATAAAAAAATCCATTGCTATAATCTTTACAATCCATAATCCATGCTTCTCCTATGCTGCTGTGTGCGGGGGCAGCAGCATAACTATATAAGACACCAACAGAATTAACAAAGTCATTAAAAGAGCCTGATCAGTCATGGGTTCCAGAGTGGACACTGTTGTGTTTGTTGCGTGATAAAACTCAATAAAGAGTCTAAACACGGCCGGGCATTTCTTCTTCTTATTTTTTTACTGAACTGCCTGCAGTGATGAAGCAGGAGACTTACAAGAAAAAGGATGGCCAACTAAACTCTAACTCAGTATCAGTACAAAGAGTGGCCAACTAATATATATATTCCTGAGTTCTATCTCACACAATACAGTACATTTCCTCCCCTCTAAATAAGGAAGTTTCCAACAAACAATTACCTTACAAATAAACATTGCAATTTTTTTTTCCAGTTCTTATAAATCCAGACAGTTTGGAGGTTTCCGTACATGGGTAGAGTAACGTCTCTCTTCGCAGGTAGGAACAGGTGACTGTGGCGCCTTACAGGGAGTTACAGTGCCATCTGGTGGTAGGGCCGTGTCACTTCCGTTGGTAGCAGGGACAGTAGGTGTAGATGGAACACTCACTGTAACACTTTCCAGAGGAACATTTGAGCTTCTCAGCTGATCAATATGCCGTCTCCAAAGGATGTCGCTGTCACTGTTTGAGAAGCAGTTGTGGAGGTCATACTGAAAACTTCGGGCCACTTTGAACATGCATCAACTACAATGAGAAATGTAGTGCCCATGAAGGGCAAAATCAACATGTATCCCTTTGCCACGGCAAAGGGGGCCATTCCAAAGGGTGTAATGGGGTTGCTTTTGGCATCTTTTGAACATGCTGACATCCTGAGCAATGCACGGCAAGCTGTTCGATCTGCTGATCTATTCCTGGCCACCATACAAAGTTTCTAGCAAGTGACTTCATCTTGACTACTCCTAAGTGTCCGACATGAAGCTCCTCCAAGACTCGAGTTCGCAACTTAGGAGGTATAATGACTCTTAAACCCCACATGATGCAACCTCCATCCAAAGCCAGTTCGTTGCTGCGCTGATAGTACTGTGCGAACCGGCTCTTTGCTTCTGCATTCCAGCCATTTTGTGTAGCTGCGTATACCTGAGACAATGTGGGATCCCTCCTGGTTTCTCTCTGAAACATTTCAGCCGTAACAGTCTCAGTGCCTCACTATCAATTTGGGCGTAGTTCTTCTCCGCAGAGGTGAGAGAACGTGAAGCGAAGGCTATTGGTCGGTCGGTCCCATCACTCATCACATGGGACAACACCACACCGATGCCATGCGGTGAGGCGTCGCATGCCACTTTCAATGGTTTATGGGGTCAAAATGAGTCAATACTGTGTCTGACATCACCTGTTGCTTTGCTTCCTGAAAAGCTGCAACAGGGCATTAAGGGGATGGAGAACAGTGGCTAGATTTGGCAAAAACCTGTTGTAGTGATTGACAAATCCCAGCAACGACCTCAACTGTGAGATATCTTTTGGTTGTGGAGCCTCTGCAATGGCTCTCAACTTGTCAGGACACTTATGTAGGCCATTTGCGTCGATTTGATGTCCACAGTATGTGATCCTGCTCTTAAAGAGCTCACATTTGTCATGTCTTGCACATAGCCTGTAATCTTCCAGTCTCTTTAACACAGTACCATGTTCTCCAAATCTCTACTGTCATTTTCACCTGTAATGATGATGTTGTTGAGGTAACATTGAGTACCAGGGCAGCCTTGAAGCACCTGATCCATAGCCCTCTGCCATAAAGCGGGTGATGAGGCAATGCCAAAAACCAGCCTGTTATAACGATACAATCCCTTGCGTGTTAATAGTCAGAAGCACTTTTGAGTCTTCCTCCATTTCCATCTGTAAATATGCTTCCGCCAGGTCGATTTTGCTGATTGTCTACCACCAGAAAGTGTGGCAAAGATATCCTCTATTCTTGGTAGTGAATATTGTTCTACATGCAGTTCGGGGTTGACAGACACCTTGAAATCTCCACAAAGTCTTACACTTCTGTCCTTCTTGGAGACAGGAATGACTGGAGTTGCCCAGGGACTCCAGTCAACCTTGGATAGTATTCCTTCAGCTTCCAATCGATCCAGCTCAATTTCGACTTTCTGGCGAATAGCATAGGGAGTTGCCCAGGGACTCCAGTCAACCTTGGATAGTATTCCTTCAGCTTCCAATCGATCCAGCTCAATTTCGACTTTCTGGCGAATAGCATAGGGAACAGGATGTGCTTTATGAAACTTGGGAACTGCGTACTCCTTCAGTGTTATTTTTCCCTTGATATGCTTCAAGGTTCCCATGCCTGATTGAAACACTGTTACAGCA
This sequence comes from Pangasianodon hypophthalmus, assembly GCF_027358585.1. Lineage (NCBI taxonomy): Eukaryota > Metazoa > Chordata > Actinopteri > Siluriformes > Pangasiidae > Pangasianodon > Pangasianodon hypophthalmus. Next base: position 16,659,982 of record NC_069717.1, read on the forward strand.
CCATCCAGCACTTTTCTGGTTTCTTTTGAGTACTCCATGCATCAGGAACTGTGACTTGCAGGCTTTTAATGGATTCCCAGTCCAACCTTAACTTTCGCAACCAGTCACGTCCCAAAAGTGCTGGCCCCTCTGTCTGTACTATGTACAGATCCAATTCACTCTGCTGATCACTGTACTCAACAGTCACAGGCATTACCCCAATGGTAAGTATAGGCTCACCGGTGTATGTTTTTAGTTTGACAGGTAATGGCTTTAGCTTTACATTGTCAAAATGTCTCTCAAACTCATTCTGTGACATCACGGATACAGCGGAGCCTGTGTCCAACTCCATTCGGATGATTTTTCCATTAATTTGTGGCATCGGCCAGACTGCTTGCTTCAAGTCACTTTTCAGACTGTAAATTTCCAAATTTGCCAGCCCAGTATCACTTTCTTCATCTGAATTCTGAGCGATAACATGCACATTCCTGCTTTTCTTTTTCTGAGCGTTGTACTGTCTGTCTTTCTCACTGTTTGGTACATCAGATCGACATGCTCTTTGTATGTGTCCAATTTTGTTGCATTTCCTGCAGGTTTCTGTTTCAAATCTGCACTGATTTGCTTTGTGTCCACCCGTATCGGTAACACAGTTCACTTCCTTGCATTATTTTCTTTGCTTTACTCACTGTGAACATTTTGTTCACATTTTTACTCCTGACCGCAACTCCACCGCGTCTCTGGCAGCTGTTTCCATGGCTACAGCAATTTCAACTGCACGTTTGAAAGTGAGATCAGCCTCCGTGAGCAATCTCTTCTGAATACTCTCTTGTAAAATGCCACAGACTAGTCGGTCTCTCAGTGCATCATTCAGTCCATCCCCAAACTGACAGTGTTCAGATAACTTTTTCAGTTCAGCTACGTACACTACAATTGACTCTCCTTCGTTCTGATTCCGCTTATGAAATCTGAATCGATCTGCTATGAGCAGCGGCTTCGGCGCTAGATGGTCTTGCATCATTTTTACAATGTTGTCGAAGCTGACATCAGCAGGCTTTGCAGGTGCAGTGAGGCTTATGCTTTTCCTCCAATTGCACTCAACAACACAGACACACGCTTTTCATTTTCAATATCGTTGGCTTTGAAATACTGCTCCATTCATTCACAATACATTGTCCAATCATCCGTCGCACTGACAAAAGGGTCAAGTTTTCCAATATAACCAGCCGTCTTTCTTGTTTTACTTACAGCGAAGAGTTGCACTGTCCTCCCCCTTTTCAAGGCTGCTGTTGGGCCCTTGAGCAAGGTCCTTAACCCTCTCTGCTCCAGGGGCGCTGTATCATGGCTGACCCTGCGCTCTGACCCCAAATTCCTAACAAGCTGGGATATGCAAAGAACATAATTTCACTGTGCTGTAATGTATATGTGACAAATAATTCTTATTCTTTTCTTCTTACTTTTCCCAGAAAAAAAAAACTAGGAAAAGCGCTTCGGTGACTTTATCATGTCCGTATAAACCTTGTCACCAACTGTTGTGTTTGTTGCATGATAAATCTCAATAAAGAGTCTAAACACGGGCAGGCATTTCTTCTTCTTATTTTTTTACTGAACTGCCTGCAGTGATGAAGCAGGAGACTTACAAGAAAAAGGATGGCCAACAAAACTCTAACTCAGTACAAAGTGTGGCCAACTAATATATATATTCCTGAGTTCTATCTCACACAATACACTACAGACACAGTGGAGATGGTGGTGGAGAGGAGGATGCTGTCTAAGCTCACTGACATCATGAGCAATCAATGCATAGGGGAGCACACTGAGTGTGAGGTTACTCCTGCCTCAGTCTCATCCTGCACAATGACATTTATTGCACACTGTTATAACATGCACATGACTGTATCTGTTCTTCCAGAAAATTGGTGAACTTACACATGTGAATAACAAAGCATTTTTATTTCCTTTTTTTGCAGTGGAACAACAAAAATCTAAACAAACAGAACCCAAATCTGATTTTTTTTTTCCCACACAGAACTCAAATGGACTGGATGACATTATTGGCACTCTTTAGAAATTGTAACAAGTAGTTGGATTTCAACCAGGTGATCCTCCTTTAATTTGTAATTAAATTCACCTGAGCAAAGAGCAAAGAATTGTCTGATGATTTGAGAAGTTCATCTCCAGAGATCTTAATGTTTCTGTGTTCATTGTATGTTCAATTCAATTCAATTTTATTTGTATAGCACTTTTACCAATGGATATTGTCACAAAGCAGCTTTACAGAAATAAATGAATTAACAAAAAAATATATTGTAAATATGTGAATTTATCCCTAATGAGCAAGCCAGAGGCGACGGTGGCAAGGAAAAACTCCCTGAGATGATATGAGGAAGAAACCTTGAGAGGAACCAGGCTCAAAAGGGAACCCATCCTCATCTGGGTGCAATGGATAGTGCAATTATAAATAAATCCCTTCTATTATTGTGTACTATAGGGACAAACAGTGCAATTGTGCAACCAATAAATTCATCACAGTTTTCGCAAGAAGTCAGTTAAAATCTATCCACTGTCCACTGATGGAGTCCTGAGTACGAAGGTGTTCATGGCAACCGCAGCCCCAAAGCCACTACAGCAATCGCAGTCCCAGGCCATTACAGTACAGCTCCCAATATGTGATCCCCAAGCCATCTCCACAGCCCCCAGGTGGGACTATCCCCAGCAAACCAAATGGTTCTTCAGACCGTCCATATGGGGCAAACTCAACCGATGAGAACTCCAACCAGAAGTAGGGCATCAGGATGGGTCAAGCAGCGAGGAGGAGCAGAAGGGGCATCAGGATGGGTCAGGCAGCGAGGAGGAGCAGAAGGGGTCAGGATCACTGGCATCTCAGAAGTAGCATGTGTAGCTCGACAGAGAGTGAGGGGAAGAGAGAGAGATGGAGAGATTGTTAGGTAAGCTTTTGTCCTCTAATGGTTAAGGACAATGTACTTTGAGTGCAGAGTGCTAGCAGGGACTCCGGAAGGAGTAGCTATGACAGCATAACTAAAAGGGAGAGCCAGAAGGTAACACAGACATGAGGGCACCCTGGGACATAAGTCAGCCAGCCACTCCACTGTTGACAAACCTGAGTTCAAGCGTACCAACAAATAGCCTGCACCTTTTGATCTGAGTAGGCGTGGCGGATCATAAAAGACCAAAAGTTCGCTCAGGTACTGTGCCGTGAGACCATTTAGTGCTTTATAGGTCAATAGTAGTATTTTATAATAAATACGAAATTTGATTGGGAGCCAATGCAGTGTGGATAAGATAGGGGTAATGTGGTCATATCTTCTAATTCTAGTAAGGACTCTTGCTGCTGCATTCTGGACAAACTGGAGCTTGTTTATGCATCTACTGGAGCATCCAGACAGTAAGGCCTTACCAACCTAGAGGTAACAAAAGCATGAACTAATTTTTCTGCACCGTGTAGTGACAATATATTTCTTATTTTAGCAATATTTCTGAGATGAAAGAAAGCAATCCTAGTGATATTATCTACATGAGCTTCAAAAGAAAGACTACAGTCGATAATTACACCAAGGTCTTTTACTGCTTCACATGATGAAACAGAAAGGCCATCCAGAGTTATTATGTAATCAGAAAGCTTACTTCTAGCTGCATGTGGTCCTAGTACAAGTACTTCTGTCTTGTCAGAATTAAGTAAGAGAAAGTTAATAAGCATCCAATTTCTAATGTCTTTTACACATTCGTGAACTTCATTAAGCTGGTGTCTGTCATCTGGCTTTGCTGAAACATACAACTGTGTGTCAGCAGCGTAACAGTGGAAGCTAATACCATGTTTACGGATAATTTTGCCCAGAGGTAGCAAATATAAAGAAAAGAGCAATGGGCCTAAAACAGAACCTTGTGGAACACCAAACTTTATCTTAGTATGAGAAGAGAAGTCACCATTTACGTTTACAAACTGATAATGATCAGTCAAATAAGACCTGAGCCAGGAGAGGGCCATTCCCTTAATGCCTCCTACATTTTCCAGTCTATCGAGGAGAATAGCATGATCAATGGTATCAAAAGCAGCACTAAGGTCAAGCAGCACAAGCAAAGAGACACAACCCTGATCAGAGGCCAGCAGTAAGTCATTTACAACTTTTACCAGTGCTGTCTATGTGCTATAATGAGGCCTAAATCCTGACTGATAAATTTCATGAATGTTATTCCTATGTAAGTATGAGCACAGCTGCTGTGCTACAACCTTTTCTAGGACCTTGGAGATAAAGGGGAGGTTTGATATTGGTCTATAATTAGACAGCTGACAGGGGTCAAGGTCAGGTTTTTTAATCAAGGGCTTGATAACTGCTAATTTAAAAGATTTAGGTACATAGCCAATGCTAAGGGAAGAATTGATTATTTTTAAAAGAGGTTTAATTATTTCAGGAATTATCTGTTTGAGGAAACAAGTAGGTAAAGGATCTAGTATACAGGTTGATGATTTTGATGATGAAATTAGTGAAATTAGTTCAGTCTCTTCAAGGGGAGTAAAACATTGTAATTGTTGATCTGATATTATTATATTATCGTCTACAGGGTTAGTTATAAAAATGTCCGGTTTTAAATTAATAGTCTGAATTTTTGCCTGATATTTTCAATTCATGAAGTCATCACTGCTATATAATGATTGTGTGCGTGTTTCTATTGTGGTCTTATTCCTAGTTAATTTTGCTACAGTATTAAATAAGAATCTAGTATTATTTCTATTATCTTCAATTAGGGTGGAGATATACACTGATCTAGCAGCACTAAGAGCTTTCTTATAGCTCAAAAGGCTCTCCTTCCATGCTAGTTGAAATACTACCGATTTAGTTTAGTTTTAGCTGGATTTCCATTGGAGGTCGTGGGTCTACCAGCAGGATATTGACCCAAACCATACTTCAAAAAGCACTCAGAAATTGCTTAAGACATAGTGCTTGACTGTTCTGAAGTGGTCAGAAATGAGTCCACATCTAAATCTTTTTTTTAGATATGGAATTATCATGTTGTTATCATATGTTATTATCATGTTGAAAGAGTGCCTTGGAGACCCAGGGCATGGAGAGATAGTAGCATCTTATCTTTCAGTATTTCACAGTACATCTGTGAATTCATGATGCCATTAATTAAATGCAATTCCCCGACACCTGCGGCACTCATACTACCCCACAGAAGAACAGTACCACTGCCATGCTTTACTCTGAGTACCATGCCTTTTTCGTTGTACTCTTCCCCCTTCCGACACCATACGGTTTAGATGCCATCAGTTCCAAAAAGATATACCTTTGTCTCATCAGACCAAAGTATGGAGTCCCAGTATTCCTCACCTTTGTCAACATGTGCCCTGGTAAATACTAAATGGGCTTTTTTGTGCATGAGCTTTAGCAGTGGCTTCCTTCGTGGACGACACCCTTGCATGCCACTCCTCTACAGCGTACATCGTATTGTGTCACGTGAAACAGTCACCCCACTTTGGCTTTCTATAGCTTTAGCTAACTATGATGAATTATCATGGCGATTTTCCTAAACTCTTCTTAGCACAGCTTCCGTGGATGGCCTGGAAGTCTCGGAGAGCTTGCCACAAGTCCATCCTTTTTGAATTTTTTAATCACTTTTGCTACTGTATTCTGACTGATTAGCACTGCTTTACTAATTTTCTTATAGCCCTGACCTTTTTTGTGTAAAGAAATGACTTTCTTTCTCAAGTCTTGTGACCTTTATCTTCCACGTGGTGCCATTATTGTCAGCATTGAATGGGAGGGGATTTAATGGTTAAATACAACTCTTAATTGTCAGTTATCTGGCAGCCACCTGTGTGATGATTGATTAGACTGTTAAATGTCTCTGTTATTGAATTCTCATTAATTATCATTTTAGCAAGTTTAACTCCTAAAACCTTCATTGGGGTGTACTCATTTTTGCACCATGGTCTTAAATGATTTTGTTAAAAAAAAATTCCAATTTTGTTTTTTGTACTGACAAATCTCATTTGCCACCAATAAACCAGAGTTGCTGGAATATTTTATTGTATAGTATCCCACAGAAAGTATTACTTCTCAAGAGAGACAGATGATTTTCTGAAATCTGTTGGGATGTACTCATTAACACTGAGTACTGTATAAGCGAAGGTGAAAAAAGAAAGTGTTGAAATAAAGAATTGTGGAAAGCTACTTTTGACAATTTTTACTGTTTTTGCAGTGAATCTAATTATTTTAGAGCAATTTGTGATATATATATATATATATATATATATATATATATATATATATGCTGTGAATGAGATGAAAATGGTGTAAGGCTATTTCCTCTGCATGCCATATTTCTACTATGAGCATGTGTGGCCTGAGATTTCCTTTGCTGTGTTTCATGTTCTTCATTAACACAGGATGTGCCCTTTGGGGCTGTCACGTATGACCTTTCTGACTTGCAATAGTCATTCATGCCACCTTCACTACATTCATATTCTTCATAAACCAGAGTAATCCTCTGTTTTCGTACAAAATCCTGGCTGGCTCAACTGGCTAAGAAGACTTGGATTCGTGATTGTTACAACAATATTGCAATCCTCAAAAACTTACTGGCATCCTGTGCAAATCCTCCATGCAACAGATGAAAGTTCACTGTATCTCTACTATCCTGAGGTGATTGAAGCATGAAGAATTACTGATTATTTCTCTTCAGAACGGTTAAAACGTTGTGCCATGTGCCTCGTGTCCATACCGAGAGTAGACTTTGACTACTGTAAGTGTGGCGCTTTCTAATCGTTCAAAATGCTCACTTAAGCTGTTGAATCCAAGCATAAAGTTGACATGTGACTAACTGAAACTCTTGAAACTAAGTTCTTCCTTTTTACTATTTACTGAAGTGACTGAAAACTGTACAAAACAAAATAAAGACATGGTCAAAGACTAGTGTGTTCCCTCGTCTCAATAGCTTTGTCAACTACCAAAGCAACAACCGATATCAACAAAATACTCCTTTCTTCTACTGGAAGATACATCAAATTTCAGACCTGATCATATAATAAAGAGGTTTAAATTTTTAAAAAATCTGTCCTTTAGTAATGCTTGCATAGAAGAATTTGGTCTGTCTGTAAAGTTTGCAGGGGAGAATCTCACAATTTCTTGTGTATACACAACAGTTCTTCAGTTCATCTACACACACAGTCTATGGCTGTGCCATTTTTTCAACACTTATTTCACCACAAAGAACATGTAGATTACATATTTCTCTTCTTGAATGATGTATCATCAGTGGACAGAATATTTTAACTAATTTTGAGAAAAATTAATGCAACTACAGCTATTCACTCGTAGCCCACTCAATATTTTCATCTTTATTTCTCATTGTTTATGTTTTTTTTTTAATCAAATACATTCAGTGTAAAAGGGCTATGTTTATTACGTGTTACATTCAACTGTGTGAATTTATTTGAAATATAATTGCTGTAATGGTTCTCATGTGAAGTTCTTTTTTTTAATACTTATTTTCGTTATTAAGGGTGATGCTCCAGGCCACAGGCCTCGGTTTTGCTTAAACAGAGTTTAAAGTGAGTGTCCAAGAACATGACACATTAAAACATTTGTATTCCGGGAAAACTTGATTCCCGACTGCTACTGATTTCGGAAATAGAATTATCCTATATTTTCATCGGAGTACAGAGGATGGGTTGTGACTCAGCAGGCCTGGAAACAATTTGGGTTGGGGCTGACTCAGCAAAAACGGCTGACGCATGGATTTTCAGTGTTTTGCTCTCTAAACCATCTCACCTCGCCTCATAGGATGTTTTTCTGTGCTCTCCAAATTTACCCACATGGCAAGGAACTTTCTGGCTGACGTGAGTATTCACTGCTACCACTGAAGCCAAGGATTTGCGAGTAACCACATGGTTGAATCTGACAAACTTTTCCTGCTGTGTTATATTTGAAATTCCTAAGGATTATTTCTTCATGTGCACCATGGGCCCCAACATGTATAAGAAGTAAGTTAAGAGCATATGTGATTTAGTTTATTAATCTAAAGGTGAAATTGTGAATTATTGCTCAGTTGACGTGAACGCTTTAAACACTGACGGAGGGAATTGCATTCATGTGAGCGACGACTCTGTGAGATCTCTGTGAAGTTGGCACCCCATGAAATTACATAATCACCAAAACGATGCCATTCGTTTGTGCTACGTTTGTACTGATTTGTGCTGCAAAAACAAACGTTTGTGCTGGTTTTGGTGTTTGAAATATTAAACATTATTTTTTTGGCTGTGTGAGGTCACGATCCACACCATGTCCCTCAACCCGCTCGAAATTGGCGCCGTTCATTTGTGCTTGGTTTGTGCCGTTAAACGCTGTAACTATTTCCCTTCCTTAGAAATAACAAACATAATTCAGGGCAGTGACGTCACTCTCCACCCCATGCTGTCCAAATCACTCCAAACTGGTGCCATTTGTTTGTGCTCGATTTGTGCCAGTTTGTGCCGTTAAAAGAAGCCCTGTAACTCTGATCCTTTCTTAAATATAACAAAACTTTTTAGGAACAGCTACGTCACTTTCCTCCCCATGTGGTCTAAATCGTTCCAAACCGGTGCTGTTCGTTTGTGCTCGGTTTGTGCCGTTGCAATGAACATTATTTCCCCTCCTCATTGGATTCAGGCCAGTAACGTCACTCTCCACCCTATGCCGTCCAAATCGCTCCAAACCGGTGCTCTTTGTTTGTGCTCGATTTGTGATGTTTTATGCCGTAGAAAGAAACATCATAACTTATTCCCATCCTTAGACATTACAAAATCTCTGGCGGAGCAGTGATGTCACGCAAGCCGCTCTCCATCTCGTCCAAATACCTGTCTCGTTCGTTTGTGCTCATGTGGTGCAGTTTGTTACCGTTGCTATCATTGTCTTTTTTTTTTTTTTTTTTTTTTAGATATGGAATTTTGTGTTTTAGATTTGTGCCAGATATTGTGACATGTAATGATATAAATATTTTTAAGGTAATCACCAATGCACTGTGATCTTACCTGTAATAATGTACTGTAACTACTCTAGCTGTACTAATACTATAGTGGGACTAATGTTTGATTTTGTCCAATAAAAAAACGAAAAAAAAAAACAATAATTGTGTGTTGTCTTAAATTCTCTGAATACATTTAACAGCTAATAGACGTTTAAAGTCTTTCTGCGCCCTTAAAAAACACTTATTTACCCCAAGCACTGCATAGTGGGAAAACAAACCAGGAAATAACAAAAAGATAAGCATGTGCTTTGAGATAAAATACATTTTAAAAAAGTACTAAAAGCATATGTGCAGGTCAGGACAATTTACATGATACTTAAAAAAAAATACAAGAAACTGATAGACAAATGTCAAAGAGGTGAAACTTTTTAGTAATATTGGGCAATCAAGAAAAACTCACATGAGCATGTCCAAGTTATCCTTTACTGGTCACATCAATAAGGGTATGACATCTTTATTCCATGCCATAAAATGCATTAAGTTATGATATGCACAGCAATGTACATTACATGGCAAGACAAGCAAGCTGTTATGCAGAGGAATATAAAAGTATCATAAATGTGTTCCATTTAGTCTTCCGAAGCCATCTGATTGCTTTGAGGAACAGACTGAATTTTCAATATTTCATTTAAAAATAATAAAAAAGTCATTGCTTTCTGTTAATCTTTCCTTCCAATGATCTGGGTCAGCAAGTCAGTGAGTTAAGAAAAAAAAGATCAGTCAGATTCATTAACTTATTAAGATTTTCAACATCACTCAATACATGGGAATACACCATACTGAAACATGGTGTGTGGACTCATATCCTGTATGAAGAGTTATGGAAAAACATCAAGACCTCATGTACTCTTAGATTCAGGAGAGCAAAAATTTTTCCAAATGTTGCATCTCACAGTATAGACATAATTGGGCACTGCACAGAATGTGACACATACGTGAATATGTGAAGTGAAGTGACTTGTGGCCAAGTATGGTGACCCATACTCAGAATTTGTGGTCTGCATTTAACCCATCCAAGTGCGCACAGACACAGTAGTGAACACACACCCACACCGTGAACACACACCCGGAGCAGTGGGCAGCCTTTTTTGCTGCAGCGCCCGGGGAGCAGTTGGGGGTTCGATGCCTTGCTCAAGGGTCTCACCTCAGTCGTGGTATTGAGAGTGGAAGAGAGCGCTAATCATTCACTCCCCCCACCTACAATCCCTGCCGGACCTGAGACACGAACACACGACCTTCAGGTTCACCTTCGGGTTGCAAGTCCGACTCTCTATCCATTAGGCCACGACTGCCCCCTTAAAGCATGTCAGCATCTAACGAACCAGTTGTGCTTAAATGCATGATCTGCAATGTTGATGACAGTCTCCGTACTAGCAAAGCAAAACGCAAGTTACCAGGGATCTAAAAACACGTGTGTCTAAAGAACTATAGGAAGGACAAAAACCAGTACATGCATGGGGAGCAGTTGAGGCTTACAAAATGATGGATGCTGATGACCCAGAGATCATGTTCCAGTAGTGCAAATGCTATCAGAGAACCACACCATCAATTCTATTGCAAACTGGCTCACTGAATGGCAACAAGCAGGTACTGCTTGCCCAAAGAGGCAGTCTGTGATTTCTCCTTGGCTTTGCTTGGAGCATTGGTTACGGCCGTCACTCCTTACCCAGACTTGAAAACATATGTCAATCAGTGCCTTGGAGTGCTGACAAGGACGCCCAAAGACTCAGAGCTACCACCTTACTTCATCAGATTAGACATCAGATTAGCACACTGCATCAAGCTCATCAGACAGTGGGAATGCCTAAGACAAAGAGGAAACAGAGTTAGAGAATTCTATCTCCGAGCAATGGCACAACTTTTACAATCTGATTCACTGGAAGATGCAAGGGAGCTCACTCATTCAATTGTAGTTGTTGTCTTCAATGAATCAGAAGGGACTGAGGACAACGGTATACCTGTTATCTCTGAAACATGCAAAGCACAACTGAAGAGACGATTTGCAGAGGGGGTCTTGGACAGTGATGGTTCCACGCGTCAGAAGTGTACACAACACAGCAAGCTCTGCAAATGTTGCGGCTGAATTTAAAAACATAAAACATGGTCTTTTCAAACATGATAGCCTCCCTATCCAATTGACAGTTTTGTCATATGCCACCTTGAATACCTTGAGGGTGACATGGGACTTTAGTCTGCAACATTGAAGACAACAGAACACACTGAGACAAAGGAGACCAAAAACTGCCCATAGTGAGCAAGATACAGAGGTTAAGTCACAATCAGTAGAAGAAGACCCTGTTGAAAACTGGAATGGCCTCAGTGTTCCTCCAAAAAAGCAGCTGTCCTACCTGACCACTTGCTCTGAGTGTTGCGTGCAGACACAAACCTGAAAAGAAAAAGGAGAAAAATTAGTATCTTGAAAAATGGCAACTACTATGCTAAAACGCCCATCACAGTTGACAAAATGCTTGTAAGTGTAAATAATACACTTTGACTCCTTTTCAATTCAAAACAATTCTGTTTGTATAGAGCTTTTAACAATGGATATTGTCACAAAGTAGCTTTACAGAAATAAATACATTCAAATCACATTGAATCAAAGTAAATTGTAAATGTGTGAATTTATCCCTAATGAGCAAGCCAGAGGCGATGGTGGCAAGGAAAAACTCCCTGAGACAATATGAGGAAGAAACCTTGAGAGGAACCAAACTCAAAAGGGAACCTACCCTCATCTGGGTGATAACAGATAGGGCAATTATAAATAAATCTCTTCTATTACTGTGTACTACATGGACAAATAGTGCAATTGTGCAACCAGTATCTTTAGAAGTCTGGTTTGTTAAACCTATCCATTGTCGACTAATGGAGACCTGAGTGCAAAACTGCACGTGGTAACCACAGCCCCAAAGCCACCACAGCAATTGCAATCCAAAGCCATCACAGTACAACTCCCCATATGAAATCCCCAAGCCATCTCCACGGCCCCCAAGCGGCAACATCCCCAGCAATCCCAATGATCTTCAGCCTGTCCGTGTGGGGCCACCTCCAGAAGGTAACACAGACATGAGGGTGCCCTGGGACATAAAGCGGCCAGCCACTCCACCATCGACAAACCTGAGTGAATGCGTGAGAGTGGGGGGGGGGGGCAACAGCATCCAAACATCCCAGTTCACCACAACACTCTATGCCTGTGAACCCTCCAGATCTGCTCCTTTACCTAAAAAAAAAAAAAAAAAACTATTAACAAAAGGCTTGACTAAACAAATATGTTTTCAGCCTAGACCTAAACACTGAGACTGCCTGAGCCCCAAACACTAATTGGAAGGCTGTTCCATAAATGTGGGGCTTTGCAAGAGAAAGCTCTACCCCCTACTGTAGACTTCAGTATTTGAGGAACCAACAAATAGCCTGCACCTTTTGACTGGAGTAGTAATTTCGCTCAGGTACTGAGATGCGAGACCATTCAGTCCTTTGTAGGTCAATAGTAGTATTTTATAATCAATACAAAATTTGATTGGGAGCCAATGCAGTGTGTTCTGCTCGATTGTTTGTCTAGTAAGGACTCTTGCTGCTGCATACTGGACCAACTGGAGCTTGTTTATGCACCTACTGGAACATCCAGACAGCAAGGTATTACAATAATCCAACCTAGAGGTAACAAAAGCATGAACTAATTTTTTCTGCATTGTGTAGTGACATTATATTTCTTATCTTAGCAATATTTCTGAAATGAAAAAAAGCTATCCTAGTAATATTATCTACATGAGCTTCAAATGAAAGACTGGAGTCAATAATCACACTGAGGTCTTTTACTGCTGCACATGTTGAAACAGAAAGGATCCAGAGTTATTATGTAATCAGAAAGCTTACTTCTAGCTGCATGTGGTCCTAGTACAAGTGCTTGTTTTTCTTGATTTGATATTGGCCTATAGTTGGACAATTGACAAAGGTCATTGAGGTCATTTTTTTAAATCAGGGGTTTGATAATTGCTAGTTTAAAAGATTTAGGTACATAGCCAGTGCTTAGGGAAGAACTGATTATTTTTAGAAGAGGTTTGATTGCTTCTGGAATTATCTGTTTGAAGAAAGATGTAGGTAAGGGATCTAGTATACAAGTTGATGATTTTGATGAGGAAATTAGTGAAACTAGTTCAGTCTCTCAAAGGTGAGTAAAACATTCTAATCTTTGATCTGTTATCATTATATTATTATCTAAAGGGTTAGTTATAAAATTATCTGGTTTTAAATTAATAGTCAGAATTTTTTGCCTGATATTTTCAATTTTACCATTGAAAAAATTCATGAAGTCATCACTACTATATAATGATTGTGTGCGTGTTTCTTTTGTGGTCTTATTCCTAGTTAATTTTGCTGCAGTATTAAATAAGAATCTAGGATTATTTTTGTTATCTTCAATTAGGGTGGAGAGATACATTGATGTAGCAGCACTAAGAGCTTTTCTCCTTCCATGCTGTTTGAAATACTATGCCATTTACAATCTAATTTTTGTGAGTGGTCTGTTTTAAGGTGCATGTGTGATTGTTATACCAGGATGCTAGCTTTTTCTCTCTAATTATTTTTCTTTTACATGGAGCTACCTTATCTTGCATATATTGGAACATTGATTCTAAGCATTCAGTTGCCTGGTCAAGTTCTACGGGATCAGACAGTGATCCAATCATGGTTGGTAACTCTGGGAGATTACTGGTAAAACTCTGTGCAGTTGCTGACATGAATGTACATTTGACGCAGTAGCATGGCAAGGTGCATTTATTATGATTAAGACACATTTTAAATGAGATGAGATGAGATAATTATCTGAGATAGCTTCAAAACGTAGCCATATTTCTATATTTAATCTGAATGTTAGTATTAAATCAAGAGTGTGACCACTATGAGTGGGTCCTATTACGTTCTTATTAACCCCGACTGAATCTAGAATGGACATATCCGCTGTTCTCAGAGGGTCTTCAAAATGAAAAATAAAGTCTCCTTTTGTATTCTGTGACATTGGATCATTCTGTGATTATCTCAACAAAGAGTGCACAAAAAAGAAATGTTTGATTTGGTGAAAACCATCATCATAAAAGGAGTAGGAAAAGATGCTTACAGTACGCAAAGAGCGCAAAAATGCTGTTGGAAACATATCAATGTGTTCACCTAAAATCAGGTGAGAGGCAGGTCAACACGGATTGCAGTGTTGCTAACATAATCACATGAACAATGAAACTTGTACCAAGTGCAAAAATTAAGACTGTGTGCCCTTCTCCATACTGCAGTCAGAATACAAAATCTTCAGGTACCATCTCTCTCCTACCAGTCAATGTAGATATTCTACAAACTGGTGGACTGACAAGCCTCCAAGCAGCACTGGAAGATGGATTTCACCTCAACAGATCCAAGTGTCTGAAGCCACTGAAATCACCCAAGAGTGCCCAGATAGCTGGAAAATAAAGGACGTTTCATCAATGAAATTCCTCTGCACTGGCTCAGTCACACACATCTGCATCACTGGACTACTACAGCTACTGTGTATTGAAAGAAATGTCTGAAAAGAGGAGATATTTTGAAGAATGCTTTTGTCCATATAATGAAAGTCAAAGAAAGTCAGAGATTTTAGGACAACATGAGGGCGAGTATATGATGACAGAATTTTCATTGTTGGGTGAACTATTCCTTCAACTGGTCTGCCATTATGATCTATGGCTGGTTTTAGAAGGGTATTGTGCACTTTTCAAATGGCCAAACTGATGAGACCAGGTTAAACAACCTAAGAACAGCAAACCAGCACACTAATTAGTGAATTTGGCAGGTAACTAAAACAAGTTCTTGACTTATTGCTTCAAAAATATTTTACACAAAATGAAACACACTCATGTCCTTGATTGACTGGTAATGTGCTATTAGCACGTTTGCTGTCCTGAGACCAATATATTTTATGATGTTCCTGGGACAACAACTGCGCGAGCGTTTATGATGTCATCAAGGTGTGCCGTGCTGCTGCCGATTCCGCCAAAGTTTAAAAAAAAAAAAAAAACAACAACGGTAAAACCCCTCTGTCAAGCACGCAAGTTACAAGGTAAGACCAACACAGTTTTCACATTTCCTTATTAATTTACAGTAGTCTGCTACTACGGCTGATGATCATAAAAATGCATATTTGTTTTTTAGATTAGCATTTTCCACCTTCGAATAACATTGGTGAGTTAAGTGCTGATACCAGTCAAAACTGATGAGCATTTGGCTCCAAATGAAACGGTCTGATAGGAACATTTAGATTTTAATATTATTTTTATAGTCTGCCTAGCTACAAACAAACAAACAAACAAAAAAAACTACAGACGTGCGTAATATTAAGTCCCAATATGTTCCGACATGCTAACAAAGTTTCAAACGCTGTCAATTTTCAAACAAATGATATACGTCAGCGTTGGATTTGGAACTTGATAAAGTCACCGGCAATAAAAACTACTTTTCTATATCTAAAAAAAAAAAGCAACCAGCACCGCACCAGCACAACGAACGAGACAGTTATTTGGAAGAGATGGAGAGCGGCTTGCGTGACGTCACTGCTCCGCCAGAGATTTTGTAATGTCTAAGGATGGGAATAAGTTATGATGTTTCTTTCTACGCCATAAAACATCACAAATCGAGCACAAATGAAGGGCACCGGTTTGGAGCGATTTGGACTGCGTAGGGTGGAGAGTGACGTCACTGACCCGAATGCAATGTGTTATTTGTAAGGAAGGGAAATAGATACAATGTTCACTGCAGCGGCACAAACTGGCACAAATCGAGCAAAAACGAACGGCACAGGTTTGGAACGACTTAGACCACATGGGGAGGAAAGTGCCGTAGCTGTTCCCAAAAAGTTTTTATTTTTTTTTGTTATATTTAAGATGGGATCGTAGGCACAAACCGGCACAAATTGAGCACAAACGAACGGCACCGGTTTTGTGAGATTTAGACAAAATGGGTAGGAGAGTGACGTCACCGCTCCCGAAATTCTTGTTATACCTAAGATAGGGAAATAGTTATAGTAACTGTTTTAATGGCACAAACCGAGCACAAATGAACGGCGCTGATTTGGAGCGATCTGAGCGACACAGGGTGGAGAGTGACGTCACACAGCAAAAAAAAATATGTTTAATATCTCAAACACAAAACCAGAAAAGAGTTTAAAATTGAATATCTTTAAAAAGATGAAGAAATTAGTTGAAAATGTCTGTGTTTATAGCACAGTTTTAGGTATATTTGATTATATGAGAGTTTAAACAAAAACTAAATTCTTGTTGGTGTTCATTTTTATTTCATTTAAGTTTACCAAAAAAGGTATTTTCCTTTTATTTCATTATTTCCTTTTTTTTATTTCAATATTTTGATTTGTAAATAAATATTTGAGAGTAATGGTATTAATGGTACTTTTCACTTGTCTATCTCATCATTATAGGTATTTGTATTTGTACGGAAAGCAAACAGTGATTATTAGGTAAGACATCAGTGTAAGTGAATGGAAGTTTTTGAGATTTTGAATGTGTGCTACAGGAAAACCATAAGTGTGATCAGTTATAAGAAAAAAACAGCATGATCAGTCTGAACAGCCTGAAGGAGTTTGCTGAGTTTGGTCTAAGTAGCTTGAAAGCTCAAGGAGTTACAACTGTCAGAAATTTTTAATGAAAGTCAATGGGAATTTTGGCTACTTTGAGCTTCCGTAACGGGAAAACTGTCATTCTGATCAGTTAGAAATGTCGTAGCACACAAAGTCAGTACAGACTAAAGGTCTATACCGAGTTTGGTGCATGTAGCTTGAAAGGTCTTGGAGGAGTAGCATTTAGACATTTTGGGTCTCATAATAATAATAATAATAATAATAATAATAATAATAATAATAATAGTAATAAATATAGCTGCAAGCAGCAATTATGGGGCCAAGCACAGCAGAGGCAAAGTAAGGAGATAACCAAGCATCAGAGCATAGTCATGATTTTACATATCAAGTTTCAGTCCAATAGGCAGTAGTGTTGCAAGATATTGCATAAAACACTATTTGGCGCTTACGTCAAATTTGACCATGCGTTATATGGAAACGATTTGAGATATCAAAAAGTTTTTTTCAAGGTGAAATCCATAATTTATTGCTGGCATAGTCTGAAGATGATCTGAACTGAATTTGGTGAAAATCGGACGAATGGTCCAGAAAGCAAAAATATGCTTTTTTATATCTCGTGAGCACTAAGTGGCGCTGTTCTGAAACTGTGCAGATATCCTCAAGTCATGATGGCTGTGACAAATACTAAGTTTGGTCTGAATATGCTAAAGCATTATGGAGATATAGTCTCATGTGCATTTTGGCATGCTCATTGTCAGATTTGTTTTCTGGTTGTTTGAGAATGGTTTGACTAATCAACTTGAATTTGATAACTTTTTGTCAGCATGGTCTGAAGAGGATCTGATTCAATTTTCGTGAAACTCAAACGAACAGTCAAGGAGGAGCAGGTTTATAAAAAGCATTTCAAAATGGTGGACATCATGTTTGGCTGACCATGGCATAATTGGTGGTATTGTTCTCAGTATGACCCAAGGAATCTATCAAGTCCAGTCTCATGACAATAGGCAAAAGTAATCAAAAGCTATTAGCATTTTTTGTAATTTTGTTATAATTTTTGACCACAAGGTGGTGCGGTCCTGAAACTTTTTGAATGCCGTTCAGGGAATGGTGCCAACTAAATTCAAAATGTCCAACACCCAAAATGGCCAACCTAGGAAATTTTCATATCATCTGACTCAGTATGCCACACAGAATCTAAAGAGACAAGTTTCATGTTTTTAGGACAAACCGTTCAGAAATAACAAGCAAACAATAATAATAAAAATAACAAGTTTTTTCATATCTTGTGAACACTAGTGGTGTAGGTGTGCTAAAACTGTGCATGTGTATATATGTATATGTATGTGTATGTGTATATATGCATATATAGATAGATAGATATATCCTCATGTCTATTTCGGCGTCCGCGCCATTGAATTCATTTGTCTGTTATTCAAGAATGGTTTGGTCACATATGGGGAGCTGTACTGTAATGGCTTGGGACTGCGATTGCTGTAGTGGCTTTGGGGCTGCAGTTGCCACGAGCAGCTTCGTACTCAGGACTCCATCAGTGGACAGTGGATAGATTTTAACCAGCCGGACTTCTTGGAAAAACTGTGATGAATTTATTGAAGAAACCTTGAGAGGAACCAGGCTCAAAAGGGAACCCATCCTCATCTGGGTGCAACGGATAGTGCGATTATAAATAAATCCCTTCTATTATTGTGTACTATATGGACAAATAGTGCAACTGTGCAATCATCATATCATCTCAGGGAGTTTTTCCTTGCCACAGTCGCCACTGGCTTGCTCATTAGGTATAAATTCACAGTGATAAATTCAAATATTTACAATATATTTTTGTGAATCCATTTATTTCTGTAAAGCTGCTTTGTGACAATGTCCATTGTTAAAAGCGCTATACAAATAAAATTGAATTGAATTGGTCTATCAAAAAGCTTTTAATAACTTTAGCATGGTCTACCAATGATCTGAGCCAAATTTGGCAAAGATCAGATGAACCATCTAGGATGAGTTTGAAAAAGTAGGTTTTTCAGAAAATTCAAAATAGCAGAAAATCTAGTCAGGTGGAAATTGAAACCATGGTATGCATTCAACTTGGCACGAGCCAAGTTGAATCAGAGGAAGGAATCAGAGGGAAAAAAATTGTTTCTAGCCCTTATGGTTCAAAATTATTAGCATAAACAAGGTGCAACTTTTGACTAATCAATGGTTTGACTAATCAAATTCCGTGACTTGGTGGGTGAGCTACAACAGTAGAAGACCACATCAGGTTCCACCCCTGTCAGCCAAGAACAGGAATCTGAGGCTGTCATGGGCTCACTCAAACTGGACAGCTGAAGATTAGGGAAAAAAAATCGCCAGGTCTTTGTCCACTCTTCAACTGTCCAGTTTGGGTGAGAGTCTGTGCCCAGGATAGACTCCGATTCTTGTTCTTGGCTGACAGAAGTGGAACCTGGTGAGGTCTTCTGATGTTGTAGCTCATCCACCTCAAAGTTTGATGTGTTGTGCATTCTGAGATGCTTTTCTGCTTACCTCAGTTGTAAAGAGTGCTTATTTGAGTTACTAGACTTACTGTCAGCCCAAACCAGTCTGGTCATTACTTACTTCCACATCATTCACAGTCTGTTGTGAAAGCTCATGTAGCACACTGGGTGTTGTTATAATGATGTTAATCAATTATTTAATTGTATAATTGATGCATTGAATTAACTTATACCATAATGATGGGAAGAGAAGAATATGGTGAAAGAAAGGAAGGGCTTATGATCCAAAGCATACCACATCATCTGTCAAACATGGTGGAGGTAGTGTTATGGCATGTGCATGTATGGCTGCCAATGGAACTGGTGTTTATTGATGTGACCACTGATAGAAGTAGCATGACTGCTGATAACACCTCAATACTCTCCTCCCAACAAACTAAGGCAACGCAAGTATGATACCTCCCAACTCGCATTAAGCTAGTGCAGTAAAAGTTAAGGACTTTCGAACCAAGTTAAGATAATATGCAGGTTGGAATGAATGTTTTGATGGTTCACTCAGGTCTTAGTCTAAATGAATTCCAAAAAAATTGCCATAAAATCTAGCATTCTTTCATTCTTCTACTGCACAACTCACTTCTTCTGTGTAACTCCTTTGTATGTGTGTGTGTGTGTGCATATGTGTTAGATTAGTTTCTATGTGATAGTTTAGAATAGTATAATAAAGTGTTGTCTATATTCAAAGTGAAGTTGTTCTGTGATTTATTCTTATAATATAATGCCCCTAAACTGCCCGATCTTGTTACCTTGTTAGGAAATAGTGCTGTCATCATAATGAAATATTACTGTCAAAGGCCATGAGAGTAATAACTTTCCAGAATTAATGTGTGCCCTTCCCAAAATTTTCAGTGTATGAATAAGTTGGTTAGTTGCTGTAAGTTGATTTTGATAATATTTCCCTTGAATTAATTAATATTCCCCTTGCGCTAATGCTTTCCCTACAGACTGTATATAGCATATATAAATGTTCACGTCTCATTTTTCCACAAGTACCTAAACATATATTGCAAAATAATTAATAGTTAGCTGAACAAACTACAATTACAGCTTGTGCAGGTTTGATATGTATGGCAATAATACCCCAAGAGGTGCAATAGCTTACTGATACTAACTTGTATTGCGAACACACATGTAACTATCTTGGTTGAAATGTTTTGTAGATATAAGGCTGGACTAGCAACATTTGATTTTATTAATGTCTTGGAACAGTATCCTTCACTCTTCTATGAATTCATGTCCTACATTGAGACCAAGCTGACAGATGAACCTGTGGAGTACATCTTTCACATGCATCTTAGCTCACCTGGGAGCACAAAATGAGTTGGGGAGGTCAGAGCACTCAGCCAATGGAAAGATTTATTTCTCTACCTGGGAGATATTAATTGCTGTTAAAGGACACCAGGTAAAATATGCTAAGGGTTATGATACTGAGGGACAATGCAATATAACATGGAATGGTTGCAGAATGTTGAAGAAACAACTTCGTAAAAGTTACATTAGATTTTACTGGATTTATATTTATTGTTCCTCACACATCTGCTTTCAGAAAAAAAGGAAGGCCCATCCATACAGGACATACTGATGTTTGGAACTGGCTTAAAGGAAATCCCTCCTGCAGGAATCAAGACACAGCTATGTTTTGAGTTGGGTTCCTGCTTTGTTTGTAGTAGTGCTTGCTCAAATATGATAAAGATTCCAGATTTAAACAGTTATGATGAGTTCAAAGAAGCCATTGATTATGGCATACAGAATTCCCCAGGTTTTGGGCTTTGAGCAGAAAAGGATCTTAGCATGCAGAAAACCTTGAAACTTGAGGTGGATGGGCTACAACAGCAGATGACCACAGGAGTGGAACCTGATGTGGTCTTCTGCTGTTGTAGCCCATCCACCTTAAGGTTTGATGTGTTATGAGATACTTTTCTGCTCACCACGGTTGTAAAGGGTGCTTATTTGAGTTACTATAGGCTCCTGTCAACTCAGCCCAGGCTGGTCATTCTCCTCTGATCTCTCTCATCAACAAGTTGTTTCAGCCTGCAGACCCTCCTCACACAGGATGTTTTTTTGTTTTCCACAACATTCTGTGTGAACTCTAGAAACTGTTGTGTGTGAAAATCCCAAGAGATCAGCAATTTATGAAATACAGAAACCAGCCCATCTGGTACCAACAACCATGCCATGGTTATAGTCACTGAGATCACATTTTCCCCATTCTGATGTTTGATGTGAACATTAACTGAAGATCTTGACCTGTATGATTTTATGCATTGTGCTGCTGCCACATGATTGGCTAATTGGACAACTGCATAAATGTGCAGGTGTACAGGTGTTCCTGTTAAAGTGACCAGTGAGTGTATATTGCCCTTGTCTAATGCAAAGTGATTTAAAGACTCTAGATGATGTCTAGAAGTCTATACTTAAGTGTTATGTATGTCTCAACAGCAGTTGCCCAGTTGACTGTTTGAGGTAGACCACTTTTTGTCCCTGTAAGCCCACAAACAGAGATAGTCATTGCCATACAGACTGTTTGGAGCATGCATTAGGATGTCAAACTGCTGTAAGGTTTCTGGTGGCATACCAGATGGAAAGCAAGAATGATGATTATGTATGGTGTGACAGTTACAAAATTGTCTCTACTCATCCAACTTTTTATGCAAGAGACCCAAAAACGCATATTGCAGCATGCACTTGTGTTCATGCCTGGCATTGAAGAGGTGCCACTCTCTCAGTTCACTGAAGAGATCAATCCATAACTGACTCCAAATGGTGGACTGCAACATACACATACAACATGTATTTCTGTTAACTGCTTTACCACTTAATTTGCTGCAAATATCTACCATTTCATATATATTTTTATTGGCTTAAAGGTACAGAGAGGGATATAGACAACCAACATTGTCACATCTTTGTAAAACAAACTACCACATTTGAAAATCAGTGGCATGCCCAAATCTAGCAGTTCATTCTTCCTCTCAGAATTGAGTGAATACCAGCTGCAACTGCTTTTTATGTTATTGACCTTAGATGAGTGTACAATTTTTTTTCCGAAGAATGACCAGAAGCATCCAGTCCTTTGGTTAGAAGATGAGGAACCATACATGTGACTGAGGGCTCCTCCAAAAACACCTGAATGCTCTGATATCAAAGCACATTGAATTTGTGTAATTCAATTTTCCGTTACACAAGCTGTACGACGGCGCACTGGGAGTACGCCAAACTCTCGCACACTGTGCATGTAGTGCTGAGCAACGATCCCTGGATTATTGTTAGAGCTTCCACTCTTTAGCCACATTATTTTCCTTGAAAAACCATCAATGCAGCCATTGCAACACCATATGGTTTGAGTTTATCATACCCATCAACATGCCACACATGTGTTGGTCCACTGGAGTAGTATACTCTTCGATCAAACCTGCATCTGGACCATTGTTTAATTCCTGTAGGATCGAGTTCTGCCATTACAGGCATAATTTCTCCTAACTATCAGGGAGTGCTTTTGTTGTAGTGTCTGCCATATTGCTCTGTAGCCGAGAGTCTGTCCTAATCTCTGCAGTTCCTCTGCAACAACTGCATGCACAATGGCAATGGGAAGGCATAGTGTCCAGAACAGATGATTTAGTACAACAAATGGAGACACAGGTTCCAGGGGTACTGTGGTCACTACTAGACGCTGATGTAGGTCTTATTAAATCAGCAAGCCTGATTAAGATTAGGGTCAGACCAGGAGCAGTTCTACCATGAAAGCAGCAATACCCACTGCGGCCTGATGCAGAACTATGGATTAAAAGAAATTGATGGATTTGTTCTGGCTGGCATACTAAGAGAAACAGTTTTTGTACCTCTCCAATTTTACCTGTCATTAAAGCAGATAAATCAAAATGGCATTTAGTGCATGACTTAAGGGCTGTTAATGAAGCAGTGGAAGACTGGCTTGCTGAGGTACCTTACCCCCCACACATTGGTAACTAATGTCCCTCCTGATGCCAAGTTTTTTACAGTGATTGATCTTTGCTCATCCTATTTCAGCATTCCTCTAGCAGAGGAAAGTAGACATTTATTTGCCTTTATTTCTTGTTAGGTCTGCATTCTTCAGTCTTCTCTATAAAGATTTTACACTCTCAGAAATAGAATGCTTAGTTCTAAGAAAATCCAAAATTAATTCATATGTGTGGCCCTCCCAAGAAATATTTGTGGATAAGCTCTGCCTCCGACAGGTCACCTGATACAGGTCCTAGTTGTGAGGAGAATGGAACTAACATCATTAGGAATGCAACCAGTAGGTGCTATAATCTTTATTTTAGATTTTATTAAATCCTGAAAAGTTTGTAAAAATGGAATATTTCTGCTAGAGGTGCCATAGAAGCATCCAATATTTCCTTCCAAACTGATGCCATAATATGGACGGTACATTCCCAGTTAAGGGGGAGAATTCAAGGTAAATTATGGCTTGGTCATTACCTACCTTACCAGGTCATTTCCGGGTGTTTCCATCACATGTCCCTCAGAAACATTTCCATTTTGTTGTAAACCATTTTCATTGTGTTTTCAGCTTATCGCAGAGTTTCTGTATTGGCATGTGTTTCATGAATTTGCATGTGTTTCATGAATTTGCATGTGTTTTCTGTATTTGCATGTGTTTTCTGTATTTCGCTTTTTCTATACAGTTGTCTGTATAGTGTTGTATGTTGGCCCCTGTTGGCCACCTTATTTTTCTTCATCACCAGGAAAAGCGAGAGATGGGAGATGGAAAGATGAATCTATGGGTACGTCTCAATCAGTTCCCTAGTCCAGTAGTCAGGGCACTGATCAGGGAGTTGCCCATTAAGGGCTGTCTCAATCTCAAGATCCTTCTAGTGCACCTAAAAATCCCTTAAAACACTGCAAAAACCAGGGAGCATCAATGCTCACTATGTTCCCTTACTGGAAATGACATCATATTTTATAAAGCCTCTCAGCTCGAAAAAAAAAAGCCAGACAAACTCTCAGCCAACTTTGTCTACAAATTTAAGTAGCTAAGTTATCTTGATTACTTATGTTAGCGATTTTTAACTTTATTTGACGTTCTATATACAGTTTGTTTGAGTCTTTAAGTGTTTAATGATTTTAAAAAATCCATTAGCTAGCCTATGATCCTGCTTGAAATACCATGACAGAAAGATGTGGGATTAAGTCCCATCCATTTTCTGTACCGCTTTTCCTACACATGGTTATGGGGAGCCTGAAGCCTATCCCAGGGGACTTGGGGCACAAGGTGGGGGACACCCTGGATGGGGTGCCAACCCATTGCAGGGCACAGTTGCACACACACTCACTACAGACAATTTAGAGATGCCAATCAGCTTATAACCTTTGGACTGGGCGAGGAAACCAGAGTACACCCCTGAAGCACAGGAAGAACATGAAAACTCCATGCACACAGGGTAGAGGCGGGATTCGAACCCCCCAACCCAGGAGATGCGGGGCAACAGCACATTAAGCCACCTTGCTGCCTACCCATGTGTGATTATGTTAGCGAATTTATATAACATGTAATGTCAAAGACATCGGCCCTGCCTGTTGTTGATAAATGCCAGTGGTGACATTTTACAACGTGAGTACGTAGTCATGTCACCGGAAATTGAGTCATTAGTGTTGCAATGTGTAGTGAGCCAGGGTCCTTACCAGTGCCAGAACTCGTGTACATAATATACTGATTCACCACCTAGGATGCTAGGGAGCTGATTGAGATGCACCGTGAGTTTGTTCTCAGCTGAGATAATCATGTGTTAAAGAGCCTGTGGTCCCTTTAAATGGGCTTCAAAGGATTGACCAATCAGAGTGTGTTATTCACAAGCAGCGAACTCAGTGTTACTGTGAGAGGAGCAGGACTTGCATGATCTTTAAGAGCCACTGAGTGCTAAGTGTATTTAGTTCGTTAAATTTATTTAGCCGTTTGGTTAATTCACTTACCTTCAGTAAGGTGTATTTTGCATGCATATTAAGTAAGTACAACTGTACTATTACTGTTGACTTTAATTAAGCCAGATACATAAAGCCATAATGCTAAATTAAATACTAAGTAGTGGCAGAATTCAAAGTAACAACCATACTAATGCCAGAAGCACAACCACATACATCACCCTAAGGTGATGTATGTGGTTGTGCTTCTGGCATTAGTATGGTTGTTACTTTGAATTCTGCCACTACTTAGTATTTAAATTGTAGTGTTGACTTAAAGAATATAGTAGTATGTGTGAATATAGTAGGATGTAGTGTGCTGTTATGGCATGTGATATTGTCATTTGTATTTAATTAATATAGAGCTGTGCTGTTATTTGTAGCTGGTGCATGCATACTGGGTCAATCGCAGTCAGTACGTGAAGAGCTCATGTTTGAGAACAGTCTCTGCAATGCTTATAATAAAGAATGTTATAGAGAATATAGGGACCATAGTATAGTCCATTAATTCATATTTGCATGAAATTGAGGCAATAGTTAAATAAAAAAAGACTCATGTTCTAATGTTAACAATATGAAAGACCATGGTTTGGGAATAACTGCCACAAAATAAAGTCTTTCTAAGTTTGCACATTTTAGCCCTACCTTTACATCCTAGGTAAATGTCTGCCGAAAATGTCATTTGGCACTCATTGCATCACCAAGCCAATCTCACAGTACAACTGTTACAACCAGTCTAGGTAGGCCGCAACATAAACAAGGGTGTCTCCCCCAACCTCTCGGTTCAATAGCCGCCAGACCAAAACAAGAGACTCAAGTATTAGCCAGTAGTTTATTCTTTTACTGAGGCAATCTCTTCAGGGACAAAACATCTATTTTCTCAAAAGAGAAAAACTAACTTACCTGTTAAAGACAAAGAAAAGGAAAATACAGTAAAGTAACCTAACTCCCTAACATAAACAACTAATAAACCCTAAAAAAAAGAGAAATTAAACAGGCTCACACACCCTACAGCTTTCTGGGTAATGTTAGTTTCATATCCTGTAGATGTATATTACAAAAATAATTTCTGGCTTGAGAATAGGTAAACACTCTCATATGAGATTAAAAAAAACACACAGATGCAACAACAGGATTTCAGAAAGTTGTTTTATCAAAATGAGCTTTCATCTGTGTCTGAGTGGCTTTCAATGAAGCAGTGGCTGTTTGCATGGTGTAAATACGGTGTGAAGCAGTAGCACATGCATGGTGAAAACACTCATGAAAAGAACTCACGTAATCCAGTACATTAGATTTTACTGACAGTACTTCAGAACACAACTGCTCCTGGAACATCTTGAGTGGTCCTCACATGATGTGCCCAAACACCAATTTCACAGAACTAAACCCAAGTGATTCCTGAACAGTTTCACGAATAGCACACAAAAGGAATGGAATACCTTCATTCCACTCACGAACAGTGTCAAGACAGTACGAGCGAAGCATGGATTTTAATGTCTGGTGAAACCATTCCAAAGCACCTTGACTCTCTGGATGATAAGTACTGGACACTTGATGTTTCACTGCCAACTTTTGCAACACCTGGGAAAAGACCTTAGAAGTAAAGTTATGGCCTTGAGCTGTTTACATAACATTTGGCAGGCCAAAGATTGAGGAAAACTTAACCAGTGCTTTGACGATGGCTTTTGCATTAATTTTATGCAAAGACTGCTTCAGGGAAATGAGTAGTAGTACACATCAAGGTCAACAGATACTCATGTCTGGTTTTGGTTTTTGGCAAAAGTCCTGCACAATCAAGAATAATTCATTCAAAGGGCTATAAATGAGAATGGGATAGAGAGAAGTTTCTGGTGTGGCTTACCAGCCAGCTGACAAACATGGCAGGAGTGACAGTACTTTGAAACATTAGCTTTTAGGCCTGGCCAAAAGTAATAGCCCAATATACAATAATAGGTCTTGTGTACTCCCAAATTATTTGACAACACATAATCATATGGTAAATTCAGGATCTGAAATCTGTACCCACTTGGAACTACAAGATGATACACTGAATTCCACCCCTTATCAGCAGTTTGAGAAGGTGTCCATTTCTGCATGAGCATTTCACCATCACAAAAATAAGCTACACTCTTACTAGATATCTCACTTTTTGGAATAACCTTAGCGGAGACTAGAGACTAGAGACAGATCAGCCTTTTGGGCCTCAACAAAGTGCTCTCAACCCATTTTTAGAGGGATTTCTTGTCTGTAACTCAAAAGTTTTTATGGTCTAAGAGGGAAGAGTCAACTCACCCAAATTAAAAGGATTTTGCATTTGCAGACACGATCATTAAAGTATCAGCAAGACCCACCTGATCATCACCCCTAAGAGCCTTAGTACATGTCTTTACACGTGCAAGAAACACAACAGGTTTGTCCCCATCACCAATTTCTGGTGTGTTGCTCACCTCAGGCAGTGGGAGCACCTTCCCACTGGCTGAGTCATTTAACAAGATGAGGGATACCCCTTCAACTGATAACTGTGAGTGCACTGCTACTTTTAAGAAACCCAGAGACCAATTCAGATTTTAAGTAGACAGTATGTAAAGGAACTTGCACACAACTCAATTCAGTTACATGAACCTTGGAAAAGGGTAGTGCACTCTCCAGAATGAAGGTTTGTGCAGCTCTGGTGTCATGCAAAAAAGTGATGGGTTTATGATTTTTCCTGTTAAGTTTCAGTAGGAAAGGTTCAGAACTGTTATCACATGAAAGTCTAGTAGAGACTTCATTAACTTTGGGGACTGTCAGTACAAACCCAACACTTTTGGGCATTTTGCTTCTTTCTACTGGATTTCTACCTTTGACTAGGTTACTTCAAAAACATGGGGGCCATCAGCTAATCACACTGCAGCACACACTTCACAGTTTTAGCATTAAGCTACTGTCACAAAACTTTAGTAGTATGTTCATCTGTGGTTGAGAAGAGAATGATTTAAGCTTGAATATATTATTTTTAGCTCAAGGTGTTAAGTATTAATATAATATGTTAAGCAGAAGTGTAGCAATAAGTTTTTTCCTTAACGTGATGCATATATTCTTATTTTTTTCTTTCTTCTGGAAAGTTGTATACCTTATTGTTATCTGGGTACAGTCATGTTGTAGTTCAACTGTTGAAATTTAACATAAAGTGACACAACTGCAACCTCCTGGTGGCTTCCTACATTTCTACAAACGAAGGTGAACCCGGACTCGTAACCCGAAGGTGAACCCGAAGGTTGTGGGTTCGAGTCTCGGGTCCAGCAGGGATTGTAGGTGGGGGGAGTGAATGACCAGCGCTCTCTCCCACCCTCAATACCACGACTGAGGTGAGACCCTTGAGCAAGGCACCGAACCCCCAACTGCTCCCCGGGCGCCGCAGCAAAAAAGGCTGCCCACTGCTCCGGGTGTGTGTTCACTACTGTGTGTGTGCACTTGGATGGGTTAAATGCAGAGCACAAATTCATTTCACTTCACTAGGACACAGACTTTCGTTTGGGAAACACCCTATTTCTCATGAACCATTCTCTATAAAGTTCTTTTTTCTTTTGACTCCTACTTTTGCATACTTGTCCTAGGTTTTTAGCCCAATCTACAAAAAATTGTTGTCAAATTATCCGGAAAATGTGAATCTTCAAAATTATCTAAAACATTTTGAAATTTGCAATACAATATGGCAACCTAAGGTCAATCAATTATGATGATGAGGAGCCTCATTTACATTAACAGATTCAACTCATGAGTGCTTGCATGGATTTGCATGAAACTTGTGAGCTATGTATAAGACAATCTTGGAAAATAAAGTGTACTGTTAAATTGCTTTTTTAAATTTGATTGTTTTGCTCAATCTTTAAAAGAAATTGCATTTTGGACCATTTAGCTTTGCCCAATCAAACATATGATATTTTGCACAATATGCAAAACTTACTTTGCCAAACCCATCCTGGGATTTTTGGTCTGTCTTTACAAATATGGTGTTAAACCGCTCAGCAGAGTATGAAACTCAATAATAATCAAAAAGATGTTGACATTTGTAAACAATATGGCTGTCACATGCCAATCAGTTCTCATGATGTGGGCCTAATTTAGCTTTAACTCAATAAGGATGCATGTGTTTGCATTAAACCTGAAAGGTATATACAGGAAACCATTCTGAGGTCATATGCAAAGTTTGGGGTGTGATCATACATACTGTAGGTGGTGGGGCTATAAGTCCTACTAAGCTGAAATTTGGTAGCATACATATCTGTGCTAATATATAAGTGGACCTCAGATAATGTTATAATGAATAAAAAATGTTCTAATAGCTGTTTCTCTGGAACTGATTGAGCTAAAATTTGGTGTGCTTCATTGTTCTGCTAATCTGTAAGTGGATTTTAATTTCCATTGAGCTACTTCTAAAACATGGGTGCCTTCAACCATTTGACTTTCAGCAACTCACAATTTTAAACTCACCAAACTAAGTATGTTCATCTATGGATATTTTATTGTTCTAAGTAACTTGGCAAGAACTGGCCACTCGGGCGTGATATTTGCTGAAGGTGCTGATTGCTGCTTTTGGCTATATTTATTATTATTTTTCTTTTTCCCCCACTAAAACAAATTGTGGGGGAGTGAGCATGAATAATTATCCAAAAACTCTTGATATTTCTAAACAATATGGCCACCACACATCAATAAAGCTGTAACTCATTAGTGGATATGTGCATTTGCATGAAACTTGAAAGGCATGTAGTGGACAAGATTCTAAGTGATTTGACAGGAATACCAGGTACCGTCAAAACTGATCAAAAAGATATTGACATTTATAAACAATACGGCCACCATACAACATTGACTCTGTATTGTACTATGGATCTTGGCAGGAGCTGGCCACTAGGGGTACTATTTGCCAAAAGCATATAGCACATAGAACCCTAATGTTTTTGTTATTATTATTTACTTCTTCTTCTTCTTCTTCTACTCTGCTAAAACTGATTGTGCAGACCTAAACATATGTCTTATAGACATGAAACTTGGTCAGTTTGTAGTACTCCCTCCTGCTACTCAGGCAGGAGATATGGGCCCAATCAGCCTAATGTTGCCATTATAGTGAAGCATTTTGAGTTTTGGCTCATATCTCAAATACCATAATCCTACAGTGAAAATTCTTTGAGTTCTCACGAACAACAAAAAATGCTAATTTGCATAATATGCAAAACCTACTTTTGAGAACTTGTCCTAGGATTTTTGTCCTATCTTCAAAGTTTTGGTGTAAAAAAAAATGCAGCAAAGTGTGACCCTCAATAATTATCAGAAACATGATGACATTTATAAACAATATGGCCACCATATATCAATCAATTCTAAGGAGGTGGAGCTGGTTTACTAAAGTAGCTGTAATTCATAATTAGTGATATGGATTTGAACCAAACTTGAATGTCATGTTCAGTACAAGGTTCTGAGAATGTATGAAAGGGTTGGGGTGTGGTCATTGAAAGGGGACAGAACTAGGTTCAAATAGCTCTTTCTCAGGAACCAAAAGTCCAATTGAACTGAAATTTAGTGTGCTGCATTGTTTTATTAATCTGGACATAACTGGACATTTAATCATCAGTGGATTACCTTAAAAACATGGCCACATTTGGCCAGTCAGGTTTCAGCAGGCTTTTTATTCAGCCAGCATTAAGCTATCATCACAAAACATGGTAAGCATTGATTCTTTATTGTTCTATGGATCATGGCATGATCTGCCCACTAGGGCTCCTATTTGCCAAAAGCATGTAGCACACAGTGCTTGGAACCCTATTTTTTGTTAGGATTTTCTTCTTCTTCTTCTTCTTCTTCTTCTTCTCCACTAATTAAAATAATCAAAGTGCTAAGAAATGTTTTAATCCATCAAAGGCGTAAGAATGACTCTGAAGTGCATTCTAATCATGAAGAGAGTATTACTTTATGTTAAATCAGTATTTATGTATAAGATTATGTTGGAATGTTTTAATCAATTAGAAAATAATCTTATAAGAATAAAAGAGAATATTTGTGTGTGTGATTGAATAAAACTAAGACAAACTGAAGTGACTCTAGCTTGTGGGAAATCACTAAGCACACATTTCTCATTCATAAATCTTTTCAGTCCATGCTTACTCTGTTAGTTCTCATGAGAAAGTACGCTCTCTCTACCAAAGTTACATTATGTTTGTATCTGTGCTAATATATAAGTGGACCTCAGATAATGTTATAATGAATAATAATGTTCTAATAGCTGTTTCTCTGGAACTGATTGAGATAAAATTTGGTGTACTTCATTGTTCTGCTAATCTGTAAGCGGATTTTAATTTCCATTGAGCTACATTATGTTTGTATCTTTTTCACCAGTTTGAAGTTTGTGATTTCTTAAAAGTGTACTGTTAAAGTTTATCAAGAATATTAATCAATATAAAGACATTTTTTTTAAATAAACTGACTGAGCTCGCACCACAATTAAAGAGAAGATAGCGGGATAATGAAATAATTGTGGCAAGAGGTCAGGGGTGTGATTAAAAGAAAAAAGAGAAAACTCCACCTTATGAGATCATTGTTTTAGAATTGTATAAAAGCATGAGCCACAACTGTGTAAATCAGATGATCTAGACATCTCGGCTTTGTTGGTGTTTGTCAATAAAGTCTCTTTTTTGGGAGCCAAAACCCTTTGACTTTGAAAAGTTATTTTTCTTTTATTTTGGACTAAGAAGATTTTCCACAACATAGATTGGAGATGTCGGCAGGATTGGAAAGGAGTCAAGAGGGTTGAAAGACCACAGCTAGGCTGACTAGAGGCAGACTACACAAACAGGCCTGCCAATGAAGGTAAGAATTTTTGCTTAATTTGTTTGTGTGGTTCGCTGTAGGTCAGCCTGGGGCGGTAAGAATACTCATAGGATTCTCCAAATTAAAGATCCTAATTAAGCGAGGGTTTTTGATCTCAAAAAGGTGTAAACTGCATGCCGAACATATATATTGCTGTTAAGTGAGCCTTGATGGATAACAGTGAGCTCGTATACTGCTGTGCTAGTGGAAAGAGGATCTAGGCAGAGGTTAGCAGTTGGCACTGTTCCAAAAAAAAGGGGGCACCGGGAGAAGGACTGCATGGGCAGGACACACAAGCGGTGTGTACACTTAAGAGAAATGTAAATTACAGAGAAAAGACAAAAAAGTAGGGGTGTAAGCCTTGTATGTTATATGTTACTTGTTGGTTTGTCTCTATCTTGTCCTGAACAAGTTACCTGTCTTCGGATTTCTTAAGTGTTATCCCTGGTTAGGAGCTCTGGAGTTTTTGTCTTTTTCCTTGATGAGTTCCTGTTGGGCTTGGGCGACCTGGCCCCAAGTCACTCGGAGCACCGGCTGTTGGGGTATGCTGTATATCTCCTGTCACTGATCAGGCATATCATAGGTACCACATAGATCTTACAGTGGATGCTCCGATTTATCAACTCAGTGATCCATTTGTTGGGCACTGGTTGCTCTGTTTCGAGTACCGTCCTCTGTGCTAAGGATTGCGCTCTCATGGTGCTTGGTATTGCTAAAGCATGGTGCACAGTAGTTGGGGTTATAGAATATTTTAACCACACTATGTTAACCACAAAATGTGTACTCATATTTGATAATGTTTAATCCTCAATGTTATAGATGTATGGAACCAGTATAGTGCAAAATCTGTCATTGTACCCAGTATCTCAGTAAAAGGCTTGCTGACTAGAACTATGTGCATGGAACAGGAAGTGTATGCTGAGAAACTGAGGCCTAAAAATGACCTATATGACCTTACATATGCATGGAATCCTAAAAGTGGGTAAACTGGGAAACAGGAACATGCTGTAAATTTAAGTGAGTAAGGCTTCCTTAAACAATAAGATAAGCATATGGAGTAACCTGGTGTCTTGTTGAAAAACAGGATACACATGTAAGAGAGTATGTGTCTTGTTAAAAACAGGATGTGGAAGAGGTTTCAGGTAAAGGTATATAAGAATGCCCTTCTGAAGAGTTGGGCAGCTTTTGTCTGCAGACAACTGCTTGGCTTTATTTTTTGAAAGAATAAAGTCTAATGGCGTCAACACCCAGGCCCTCCAGAGTGATCTTTGAACTACACGAATGGCCACAACAGGGTCCTCTCAGTTCCATGATTGGGAGTGTGTGGGAAAGGTGTCCTTGCTTGACAGGTTCCACTGGATGAGGGCGATTCTTTATTGTTTAAATAAGAGTAAGTGAGAATAAGGAGACAAAAGTGAACGTATGAATCAAAACCTCTCTGTTGGAACAAGGGATTAAGAAAAAGGCACACTTATATGCTGTCGTTTGCATATCATATGGAGGATTCTCATGTGATAGAAAGGACTGTGATCCAGAACAAAGGTCTATGTATAAACGCTCATCACAGAACTGGCTGTGTAAATTATTTGGTCATTCTCCTAATTGTAGTTGTTGTAACTTAGTTAAGAAGAATGTTTAATAGTATTCATGCCACGAAATCATCATCATAAAAGAAAACAGTGACCTAGGTCAAATAAAGGAGAACAGTTGCAATCTCTGTATAACATCTACTGTATACAAGGAGATCCTACTCCAGATTGTAGAATACATGTTCACTTGACCTCATATGGGGAATTTACACACCCTTGTAATTATCACGCTATATAGTGATAATTAAAACTAAAACTCATTCAGTACTAGAAGATAAAGGAAATTGGTTTACAAGTAACTTTAAAATAATAGATAAATATAATAATAACTAAAAAAATAATTTGGGAGGTCATATCATTTGGACAAACAATGGAGCATTAAGCACAGTACAGCAATACAAAATTGATAATCCCAAAGGTAACACGCTCTTAGAAGAGCTCTAAGAGAAGCTGCAGATTATTTTTTTAGAGATACATATGATTGGGTGTATGGCTTTGTGTCTGTGGGTAAGCCTGTGTGTGTGTATGTTTGTGTATGTGTGTGTGAGCATTGCTAGAACTAGAAATAATCAGGAGAGTGTTTATTCTGAGTGTGAAATCGGAGCTAAAATTTCCCAAGAAATTGGTTTTGTAGATTATTCGGACATTCTCTTAACTGACATTCTCTTAACTTCTCTTAGCTGCCGTCATTGAGACTCAGATAAGGAAACTCAATTCCTGTTGAACAATCTATGAACTTATAGGGAACTATAAACATATGTCTAGATCTTGGCCTCATATATTTTATTTTTCAGTACCACTAGGGTTTGAACATATTAGGTTAATATACACCACAAAAAGGCCTAGAATGAGGGAATGTTTTCCTTTCACAAGAAGGATATTGAGAAAAGCAATCCAGGAAGGAAAAAGAATTAATATTTGTCGCTTGGAGTTTTATTTTTGCGGATGTCAGGCTAGAACTCATTTTGGCAACTTAAGTACATATGAGAATAGAAAACATCACCTTTATGAGAGATGCTATTCTTTTGATTATAGAGGCACATTAAACTAAGAATTAAAGAAGTGAATGAATGTGAGATTAAATCAATTATTATATAAGACACAGGGAATTAGTAATCATTTTTGGAAAGAGCCATTTCATCTAGATATCTTAGGGAGAAGACAACCACTGAGAGAAGAAAAAGAATGAATATTTGGTATGGTTAATTAAATAT